>NC_069504.1:417501937-418125937 GCF_027579735.1 Bombina bombina
TAATTTTCCTCTTACTCGTTTACTGTACCCACACATATTATATACCGTTTTTCTCGTCATTAAATGGACTTTCTAATGATACCATTATTTTCATCATATCTTATAATTTACTAAAAAAAATTATAAAATATGAGGAAAAAATGGAAAAAAACACACTTTTTCTAACTTTGACCCCCAAAATCTGTTACACATCTACAATCACCAAAAACACCCATGCTAAATAGTTTATAAATTTTGTCCTGAGTTTAGAAATACCCAATGTTTACACGTTCTTTGCTTTTTTTGCAATTTATGGGGCAATAAATACAAGTAGCACTTTGCTATTTCCAAACCACTTTTTTTCAAAATTAGCGCTAGCTACTTTGGAACCCTGATATCTGTCAGGAATACCTGAATATCCCTTGACATGTATATATTTTGTTATAGAAGACATCCCAAAGTATTGATCTAGGCCCATTTTGGTATATTTCATGCCACCATTTCACCGCCAAATGCGATAAAAAAAAAAAAGTTCACTTTTTCACAAATTTTGTCACAAACTTTAGGTTTCCCACTGAAATTATTTACAAACAGCTTCTGCAATTATGGCACAAATGGTTGTAAATGCTTCTCTGGGATCCCCTTTGTTCAGAAATAGCAGACTTATATGGCTTTGGCGTTGCTTTTTAGTAATTAGAAAGGCCGCTAAATGCTGCTGCGCACCACACTTGAATTATGCCCAGCAGTGAAGGGGTTAAATTAGGTAGCTTGTAGGGAGCTTGCAGGGTTAATTTTAGAGATCAGCCTCCCACCTGACACATCCCACCCCCTGATCCCTCCCAAACAGCTCTCTTCCCTACCCCACTCCACAATTGTTCCCGCCATCTTAAGTACTGGCAGAAAGTCTGCCAGTACTAAATAAAAGCGTTAAATAAAAGTTTTTTGTTTTTTTTTTAAAATAAAAATAATAAAATATTTTAGTTGTGATGGACCCCTGCCTTAGCACCAACCTCCCTGATCCCCCCTCCAGCTCTCTAACCCTCTCCCCTACCTAATTACCGCCATCTTGGGTACTGGCAGCTGTCTGCCAGTACCCAGTTTGGCCCCATAAACCAAAGTATTTAAATTTTATTTATAACTTTTATTTTTATTTTGAATTATTTCTGTAGTGTAGCAGCCCCCCCCACAATACCCCCACCCCCTCCCCCTCCCAGATCCTTTTATATGTAAATAAAAAATATTAACTTTTTTTTTACCCTTCCTTACTTCATTGGTGTTAGTGTGGCTAATGTGTGCACGTGCACGTGCACGCGCGCCCACATGCACGCGCGCCCCCGTGCGCACGCGCCCCCCCTCGTGCACGCGCGCGCATCGTGCACGCGCGCACACGCTCCCTCCTCCCACCCAGAAATTGGCACCATCGGCACCATTGCTACCGGTGCAGAGAGGGCCACAGAGTGGCTCTCTCTGCATCGGAGTCTTGTAAAGGGGTATTGCAGGATGCCTCCATATCGAGGCATCACTGCAATACCCTCAGAGCTGCTGGTAGTGATTGTGATCACTTCCAGCACTCTGTTAGACAACTGACGTACCAGGTACGTCTATTGTCATTAACAGTTAGTTTTTGCATGACGTACCTGGTACGTCAGTTGTCATTAAGGGGCTAAAATTGTATTCTCTATCTGAATCATGAAAGAAAATGTTTGGGTTTCATGTTCCTTTAAGATGGCAGGGACAATTGTGGGGTGGGGGAGGGAAGAGAGCTGTTTAAGAGGGGTCAGGGAGGGATCAGGGGGTGGGATGTGTCAGATGGGAGGCTGATTTATACACTCAAGCTAAAATTAACCCTACAAGCTACCTAACTAACCCCTTCCCCTTCACTGCTGGGCATAATACAAATGTGGTGCACAGCAGCATTTAGCAGCCTTCTAATTACCAAAAAGCAATGCCAAAGCCATATATGTCTGCTATTTCTGAACAAAGGGGACCCCAGAGAAGCATTTACAACCATTTGTGCCATAATTGCACAAGCTGTTTGTAAATAATTTCAGTGTGAAACCTAACGTTAGTGAAAAAGTGAGCATTTTTTTTTATTTGATCGCATTTGGCGGTGAAATGGTGGCATGAAATATACAAAAATGGGCCTAGATCAATACTTTGGGTTGTCTACTACACAACACTAATACTAAAATTAACCCTACAAGCTCCCTCAGTAACCCCTTCCCTGCTGGGCATAATACACCTGTGGTGCGCAGCAGCATTTAGCGACTTTCTAATTACCCAAAAGTAACGCCAGAGCCATATATGTCTGCTATTTCTGAACAAAGGGGATCCCAGAGAAGCATTTAAAACCATTTGTGCCATAACTGCACAAGCTGTTTGTAAATAATTACAGTGAGAAACCTAAAGTTTGTGAAAAAGTTTGTGAAAAAGTGAATGATTTTTTTTTTATTTGATCACATTTGGCAGTGAAATGGTGGCATGAAATATAACAAAATGGGCCTAGATCCGTACTTTGGGTTATCTACTAAAAGAAATATATACATGTCAAGGGATATTCAGGGATTTCTGAAAGATATCAGTGTTCCAATGTAACTAGTACTAATTTTGGGGGAAAAAATGGTTTGGAAATAGCAAAGTGCTACTATAACTTGCAAAAAAATGTTTTTTGGTGGTTGTAGATGTGTAACAGGTTTTGGGGGTCAAAGTTAGAAAAATTGTGTTTTTTTCAATTTTTTCATCATATTTTATAATTTTTTTATAGTAAATTATAAGATACTAGTCCTAAAGCCCGTGTACACGGGCCAATTTTTTAGGTACCGTGGTTCCAACCCTTGCTCCCTCTCTCTCCCCCTCTCTTTTGCGCTCTCTCTCCCCCTCTCATTTGAGTTCTCTCTCTCCCCCTTATTTTGCACTCTCCCCCCTCTTTTGCTCTCTCTCTCTCCCCTTTTTTGCTCTCTCTCTCTCCCCTCTTGTGCTCTCTCTCCCCCCTCTTTTGCTCTCTCTCTCCCACCTCTTTTGCTCTCTCTCTCTCTTCCCCCACTCAACTGCTCTCTCCCCCTCTTGCTCCCTCTCGCCCTCTTTTGCTCTCTCCCCCCTCTTTTGCTCTCTCTCTCCCCCCTCTTTTGCTCTCTCTCTCCCCCCTCTTTTGCACTCTCTCTCTCTCTCTCCCCCCTCTCTTTTGCTCTCTCTCCCCCTTCTTTTGCGCTCTCTCTCTCTCCCCCCCTCTCTTTTGCTCTCTCTCCCCCTCTCTTTTGCGCTCTCTCCCCCCTCTCTTTTGCGCTCTCTCCCCCCTCTCTTTTGCACTCTCTCCCCCCTCTCTTTTGCTCTCTCTTCCCCTCTCTTTTGCTCTCTCTCTCCCCCTCTCTTTTGCTCTCTCTTCCCCTCTTTTGTGCTCTCTCCCCCTTCTCTTTTGCGCTCTCTCCCCCTCTCTTTTGCACTCTCTCTCCCCCCTCTCTTTTAAACTCTCTCTCCCCCCCTCTCTTTTGAGCTCTCTCTCCCCCCTCTCTTTTGAGCTCTCTCTCTCCCCCCACTCTTTTGCGCTCTCTCCCCCCTCTTTTTTCTCTCCCCCCTCTCTTTTGCTCTCTCTTCCCCTCTCTTTTGCTCTCTCTCTCCCCCTCTCTTTTGCTCTCTCTTCCCCTCTTTTGTGCTCTCTCCCCCTTCTCTTTTGCGCTCTCTCCCCCTCTCTTTTGCACTCTCTCTCCCCCCTCTCTTTTAAACTCTCTCTCCCCCCCCCTCTCTTTTGAGCTCTCTCTCTCCCCCCACTCTTTTGCGCTCTCTGCCCCCTCTTTTTTGCGCTCTCTCCCCCTCTTTTTTGTGCTCTCTCCCCTCTCTTTTGTGCTTTTGCCCCCTTGCGCTCTCTCCCCCTCTTTTTTGCGCTCTCTCCCCCTCTTTTTGCTCTCTTCCCCTCTCTTTTGCTCTCTCTCTCTCCCTCTTTTGCTCTCTCTCTCCCTCTTTTGCACTCTGTCTCCCCCTTCTCTTTTGCGCTCTCTCCCCCCTCTTTTGTGCTCTCTTTTGCGCTCTCCCCCCTCTCTTTTGCGCTCTCTCTCCCCCCTCTCTTTTGAGCTCTCTCTCTCCCCCTCTTTTGCGCTCTCTCTCTCCCCCTCTCTTTTGCGCTCTCTCCCCCTCTCTTTTGCACTGTCTCTCTCGCCCTCTTTTGCGCTCTCTCTCCCACCTCTCTTTTAAGCTCTCTCCCCCCCTCTCTTTTGAGCTGTCTCTCTCCTCCCTCTCTTTTGAGCTCTCTCTCCCCCCTCTCTCTCCCCCTCTTTCTCTCCCACTCTCTTGCGCTCTTTCTCCCTCTTTTGCTCTTCCCCCCTCTTCTGCTCACTTTCTTTCTTTCCTTCCTTCCTCTGTTTTGGTCTCTCCCGCCGGCCACGCCCCTCCCGCGCGCTCCCGCAAGGCCATGCCCCCTCGTCACGCCCATCGGCCACACCCCCTCGTCATGCCTGCCACGCCCGCCAGCCATGCCCCCGTCACGGCACGCCCGACGCCGGTCATGCCACCACCAGGCAGCTTCCGCAGTGCGCACTACTCTGCAGCTGAAGGCCAGGTGTGTTTGTCCGCGTGCAGTCTCTACTGCGCATGACGGCTTCAGACAAACACACTTGGCCTTGGCCTTTTATAATATAGGATGATAAAAATAATGATATCTTTAAAAAGTCCATTTAATTGCGAGAAAAACGGTATATAATATGTGTGGGTACAGTAAATGAGGAAGAGGAAAATTACAGCTAAACACAAACACTGCAGAAATGTAAAAATAGCCCTGGTCCTTAAGGGTAAGACAATTGAAAATCAGTCTTGTCCTTAAGGGGTTAAGTAATGTTTCTTTTTCTCTTTTGAACCTATGTGTTTTACAGCATCTTCTAGTGCTGCTGCCACACAGGCATTGCCTGTAATTATCCTGACTAAGTCCAGCCACAGCTTCTCCTCAGCAGCGGCACTGCCTGATATCACCGGCAGCACCTCTGAATCAGGTGTGGGACAAGCAACAGGTATGTCTGTTAATTGAATATTTATTTTAATTAAATTCCTATCATCCTTATAATTTCAATTGGATTTTTAACATTCAAGTTTAATTTAATATACTTTTTTTATTTTAGTGGAAGTAGCTTTGGCTATGGGACCACATCCAACCTCTTCCATATCCTCCTCAGGTAACAAAATCAAGAAAACACCTGAATGTTCAAAAGGTGCTCCCTTAACTCCTTAATGACCACAGCACTTTATCATTTTCTGTCCGTTTAGGACCAGGGCTATTTTTACATTTCTGCAGTGTTTGTGTTTAGCTGTAATTTTCCTCTTACTCATTTACTGTACCCACACATATTATATACCGTTTTTCTCGCCATTAAATGGACTTTCTAAAGATACCATTATTTTCATCATATCTTATAATTTACTGTAAAAAAATTATAAAATATGAGGAAAAAATGGAAAAAACACACTTTTTCTAACTTTGACCCCCAAAATCTGTTACATATCTACAACCACCAAAAAACACCCATGCTAAATAGTTTCTAAATTTTGTCCTGAAATACCCAATGTTTACATGTTCTTTGCTTTTTTTGCAAGTTATAGGGCCATAAATACAAATAGGACTTTTTCCAAACCACTTTTTTTTCTAAATTAGCGCTAGTTACATTGGAACACTGATATCTGTCAGGAATACCTGAATAGCCATTGACATGCATATATTTTTTTTTAGTAGACATCCCAAAGTATTGATCTAGGCCCATTTTGGTATATTTCATGCCACCATTTCACCACCAAATGCGATCAAATAAAAAAAATTGTTCACTTTTTCACAAATTTTTTCACAAACTTTAGGTTTCTCACTGAAATTATTTACAAGCAGCTTGTGCAATTATGGCATAATTGGTTGTTAATTTTTCTCTGGGATCCCTTTTGTTCAGAAATAGCAGACATATATGGCTTTGGCGTTGCTTTTTGGTAATTATAAGGCCGCTAAATGCCACTGCGCACCACATGTGTATTATGCCCAGCAGTGAAGGGGTTAATTAGGGAGCATGTAGGGAGCTTTTTGAGGTAATTTTAGCTTTAGTGTAGTGCAGTAGACAACCCAAAGTATTAATCTAGGCCCATTTTGGTATATTTCATGCCACCATTTCACCGCCAAATGCAATCAAATAAAAAAAAAACTTAATATTTTTCTAAATTTTAGGTTTCTCACTGAAATTATTTACAAACAGCTTGTGCAATTATGGCACAAATGGTTGTAAATGCTTCTCTGGGATCCCCTTTGTTCATAAATAGGAGACATATATGGCTTTGGTGTTGCTTTTTGGTAATTAGAAGGCCGCTAAATACCACTGCGCACAACACGTGAATTATGCCCAGCAGTGAAGGGGTTAATTAGGTAGCTTGCAGGGAGCTTGCAGGGTTAATTTTAGCTTTAGTGTAGAGATCAGCTTCCCACCTCACACATAAGACCCCCTGATCCCTCCCAAAGAGCTCTCTTCCCTCCCCCACCCCACAATTATACACACCATCTTAAGTACTGGCAGAAAGTCTGCCAGTACTAAAAAAAAAAGGTATCTTTTTTTTTTTTTTTTAATCTTTTTTTTTAGCATATTTACATATGCTGTTGTTTAGGATCCCCCCCTTAGCCCCCAACCTACCTGATCCTCCCCAAAACAGCTCTCTAACCCTCCCCCTCTGCCTTATTGGGGGCAATCTTGAGTACTGGCAGCTGTCTACCAGTACCCAGTTTGCAAATAAAATGTGTATTTTTATTTTTTTTCCCTTTTTTCTGTAGTGTAGCTTCCCCCCCCCCTCAAGACCAATCTCCCACCCGCTCCCAGATCCCTTAGATTTATTTTTATATATATATATATTTTTATATATATATATATATATATATATATATATATATATATATATATATATATTTACCCCCTCTTTCTCCCACTTTCAAAAACAATTTTTCTGTAGAGTAGCGGTTCCCACCCGCTCCCTCCCCGTGCACGCGCCCGCCCACCTCCTCCCGTGCGCACGCCCGTGCGCGCCTTCGGCGATCCCGCCCCCCTCTCTCACTTAGACCTCATTGATGGCCGCCCACCCGCCTCCCACTTCAGCTCCCACCCACCAACGAATGCGGCCATCGATGTCCGGTGCAGAGAGGGCCACAGAGTGGCTCTCTCTGCTCCGGAGGGGTAAAATTTGTTATTGCAGAATGCCTCGATATCGAGGCATCCTGCAATAACCGGAAAGCAGCTGGAAGTGATCAGGATCGCTACCAGCTGCTTTCCAAACCGAGGACGTGCAAGGTACGTCCTTGGTCATTAAGGGACTTTTTTTTAGAGGACCTACCCTGCACGTCCTCGGTCGTTAAGGGGTTAAAGAGACAGTCAATGCCATAATATTTAAATCATCTTACTCAAGAAAATCACTGTATGAAACAATACTGTTAAATTACATTGGTTTGAAAATCTGTGATTGGCTAGTAGCTTAAACTCTGCAAAAATCCCCCTTATCGCAGATATATTTCTGTATTTAAAAAAATTAAAAAAACTTTATAAATATAACATTGTTTGTTATGCAAATCTGTTTAATGGTTAGTCAATGCTTTTATATACCTTTCTAAAACATACCAAAGGGAGAGTTGTCTGTCATGCCAACATACATATAAAAGAAGATTTGGAGATTAGTCAGAGGAGCAAACAATAGCAGGTGTGACATATAGTTAACCTTGTGTTGTAGCATGTAAAGAGTTAATCAGTCATTAGAAGCAATATAAGTTTAGAAGAGAAAAGGGTGTGGTTTAGTCATTCTAAACTTCCAGAGCAGGAAAAAATATTGAAAAACTATTAAAGGGAGATGAAACACAAAGGATTTCTTTCAACATTTGGATAGAGCATACAATTTAAACATTTATAATTGACTTCTATTATTAAAATTGCTTAATTATCTTGTTATCCTTTGTTGAAGGAAAAGCATTACAATGCTGGCAGCTAGTTGTAAACATTTACGCCTAGATTTAGAGTTCTGCGTTAGCCGTCAAAACCAGCGTTAGGGGCTCCTAACGCTGGTTTTGGCCGCCCGCTGGTATTTAGAGTCAGTCAGGAAAGGGTCTAACGCTCTTTTTGCAGCCGCGACTTTTCCATACCGCAGATCCCCCTACGCCATTTGCGTATCCTATCTTTTCAATGGGATCTTCCTAACGCCGGTATTTAGAGTCTTGGCTGAAGTGAGCGTTAGAAATCTAACGACAAGATTCCAGCCGCAGAGAAAAGCCGGGAGTTAAGAGCTTTCTGGGCTAACGCCGGTTCATAAAGCTCTTAACTACTGTGCTCTAAAGTACACTAACACCCATAAACTACCTATGTACCCCCAAACTGAGGCCCCCCCACATCTCCGCCACTCTAATAAAATTTTTTAACCCCTAATCTGCCGACCGCACACCGCCGCAACCTACATTATCCCTATGTACCCCTAATCTGCTGCCCCTAACACCGCCGACCCCTATATTATATTTATTAACCCCTAATCTGCTGCCCCCAATGTCGCCGCCACCTACCTACAATTATTAACCCCTAATCTGCCGACCGGACCTCACCGCTACTATAATACAGTTATTAACCCCTAATCCGCCTCACTCCCACCTCAATAACCCTATAATAAATAGTATTAACCCCTTATCTGCCCTACCTAACATCACCGACACCTAACTTCAAGTATTAACCCCTAATCTGCCAACCAGAACTCACCGCTACTCTAATAAATTTATTAACCCCTAAAGCTAAGTCTAACCCTAACACTAACACCCCCCTAAGTTAAATATAATTTTTATCTAACGAAATAAATTAACTATTATTAAATAAATTATTCCTATTTAAAGCTAAATACTTACCTGCAAAATAAACCCTAATATAGCTACAATATAAATTATAATTATATTGTAGCTATTTTAGGATTAATATTTATTTTACAGATAACTTTGTATTTATTTTAACCAGGTACAATAGCTATTAAATAGTTAATAACTATTTGATAGCTACCTAGTTAAAATAAATACAAAATTACCTGTAAAATAAATCCTAACCTAAGTTACAATTAAACCTAACACTACACTATCAATAAATTAATTAAATAAAACACCTACAATTATCTACAATTAAACCTAACACTACACTATCGATAAATTAATTACATACAAATACCTGAAGATGGATCCGGAAGAAAGAAGATTGAAGATGCCGCTTGATAGAAGACTTCACCCGGATGATGGATCTCTTCAGCCCCCGCTTGGATCAAGACTTCAGCCGGATGATGGATCTCTTCAGCCCCTGCTTGGATCAAGACTTCAGCCGGATGATGGACCTCTTCAGCCCGATGATGGACCTCTTCAGCCCCCGCTTGGGCTTGGATGAAGATTTCGGAGCCTCTTCTGGACGGATCAGTGATACCCGGCGTGGTGAAGATAAGGTAGGGAGATCTTCAGGGGCTTAGTGTTAGGTTTATTTAAGGGGGGTTTGGGTTAGATTAGGGGTATGTGGGTGGTGGGTTGTAATGTTGGGGGGGAATTCTTTGGGGCATGCCCCGTAAAAGACCCTTTTAAGGGCTGGTAAGGTAAAAGAGCTTTTCTATTTTTATTTTAGAATAGGGTAGGGCATTTTTTTATTTTGAGGGGCTTTGTTATTTTATTAGGGGGCTTAGAGTAGGTGTAATTAGCTTAAAATTGTTGTAATATTTTTATAATGTTTGTAAATTATTTTTTTATTTTTTGTAACTTAGTTCTTTTTTATTTTTTGTACTTTATTTAGTTTATTTAATTGTATTTATTTGTAGGTATTTGTATGTAATTTATTTATTGATAGTGTAGTGTTAGGTTTAATTGTATATAATTGTAGGTATTTTATTTAATTAATTTATTGATAGTGTAGTGTTAGGTTTAATTGTAACTTAGGTTAGGATTTATTTTACAGGTAATTTTGTAAATATTTTAACTAGGTAGCTATTAAATAGTTATTAACTATTTAATAGCTATTGTACCTAGTTAAAATAAATACAAAGTTACCTGTAAAATAAATATTAATCCTAAAATAGCTACAATATAATTATAATTTATATTGTAGCTATATTAGGGTTTATTTTGCAGGTAAGTATTTAGCTTTAAATAGGAATAATTTATTTAATAAGAGTTAATTTATTTCGTTAGATAAAAATTATATTTAACTTAGGGGGGTGTTAGGGTTAGACTTAGCTTTAGGGGTTAATAAATTTATTAGAGTAGCGGTGAGGTCCGGTCGGCAGATTAGGGGTTAATACTTGAAGTTAGGTGTCGGTGATGTTAGGGAGGGCAGATTAGGGGTTAATACTATTTATTATTGGGTTATTAAGGCGGGAGTGAGGCGGATTAGGGGTTAATAACTTTATTATAGTAGCGGTGAGGTCTGGTCGGCAGATTAGGGGTTAATAATTGTAGGTAGGTGGCGGCGACGTTGGGGGCGGCAGATTAGGGGTTAATAAATATAATATAGGGGTCGGCGGTGTTAGGGGCATAAGATTAGGGGTACATAGGTATAATGTAGGTTGCGGCGGTGTACGGATAGGCAGATTAGGGGTTAATAATAATATGCAGCGATAGCGGGGTCGGCAGATTAGGGGTTAATAAGTGTAAGGTTATGGGTGTTTAGACTCGGGGTACATGATAGGGTGTTAGGTGCAGACTTAGGATGTGTTTCCCCATAGGAAACAATGGGGCTGCGTTAGGAGCTGAACGCTGCTTTTTTGCAGGTGTTAGATTTTTTTGGCCGCAGAACTCTAAATCTAGCGGTTAGTTAGACAATCCCAAGAGACAAAATGTGTGCAGGCAACAACCAGCAACCAGCTTCCACTAGTGTAGGATATATGCATATATTTTTTTTTTTCAAAAGGACATACCAAGAGAACAAAGCACATTTGAAAATAGAAGTGAATTAAAAAGTGTCTTAAATTTAAACAATTTTCTCTGAATCCTGCAAGTTTAATTTTTACTTTCATAGCCCTTTAAACCTTCTCTTGAAATTACATGCGATTATAATTTTTTTTATTTTACATTTCCTTTATATACGGAAAGTGCACATCACATCTCAGAGGAGCTGACCATTCCTGGCCCTGCTGCTCCTGGCCCTGCTGCTCCTGGCCCTGCTGCTTCTGCCCCTGAACATCAGACTCATCCAGAAAATGCAGAAATGCACGAGATGGTCGATATGGGGAGTCAGTAAAGGGCTGATCACCAGGAGTTGCTTGGGGCAATAGGAGTATATGTCCAGCAACAGGGGCAGCTACTACAGAGGGACATTAAATTAGATGGACAGAATGATTTTAGATAGGGAGACATCATCACCAGATAGGGAGAGAATAGAATTAGATAGGGAGAGGTTAGCTGTAGACAGGCACAGGATAGCTCTAGAGCAGAGGGAGTTGGAGCGTAGGGAGAGGGCAGATGCAGACAATAGGAACATCAACACCACGCTCCTCCTTTTGATTCAGGGGACCCTGAATGAGTTAAGGTCTGCAAGGGAGAGATGATCTCTGCAATCCCCACCTGCCTCTAAGAGGTGTAAAGAATAGACCTTTTTATCTTTTTTTTGTAAATATATATGTATGTGTTCCAATATATATTTATTTTTTATTTTGCCCTGTGCATGAAACAAATGCTTATATTTAGTTTTCTTATTTAAAGATTATCATGAAATAAAAGATGTTCTTTGTTTGTTTGTTTTGATTTTATTTACATAATCCATTGTTTTAAAATGCCTGTTGTTCAAATTCAATGCATGAACCAAATATACTTTGATCTATTTATATAAGGGTCAATCTACACCAGAGGTTTTACTGTTGAAAAGAATAAATAATGCCTTTCTTACCCATGCACCAGTTTCTCCTGTTAAGTGTGGTCAGTCCACGGGTCATCATTACTTCTGGGATATTAACTCCTCCCCAACAGGAAGTGCAAGAGGATTCACCCAGCAGAGCTGCTATATAGCTCCTTCCCTCTACGTCACACCCAGTCATTCTCTTGCACCCAACTAATAGATAGGATGTGTGAGAGGACTGTGGTGATTATACTTAGTTTTATACCTTCAATCAAAAGTTTGTTATTTTATAACAGCACCGGAGTGTGTTGTTCCTTCTCTGGTAGAGTTTGAAGAAGAATCTACCTGAGGTTTTTATATGATTTTAGCCGGCGTAGTTAAGATCATATTGCTGTTCTCGGCCATCTGAGGAGAGGTAAACTTCAGATCAGGGGACAGCGGGCAGGTTAATCTGCAAAGAGGTATGTAGCAGCATATTATTTTCTGACAATGGAATTTGACTGAGAAAATTCTGCCATACCGATTTAATGTAATCTAACAGCCTTAAATGCAGTAGTAGCAACTGGTATCAGGCTGTCATGTATGTATATTTTACACTTCAGTATTCTGGGGAATGGCACTTCACTGGGATAATACTGTATGCATAAGACTTTAGCCTAATTTGCAGTGACTAGCAACAGACTTTCTAATGTCATTTCATTTATTTGATGTTAAACGTTTTTGCTGGCATGTTAAATCGTTTAATTTTTTGAGGTACTGGGTGAAAAAATGTTTTGGGCTCTGTTTTTTTCCACTTGGCAGTCGTTTTATTTAATTTAAGACAGTTTACTGATCTCCCTCACTGTTGTGTGTGAGGGGGAGGGGCTTATTTTGGTGCTTTTGCTACGCATCAAAAAATTCAGCGAGAAGTCTCTTGTCTTCCCTGCATGATCCGGTTCGTCTCTACAGAGCTCAGGGGTCTTCAAAACTTATTTTGAGGGAGGTAATCACTCACAGCAGAGCTGTGAGGTTGTAGCTGACTGTGATAAAAAACGTTTATTTCTGTACATTTTTTTTCTGCTATCAGGGTTAGTTATCCATTGCTAATGGGGGCAATCCTTTGCTAAAATTGTGTATTTACCGTAAAAGATTGATGTTATAGTTTGTTCTCAACTGTCATAACCTTTTTCTGTGCTTCTTAAAGGCACAGTACGTTTTCATATTATTGTAAATTACTTTGAAAAGTATTTCCAAGTTGCTAGTTTAATTGCTAGTGTGTTAAACATGTCTGACTCAGAGGAATATCTCTGTGCTATATGTGCTAAAGCCAAAGTGGAGCCCAATAGAAATTTATGTACTAATTGCATTGATGCTACTTTAAATAAAAGTCAATCTGTACAAATTGAACATATTTCACCAAACAACGAGGGGAGAGTTATGCCGACTAACTCGCCTCACGTGTCAGTACCTGCATCTCCCGCTCGGGAGGTGCGTGATATTGTAGCGCCGAGTACATCAGGGCGGCCATTACAAATCACATTACAGGATATGGCTAATGTTATGACTGAAGTTTTGGCTAAATTACCAGAACTAAGAAGTAAGCGTGATCACTCTGGGGTGAGAACAGAGTGCGCTGTTGATAATAGGGCCATGTCTGATACTGCGTCACAGTATGCTGAACATGAGGACGGAGAGCTTCAATCAGCAGGTGACGGTTCTGATCCCAATAGAATGGATTCAGACATTTCTAATTTTAAGTTTAAACTCGAAAACCTCTGTGTACTGTTAGGGGAGGTTTTAGCAGCTCTAAATGATTGTAACACCGTTGCAATCCCAGAGAAATTATGTAGGCTGGATAGATACTATGCGGTACCGGCGAGTACTGACGTATTTCCTATACCTAAGAGGCTTACAGAGATAATTGCTAAGGAGTGGGATAGGCCCGGTGTACCCTTTTCCCCCCCTCCTGTGTTTAGAAAAATGTTTCCAATAGACGCCACCACACGGGACTTATGGCAGACGGTCCCTAAGGTGGAGGGAGCGGTTTCTACTCTGGCTAAACGTACCACTATCCCGATGGAGGACAGCTGTGCCTTTTCAGATCCAATGGATAAAAAATTAGAGGGTTACCTTAAGAAAATGTTTGTTCAACAAGGTTTTATATTGCAACCCCTTGCATGTATTGCGTCTGTCATGGCCGCGGCCGCTTTTTGGTCCGAGTCCCTGGAAGAGACTCTTGACTCAATAACTATAGATGAGATTTCAAACAAGCTTAAGACACTTAAGCTAGCTAATTCATTTATTTCGGATGCCGTAGTACATTTACCTAAACTTACGGCCAAGAATTCC
Organism: Bombina bombina; assembly: GCF_027579735.1. Classification (NCBI taxonomy): domain Eukaryota; kingdom Metazoa; phylum Chordata; class Amphibia; order Anura; family Bombinatoridae; genus Bombina; species Bombina bombina. The sequence continues at coordinate 417,516,067 of NC_069504.1, forward strand.
GGATTCGCCATTCAGGCACGCAGAGCACTGTGGCTAAAATCCTGGTCAGCTGACGTTACTTCTAAATCTAAATTACTTAACATACCTTTCAAAGGGCAGACCTTATTCGGGCCCGGGTTGAAAGAAATTATCGCTGACATTACAGGAGGTAAGGGCCATGCCCTGCCTCAAGACAAAGCCAAACCTAAGGCTAGACAGTCTAATTTTCATTCCTTTCGGAATTTCAAAGCAGGAGCAGCATCAACCTCCTCTGCACCAAAACAGGAAGGAGCTGTTGCTCGCTACAGACAAGGCTGGAGACCTAACCAGTCCTGGAACAAGGGCAAGCAGGCCAGGAAACCTGCTGCTGCCCCTAAGACAGCATGAATTGAGGGCCCCCGATCCGGGAACGGATCTAGTGGGGGGCAGACTTTCTCTCTTCGCCCAGGCTTGGGCAAGAGATGTCCAGGATCCCTGGGCATTAGAGATCATATCTCAGGGATACCTTCTGGACTTCAAATCCTCTCCCCCAAAAGGGAGATTTCATCTGTCAAGGTTGTCAACAAACCAAATAAAGAAAGAGGCGTTTCTACGCTGTGTACAAGATCTTTTACTAATGGGAGTGATCCATCCGGTTCCGCGGTCGGAACAAGGACAAGGGTTTTACTCAAATCTGTTTGTGGTTCCCAAAAAAGAGGGAACTTTCAGGCCAATCCTGGATTTAAAAATCCTAAACAAATTCCTAAGAGTTCCATCGTTCAAAATGGAAACTATTCGGACAATCTTACCCATGATCCAAAAGGGTCAGTACATGACCACAGTGGATTTAAAGGATGCTTACCTTCACATACCGATTCACAAAGATCATTACCGGTATCTAAGGTTTGCCTTCCTAGACAGGCATTACCAGTTTGTAGCTCTTCCATTCGGATTGGCTACGGCTCCAAGAATCTTCACGAAGGTTCTGGGTGCTCTTCTGGCGGTACTAAGACCGCGAGGAATTTCGGTAGCTCCGTACCTAGACGACATTCTGATACAAGCTTCAAGCTTTCAGACTGCCAAGTCTCATACAGAGTTAGTACTGGCATTTCTAAGGTCGCATGGATGGAAGGTGAACGAAAAAAAGAGTTCTCTCTTTCCACTCACAAGAGTTCCCTTCTTGGGGACTCTTATAGATTCTGTAGAAATGAAGATTTACCTGACAGAAGACAGGTTAACAAAGCTTCAAAATGCATGCCGTGTCCTTCATTCCATTCAACACCCGTCAGTAGCTCAATGCATGGAGGTGATCGGCTTAATGGTAGCGGCAATGGACATAGTACCCTTTGCACGCCTACATCTCAGACCGCTGCAATTGTGCATGCTAAGTCAGTGGAATGGGGATTACTCAGACTTGTCCCCTACTCTGAATCTGGATCAAGAGACCAGAAATTCTCTTCTATGGTGGCTTTCTCGGCCACATCTGTCCAGGGGGATGCCATTCAGCAGGCCGGACTGGACAATTGTAACAACAGACGCCAGCCTACTAGGTTGGGGCGCTGTCTGGAATTCTATGAAGGCTCAGGGACAATGGAATCAGGAGGAGAGTCTCCTACCAATAAACATTCTGCAATTGAGAGCAGTTCTCAATGCCCTTCTGGCTTGGCCCCAGTTAACAACTCGGGGGTTCATCAGGTTTCAGTCGGACAACATCACGACTGTAGCTTACATCAACCATCAGGGAGGGACAAGAAGTTCCCTAGCAATGATGGAAGTATCAAAGATAATTCGCTGGGCAGAGTCTCACTCTTGCCACCTGTCAGCAATCCACATCCAGGGAGTGGAGATCTGGGAGGCGGATTTCCTAAGTCGTCAGACTTTTCATCCGGGGGAGTGGGAACTTCATCCGGAGGTCTTTGCCCAAATACTTCGACGTTGGGGCAAACCAGAGATAGATCTCATGGCGTCTCGACAGAATGCCAAGCTTCCTCGTTACGGGTCCAGATCCAGGGATCCGGGAGCGGTTCTGATAGATGCTTTGACAGCACCTTGGACCTTCAGGATGGCTTATGTGTTTCCACCCTTCCCGATGCTTCCTCGATTAATTGCCAGAATCAAACAGGAGAGAGCATCAGTGATTCTAATAGCGCCTGCATGGCCACGCAGGACTTGGTATGCAGATCTAATGGACATGTCATCCTGTCCACCTTGGTCTCTACCTCTGAAACAGGACCTTCTGATCCAGGGTCCCTTCAAACATCAAAATCTAATTTCTCTGAAGCTGACTGCTTGATTTTATCAAAACGTGGTTTTTCTGAGTCAGTTATTGATACCTTAATACAGGCTAGGAAACCTGTTACCAGAAAGATTTACCATAAGATATGGCGCAAATACTTATATTGGTGCGAATCCAAGAGTTACTCATGGAGTAAGGTTAGGATTCCGAGGATATTGTCTTTTCTACAAGAAGGTTTAGAAAAGGGTTTATCTGCTAGTTCCTTAAAGGGACAGATTTCAGCTCTGTCCATTCTTTTACACAAACGTCTGTCAGAAGTTCCGGACATTCAAGCTTTTTGTCAGGCTTTAGCTAGGATCAAGCCTGTGTTTAAAACTGTTGCTCCACCATGGAGTTTGAACTTAGTTCTTAATGTTTTACAGGGTGTTCCGTTTGAACCCCTTCATTCCATTGATATCAAGCTGTTATCTTGGAAAGTTCTGTTTTTAATGGCGATTTCCTCGGCTCGAAGAGTCTCTGAGTTATCTGCCTTACATTGTGATTCTCCTTATCTGATTTTTCATTCAGACAAGGTAGTTCTGCGTACTAAACCTGGGTTCCTACCTAAGGTGGTCACTAACAGGAATATCAATCAAGAGATTGTGGTTCCATCTTTGTGTCCTAATCCTTCTTCGAAGAAGGAACGTCTGCTACACAATCTAGATGTAGTCCGTGCCCTGAAATTTTATCTACAGGCAACTAAGGATTTTCGACAAACGTCTTCCCTGTTTGTCGTTTATTCTGGTCAGAGGAGAGGTCAAAAAGCTTCGGCTACCTCTCTCTCTTTTTGGCTTCGTAGCATAATACGGTTAGCCTATGAGACTGCTGGACAGCAGCCTCCTGAAAGAATTACAGCTCATTCTACTAGAGCTGTGGCTTCCACTTGGGCCTTTAAGAATGAGGCTTCTGTTGAACAGATTTGCAAGGCTGCAACTTGGTCTTCTCTTCATACTTTTTCCAAATTTTACAAATTTGACACTTTTGCTTCTTCGGAGGCTGTTTTTGGGAGAAAGGTTCTTCAGGCAGTGGTTCCTTCCGTATAAAGAGCCTGCCTATCCCTCCCGTCATCCGTGTACTTTAGCTTTGGTATTGGTTCCCAGAAGTAATGATGACCCGTGGACTGACCACACTTAACAGGAGAAAACAAAATTTATGCTTACCTGATAAATTCCTTTCTCCTGTAGTGTGGTCATTCCACGGCCCGCCCTGTTTTTTATGGCAGGTCTATAAAAAAAATTTAAATTATACTCCAGTCACCACTGCACCCTTTGGCTTCTCCTTTCTCGTTGGTTCTTGGTCGAATGACTGGGTGTGACGTAGAGGGGAGGAGCTATATAGCAGCTCTGCTGGGTGAATCCTCTTGCACTTCCTGTTTGGGAGGAGTTAATATCCCAGAAGTAATGATGACCCGTGGACTTACCACACTACAGGAGAAAGGAATTTATCAGGTAAGCATACATTTTGTTTTTGCATAACCAACAAACTTCTATTAAAGGGACATGAATCCCAAATATTTTCTTTCTTGATTCAGAAATAGCATGCAATTTATATCAACTTTTGAATTTACTTATATTATTAAATTAGCTTCCTTCTCGTGTTAGCCTTTGCTGAAAAACTTATGTAGTTAATCTCAGGAGCAGCACGGAATCTAGGTTTTAGCTGCTGAATGTTGTCTGCATATGTATACTTATTGTCATTGGCTTACCCATGTGTTCAGTTATAAAGCAGTAGTGCATTTCTGCTCCTTCAACAAATGATACCAAGAGAATGAAGCAAATTTGATATTAGAAGTAAACTGGAATCTTTTTCAATATTTTATGTCCTACCTTAATCATGAAAGCAAATCTTTGTGTTTCATGCCCCTTTAATATACTTTTTACCTCTGATTACCTTGTATCTAAGCATCTCTGGACAGCCCTCTGATCACATGACATTTCATTTATTATCTATCGATTTGCATACTAGCCAATTAGTGCAGCGTCTGCCACAAGCTACGTGCGTGTTCACAATGTTATCTATAAGGCTCACATGAACTAGCACCCCATGTTGTGAAAAGCAAATGAAATGTGATAAATGTGATAAGAGGCACCCTTCAATTACTTAGATATTATCATATGAGCCTACCTAGGTTTATCTTTCAAAAAGGAATACCATAAGAACAAAGCACATTTGATGAAAAAGGTAAATAGGAATGTTGCTTAAAATTACATGCCCTATCTGATTCGTGAAGGTTTAATTTTGACTATACTGTCCCTTTAACATTCCCAAACATAAGGGATTAAAACCATGTTACAAATGTATTTAGCATTTCAAACTATTTTGCTGATGTATGTCTGCACAAATATATTGACTATCCAAGAAACACTTTAGAAAGAAAAAAATAGTTGTGTGCAATAAAAAAAGTTTTTTTTTTCATATAGTTTTTTTAAGATTTGTTTTGATAAACTTTGAAAGTCAATCAATGCAAGAAAGCCAAAATTAACCTCTTTTGGTCAAAAGCAATACAGTAAAATAACATTACAAAAACATACCGGTATGTACAACAGTCAATAATTACACCATTATAGGCCAAATACCGCCTGAATATATTCAGCTTAAGCTTGGACTCCCCTTGGATCATTTTGCTCTAATGGTGCAAAATGATCGTCACTTGTTCTTCAGTAGTCGGATTATTGACCGGTGTGAACAGCCACGGAAGACATGAATATCCAGAATCTTCTGCGTTAAAGAAATAGACAATTGATATTAGCAATATGAATGAATTAATCCTGTAATATACATATGTTGTATTTAATGAACACACCTAACTTTAATATCAGACTGTTATTTCCATGGACATTATTGAATAATGAAATGCTAAGGGACATTTGTCTATACAAAGGGTTAAATGCACACTGACCTACAGTTCCAGTTCAGAGGTGACAAGACAAGTGGAAACCAGTTGGAAATCTGATGAACCACTGCATGTAAACAATAGATCAGAAGGATACCACAGGATTCACTAAGACATTTTACAACCCTTACAAACATTTTAGCATTTCAGCACAGGTGGTGTCACAAACTATAAGGCCCTGATTTTATCTCTTTCACCAATAGCCTAAGGAAGTGACTTCTACCCCCATTCATATAATGATGTCATCTGGTCTCTGACTGAAGAATTTATAGATGAGTGTGGGCTGGGCTATGTAAGAGAATGAATGACTATAAAAGTTAGTTGCCATTGTAGGCTAAGCTAAGCTCTCTTCTCACTCACCTCTCCCCTTCCATCTCTCTCTCTCCCCTTTTCCACCTTTCCTTCCCTTACATTAGTTAGCAACTTGTTTCTATGTAAATACTTATTTTCTGTATAATAAAAGAAATAATTTCATCAAGCAGCGTCCTGATTTCCTAAGATAAAGGTAATGTTAGTGAGGAAACAGTAACTAAAAGTTAGCAGATTTGGCACCCCATATGGTACGTGGATAAATCACTAATTCCACGTTGAACTACAGCTGAATTTGCTAAACTGGAGTGCTGGAGCTGCAAGAATCCCTTGTGAATAGAGGCCGAACCGGACTTATCTGTGTGGGAAGTGTGCAGATCTACAAGACACTGTGTAAAGAGAAAGCTGCAAGTACTGTAAGTATATGTTTCTTTGTGTGTATGATATGTCTCTGTATGCTACAGAAATGTAAATGTATTAATTGTTTCTTGCTGAATTAAGTTTACTAAAATCTGAAAACAAGAGAGTAAACAGACATCTCTGAGGGTAAAGTGTAATAGGCATAGCCCAGTTTTACATGCAGCTCAAAAGGAGATCCCTCTAGGTCTCGATTTTAGGCTAATAATGCAAAAGGTTTGTTGATGTTAGATGTGTACTTGTGAGTGTGTACATCTGTACTGTATATAGTGTGTTGTGTGATCAGTGTGTACATCTGTACTGTGTATAGTTTGTTGTGTGATTATTGTGTACATCTGTACTGTGTATAGTGTGTTGTGTGAATCTGGTGTGTGTATTGTTAGTAAGAATGGAACTGGTTGAGAAATACATAAAAAATATGCCTCTGTCACATTTATTACATGTGCAGAAGATCCATTGACATGTCAGTTTTATAATGTAATTAAACAATGTGAAAAGCACAATAATGAACTAAGTAGAAAACTGTTTCAGAAAGACATAGAAAAAAGAGCGCTAAGTAATTTACTGAGTATGTTTCTAAGAATGAAAGAGATTGCTGAACAGAAAGAGTTGGAATGGAAGGCAGAAAGAACTGATATCATAGAACAGCTGGATAAACTTGGTCATTCTATTATGGCTGTTGCTAGTCACTCTGAAAAGAGATGTGAGTGTGATACACTGAGTGAAGAGATAGACAAACTTACTAAACTGAATGCTGAGCTACAAGAGAGGCTTAATGAATGTGAAGTGAGGTGTGGAATGGGAGAGCAATTAGTAACATGTATGGAAGAAAAGGAAATGCAGAGAGAAAATGTTATTGCATCACTTAAGGCAGACTTATGGGAGTCTGAATCACAGCTGTTAAATAAGGAACAATGTATCTTGTCTCTTAAAGCACAGGGGATACAAGACAAATGTAACCATTACAGGAGTAGTCTAGCACATGTTTGTCCTTTAGAAGTAGATGGTAATGAAAGTCAAACTATAGAACTAGATGGACAAACCCCTAACATTCCTGACAGTCCTTAACTTTAAACCAAGTCCCCTCTATTCTAACTTTTCGAATAGAATGCAAAGTAACCCTCAATTACAGACTAAAGTAAATAATCATAGTAACTCTGCCCCCCTTACAATACAAGACCGTAATAATTTGTGCCATATTTTAGGTCACTTTGACACCTCCACATCACCTGTGATCCTTTCTAATAAGTTAGAAGCTGTTATTACTCAGTATAATTTAGGCAACGGAGATGCCTGTGCTTTGCTCAGGGCCTGGTTGCCATCACAATTAGCTGCACAGCTAAGGGCACCAGTAGGCACCCATAAAGGAGTGTCTCCAGATATTGATGCAAACTGGGGAAATTCAGGGGACAGATTAAAGGAATTACAGTATGTTATGTGTTGCCGTGATGCCAGAGGTACCAGTGCCATAGCAAATGCAAGTTTAAAGGAAGGAGATGACCCGTTTTTGTTTTGTACTGAGTACCTTGCACTGTATAAGATAACTTATAACTGCCCTAACATGTCCCCAGATGATGCAGATTTTTGGTATTCTATGGCAAATAAATGCACGTTAATTGACAGTAGTACAAGAATCACTCTTAGAAATACCAGCTCCTATACAAACTTTGTTAACATACTTAAAGATTGGTTTAAAGACTCAAAGCATAAGAATGCTACTCATAATAATATATCTATACTAACTGAGAGTCAGGGAAAGCAGAGATTTTTGAGACGCTGTTTTAAATGTGGAAAGTGTGGGCACATCATGAGGGAATGTGTGACATCAATGAGAGATACCAGGGATAAAAATTACTTTAGGAGGCAGAACAAAATATCATATTTAAGTAAGGAAGGAAAATACAGTGCTATATTTGAAGGTGAAAAGGAACAGAATATATCTTCTTTAACAAAGAAAGAAGTAATAGAAGAACCTACTAGGGAGGAAACTTGCAAAGAGCCCCCATCTCAACAAAACTGCAAAGAGCCCCCATCTAAAAAAGAAGGGACAAATGTTCCATTTCAGATACCTTACATAAACTGGCCATTTTGGGCACTGTTTAATTATACACAACTGACAATGCATCTATTGATATTCAATTTAGCTCAGCCTGTGTATATTGCCAATTAATTGTAGAAATCTGTGTTTTCTCTCTACATTCTATTACCCTGTATTCCATGTATAGTGATGGGAGAATTTTACTATAGGCAAGTAGAGATTTATTTTGTTTCATTTATTTACTTTGTATATATGTCTATATTAATGCTATGTTTCTTTTTTTGGGGGCTATTACTTGAAGAGAAGTGAACTTTGTACAGTCTACTTCAAGAAATTAAGAATTTTGTAATTGTTTATTTTTATTCACAGGTTGCTGCTATCCATGAATAAAATGTTTGTAGTATAAAGAAATGCATTTCCCCCTTTTTCTTAAAGACCACGTGGTACTTTATGATGAGCTCATCAGTTACATAAATGTAATATAGCCACAATGAATTGTTTGCAAACAATTAATCATAACCAGTTTATTTTAAAAGTCACGGTTTCAAGTACTGTTTTATATGTCTATGTTATTTTGTTTGTGTTATTAATGTCATGGACTAACAATTCTGATTACTTACAGAAGCAACCTATACCATCACCCAAAGAAGCACAAATCATTTACTGTAGAGAAGACTAGATATTTTAAAATTGGATAATTTAATGCAAAATCCAAATTTAGTTATTTAAGAACGCTGTTATATTTAAAGAGCACAGCAACACGTTTTGTGTGATGCACTGTTTTTATGTTGTGTTTGTTCTGTATTGTCTCTGTTTTATATGTGTAAAATGAATTATTGTTATTGTAATATGGTTCCTTTTCTATCAAAGAACCAAACTGGGGATCCCTTCACTACCATTTTTGTATTTTTAAGGACATTTTTTATTCACTACCATTTTTGTATTTTAAGGACATTTTTGTATTTTTTCTCCTTTTTTTTTTTTTTAATCACAATAGGTAACATTTTTTTAAATGCTTCCGTATTAGTTTTTTTTTTAAATTCTGTTTCGCCACACTGGGCAATGTTTTTTTTTTTTTTAACATTGTCCACTTATAGGTCTCTAAGTGCTGACCAGTAGATTATAAGACTGTGTGCATGCCTTGAAGCAGATAATAATACTGTGATTTAATGTTAAATAAAGTAATATAAATGTTTGCTAAGCTATATGCTACGTTTTGTTTATGACCTCAGATAGCAGGCATATTGTATTAATAAATTATAATGTGTCACAAATGTATAACATTCAAATCTCACAATATGCCAGAAAATAATTTGCAAAGTTAAAGCACTACTCCTAGTAGTAGTCATAAAGATTGTGTGTGATATGTAACAATTAATTTGTATCATATGTATAATTATTCTGAAAATGCTGATGATTTTATATATATCTCAGATTATTGTTAATTCTAACAGGGTAAAATATATATTGTATTTGTAAAATTGATTTAATCATCATATTCATAATGTGATTGTTAGAATGTGCTACACATTGTAAGGGGATTGTATTTTAGTATTTATTTCATATTTAGAGTATGGATGTGAATGAATGGTTTTATTTCAGGTTGCCCCACTCACAGAAGAAACTATAAAGTGAGCAGTACAACGTTATGATCATAAGTGATTTAATGATCAAAGAGGGGAATGTTGTATTTAATGAACACACCTAACTTTAATATCAGACTGTTATTTCCATGGACATTATTGAATAATGAAATGCTAAGGGACATTTGTCTATACAAAGGGTTAAATGCACACTGACCTACAGTTCCAGTTCAGAGGTGACAAGACAAGTGGAAACCAGTTGGAAATCTGATGAACCACTGCATGTAAACAATAGATCAGAAGGATACCACAGGATTCACTAAGACATTTTACAACCCTTACAAAGATTTTAGCATTTCAGCACAGGTGGTGTCACAAACTATAAGGCCCTGATTTTATCTCTTTCACCAATAGCCTAAGGAATCTACCCCCATTCATATAATGATGTCATCTGGTCTCTGACTGAAGAATTTATAGATGAGTGTGGGCTGGGCTATGTAAGAGAATGAATGACTATAAAAGTTAGTTGCCATTGTAGGCTAAGCTAAGCTCTCTTCTCACTCACCTCTCCCCTTCCATCTCTCTCTCTCCCCTTTTCTACCTTCCCTTTCCTTCCCTTACATTAGTTAGCAACTTGTTTCTATGTAATTACTTATTTTCTGTATAATAAAATAAATAATTTCATCAAGCAGCATCCTGATTTCCTAAGATAAAGGTAATATTAGTGAGGAAACAGTAACTAAAAGTTAGCAGATTCTACAACATATATGAATATTTATAAGAAATATTTACCTAATAGAATCCCCTCTGGCATTTGTCCTTCCTGGAACCGATCATATATGGCCGAATTCCTGAAGAAGAAGGAGTCGTGGCTTGAACCAGGGAATCCAGAACGGACGCTCATGATTCTCAATCTGGCATCACAGATTACCTGGATATTCAGCGAGTGGTTCTGCTTCCTGTCCTTGCATGCCTCCTCTCTTCCCTTGGGAGGTGGCACTAAAAAGTGTGTGCAATCTATCGCCCCAATATTTTTAGCATCCTAGTGAGTTCGTAGAACTGGACCTTTACATCATGCCACTCCGGTGTTTTGGGGAAATGTAGATGATGTACTAGCTATTAGTGCAAGACATTAAGAACCACCTTCAGATGACGGGAAAAGGTTGCCTGGCTCATACCAATGACTAGACTCATCACAGCTTGGAAGAATCCAGTTGCCAAGAAATATAGGACCGACAGTAATTTCACCATCCTAGGGATTGCCCGAGTTCTCACAGTGATTGGTTCCAGAGAGTCTTTGATTTCCAGATAGAGTCTTTCAATAGAAACCCTATTGATCCAGAATTGACAGATCACCTCTCTATCACTGAGGGCATGGAGGCCAATTCTAGGTAAGAATACCCTCTGGTACTCTTAGGCATCTTTGTTGAAGCTCTGCAGCTTGAATTACCAATCATACCATTGTTCAAAACTATATCTCAAAACAATCAGTATGTAACTGAACATTTCTGTGATGTTAGCAACACCCTTTTACTGTATAATGCCAAGTTCACCAGCTGTAAATACAGGTGGAAGCGCCATGTTGATTCTTGCAATTACAGTAATTACTTCTGCGCCACACATTACTATGTGCCCTAAACATAATATTTTCAGACATCTATTACTGTACCTAAGACCTGCTGTTAACCATATTGTACACATAAGATCAGAGGGCCATGCAACAGGTTTATTATACTTCATGATTCAGCGTTAATATCCTCCTTCCGTGTCCAAAACATATCACAAACATTTCTGCTTTTTCCGACTCCGATTGATTTCTATGGCATCCTCGGCCTCAGAAGTGGTGGTTTAAAGGATAGGTAAGGTGCGTCGAATGTGAAGGCGGATTATCAGTAATTCGCTCGAATAGAGTCGAATGTGAAGGTGGATGACTTGTATTACGCAAGCAACGATTTGCATTGGATTGATCTCACGGCAGCGTATATTATGTTGAAGATTTCAACATTGATGCTGTGTTTACTACGGTGGATCAACTTGGAGTCTAATTTGATGCAAACTTCCAGCGCATTCAAAGTTGAAGCTTTGATTAAATCGGACCCATAGAACTGTATAATAGGATGGATGTCCGAAACTGGAAGACAAGATGAGATTTGAGACTAGAAGAAAGGCTGAGGTCTGAGACTGGAAGAATGGCTGAGATCTGTGATTGGAAGACAGGCTTTGGTCTGAAACGCAAGCAGAGGTCTGAGAGTAAAACACAGGCTGAGGTCTGAGAATGGAACACAGACTAAGGTCTGAGAATGGAATACAGGTTGAGATCTGAGAATGGACAACAAGCTGAGGTATGAGAATGGAATACACGGTGAGGTCTGAGAATTGAACACAAGCAGAGGTCTGAGAGTAAAACACAGGCTGAGGTCTGAGAATGGAATACAGGTTGAGATCTGAGAATGGACAACAAGCTGAGGTATGAGAATGGTATACACGGTGAGGTCTGAGAATGGAATACACAATGAGGTCTGAGAATAAAACACAGTCTGAGGTCTGAGAATGGAACACAGTCTGAGGTCTGAGAATGGGGCACAAGCTGAAGTCTCAGAATGGAACAGAGGCTAATGTCTGAAAATGGAACACAGACTGAGGTCTGAGACTAAAATACAGGCTGTGGTGTAGTAAATCACAGGCTAAAGTCTGGGAATAGAACACAGGCTAATGTCTGAGAATGGAATACAGGTTGAGGTCTGAGAATATAATTTAGGCCGAGGTCTGAGAATGGAACACAAGCTGAAATCTGAGAATGGAACAGAGGACATGAAATACAAATTTTTTGTTCACGATTGAATTAGAGCACGGGTGTCAAACACAAGGCCCGCGGGCCGAATCCGGCCCACCAGACCTCGTCATGTGGCCCGTGTAGCCGCCGCCGGCCTTCACCTTTTATTCTCGCTTTTTTTTTTGCTTTTTTTTTTTTTTCAGGACTCAGGAGAAACATACTCATACTGTCTTGCATACAGCGGCTGTGAGACTGAGTATCCACTTACAGTCGCTGTATGCAGGAGAGACAGGTGCTGCTGGCTGTGCTATGGATCCTGAACAGAGGCTTCCGAGATCTCTCAGATCTATTCTGTGCACTACTGCTGAGCTGACGTGAAATCTCCTGAGAACTCCCCTACCCAGAGCTTGCAGCAGTCACAGTCCTTTTCCTCACAGTCACCTTATAATCATAACTGCAATAATCATAATGCGATTAAGATGTGAGCGGCCGGCGGGTCATTATAAGAACGCTCCTCTGGGCTCCCATGATACCGCGATTCTCTGCTATAATGATGGCTCTCGATATGATGCTGCTGCCCCTGTCCCTTCCCGGCGAAATAGCAGGTCACTCAGTTCTCACCCTTATAGAAGTGATTCAAGTGAGAGTCTCACTTCTATAAGGGTGAGGGAACTGACTTGTGACCTGCTATTTCGCGGGGCAGGGACAGGGGCAGCAGCATCATATCGTTGTGGTGTAGAGTGGCTGGAGCTTTGGTTGTACTCATAGTATTGCTGAGAGGAGGCTCTGAGGCAGTGTGTAACTGAGCTGTGCCGACATTTGGTTGGGAGTGCTGCACTGAGACTGCTGCCAGAAGCTGTTCATTACTGCTTGTCTCAGTCTGAAGATTAGGATTATGACCCCAGGAGAGAAGTCAGATATCGTTCCTCCGGAGTCCAGACATTGAACTTGTGTTTTAGCTGGTTTTAAGATGGAGGCGCAGACATGAAGAATATTGGTACTGTTGTAACACTAGTAAATATTTCATATTAAAAGAGAAAATGTATGTAGGACGGGTTAAATATAAATGTCAGATATATTCTCAAATTTTGTTTCATGAAACATGGGAGTGCTGTGTGCAATGGGCAAATGTTAACAGCACAATAAGAGGTCCAAACGCTTTAAAAAAATAAATAAAAAATACATATATTACTTATGGAAAACTTCTGGCTGGTAGGAAGTGACTGAGTGAGAACAAGACACTGACCTCCTGCTCCCTCATCACTTCCTCCCAGCTTCCCTATGTATCTGCACGCGCGGGAAAAGGGCTAGCAGCAGAGACCAGAGAGGCAGCAGCAGGCACACAGCAAGGCTGGTAAGAAAAACATGTTTTTTTTAAATAATATGTCAGCAGGACAATTCTAAGTAAACAGCCATTCTGAGGCTCTGTCTCTGCAGATTGTCTTATTCTGCTCTCAGCCTTCCCCAGGTAATAAATCAAATCTTTATCTCGGGAGTCTGCTCCTACACTTGTACTGTCTGTGACTGATTTGTAGTCTGCACAGATTATGATAATAAAGAGTGGACACATAGTCCTAGATACAACCGGCCCTTTGAGGCCCTTTGAGGGTGACCAAACTGCTGATGCGGCCCCCGATGAATTTGAGTTTGACACCCCTGAATTAGAGCATATAATTTTAAATAACTTTCCAATTTACTACTATTATTACATTTTCTTTATTCTCTTGGTAACCTTTATTAAAGGAGCAGCAATGCACTACTGTTAGCTAGATGAACACATCAAGCGAGCCAATGACAAAGGCATATATGTGAAGCCACCAATCAGCAGCTAGTTCCCAATAGTGCATTTTGCTGCTCCTGAGCCTACCTAGGTATGCTTTTCAACAAAGAATATAACAAAGAATATCAAGAAAACAAAACAGATTAGATAATAGAAGTAAGTTAGAAAGTTGTTTAACATTACATTCTCTATCAGTATCATTTAAAGGGACATGGGGGGAGGGAAAATAGCACAGTTTGTTTATACCTTTAAGTGTGTGCAATTTATACTTCTGCATGGTAAAAATGAAAAATAACTCATTTTCAGATTGTGGCCATTTTGCAGAAAGAGTGCGTCACATACAGGACAATGTTGTTTTTATTTTAAATACAATATATTGGTATCAATATATATATTTTACATGAACATCATATATATATATATATATATATATATATATATATATATATATATGCAAATAAATGCACTCTCAAGTCTTCTTTATAGTGAGTCAACAACCAAAATATATTGATGTTTCGGGTACACACAGACCCCTTCATCAGAATCATTCTGAGAGTGCATTTATTTGCTTCTATATTTATTCAATTTTTGCACCCAGGCTGATGTCCCAGTAGGGTGGATTTACATTTTATAAATAAATATATATAGGATGTTCATGTAAAATATATATATTGATACCAATATATTTATAGGAATAATTATATTGGTATAGATATATATATAGAAATAAGTAAAATGTGTCTCCTCAGCGAACTGAGTTGATACAAGTGATACTCTGTAGTAGGCGCTAGTCAAAAAATGAATAGGAAATAGTGGCAGCTATATAGGACAAATACTGGGAGGGATGTGAAGCCCTAGACAGTAAGAGTAAATGTATATTCAAGGATTGATACAGCGCCTATATGTCCAATATACTGTTGGGGTATGTAAGGAGTATAAAATAAATAAAAAATAAAAAATAAATAAAATAAAATAAATGAAAGTCCAGCTAAAATTTGCAATAAAATATATGAACTCAATGAAACAATGTTCATATGAGTCGTAAAAATGTATATGGTTCGTAGTGAATCTCCAGATGTAGTTGATATACAGTTATAGATGGTATATAATACCCTTACCAGATATTACCTCAATCGAATGAGGTAAGTATGCCGCACTGGGGGTATATATAGATGATTGGATTTCCTCCTTGTATCCAGCTGTAGTGCCTCTTATAGTATTCGTTAACCTCCTGGAGTATGCAGGGATGTGTTTCTGATGGTGAATAGATCCCTTACACTTCCTGTGGGTTGGTGGTTGGCCTCTTGGAGTGCTTTTTCTGTCCTGGTATTAACTTTCTCCAGCGTAAGGATACCCAGGGAGACAAAAAAGAGTATATAGTGTAATACCGTTTATTTCTAAATAAGCACAGAAATACAATTTACATAGCACTCACATTTGACATCCTCAAACAGTATGAGGTATGTATATGGCATATATAATTTAGATGGATCCTTCCACAGGTTAGAACAGGATGCAGGATCCCCAGTCTTAGTTAGAAACTTCGTAAAGAAGTTGCATACAGCTGTGGTGTATTCCAAGATAAATGATACAGTGCAATACAAATGACACACAAAATAACGCTAGTAAACTAGCTGCAAGGAGGGACAAAATAATATAAAAACAACAGGTAGAACATAGATTAAAATGTATATATAAAAAAAGTTAATTCCCTGACGAGTTTCAAAGGTTTAAATCCTTCTTCTTCAGAGGGTTGAGTGAAGTGCTGGGCCGTTATCGTTTGTTTTGTACGCTTCGGGCGGCGGCACGCCCTTAGCGTATGATTGGTCAAATGGGCCCGCGTTACGTGACGTTAGTTTCACGTTTGTTTAGATGCAGTGTGTATACTGCGTGGTGTATTGATTGGTTACATATCGGTACACGTGATTAGACAGAAATGTATACTGATAGGTCGAATACAGCAGAGACCTGTGGCATATGTAGTTTTCAGACTACTTAATATTTCCCATTGTCATTTTCGAAAGCGGTCTTTTCAGTATATTAATATGATGTGGTGTACATTGTACTAGAGTGGGATCATATTATGGTGCATGATATGAGGTAAATGCTCACATAAACACATGTTAACATTTTATAATACCTGGATTTCCAGTGTTGTATTCATCCCTTCTGTATTTTTATACAATGGTTATTATATGAAAAATATATATATTACTAGTTTGTTTATTACTGTGAGTATGCTTATTAGAAGATTTCTTTTTAGCATACGTATAGAAAACCCATGTGTTATTAGATTTTGCTTATTATAGAGTATATATTGTATGCTCAGTACATTTGGGATACAATGTGTGTTAGAAACATTTCAATATAGCATATTTCTTAAGGTTCTGAAATTATATACAGCCCCTTTGGAAGGCTATTATTTAGTCCATAGTAAGAATATATACATCTTTAGTATGTATTACAGTCATATTCCTTTGTATAGGGTATATGCTATATATTATATCAAGATATCTATGGCTTAATACATCAACATTCTTGGGACCAATGATGAACTGATCTCATTAGCTAAATAGTATCTATATATATACAGTTCCTACTTCATATATCACTCCCATCACTTGGTCTCAAAGTAGTTAATGTGTAATGATATAGACGTATCTATGTAGAATATTATGTTATTTGTTTGTATTTAATATGGAATAAATAGTACTATGACATATGTTATTAGTTCTTGATCTTGTAAGATATAGATAGATATGTATAGAACATACATGTTGTTACAGAAGTTGCTGTATATTCTGGGAGTTTAAAGTTATGTAATCTACTGGATTAAGAAGGCTGCTATATCTATATCTTTATTGAGGCCTTTGGGGGTCATGGAATCTAATTTGTGTATCCATTGGGTTTCCCTCCGTCTTAAATGGAGTTCTCTGCTTATACCCTCTGGTGGATCCCTGATGTGTTCAAGTATGGTGCCTCTTAGACATGCCGGATTAGAGTTATGTATTAGGCGAAAGTGATTCGACACACTATGTTTTTTGAAGCTACTTTCTATATTTCTAATGTGTTCTAAAAGTCTGGTTTTGTAGGGTCTAGTGGTGCGCCCTACATATTGAAGCCCACAATTACATTCGATGAGGTACACTACATATTCTGTTTTGCAGTTAGTAATTGAATCCAGTTCCCAGCTTTTGTTGTTTGAGGATGAAGTGATTTTTTTGGTGGGTTTATTATTGTTGTAGTGGTGTTTACAGGCCTCACAGTTAAGACGGTTGCATTTAAAGAAACCTTTTGTCTTGTTTTGCAGCCAGTTGGTAGTTTTTATAGTCTTGGTTGTGGATTTTAATTTACTTGGAGCTATTGTTGCTCTGATATTTTTACCCTTTCTAAAGACCAGTTTAGGGTTGTTCTTAGTTATTTCGTTTAGCAGGGTATCCTTTTTCAATATGTGCCAATGTTTGTTTAGGATGGTTTTAATGGCATTAGCACCTTCATTATATGTTGTGATCATTAGTGGTGTATCTTTTTGTTTTTTGCTGTTTTTCTTGGGGTTTTTTAGTAGTGTATCTCTATCCATTTTATTTACCTTATCAAATGCTTTGTGTATGTTATCAGCTTTGTACCCTTTGTTTATTAATTTATTAGTTAAGATATTTGATTCATGTAAGAAGTCTTTCTGTCTGGAGCAATTCCTTTTTATGCGTTGGAATTGTCCGTATGGTATGCTTTGTATCCAAGCTGGATGATGGCAGCTGGTTGCTGTTAAATAACTGTTACTATCTGTAGCTTTGCTGTATAATTTTGTTTGGACAGAGTTTTCTTCATGATAGAGTATGAGGTCAAGGAATTCAATTTCTTTTGAATTAGTTTTGTCTGTAAATGTTAAATTGAAGTCATTTGTATTGATGTGGTTGACAAAGTCTTGAATTGTGTTGTTATTATCCTTGTGTTCCCATATTACTATAATGTCATCAATAAAACGGAGATATGTTTTGATGTTATCTTTAAAGGGGTTATTGTCCCAGATGTGTTTGTCCTCCCACATGCCCATATATAGGTTGGCATAGCTGGGGGCGAATTTCGTCCCCATAGCTGTGCCACCTATTTGAAGGAAATATTCGTTATTGAAGGTAAAGTAGTTTTTTTGTAGGATGAACTTGGCGGAATCTTTTATGAATTCGATTTTATTTGTTTCTACATTGGATAATTTATTAAGCCAATAGTCTAGTGCTTCTATACCTTTATTGTGGGGGATATTAGTATATAGGGAGCTGACGTCCAATGTGAGCCAGCAGAAATTATCTTTCCATTTGATATTGGATAGTTTGCTTATAGTGTCGGGTGTATCTCTAATGTGTGATTTGAGTTTAGGTACCAGAGGTTGAAGGAATGAGTCTATATATTCTGACAATTTAGTCGTGAGTGACCCTATTCCAGAAATGATAGGTCTTCCAGGGGGATTGGTATTTGATTTATGTATTTTGGGTGTGTGGTAGAAGGTGGCCACTTTCGGGTTAGTAATAGATAGAAAGAGGAATTCATAATTGTTAATTATGTTTTCATGTTTTGCAGTATCTAGGAGATTTTTATATTCTCGTAAATAACAATTCGTTGGATCAGTTTTGAGAGGTCTATATGTTTCATTATCACCGAGTAATCTCATAGCTTCCTTGATGTAATCTGCTCCGTCCTGTATGATGATCCCTCCTCCCTTGTCGGCCTCCCTTATTACTATTTCATTGTCTTCTTTTAGCTGTTTTAAAGTAATTTTTTCTTTCTTGGTAAGATTATCTTTTTTTATTTTGTATGTTTCGCACATTTGTAGCAGGTCTTCCTGAACTAGCTTTTCAAATACCGGGATGTAATTCCCTTTGGAGTGTGTAGGGAAAAAAGTAGAGATAGGTTTGAAGTTTGAATGTGAGGGAAAATTTACAGTTACTGTACTAGAGCTAGATGCATGGTCATTAACCATAGGATTATCATTGTCATTTAGTAATGCTTCTAGATCTATTAGAGCGTTTAGATCTTTGTCATCTAGTTGTGATGGAACTATAGTGTCCAGATTTTTTGATTTGTCTTTTTGTATTTTTTGGAAGTGCCTGTTTAGGGTTAGCTTCCTAATGTATTTATGTAGATCTATGAAGAGGTCAAAGGGATTAGGTCCCTTAGTGGGGGCGAATGCTAGACCTTTTTTTAGGAGATTTAATTCCTGCAGTGAAAAGGTTTTATGTGTTGATAGGTTAAATATTTTTACTTCTGAATATGAATCAGTAGGATTAGACTTTACATTTTGGTTGATCTTATTCTTTTTTGATTGCATTCGTTTTCCTGCTCTACACCCTCTTCTTCTGACTCGTTTCTTCTTCTTTTTTGGTGATGTGGTTTTATTCTCCAATGTGGAATGTTGGTGTTCTGCTCTAGTGGGAGAGGTGTGTGTGGGTGTGGGTCTCTGGGTATTGTGTTCTGGTTGTTCTGTTTGTGATACCGGTTGTGTGGGTGGTAGGGTTGTTGGTATGGAAGGGGAGGGTAGGGATGTTGTAGAGGCTGTGCGTGAGTGGTATATGCCGGTCTCCTGTAGTTGGGGGAGTGTTTGTATGGCTGTCTGATATGGGTGTTGGGAGGGTGATGTGGTGGTGGGCGTGGTCCTAAAAAATGAGAATTATAGTGACTATTATTACGTTTATTATGTTGATATGTTTCTTTAAGGTTTCTATTACGAGCTATGTGGGGTATATGATTATGAAGCAAAGAGTTATGTGTACTCTTATTTCCTCTATTATATTGCTCTTTTGGGTCTGAGTAGTGTAATGAGAAACCTGGTGAGTATATTTCCTCATAGTTGTCCTCATTTGTTTTATCATGAGATTCAAGTTCTACTACTGTATTATGGTTTTCACAGCTGAAGCCTAGGTTGTGTGAAATATTATTGTCTTCTCTTATTCTTTCTTTGTGTAGATTTAAATCTTTCATGAATTTATCTCTTTTTCGATTTTCTACTATTTTTTCATACCTTAGAATTTTGTTTTTGTTCTCATTATCGAGTTCATTGTAATAAACGTCTCCTTTGAAATTGTTTAATCTTTGTCTTATATCAGTGATCTGTTCTGTTAGGGTGTCTACCTTTCTATCCCTATATTTGATTAGAATTTTCATAAATGTAATAGAGCATTGATGTAGGGCTGTATCCCACTCTGTCAGTAGCTCGATTTCTGTATCCTCAAATATAGGTGTTTTAGTGAGTTGTAGACCCTGAGGTACAATATTGTATTTAATATATCTTTCAAGGGTTAAGCTGTCATACCAGTTTTGCAATTGCTTTTTACTGAGTTTTTCAAATTTTTCGAATAGTTTTTTTGGATTTGTGATTTCCAAGTTAGTTTCTAGGGTAGATTGTTCCTCATAGGTATATATATATATATATATATATATATATATATATATATATATATATATATATATATATATATATAAAACGCACTCCCAAAACATGAATCCACCCTCCTGGGACATCAGCCTGGGTGCAAAAATGGAATAAATATAGAAGCAAATAAATGAATGATTCTGATGAAGGGGTCTGTGAGTACCCCGAAACATCAATAAATTTTGGTTGTTCACTCACTATAAAGAAGACCTGAGAGTGCATTTATTTGCATATATATATATATATATATATATATATATATATGATGTTCATGTAAAATATATATATTGATACCAATACATTGTATTTAAAATAAAAACAACATTGTCCTGTATGTGAAGAACATTGGAATGTGAAATAAGTGTTAGGTTTTTTTCTTCTGTGCTCTCCATTAAAGTTTATGGGGAGAATAAGTAAGCGCAGTCGGGTTTCACTTGTGCACAAGTTTTGTTTTCAACTTGCATGCAGAAATATTACTTCTAGCGATGTTTACGCTTGAGCAGGAGTGCTAAAGAAGGCACCACTTGTAATCTAGCCCATTATGTACTGAGCACCAGCGATAATAGCTCACTAAATATTTTTAGCCACTTTTAAAACCAGATTGTGCACTATTCTTCGTGCAAGGTCACTCTAAGGATAATGCACCATTAGCCCTTAATGTTTTAATATCTAAACATACAATTTTCACAGTATATAAATTTAATAGCTTTTTGCTAAATGGCCACAATCTGAAAATGAGTTATTTTTCATTTTTACCACGCAGAAGTATAAATTGCACACACTTAAAGGTATAAACAAACTGTGCTATTTTCCCTTCCCCCCCCCCAAAGTTTAAGAAATATGGAGAGGAAAACAAAAGTAGAGACAACCTTTTAACATTAGAATTGTAAAACTGATGTGGATCTCTTGATGTACATTTGGAACAATGGTCTAGATTCATAGACGCCTGTATTGTTGCTGGCATGGAATGGAGTCCAATATCTGAAAATCAGTATTAGTTTTCTATATTTTCCAGAATTTATTAATGGACGTTCTATAGTTGAGTGAGGTGCCCAATAAATGACATCTCGTACATCAAATGAGAATCACTAGCAACACAGAAAAGCATTATTTGTAACCACAAGAATTTGGAAACACTTGCATCTTGCAAGCTTATGAGACACAAAAAAATGCCCACTTAGGGCCAGATTACAAGTGTAGCAGTATCTAACGCTCCCACTTGTGCACTAACTCAGCTTTTTGCACTTGTTAGGGTAGCACTCATATTACAAGTTTAAAGTAAAATGTTTTCGCCCACGCCCTAACCCAATGTGCGCAAAAAGCCAAAGTTAGAATTTTGCAAACATATATACTGTATGTTTATATATGTATACATATGTATTTATGTGTTTATATGTGTATATAGATATATAAATACATACACTCACACACACATATATATATATATATATATATATATATATATATATATATATACACACACACACATATTTAGACTGCAGACATGTATATGTATGTATCTTTATGTTAAAGCACTTTGCCTGCCTTTTTTTTTTCTTCTAACACTGAGACCTCATATTTGGAGACCTTATATCTTTTTTGTGCAATTTTTTTTTCAATAATTTTCATTAGATGGTGTTATGTGTGTAACTGTACTTTGCAATGAATTTTTTGATTTGTTTTGTGACCCTTTCTTGTTTCACAAAACAGTTAACTTGAGCTCTGAGAAATCGATATCCCAACGTGCGTTAACTTCAATTGCACTCAAGCAATTTACTTTTTTTACACATTTATTTTCGACTTGTAATATGACCACTACATACAAAATGCACAAACAGCCACAATAAACCCTTTTTCGCTTGCACATGTCACTTGTAATCTGGACCTGAGGGGTTGCAATTGTGTAGATTATTTTTATAACTATCAATAGAAATAGATTTGCAAACTTCCTCTTGATGCAATTAAAAGTCCATATTTATCGTATCCAAAATATACATAACATTTTCCAAATTTATGTCATACCAACAATGATTTGACACGTTCCCTGTGCCATTAGGCACACTTCCTCAGTTTATTTTTAATCAACTCCCAAAGTTAAGTGATAGAATAATAAAATATAATGATGATGAAGAAGAAAATGCTCTGAGATGTGGGAGTTTTGCTTATCATTCATTGAGCTTCTGTCTCAAGAACCAGTATTAAATAAATATGAACTTCATGTTATTTCAAAATAGGTTATGTTATACCAAAAATATTAAAATACTTAAAAATGTCTATCATGCATAGGGAAGGGCTGTGTTTGAGTTTATTAATCATCTAACATTCTTTTTGTAGTCCAAAACCACTTAAAAACCACCAACCAAGAGGGATAAAATAATTACCCAGATTGTAATCAGTGTGCTCATAATAAATTATTTTTAAAATAAAGAATATTTGTACTTATGTTTTGAAAAAAAGCTATGCAAAATGTATTAATACATATTTTGTTAAACAATCCATGCTATTATATTGATCAGAAGCATACCAACAACATTTTTACTTCTTAAACTTGTATACTGCAGGTAATTTAAAAATTAGTCAGCCTTGAAATCTAACAGCTTTTCATCCATAAAAAAAAAGTATTGTACATCCTGTTCTGAATCTTAAAAGTAACAATGCTCCCAAGGGTAGACTTGTTATTCTAGACATCAAAGTTACACTTTTTTGTTTTATAGTCTCCTCTGGTTCTGTAATGTACCTTAAGTCTCCATCTTTTTCCTCTGGTTTACTATCTATTTATTGGGGGGTTTAAATGGCTAAGTGAGATGCCACTTTGAAAAGCATTTAGGCATCCCTGTTAAATTAGATCCTCAGTCAGTGCAGGCAACCATGTAGTGAATTTACTTCTGCTTACTAGTTCAGCATTTAATACACTGCAGGCTTTAGTGTAGATATCTGAAGAAATGTAATAGTCGAGATATACAGACAGATTAGATAGCAAGATGGATGTGTGTAACTATGTTCCTAAATATATATATATATATATATATATATATATATATATATATATATATATACATATATATTATTCAGATTTATTGTTAAACATACAAACATACTAAGCAAATTCATATATTATAAGAAAACCACATTCAGTGTAATCACAAACATTTTGAAACAGCTGTATTAAAAAATACAGCTATGCCTTCAGGTACAATCCAAATTATTTTGATTCAATTTCAAGAAAAAGTTTGTTAACCCTTTAGAATTTCCTAAATTTTTGCATTGATTATTAAAATGTGGTCTCATCTTCAGCTAAGTCACAATTATAGACTAACACTAACCTAATAACACAGAAACAATTATGCTTTTTACATTTTTTTATGACATTGAATAATCATTAACAGTGGAGGCTGGGAAAAGTAAGTTAACCCTTGTAGATCCTCCTTTATCAGTAACAATCCATACTTGATGTTTCCTGTAGCTATTTATAAGACTTGCACAATGATGACAATAAATTTTAGACCATTCATCAATATATCTGGGTTGACAGGTCATAACATAGCATCTCAATTGGGTTAAGGTCAGGACTCTGACTTAGCAATTTCAACACATGAATTATTTTTATTTTCAGCCATTTTTTTACTTGTGTACTTTGAATTTATGTCTTGCTGCACCAGGCAAACTCTCTTAGGCTTGAAGACAAGGACTGTTGCACTGACATTCTCCTGTAAAAGGTCTTGATAAACATTTGAATTCAGTGCTCCCTCAATGATTGCAATGTGTGAAAAACCTGAGGCAGCAAAACAGCCCCAACCCATATGATGAGGTTTTCGTGTTGATGTACATTGCCCCTTTTCCTCCACATATACTGTTGTGCATTTTTTTCCAAAAAAAAAACTTTTGTCTAATTCAGGTTGTCTTGGGCAAACTTGAAAGGTGTCACTTTGTTTTTAGACAAATTGGTTTTCTTTTTGGTGTCCTTCAATGTACATCATTCTTGTTCAGTGTTTTTTGTGATAGTGGACACATAAACAAAGATTTTCACAGTTTGTAGAGTTTTCTGGAGGTGATTTGCTGTTGCCCATGGTTTCATTTTTAGATCTTTCAGGATTGCCCGTTGTGCTCTTGGAGTAATTATTGCAGGACACCCACTCCAACGGAGAGTAGCAACAGTCCTGTTCTTGCATTTCTATAATGCATCTTCTAATATCATGCAAAAGGGCACCTGTGCAGCCCACACTTCCAATTTCATCTCCTTAGTTGAAACACCTGACAAATGGCTTTAAATAGCTTTAAGCTGTTAAAACAGGGGTTCTCTTTTTCTAACCTGCACTATGAATGATTACTCAAAGGTTTTGAGTCAAAGCTGCTTTTGAGCCCTTGCAGGGCAGGTTTGCACATGCAGACCTGGTTTTCACAATGTAAGAAGCAGAGGTCACCATGCAGGATAATTAGACCACCAGGATTTAGGTAGGAGTGCATGGGGGGCATGATGAGCTCTGCATATGTATTTAACATTAGCAAGGGTCACTTTACTAATTGCTTTTGAGAACTGAGCTCTAATGACTTCATATACTGTTTTTGATGCAGTGAGTTAATAATGCAAGTATAGGCAATAAAGGACCAGATTTTAAGTGAGACACGACATGAGAACCTGGCACGGCGAAGTGGGTAAGTAGCGCAGCAATGGCAGCAAAGTGTAAATATATATGTATATGATTATATACATATATATGTATGTGTTAATATGTGTGTATACACATATTAACACATCAATATATATATAAGTATATACATATATATTTACTGGGAACACACAGTTCCAATAGACCCAAAGCAACCAATTTAAAATTGAAAAAGCCCGGAACGCGGGTGAAACGCGTAGAAACTGTGATAAAAAGTTGTATTAGAAAGGAATCCCTTTGCTAACCCAGACTGTGGAACCCACTCCAAGAAAAGGTTCACTATTGTACTGGTCGTAGCCAAAAGAAATTAGTTGCCTGTCTGTCTGTCGCCTGGGTACAAGGAGTACTAAGTGCAGGAATACCGACGGACCTCACATAGATCTACACCTGCGTACACCGGAGTACTAAGAGCAGGTAAAGAAGCCATCAGTTTATAGGAGAACTTGCGCAAGTTGAAGAAAACCAAATTACTGCACCGCTATGGTTACCCAAGCTTAAAAGACTGGTAAGCCTTGAGATTCCAACCGCACTCGATAAGAGGTAAGACCACCCACGAAGCGGGGTTAACGCATGAAGAAGGAGGTAAGACCACCTACACAGCGGGTCAGATACACCTCAAAAAGTGCTATTCAAATTCATTGCAAAAACATATTAGCAAGATTGCCGCTCTGTTAAACAGACTTGATTTTTCACATCTAGTTGGGAACTTTGCCACTATATCAATTGAACTTTGCCACTATATCAATTGAACTTTGGTATTCTATGAACAATATAACAAGTTTGCTGTTTCAATATACAGTACAGACCACACTCTTTTGTAACATTTGTGGACTTTGATATTATACCAGAAAAGACTAAACAATCATCTGGGCTCTCTCATTAATATTTGATTTTTATCCTGTGATTCATTTTTGAAATATTTTATCTGTTTAGACATATAGCTATCAATTTTATATTTTTATTTTCATTCTATAACTGTATTTTAAAAAAACCTGTGATTGTAATAAAATTCCATTTGAAAATTATATGAATAGAGTACATCTATCAATCCTCATTTTATATTTCTATCCAATATTCAAGTAACAGTTATTTCAGGATTTGATCAGTCTATCCAATATAACAGGGGTATATACTTATTCATATTGATATTTATTTTTCTATATAAATTAGTTAAAGTATAAACAATTAAAGCTTATTCAGTAGATAATTAATTTATTTGGTCTCCTAGTTTTTAACACTTTTTAGCTTTTACTAGCGCCACTCTCCATTACAAATTATCAACCAATTTAAGCCCCCAACAACTACAGTTTTCTTTTTTTTTTTTTTAAATTTAAAAAAAAAAGAAAAAAAAAAAGAAAACTAACACTTGATTTTTGTGGGGCATTTGTGGCACATTTATAAATTTAACCAGGAATTTTATCACTTGTAATGGCTGGTTATTTATCACTCTCCCGCAAACCTGCAAATTTGCTCGTTTGTGGGCGTGTGATAAATTAG
Organism: Bombina bombina; assembly: GCF_027579735.1. Classification (NCBI taxonomy): domain Eukaryota; kingdom Metazoa; phylum Chordata; class Amphibia; order Anura; family Bombinatoridae; genus Bombina; species Bombina bombina. The sequence continues at coordinate 417,542,681 of NC_069504.1, forward strand.
CACTCCACTTGTAATCTAGCCCAAAATGTGATGTGGATACTCTTGGTCATTGTATTATTTACTATGGCCAACATTTTAATCATAGCAAATTTCCTTGCAAAATACATAGCATGGCTTTCAAAAAATGTTGGAGAACCCATAGAATAACCTTTTATCTAATGCTTTCCAAATGCATTTGGCACACGAAAACAATTACTATACTTCAGGTGGGGAACATTTTCAAGAGTTAATCAAACGCTTTTCTTTTTTTTTTTTTTTTTTACTTTTACAATTTTATCCCTTTGAAATACATTTTTGCATTTGAGTGGCCTATTTTGACTGTTTGCATCCTTTTTTGTCAAGTTCTTGCGCATGCTCAGTTCACAGAGCATGTTTGGTTTAATACCATTTTAAAAACAAAATTCAATACTTACTTTTAGACTATGAAAATTTTAACCAAATTAAAAATTATAATCAAAATGTTAATTTATGAATGTCATGAGGTTTTTGCTGGTTTAAAAGTATTATTTATAAAACTGATATGAAAACATACTATAAATTCATCTTATTGGTTAAGTGAAAAAACAAACAAATGGTAGGCTTGGGCATTTGTTTCATTTTAACTAAAGAAACCACATAAATACTGATTAAATTTATCAGTATTAATTACCTTTATGGGTTAAATACTTTCCTCTAGCGCACTGGAGAGCAACATTAATGCTGACACTTCTGCCCAATGCCCAGACTTAGCTAAAAGAAAGCTTAGTGGCATATCCTAGTCCCTGCGCTAAGGAGAAGGATCTTTAGTGCAAGCCCTGGGATATGCCGCACTTGGCCCTCCATGTATTAACCGGTGTGCAGACAAGCATATGGCCAGTGGATCTATTCGTCCGCTGGCCCATACGCATCAATACACACTCCGATGAGTGTGTAATGTCCGCCCCTTCCCTCGTTTGATTGGTCTGTCAATTACACCAAATAAACAAATAAGTTTGGGGTGATTTCTGAGGTGGCAAAGAGTGCAAGAAGCAGCGGTCTAATGAATGCTGCTTCTTACTTCGTGGGAAGCAGGCTTGCATTTCTAAACCTGCCCCCGCAAGGGCTCTGACGCATACGCTGCTTTGTACATGGAGCCCTAAGCCTCCTATTAGTGCTGCCCGGTGCTCTGTGAAGGCGGGTCGGGAAAGGAATATTTAAATTTGTTTAATGAAAACTAATGTATATGTTCCACAAATATTCAGTATTCATTTAGTTTTCAACACACAAAAAAAAACTTAATAGTTCAGCAGTTGAATATTCAATTTTTTTCTGGTGCAAAAGTCTGAAAAAAATATTTTACTGCAGTCATGAATAATACTGATTTAATTATATGACATTCATTATTTTCACTTTAGCCACATATCTTTATCTTTTGCTTTCATAAATCTCTTTGAAAATCTTTCCAAAATTTTCTAGGCTTGTGCCTTAAAGGTTTTCATTTATTTTTCCCGTGTTTTACTAGGTTTTGCTTATTTGAAATGTGCACAGTTTGTCTTATTCAATTTTTGACGATTCTTATTGATTGAAATACCTTTGAAATTCATTTAAGAGCATTTCTTGAAGCTAAATGATAGGTTAAATGGCTAAATACAACATTAATAAAAATAGTTTATATTTGATTTATCTTTGCTTTATTTATATGATCTGATATATTTTGGTAAAACAAAATATAAACGAGTTAAACAGATGTATGTTATAAAATACATTCATTTCACTTTTTCAAGGATTGTCTTTGAAATGATGTAGTTTAATCTGTGTTTGTCTTTAACGGTGGTGGTTCCAGTAACTGAGTAATTGGGGGGTTGCTTATCCTGAGTCAGGAAGGTGTGGGTAAAGTTGTGGGAGTTTTGTGGTAAAGGCAGCATGGGTGAAGTAGAGTAGAAAATTGGGAGGGCATTATAGGCAGTTAGAGCGTGTGGCAATGTGGTCTAGGGACAGTGGGAGGAGTAAGTTTTGTGTCCTCCTCCTCAGCACAACATGGGTGCAACATAATACATTTGAGTGGCATTGTAACTCTTTGCCCCCTTAGTAACACCAGAAATTATGCATGAAAATAGATTAATTTTATTACAGGAAAAATAGAGAAATCATATTTTTTTTATTATTATTATAGGGAAAAAAACTAACATCTCTCTGTTTAATAAACTTTATTTCATTTGTAGATTGGTTTCTTTAAATGAATTTCAAGCAAAAATAAAAATAGATTTCTTGCTCACCTGATAACTGTGCTCGAAGTAAAAATGATCGCGACCGCATTAGCGCTGGTATTAACTATATACTTTATCTATATGTTTATATAAATATATACATAAATATGTATTGTATATACACATATATACATAGAAATATATATATTTTAACCCCTTAACGACCGAGAATGTGCATGGTACGTCCTCAAAAAGCAGCCATCGATGGCCCTGTTGATGTGGAGGGGGGTGGGATCATGGGCAGGGATGACCAGGGGGGTGCACTGATGCGCGCGCATGCACGGGAGGGCGGGGGCGGGTGCGTACACGGGGAGGGAGAGGGTGGGAACCGCTACACTGCAGAAAAATGTTTACTAAAAGTGGGAAAAAGGGGGGAATATAAGTTTTAAAAAAAAAATCAGTCAAGGGGTGGGGGTTGGTCTGTGGGGTTGGGGAAGCTACACTACAGAAAAAAAACAAACAAACAAAAAAAAAAACATTTTATCCTGCCCCCCACTTCACCGCCGCCACCTATATTCAAGTTATTAACCCCTATCCTGAGGATCCCGGACCCCGCCGCAACTAAATAAATTGTTTAACCCCTAAACCGCCGCACCGCTGTTCCGATCAGCCAATAGAATGCAAGCTCAATCCGATTGGCTGATTGGATCAGCCAATCAGATCGAACTTCAATCTGATTGGCTGATTCAATCAGCCAATCAGATTTTTCCTACCTTAATTCCGATTGGCTGATAGAATCCTATCAGCCAATCAGAATTCGAGGGACGCCATCTTTGATGTTGTCCCTTAAAGGAACCTTCATTCGTTGTTCAGTCGTCGGTTGAAGAGGAAGGCTCCGTGTCGGCTCCTTTTGAAGATGGCTCTGGTCCGCTCCGGATGGATGAAGAGTGAAGACGCTGCCTGGATGAAGACTTCTGCTGGATGGAGGACTTCCTCTGCGCACCTTGGATGAAGATTTTGGCCCAGTTGGGTGAAGACGGCTCCAGGTAGGGTAATCTTCAGGGGGTTAGCGTTAGGTTTTTTTAAGGGGGGTTTGGGTGGGTTAGAGTAGGGGTATGAGGGTGGTGGGTTTTAATGTTGGGGGGGTTGTATTTTTTTTACAGGTAAAAGAGCTGATTACTTTGGGGCAATGCCCCGCAATAAGCCCTTTTAAGGGCTGGTAAAAGAGCTTGTTACTTGGTAATTTAGAATAGGGTAGGGCATTTTTTTTTTATTTTGGGGGGCTTTATTATTTTATTAGGGGGCTTAGATTAGGTGTAATTAGTTTAAACTTCTAGTAATTCTTTTTTTTTCTGTAATTTAGTGTTTGTTTTTTTGTACTATAGTTTAGTTTATTTAATTGTATTTAATTTTAGGTAATTGTAGTTAATTTATTTAATTTATTTAATGATAGTGTAGTGTTAGGTTTAATTGTACCTTAGGTTAGGATTTATTTTACAGGTAATTTTGTAAGTATTTTAGCTAGGTAGCTATTAAATAGTTATTAACTATTTAATAGCTATTGTACCTAGTTAAAATAAATACAAAGTTGCCTGTAAAATAAAAATAAATCCTAAAATAGCCACAATATAATTATTAGTTATATTGTAGCTATCTTAGAGTTTATTTTACAGATAAGTATTTAGTTTTAAATAGGAATAATTTAGTTAATACGAGTAATATTATTTAGATTTACTAAAATAATATTTAAGTTGGGGGGGTTTAGGGTTAGTGTTAGACTTAGGTTTATGGGTTAATAATTTTAATATAGGTGGCGGCGGTATAGGGGGGACAGGATAGGGGTTAATAACTTTAATATAGGTGGCGGTGGGGTCCGGGAGCGATGGTTTAGGGGTTAAACAATTTATTTAGTTGTGGCGGGGTCCGGGATCCGCTGGATAGGGGTTAATATGTTTATGTAGGTGGCGGCGGTATAGGGGGTGGCAGATTAGGGGTTAATATGTATAATGTAGGTGGCGACGGGGTCAGGGAGTGGCGGTTTAGGGGTTAACAAGTTTAATATAGTTGTGGCGGGGTCCGGGAGCGGCGGTTTAGGGGGTAATAAATGTATTTAGTTGCGGCAGTTTAGGGGTGGGCAGATTAGGGGTGTTTAGACTCAAGGTACATGTTAGGGTGTTAGGTGCAGACATCTCCCATAGGAATCAATGGGATATCGGGCAGCAGCAAACATGAGCTTTCGCTATGGTCAGACTCCCATTGATTACTATGGGATCCGCTGCCTCCAGGGCGGCGGATTGAAATCCAGGTACGCTGGGCCGGAATAGTGCCGAGCGTACCTGGTAGTAGTTTGATAACTACCAAAAGTAGTCAGATTGTGCAGAACTTGCGTTCGGAACATCTGTAGTGAAGTAACCATTGATCTGTGTCGGACTAAGTCCGGCGGATCAAAGGTTACGTCACTATATTCTACTTTTGCCGGGCAATAGGGGTTGATAACTATGGCGAATCAGCCTCGCCACAAATACGCTGCGGAATTCTAGCATATTTGTGGTTGACAGCTTGATAACTAGAGGCCAATGTACCTTATATACAGTGTTTAAAGGCAAATTATGTACAACAGTGCTGCAGATATACAGGTAGTCATGGTCAACCCCACAAATAAGCACAGATCAGGATCATAGATACAGTGAATAAAAGCAGGGCCTGTGACTTATGTAACCAACGTGGTAAATGCAGTGTGTACCCCTGATTAAGCCAATACCATAGAATTCTATGCTTCAAGGAAGTCAGTTCAGACATCCCCACAACAATCAGCGCTATATCATTAAACATCACCTGACCTGTACCACAAAGTTTGTTATTTATTTAGTTTTTTAGTTTTTATGCTGAGCTGCATCTGTGGGCTTTTTTTATATAGGTAAGACCTGTGATAATATAAAAAAATGTATGGCTAACCACAGAAGCGAGATACTGGCCACAATAGATAAAGGCAAAAGTGACCAAACAGTGGCGAGACATTTTATGGAGCGAGGGCATACCATTAAAGACCTAAGGTTTATGATCATTGATCATGTACCCCCCTGAGAAGGGGTGGAGACAGAGAGAAACTTTTATTACAAAGGGAAGCAGAGTGGATCTATTATCTGGACACTATACATCCCAAAGGATTGAACATGGGCAATGATTGACATTGTTTTTTGTAAGACACTTTTTACCGCCACTTTCTTGGCTATCTGGTTATCTACCTCTTATAGCCACCCCCCCCTGTGTACAATTGTGACTGGGACTTTGACCTTATCTGGAGTACTACATGTATGTAAATTTATATACTGACTTAGACATTTTTTATGCATCATTAGTATCTATTATTATTTCTCCAGGTTATTATGAGCCAGGTGTTTTTTTGTATATATTGTTGTATTTCTATACTGTGCCCTGTATTACAAAGTGTTCCTCTCAGTGTCCCTTTGAGTACATGCCTGCTTCTAATATACCACCTGTTGACACTAGGGCTGGTATATAAGTGTATATACAGTACATATTTTTTATAAGCACTGCTTGTTATCAAGCATTTACATCTGTTTGCTGACTGATGATAATTCTATCCCGCCCCCTGTCATACACCCAGGTCTAACATATCTCCCTCATATATCTCTTTGTCACCTCCCTGCAGTGTTTCTTAGTTTATTCTCAGCCCAGTAGCAGTATTTTGTCTCCGGGACTGGCCCAGCTTATGCTAATGCCCGTTTCCATTCTACACATAGTTGCTCCTCCTGCATTTTCATTCTTACTTAGGGGTATGTACAATTTTGGCTTATGTATGATCTTGTACTTTTGAGTGAAATTGGGTATGAGGTAGTTGGCCCAGGGGGCTCGTCCACTTCGCCCTATCACAGTCTAGGCTCTATTGTAACGTGATCCATTTATTTATAGACGGAAATGTAAGCGCTCTTGCTGATTGAGAGCTAGAGGGGGAGTTCAAACAGTGCTGCTGTTAGTACATAGCCATGTCTGTACCATACTTTGGATCTGTCTACTGGCCAGTGGTTTCCCATTCCACTTTATTGGATGAGGTGTGCTTTTGGGTCGGTTTCCAACAGTGTTTATATTGTACATTTAAGATTCCAAGCTTTGATAGTAGTATTCTAGGTATTGGCTTAATCAGGGGTACACACTGCATTTACCATATTAATTACATAAGTCACAGGCCCTGCTTTTATTCACTGTATCTACAATCCAGATCTGCGCTTAATTGTGGGGTTGACCATGACTACCTGTATATCTGCAGCACTGTTGTATATCATTTGCCTTTAAACACTGTATATAAGGTACATTGTATTAATAGTATTTTAGGGATTGGTTTTACATTGTATTTACTATATTAGTTTCCTGCTTCTAGTTACTGTATATCTGATACAGTTCTGCTCTTATGTGATGTTGGTGATTATTACTTGTATATCTGCAGCACTGTTTTGTATCATTCATCTTTAAACACTGTATATAAGGTACATTGTGCAAATGTCTATATTTGTATTTATTTGTTGTAGTTATTGTTGTACAAACTGTTGTTGGTTGCCCTGGCAACTTTTTTGTGTGCATTTTTCACATTGAGGGAGGGTCTTAGAGGGTTTAAATGTTTGTTATTCATTCATGGTGTGTTGGTCTGATGAAGGGAAGCTGTCCCCAAAACTTCACTTAAAAAGGACAGTCAAGTCCAAAAAAAAAAAACCTTTCATGTTTCAAATAGGGCATGTAATTTTAAACAACTTTCCAATTTACTTTTATTACCAATTTTGCTTTGTTCTCTTGGTATTCTTAGTTGAAAGGTAAACCTAGGAGGTTCATATGCTAATTTCTTAGACCTTGAAGGCCACCTCTAATCTAAATGCATTTTGATAGTTTTTCACTACTAGAGAGCATTAGTTCACGTGTTTCATATAGATAACATTGAGCTCATGCACGTGAATTCACCATAGAGACATCTCTGATTGGCTAAAATGCAAGTCTGTCAAAAGAACTTAAATAAGGGGGAAGTCTGCTGAGGCTTAGATACAAGGTAATTACAGACGTAAAACATGTATAATTATAACTGTGTTGGTTATGAAAAATTGGGGAATTGGTAATTAAGGGATTATCTATCTTTTAAAACAACAAAAATTCTGGTGTTGACTGTCCCGTTAAAGCTACTTTTTGCTTTTTTAAAACCAGTGAGTGCGGTCTTCTATTATATATATATATACATTATATATATATATATATATATATATATATATATATATATATATATATATATATATATATATATATATATATATATATATACAGGGATTGCAGAATTATTAGGCAAGTTGTATTTTTGAGGATTAATTTTATTATTGAACAACAACCATGTTCTCAATGAACCCAAAAAAACTCATTAATATCAAAGCTGAATAGTTTTGGAAGTAGTTTTTAGTTTGTTTTTAGTTATAGCTATTTTAGGGGGATATCTGTGTGTGCAGGTGACTATTACTGTGCATAATTATTAGGCAACTTAACAAAAAACAAATATATACCCATTTCAATTATTTATTTTTACCAGTGAAACCAATATAACATCTCAACATTCACAAATATACATTTCTGACATTCAAAAACAAAACAAAAACAAATCAGTGACCAATTTAGCCACCTTTCTTTGCAAGGACACTCAAAAGCCTGCCATCCATGGATTCTGTCAGTGTTTTGATCTGTTCACCATCAACGTTCCGTGCAGCAGCAACCACAGCCTCCCAGACACTGTTCAGAGAGGTGTACTGTTTTCCCTCCTTGTAAATCTCACATTTGATGATGGACCACAGGTTCTCAATAGGGTTCAGATCAGGTGAACAAGGAGGCCATGTCATTAGATTTTCTTCTTTTATACCCTTTCTTGCCAGCCACGCTGTGGAGTACTTGGACGCATGTGATGGAGCATTGTCCTGCATGAAAATCATGTTTTTCTTGAAGGATGCAGACTTCTTCCTGTACCACTGCTTGAAGAAGGTGTCTTCCAGAAACTGGCAGTAGGACTGGGAGTTGAGCTTGACTCCATCCTCAACCCGAAAAGGCCCCACAAGCTCATCTTTGATGATACCAGCCCAAACCAGTACTCCACCTCCACCTTGCTGGCGTCTGAGTCGGACTGGAGCTCTCTGCCCTTTACCAATCCAGCCACGGGCCCATCCATCTGGCCCATCAAGACTCACTCTCATTTCATCAGTCCGTAAAACCTTAGAAAAATCAGTCTTGAGATATTTCTTGGCCCAGTCTTGACGTTTCAGCTTGTGTGTCTTGTTCAGTGGTGGTCGTCTTTCAGCCTTTCTTACCTTGGCCATGTCTCTGAGTATTGCACACCTTGTGCTTTTGGGCACTCCAGTGATGTTGCAGCTCTGAAATATGGCCAAACTGGTGGCAAGTGGCATCTTGGCAGCTGCACGCTTGACTTTTCTCAGTTCATGGGCAGTTATTTTGCGCCTTGGTTTTTCCACACGCTTCTTGCGACCCTGTTGACTATTTTGAATGAAACGCTTGATTGTTCGACGATCACGCTTCAGAAGCTTTGCAATTTTAAGAGTGCTGCATCCCTCTCACCATTTTTTTACTTTTCTGAGCCTGTCAAGTCCTTCTTTTGACCCATTTTGCCAAAGGAAAGGAAGTTGCCTAATAATTATGCACACCTGATATAGGGTGTTGATGTCATTAGACCATACCCCTTCTCATTACAGAGATGCACGTCACCTAATATGCTTAATTGGTAGTAGGCTTTCGAGCCTATACAGCTTGGAGTAAGACAACATGCATAAAGAGGATGATGTGGTCAAAATACTCATTTGCCTAATAATTCTGCACTCCCTATATATATATATATATATATATATATATATATATATATATATATATATATTTCATGTATTTGGCAAGAGCCCATGAGCTAGTGATGTATGGGATATAAAATCCTACCAGGAGGGGAAAAGTTTCCCAAACCTCAAAATGCCCATAAATACACCCCTCAACACACCCACAATTCAGTTTTACAAACTTTGCCTCCTATGGAGGTGATGAAGTAAGTTTGTGCTAAGATTTCTATGTTGATATGTACTTCTCAGCATTTTGAAGCCCGATTTCTATCAAAGTACAGTGAATGTCAGAGGGTTGTGAAGGAAGTATCACCTATTGAATGCAATGGTTTTCCTCATGGGAGATCTATTTCATATAGGTTCTCTGTTCTCAGTTGTAGAGATTTATCTCTTACCTCCCTTATTCAGATCGACGATATACTCTCATATTACATTACCTCTACTGATAACTGTTCCAGTACTGGTTTGGTTATCTGCTATATGTGGATGGGTGTCTTTCGGTAGGTATGTTTTCATTACTTAAGACACTCTCAGCTATGGTTTGGCACTTTATGCATTAATATAAAGTTCTAAATATATGTATTGTACTTATATTTGCCATGAGTCAGGTTTATGTATATTTCCTTTTGCAGACTATCAGTTTCATATTTGGGAGAAAAACACATTTGGGAAATATTTTTCTTACCTGGGGTATAGTCTTTTTTCAATTGACTGCTTTTTTATTAAATTTTGCAATTAAATTAGGCTTGCGAGGGCGCAAAATGCCAAAGTTTATTGCGTCATTCTTGGTGCAAGAATTTTTTTGGCTCGACGGTACGTCCGATGACGCAAATTCATCATTTACGTCATCTTAGTCATTTACGGATGTTGTTAGCGCCAAAAAATATTCAGTTTGCATTCTGCTTCATACTTGGCACCAAATAATTTCATTATTTAAAACCCCATTCCTATATGCCTCTTGCCTTTTTCTATATCAGAGGGCTATGCTGTTTGCATTTTTTTTCCCATTCCTGAAACTGCAATATAAATTTTCTCTTACATTTGCAAGATGTCTCAATCTGATCCTGTCTCAGAAACTACTGTTGGAACCCTGCTTCCTGATAACAGTTCTACCAAAGCTAAGTGCATTTGTTGTAAATTTGTGGAGATTATATCTCCAGCTGTTGTATGTAATAGTTGTCATGATAAGATTTTACATGCAGAGAATGTGTCCATCAGTAATAGTACAATGCCTGTTGCTCCTTCAACATCTAATGTACATAATATACCTGTGAATATAAAAGATGTTATTGCTGATGCGATTCAGAAGGCTTTGTCTGCCATACCGCCTTCTAATAAAGGTAAAAGGTCTTTTAAAACTTCTCATAAAATTGATGCAATTTCAAATGACCGACAACATGAATTATTCTCCTCTGATGGGGATCTATCTGATTCAGAAGATCCTTCCTCAGATATTGACACTGACAAATCTACTTATTTATTTAAAATGGAGTATATTCGTTCCTTGTTAAAAGAGGTGTTGATTACATTGGATATTGAGGAAACTAGTCCTCTTGATATTAAAACTAGTAAGCGTTTAAATTCTGTTTATAAACCTCCTGTGGTTACTCCAGAGGTTTTTCCAGTTCCTGATGCTATTTCTGAGATGATTTCTAAGGAATGGAATAGGCCTGGTACTTCTTTTATTCCTTCTTCAAGGTTTACAAAAATTGTTTCCTTTGCCAGCAGTTAGATTGGAGTTTTGGGAAAAGATCCCCAAAGTTGATGGGGCTATTTCTACTCTTGCTAAACGTACTACTATTCCTATGGAAGATAGTACTTCTTTTAAAAATCCTTTAGATAAGAAACTTGAATCCTGTCTAAGGAAAGCTTATTTATATTCTTGCCATCTTCTCAGGCCTGCCATTTCTATTGCTGATTTTGCAGCTGCATCAACTTTTTGGTTGGAAAGTTTAGCACAACAGGAAATGGATCCTGATTTGTCTAGCATTGCTCGCTTGCTTCAACATGCTAATCATTTCATCTGTGATGCCATTTTTGATATCATCAAAATTGATGTTAAATCTATGTCTTTATTTTAGCTAGAAGAGCTTTGTGGCTCAAATATTGGAATGTTGACATGGTATCTAAGTCTAGATTACTATCTCTTTCTTTCCAAGGTAATAAGTTATTTGGTTCTCAGTTGGATTTGTTTATTTCAACTGTCACTTGGGGGAAGGGAGTTTTTTTTCCTCAGGATAAGAGACCTAAGGGTAAATCTAAAGCTTCTAACCATTTTCATTCCTTTAGACAAAATAAGGAACAGAAACCTAATCCTTCCCCCAAAGAATCTGGTTCCAATTGGAAACCTTCTTCAAGTTGGAGTAAATCCAAGCCATTTAAGAAACCAAAGCCAGCCCCAAAGTCTGCATGAAGGTGTGGCCCTCGTTCCAGCTCAGCTGGTAGGGGGCAGATAAAGATTCTTCCAAAACATTTGGGTAGATTCTGTCAAAATTAATGGATTCAGAGTATTGGCTCTCAAGGATACCGAATAGGTTTTAGAGTAAGACCTCCTGTGAGAAGATTTTTTCTCTCACGCATCCCAGCAAATCCAGTAAAGGCTCAGGCTTTTCTGAAGTGTGTTTCAGACCTGCAGCTTTCAGGGGTAATCATACTAGTTCTGTTTCAGGAATACGGTCTGTGGTTTTATTCAAATCTATTCATTGTCCCAAAGAAAGGAAATGCATTCGGGCAAGTTCTAGATCTGAAAATTTTGAATCATTATGTAAGAGTGCCAACTTTCAAAATGGTGACTACAAGGACTATTCTGCCTTTTGTTCAGTGAGGGCATTATATGTCCACAATAGACTTACAGGATGCATATCTTCATATTCTGTTTCATCCAGACCACTATCATTTTCTGAGATTCTCTTTTCTAGACAAGCATTACCAATTTGTCGCTCTTCCATTTGGCCTAGCGACAGCTCCAAGAATCTTTTCAAAGGTTCTCATGCGCTACTCTCTGCAATCAGAGAACGGGGTATTGTAGTGTTTCCTTATTTGGACGATATCTTGGTACTAGCTCAGTCTTTACATTCTGCAGAATCTCACACGACTGAACTAGTGGTGTTTCTTCAAAGATGTGGTTGGACGATCAATTTACCAAAAAGTTCTTTGATTCCTCAGACAAGGGTCACCTTTTTAGGTTTCCAGATAGATTCAGTGTCCATGACTCTGTCTTTAACAGACAAGAGACGTTTGAAATTGGTTGCAGCCTGTTGGAACCTTCAGTCTCAATCATTCCCTTCAGTAGCTATGTGCATGGAAGTTTTAGGTCTCATGACTGCAGCATCGGACACAATACCCTTTGCTCATTTTCATATGAGACCTCTCCAGCTTTGTATGCTGAACCAATGGTGCAGGGATTATACAAAGATATCACAATTAATATCCTTAAATCCCAATATTCAACTCTCTCTGACTTGGTGGTTAGATCACCATTGTATAGTTCAAGGGGCCTCTTTTGTTCGTCCAACCTGGACTGTGATCACAACAGATGCAAGTCTTTCAGGTTGGGGAGCTGTCTGGGGATCTCTGACAGCACAAGGGGTTTAGAAATATCAAGAGGTGAGATTACCAATCAATATTTTAGAACTCTGTGCTATTTTCAGGGCTCTTCAGGTTTGGCCTATGTTGAAGAGAGAACCGTTGTTTTCAGACAGACAATATCACAACTTTGGCATATGTCAATCATCAGGGTTGGAATCACAGTCCCCATGCTATGAAAGAAGTATCTCGGAAACTTGCTTGGGTGGAATCCAGCCCCTGTCTAATTTCTGCAGTTCATATCCCAGGTATAGACAATTGGGAAGCGGATTATCTCAGCCATCAGACTTTACATCCGGGGGAGTGGTTGATCCATCCAGATGTGTTTTCTCAGATTGTTCAGATGTGGGGTCTTCCAGAAATAGATCTGATGGCTTCCCATCTAAACAAGAAACTACCCAGGTACCTGTCCAGTTCCAGAGATCCTCATGCAGAAGCAGTGGATGCGTTAGCAGTTCCTTGGTGTTACCAACCTGCATATATCTTCCCACCTCTGGTTCTTCTTCCAAGAGTGATTTCCAAGATCATTATGGAACAATTGTTTCTGTTGCTGGTAGATCCAGCATGGCCTCACAGGTTTTGGTATGCGGATCTTGTATGGATGTCCAGTTGCCAACCTTGGCCACTTCCATTAAGGCCAGACCTTCTGCCTCAAGGTCCATTTTTCCATCAGGATCTCAAATCATTAAATTTGAAGGTATGGGAATTGAACACTTAGTGCTTAGTCATAGAGGTTTCTCTGACTCAGTGATTAATACTATGTTACAGGCTTGTAAATCTGTTTCTAGGAAGATTTATTATTGAGTTTGGAAGACTTATATTTTATGGTGTTCTCACAAATTCTCCTTGCATTCTTTTAGAATACCTAGAATTTTTCAGTTTTTTCAGAATGGTTTGGATAAGGGTTTGTCTGCAATTTCCTTGAAGGGACAAATCTCTGCTCTTTCTGTTTTATTTCATAGAAAGATTGCTAAGCTTCCTGATAATCACGGTTTTGTACAGGCGTTGGTCCATATCAAGTCTGTCATTAAATCAATCTCTTCTCCTTTGAGTCTTAATTTGGTTTTGAAGGCTTTACAGACTCCTCCGTTTGAGCCTATGCATTCTTTAGACATTAAACTACTTCCTGTTCCTTTTTGCCATCTCTTCTGCTAGAAGAGTTTCTGAATTATCTGCTCTTTCTTGGGAATCTCCTTTTCTGATTTTCCATCAGAATAAGGCAGTTTTGTGGACTTCATTTAAATTTCTACCTAAGGTTGTGAATTGTAACAACATTAATAGGGAAATTGTTGTCCCTTCTTTGTGTCCTAATCCTAAGAAATATTTGGAGAGATCCTTACATTATTTGGATGTAGAAAGAGCTTTGACAGATTATTTCAAAGCTACTAAAGATTTCAGGAAGACTTCTAGTCTATTTGTTATCTTTTCTGGTTCTAGGAAAGGTCAGAAGGCTTCTGCCATTTCCTTGGTATCTTGGTTAAAACTTTTGATTCATCAGGCTTATTTGGAGTCGGGTCAGGCCCAGCCTCAGAGAATTACAGCTCATTCTACTAGATCAGTCTCCACTTCATGGGCTTTTAAGAATGAAGCTTCAGTTGATCATATTTGCAAAGCAGCAACTTGGTCTATTTTGCATACATTTACTAAATTCTACCATTTTGATGTATTTGCTTCTTCGGAAGCAGTTTTTGGTAGAAAAGTTTTTAAGGCAGCTGTTTCAGTTTGATTCCCCTGCTTATGTTTGAGTTTTTTCTTTTCATTATGAGAATAAACTTAAATTTTGGGTTGTGGATTTATTTTTTTTAACGGAAAATGGCTGTTATTATTTTATCCCTCCCTCTCTAGTGACTCTTCTGTGGAGCTCCACATCTTGGGTATTACTATCCCATACGTCACTAGCTCATGCCAATTACATGAAAGAAAACATAATATATTTATTTTTGTAGAAAACACAATTATTTCCAAATTCATTTGTTGATGCTTTTAACTCCGTTATTTATCCTCCCACTATTGGCTATTCGTTAAAATAAATCTTGGGTGTGGTGAGGGGTGTATTTATAGGCATTTTGAGGTTTGGGAATCTTTGCCCCTCCTGGTAGGATTGTATATCCCATATGTCACTAGCTCATTGACTCTTGCCAATATGAAAGAAAATAATTTATCAGGTAAGTTCTTACAAACATTATGATATATATATATATATATATATATATATATATATATATATATATACACACACACACACATACATATGGAAAAAAGAGACTACCGCAAAATTATCAGTTTCACTGGTTATACTATTTATAGGTAAGTGTTTGAGCAAAATAAACATTTTTGTTTTTTTCTGTAAACTACTGAGAGACAACATTTCTCCCAAACTCCAAATATAAACATTCAGCTAGATTACAAGTTGGGCGTTATGGCTCAAATATCATCGTTATAGGCCATAACACTTCATTTTCCCTAACGTTGCTATTACAAGTTTCTGTTGCACCACAAATATCCACATCTACGCTCAAATACCTAACGCTAACCCAGACCCAGTAGTTAATGATATCCCGATAACAAAAACATCCACGAATCACCTCAAAAACATTACACAGAGTACACCTACACTCATACAAATACTCTACATTATTTCATTTTTAAATTAAAATTTTTCATGTCAAAATATAACGGATCAAAGTTACGAGATCTCGGGTGTTTGAAAAAAAATGCACACAAACCAATTTTACATTGACTTACATAGACATATGGGAACATACACTCATCTAGCTACATCTAACTACAAATATTATCACATATTTACACAAATCGAAACATACAAACAATATACAGCACATTACCTACATAAAACATTAGTTTATTATGAAATTAACACAATTTAGCTACTTTTTCACAGAAGAACATGACATCACTCACTTTACACTCAACACAAGTGTTGGGTTTTCTATCTCTTGAAATTGTGACCATCAGATTTACCTAACGCACAAAACATGTTTTGACTTTAAAACTCGTAATACAAGTTTATGAATTGTGGTGCCAATTCATTCATTCTTGCGTTGGTCCCGCTATGACAAAGAAGACTCTTTCCCTATGAAGTTATGGGTTTTACTTGTGTGAACATCACTACAACATCAAATTCCTTTTACAAAATTACATTACATCAACTAGAAATCACCATCAATTATGTCATCACCAATACGAAATTGGTTGCCAAAATTAAATCATATTTAAACAGACAAAAACATTTTATTTAAGATTTCATTCTTCACAAACAGTAGACAATTGTAAACACGTCTCATTTACATCTATTATAGCATTTCATTTATTCAACTCATATGCTTGGATGAACAGCATATCTACATAGGCTCACCAGATGATGATTGATGGATGCACATGCATGCCTTTTGTCATTGACTTATACATGTGCATTGATATTCATTCAAAAAACAGATATAAACAATGAACACATTTACATCATACAACTACATTGGAAGGATGGTTAACATTGGATTCACTCTCGGAATCACGAAAGATCAATTATGGATTTAGTGTCGCTTTAACATCACAATTTAAAAAAAAATATACCATTAGGAATTACGTACAATAATAACTTATCATTAGAAAATATTAGAGTTGTCACTTTTTTGGAAGGAACAACAATGTTATACTGCTTTATATAAATCAGAATATGTGGGAGAGAATCACAATAAATACATACATAAATGTACATAACACACATCACACAACAACAAAGCACACATTTATCTTTTTAATCATCACACAATAAGAATGTTGCAAACTAGAATAAGAGAATGAAGATTTTGAAGCTAGACAGGCATGTAGCTAATATGATGACATCATTCAAGCTTCAAGTGGTAGATGGGGGTGGGGATAAGCGCTCTAGAAGGGGCTAAGCAGTTTAAAGTGATAAAAATGCCAAATAAATTGGTTAAAATAAATATATAATTATATATGATGAAGTAGAGGACCGCATAAAGAATGAAATTAATTAATTTAGTATATAATGAAATATCAGCAGTATGCAAACAAAGGTCAGCAATATGCAAACAAGTTGATAAAATATTAATATAACGATGTCAGCATCATGTCTAAAAAAAGAATTAAAAGATAATACTAATAATAAAGGAGATAGTAGTTAGGAAATAGTAATCACAAAGTCCTAACAGATATATAAACAACTGTATGTTGCTAATATTAGCTTATGACCTAATGTATATTTGGAACAAATATTGACAGAAATAGTACACAATGTTAATTCTGTGGTGTTACTTGCGTCTAAAAACAAAAAAGAATTAGCATTATACAGACTATTAAGTAGCAGTCCTGGAACCGGGACCCAAGGAAAATTGTCGGACCCGGTGGTGTGTCCGTTAGAAGTGGTTGTGAGAAAGATCCGTGGTGTGTGACGTCCCATCACCTGACCTATTAGATTGGTCCAATGGTTGCCAAGAGGGCTGGAATATGTATCCGTTTGAAAGGCTGTCAGCAAAAAAGACGTTTGTATCACTCCATTGAATCGACACAGTTACACAGGATATAGATATATCAGAAATGCTTTTGACAACGATTCCTTGTATCGGTTTCTCTATGATGGTAGATGGAGCAGCTGATTTAAGCAATGTTAAGTCCGTAGATACGAACAGTAATCCGTCTGTGAAAGTAGGATCCTCCAGGTGTTTGCAAGTCTTTTGTTCAAGTAGTTTGTGCAACAAACAATAAACTGATTAGTTACAACTGGGTACAAAGAACAAACACACAGGAATTATTCATATGTCTAACTCACAATAAAGTTTAGGATATAGAGATGAACCTGTAGTATGTGCCAATATAAGCCAGTAAGGAGATATTATTATTTGCTAACAGTTAGCATTTAGAGAATGCACACAGGAATTATTCATATGTCTAACTCTAAGTAAATTGTAGAGATAGAGATGAACCTGTATAAGTGCAAATAATGGCAATGAAAGGTGAATAGTGTCCACAGATAGTAAGCAAGCTCTACGCGTTTCGGCAGACTAAACTGCCTTTATCAAGATGCTTACTAGGTATAAACAGTGGCATTATATAGGGTTATCAGTAAAGTATAATTAGCATCAGCTGTAATGTAGGTGTGTTTGACTGTTAACTATTTCATAGGGTGATTTACATATTTACAACGGCTGAATAGCTCTGTGGTAAACTGGTAGAAGAGCTAAAAAACATACATATTTTTTAACTCCACTTTAACATATGAGAGACAGTAAATATTTATACGAATTTTATATAAATATAAGCAATACACATTGGCATGATATTGTATGTGCCCATAAAAATTATATCTATGTTTGCATAAAACAGACTTTTGTACAAGTAGACTACTCAGTATTAGGTAGTATGTATAAATTATACATAGGTTTGCATGAATGGATATGTGAAATAAAATCATCAGTCTTAAAGGGGTATTAAGCAATGAGAAAAGAGGTAGTGTATAATAGTGGAGATGCATCTATTATAAATGTCTTTATGTGGGGATTATTTTTTATGACTTGAAACAATTTAACTGAAAAGTATGCTGGATGGATAGTATAAATATTATAGATATTATAAATTCTAGTTTTACCGCACGTGTGAATACATATATATACTCCCTACATGAGTCCCTAAATAGGATTACAGTGTCCTTATATGTGTATATATATATGAGCATAAATAATAAGGTGCAAAACATAATAATAAAAAGCAATATATATATATATATATATATATATTATATATATATATATATATATATATATAATATTTAAATAATGAGATAAATTTTATAAAAGTGAATTAAGATCAAAGGAGCTATTGAGTCCAAATGGATGTACTGTTCTAAAATTAAAAATTAATTGAGCCTCTTTTTCAAAAGTATTTTTTCAATATTACCCCCTCTAGTATTCTGTTTAACCTTTTGTATTCCCCAAAATTGGAAGCACCTAAGATCTCCATAATGGATTTCTGCAAAATGTTGATACAATATTGTTTTGGTAGTTTTATGTTCAATGTGCCAGATATGTTCTCTCATTCTATCTCTTAATAAATGACTTGTTTGTCCTATGTAAAATAAATTGCAAGAACATTTGATTCAATATATCACGTTTGAATCACTACATTTAATGGTCATCTCTAATTGTAAAAGTAAATTGTGTATTAGTGGATACTATTTTCTTTATCTTATTACTTGATTTGCACGATTTACATTTGTGACACGGAAAAAAGCCAAATATTTTTTCTTTTTTTAAGTCAATATCTTTAAGGTTGCTGTTATGTGTTTTAAATTCACTGGGTGCCAAATTTATTTTTTTGGTTTTTAGCCTTTTTGAAAATGAGATCTGGGTGTTTTTTCACTTTATTTCCTACTATGGGATCTTTTTCAATGTAATGCCAGTGTTTATTTAGGATAGTTCTAATTTCATTGTGCTGTGAATTATATTCGGTAATAAAAGGAATAAATAAATGGTTAATAGAAGATTGTGTATTGTTCTCAAAGGAGTCTTTAATTTTCATTTTATTTGATTTCTTTTGAAGTAGACTAGATCTATCTATTTCTCTAACTTATATCATAGTGTTCCTAATTTTTTTTGGATTGTATCCTTTCTCTATAAATCTATTTAATAAAATGTTGGATTGTGTATCATAAGATTCTAGATCTGTACATTTTTTCTTACCCTAAGTAGTTGACTTTTAGGGATATTGTCTTTCCAACTATTGAGGTGGCAGCTATTATAGTGGATGAAATTGTTAGAATCAATAGACTTAAAATAGGTTTTGGTTTTGATTAGGTTATTGACAATTTCCACTTCAATATCTAAGAAGTGTAGTGTTTTCATGCTATATACATACGTGAATGTAAGACCAAGGCTATTATCATTAATATCATCTAAAAATAGTTCCAGGATCTCTTAATCTCCTCTCCAGACCAGGAAGATATCATCAATATATCTTTTATAGAGCACAAGGTTCGCTCCCCAGTGGCCACTGCATCAAATGTTCTTGCAATTTATTTTACATAGGACAAACAAGTCGTTTATTAAGAGATAGAATGAGAGAACATATCTGGCACATTGAACATACAACTACCAAAACAATATTGTTTCAACATTTTGCAGAAATCCATCATGGAGATCTTAGGTGCTTCCAATTTTGGGGAATACAAAAGGTTAAACAGAATACTAGAGGGGGTAATATTGAAAAAAAACTTTTGAAAAAAGAGGCTCAATAAATCTTTAATTTTAGAACAGTACATCCATTTGTACTCAATAGCTCCTTTGATCTTAATTCACTTATATAACTTTATCTAATTATTTAAATATTATATATATATATTTTATTTTTTATTATTATTATTATATATATATTATTTCTTGCACCTAATTATTTATGCTTATATATATATATATATATATATATATATATATATATATATATATATATACATATAAGGACACTGTAATCCTATTTAGGAACTCATGTAGGGAGTATATATATATGTATTCACACGTGCGGTAAATATCTATAATATTTATAATATCCATACAGCATACTTTTCAGTTAAATTGTTTCAAATCATAGAAAATAGTCCCCACATAGAGACATTTATAATAGATGCATCTCCACTATGATACACTACCTCTTTTCTCATCGCTTAATACCCCTTTAAGACTGATGATTTTATTGCACATATCCGCTTCATGCAAACCTATGTATAATTTATATGTACTACCTAATACTGAGTAGTTTACTTGTACAAAAGTCTGTTTTATGCAAACAGATATCATTTTTATGGGCACATACAATATCATGCCAATGTTTATTGCTTATATTTATATAAAATTCGTATAAAAATGTACTGTCTCTTATATGTTAAAGCGGAGTTAAAAAATATGTATGTTTTTTTAGCTCTTCTACCAGTTTACCACAGATCTATTCAGCCGTTGTAAATATGTAAATCACGCTATGAAATAGTTAACAGTCAAACACACCTCCATTACAGCTGATGCTAATTATACATTACTGATACCCCTATATAATGCCACTGTTTATACCTAGTAAGCATCTTGATAAAGGCAGTTTAGTCTACCAAAACGCGTAGACTTGCTTAATATCTGTGGACATTGCCATTGTTTGCACTTATACAGGTTCATCTCTATCTCTACAATTTACTTATAGTTAGACATATGAATAATTCCTGTGTGCATTCTCTACATGCTAAATGTTAGCAAATAATATCTCCTTACTGGCTTATATTGGCACATACTACAGGTTAATCTCTATCTTCTAAACTTTATTGTGAGTTAGGCATATGAATAATTCCTGTGTGCTTGTTCTTTGTACCCAGTTGTAACTGTTCGTATCTACGGACTTAACATTGATTAAATCAGTTGCTCCATCTACCATCATAGAGAAACCGATACAAGGAATCATTGTCTAAAGCATTTCTGATATATCTATATCCTGTGTAACCGTGTCGATTCAATGGAGTGATACAAAAGTCTGGGGCCCTGGTATGTAATTTTACTATCCAAAATATTTTTGTTTTTTGCGGAGGCTTTTTTCTCTGTCACCACCTCGAGGATGTTTTTTTATAATGTCTATGCCTATAAATGAGAAATGTTTAGGACCAATACCATGTAATCTGAAGTGTTTTGCAACAGGAGTTTTTGGTTCCTTATTATGTAAGGAACGTAGATGTTCTTGAATCCTGTCCTTTAATGGACGGGTCGTAATACCAACATATTTGCTAGAACAGGATAAGCAATTGATCAAATAAATTACATATTGTGAATTATAATCTATCCTATCCCTTATAAGAAAGGATTGTTTAGTAATGTTGGAAGAAAAGGTGTTAGTTACTGTAATGCAGGTACATCCTTTACAAGGGACATGGCCACATTTAAAACAACCAGGTCTAGGACTTAGCCAATTGGTATTGGTAAGGGATTTTCCTTCAAAATTCTTTCTTGTGATATCACCCAATGTTGGTGCTTTTCTGGCTACACACCTGACTCCCTGTGTAAGGATTTCTGATAATGTTTCATCACCTTTGAGGATAGTCAAATTCTTTTTTACTATTCTACAAATCTGCTGGTATTGTTTGCTAAACTGGGTGATAAATAGCATGTTCCTATGGGTACCAGTTCGGGTGAATGCACTAGTCTTGGTATTGGTATTGGCAGTGGTTACAAGCAGGTCCTGTTGGTTTATCTTCCCCACCTGTAATTCAATTTGTTTTAAAGAGTGTTTCTGATAACCCCTTTCCACTAATCTGGCAGCCAATTCCTGTGCTTGTGCATGGTATTGGGTCAGTTCAGTAAAATTACGTCTTAGTCGTAAGTATTGTGCTTTTGGGATACCCCTCTTTATGTCAGGTTAGGAAATATCCAGAAGTAGACCCAAATGCAAGGGCGAACTTAAACAACACCCTTGCACTCTGAGTTTAATCCAGGACGTGACCCCACGACAACCTCCAAAAAACAAAGTACTCACGATATGGAGCAGGGTTAGCCTGTGCCAAAGTAATTCATGATATCAGCCAGATAGACTTCTGAATAAGGAACTGGTTTCAGGAAATGCCTTCCACAGAATCAGGAGAGCAGGGATAGTCACTTATGCTCAGACAGAAGAAGGGTAAAACAGGAAACAGTTAATAATGCAGGAGTAGGTCATTTGTTATCAGTCAGTCTGAAGGTTAACACTGTGTAGACAGTCTTTGCAGAATATGCAACAGGTAATCAGGCAGTTTGAGGGTTAACACTGAGTAGACAGTCTTTGCAGAGTATGCAACAGGTAATCAGGCAGTTTGAGAGTTAACACTGTGTAGACAGCCTTTGCAGAGTATGCAACAGGTAATCAGGCAGTTTGAGAGTTAACACTGTGTAGGCAGTCTTTGCAGAGTATGCAAAAGGTAATCAGGCAGTTTGAGGGTAAACACTGTGTAGTCAGAACTTGCAGAATTAATAACATGTAATCAGGTAGTTTGAAGGTTAACACTGTGTTGTCAGAACTTGCAGTGATAGCAACAGGTAAGCTGGTAGTTTGAAGGTTAACACAGATTAATCAGTACTTGTGGAGATTGGCAACAGGATATCCAGCAGTTTGAAGGTTTACACTGAATAATTGTATTTGCAGAGTTTGGAAACAGGTAAACATGCAGATTGAAGGATTCACAGAAATAACAGTATTTGAATAATTTGCACTACACAGAGTAGTCTGAATATGCAGGGTTTGCAGCAGGTAAACAGGAAGTTTGAAAGTTTCACAAAACAAACAGTACTTGCATTGTTTGGAGACAGGTATTCAGGAGGTTGAAGGTTAATCCAGCATAGTAAGTCCTTGAAGAGATTGGCAACAGAAAAGCAGCAGTTAGAGAGATTCCTCAGCGAAATCCTAACAGAAGCCTCAAAGTTAACAAACAAACGGACACTGGAGAAACAGGATGCCAGAATAAAAAGCCTGGTTGTGACATCATCAGGAAGGGGTGGCTCAGACACCTGTCAATCAAGCACACAGAGAGGACTGCAGAGCTTCCCAGCAGCTGAGCGTGACACTTTAGATGAGAAAGGTGACATGAGTCAGCTCGCAATACCGTATTGCGTGCCAAGGGTTTCCGGTAAATAAATGTAATGATTTTGTCACCCTTACTTTCCATACAGAGGTCCAAAAAGTCAATACTGGTTGTACTTGTGTTCACTGTAAATGTCAAATTGTAGTCATTAAGATTCATAAAATCTATGAATTTGTCCACTGTATATCCATCATGATTGTGCCAAATAATTATGATATCATCAATAAAATGGCCATACATGATGACGTTAGCTGCGAAGGGGAAATAGTTTGAAAAAATATGGTTAAAGGGACATAATACTCATATGCTAAATCACTTGAAACTGATGCAGTATAACTGTAAAAAGCTGACAGGAAAATATCACCTGAGCATCTCTATGTAAAAAAGGAAGATTTTTTACCTAAACATTTCCTCAGCTCAGCAGAGTAAGTTCTTTGTAAAAAGTTATACTTCACCAGCTCCCAGCTGCAGGTAAAAATAAAAAAAATGAAGAAATGAACAGCAGCCAATCAGTATCAGCAGTGCTGAGGTCATGAACTCTTACTGTGATCTCATGAGATTTGACTTAACTCTCATGAGATTTCATAGTAAGCTTCCTTTACCTGATTGGTGAAATAATATGAGCGTTCACGATTCTCATCCTTTCAGCTGTCCCAGGACAGACACACTAAAATGCTGCTTAGAAATCCTTTACAATGGGAGGTGGCTACTGAGGAACTTTTGAGCTAAAATATCTTTCATTATTACATAGAAATTCTCAGGAGATATTTTCTAGTCAGCTTTTTACAGCTATGCTGCATCACTTTCAAGTGTTTAAACATTTGGGTATTATGGCCCTTTAAGTTCAAGCCACCCCAAATAGATGTTGGCATAGGCGGGGCAAATTTAGCCCCCATTGCTGTGCCGCATCTTTGTAAATAGTAGTCTCCTTGATATATAAAGAAATTGTGTTGTAGTAGAAATTCGGTGGTCTGGACTATAAAAGATATAAATTCATCTCCATAGTTGGAATGTCTGTGCAACATAGAGTCCACTGCTCTAAGACCCAATGTGTTGGGAATGTTAAAATAAAGAGCAGCGACATCTATAGTTGCCCATATATACGTATCTTTCCAGGTTATATCCTTAAGTTGTGTTATAAGATGTGCACTATCCCTGATGTAACCTGGCAGAGCCAACATTATCGGTTGAAGTATGTGGTCGAGCCAACCTCCCAATCTTTCACAGAGGGACCCTGTGCTGGCCACTATGGGCCTGCCAGGTGGTTTTTCCAAACCCTTATGTATTTTGGGTACTATCCGGAAGTAAGGGGTGGTTGGTTCTTGCACAAATAAGTAATTAGCCAATTCCTTGTCCATAAAATTCTGTTGTAATGCAAAGTCTAACAAATGGTTTAGTTTGTTTTTGAAGGAATTAGTGGGGTTGAAACTAAGTTTTATATATAGTTGGCTGTCATTAAGCTGTGAATTGATTTCATTCACATAGTCACTTTTGTTTAATAGGACTACGGCCCCTCCTTTGTCCGCTTGGACAATAACAATATTATCATTTTTTTGAAGTTTAATCAATGCTCTTCTCTGTGGTTTAGTAATATTATCTGCATTTATGTTTAAGGGATTATAATCAACAGATCTATACAAATCTGTGAGTCCCCTTTCCACTACTCTCTGATAGGTGTCCAACAAATGGTGTCTGTAATGTATAGGGTAAAAGTGAGAAGTGCTTTTGTAAGAAAAATTTGTACATTTATTAGTTAAGGCATCAGTGTGTCTAAGTGATTCTTGCTCTAAGGTTACAAGATTAGTTAAATCTGTCAAATCTGTAAATTTTAATCCTACGGATAAGTGTTGGGTTACTGGTGGTCAAACCTGAGTGAATGGAAGCAGATGATGGGTTGTGGTTTCAGTTGTGGTTTCTGTGATCTGTGTGTGTTGAAAGTGCTGTCTCAAAACTATCTTTCTAACAAATTTATTAATATCAATTAAAGTGTTAACCAAATCAAAATTGTGCACCGGTGCATATGACAAACCTTTATTTAGTCATTCCAGTTCAGTGTTGGACAAAATATATTCAGAGAGGTTAATGACTGCTATTTCTTTACATTTTTTTCTGACCGTGCTGGGGTAACAATAAGTAGTTTCCATATTTTCAGACTCTCTTTTTTAGGAGTACTCGTCTGATGATTTTCACACTAAATTAGACAATCTTTCGCAATGACTATTTTTTTATTATGTTTTAATATTTATTTTTGTTTTATTTCAAGTAATACAATATTTACTATTTCTTTATTTTAAATTTTTTTAATTACTTATCTATACACTTTTTGTATATTAAAGGACCAGTAAACACAGTAGATTTGCATAATCAACAAATACAAGATAACAAGACAATACAATAGCATTTACTCTGAATTTCAAATAAATAGTAGATTCTTTTCTAACAAATTTCAAAGTTATGTATATTTCCACTCCCCCTGTACCATGTGACAGCAATTAGCCAATCACAAATGCATATACGTATAGTCTATAAGTTCTTGCACATGCTCAGTAGGAGCTGGTGACTCAAAACGTGTAAATATAAAAGATTGTGCACATTTTTTTTTAATGGAAGTAAATTGGAAAGTTGTTTAAAATGACATGCTGTATCTGAATCATGAACATTTAATAAAACCTGAGTGTCCCTTTAATTGCTTATAATGTATATATATATATTTTTTATGTGTAATCTTATTTGCATATGCATAATGTTTTTGTTGTTACTATTTGTCATTGTGATTATTGGTAGATATGAGTGCTGTTTGTGGACCCTGTGAATGAGCTGGCAGCCTTTCACCATTATCTATTGGTTCATTATTTCCACACCTATCACCTTGGAAAAAATGCTGATTGGCTGTTAGCCCTTATATAGGTCCTCACTTACCCAGACTCTTCAGCCTCTGATGAAGTACATGTGTGCATGTGCGAAATGCATCAGGTGTCCATCTGAACCTGCACCAGCTGTTTGGCAACCTTGCTGAATAATCATACCTTTTTGAAACAAGTTTCCTGTCTTCAGGTCTCCTACTTCTATTCCCTCGTTGGGATACTTCTTCTCTCTCTCTCTCTATATATATATATATATATATATATAATATAATATATATATACAGTATATATATATACACACACACACACAACTTGGAAAAAATGCTGATTGGCTGTTAGCCCTTATATAGGTCCTCACTTATCCAGACTCTTCAGCCTCTGATGAAGCGCATGTGCGCATGTGCGAAACACGTCAGGTGTCCATCTGAACCTGCACCAGCTGTTTGGCAACCTTGCTGAATAAACATACCTTTTTGAAACAAGTTTCCTGTCTTCGGATCTCCTACTTCTATTCCCTCATTGGGATACTTCTTCTCATTCTTTTGGGATACCGCTTGTTGGAGCCCTAGGACTTTAACCCTGCCTCTTAGCGAAGCCACATTCACCTTTGACCTGAGGATTTGTCATCAAGCGCTGACTTGCAGCGCGCACTCCTGATGTCAGAGAGGGAGGAACAACCTGAGGACGGCGTGTGACGCGGACAAAGGTATTATTGCAGACGGGACTGGAGGGGTTTGTACCTAGCCACGACCATCTGCGGAAGTTGCCTTTTCAGTCACGCATACGGAACGGTCTGGCACACTGATCCAAAAGGCTATTTATCACTACGTTTGACCACTACCTTAGGCTTTGCTGACTACAGAGGAAACTAGATAAGTATTTTTCTCTCACGTTTCAGTGCTTATACTTGATTATACTAGATGATATCAACTTTGAGACACGCACTGGACATTAGCTAACCATATTGTCTGCACAGTGGAATACATTGGACATTAGTCCTCTATTGTCAACTTTGTGACATACACTGGACATTAGCTAATTATATTGTCTGTACAGTGCAATACATTGGACATTAGTCCCTCATTTTCTACTTCACACTTCACACTGAAATTTGACAGCGGAACTTTTCCGATGATTATTCATCTTTGTGGTACAATCAAAGATTACACTTTGGAACTTTCAATACGCATTCCAAACACAGAACTGTTTATGAGGAAACCTACTTACTGGTTTTTGTACTCCTGTTATTGTCTTTTTTGCATTATAATTTTTTTACTTTTTTCCCCTTACAGATGTACACAGGGTAGAAACTTGCTCTTATATATACTTGCATTGTTTGCAAATTTCTTATACTTGGTATCAATGCGCTTCCCATAATGGCAACTAGCAGTATACCCACAGGGGTTATAGATGAAAGTAAACGAAAACGCATTATGGAAACTGCACTGAAGGGTGATGTTCAGATGATTGGTCTTGTCAAGGAGGATAACATCACTAATGTTTTTTCTAGGTTAGAACAATTGATATTCAAAGAAACCAACTTGTGGTGGGACATAGAGTTTTTGAAATTATATATATATCAGAAAACAAAGTACCCAGGGGGCTACGTATGAAAAAATTTCCCTTATTTGCTCTTAATAACATCAAATTTATGGAGGAATGGAATGTGAATTTAACCAATTGTTCCATAATATTGATGAAACAATTATTGAACCATAAAAAAGAAGAAAGCGACTTGGTTTTTATTGAAATTAATAATACCATGACCTCTTTAAAACCTTTTGAAGATACTCAAAAATACTTAGACTACACTAAGCAACTTAATGAGACTATTGACCAATTAGACACAACTCTATCTGATAGGAAGGTGCAAAAATACCAAAGAGATGTCAAGGATTATGAACTTGATATAGTCTACTCTTGGTAAAAACAAAAACCTACTAGATTTAATTGGTCAACCAATAAAAAGAATAAGTCTAAAAATAAAAATAAAAAGGGCGACAAAACCAAAGATGATACTAACAAACATGTGACTTTTTCTAGTATTGACACAGATCACCATGATAGTTGTGAGCAAATAACAGAAGATGAGCATACATCTAATACCTCTGATCCAAAGACACCTAATTTAGCCCCTAGTACTAATAGAAGGGAAATCTCTGGTAAAACAACCACATCAGACGAGTACTCCTAAAAAAAGAGACACCACTATAGGGTCTGAAAATATGGAAACTACTTATCGTTACCCCAGCAGGGTCAGAAAAAATGTAAAGAAATAGCAGTCATTAACCTCTCTGAATATATTTTGTCCAACACTGAACTGGAATTACTAAATAAAGGTTTGTCATATGCACCGGTGCACAATTTTGGTTTGGTTAACACTTTAATTGATATTAATAAATTTGTTAGAAAGATAGTTTTGAGACAGCACTTTCAATACACACAGATCACAGAAACCACAACTGAAACCACAACCCATCATCTGCTTCCATTCACTCAGGTTTTACCACCAGTAACCCAACACTTATCCGTAGGATTAAAATTTATAGATTTGACAGATTTAACTAATCTTGTCACCTTAGAGCAAGAATCACTTAGACACACTGATGCCTTAACTAATAAATGTACAAATATTTCTTACAAAAGCACTTCTCACTTTTACCCTATACATTCCAGACACCATTTGTTGGACACCTATCAGAGAGTAGTGGAAAGGGAACTCACAGATTTGTATAGATCTGTTGATTATAATCCCTTAAACATAAATGCAGATAATAGTACTAAACCACAGAGAAGAGCATTGATTAAACTTCAAAAAATGATAATATTGTTATTGTCCAAGCGGATAAAGGAGGGGCCGTAGTCCTATTAAACAAAAGTGACTTTGTGAATGAAATCAATTCACAGATTAGTGACAGCCAATTATATACCAAACTTAGTTTCAACCCCACCAATTCCTTCAAAAACAAACTAAACCATTTGTTAGACTTTGCAGTAGAACACAATTTTATGGACAAGGAATTGGCTAATTACTTACTTGTGCAAGAACCAACCACCCCTTACTTCCGGATTGTACCCAAAATACATAAGGGTTTGGAAAAACCACCTGGCAGGCCCATAGTGGCCAGCACAGGGTCCCTCTTTGAAAGATTGGGAGGTTGGCTCGACCACATACTTCAACCAATAATGTTGGCTCTGCCAGGTTACATCAGGGATAGTGAACATCTTATAACACAACTTAAGGATATAACCTGGAAAGATATGTATATATGGACAACTATAGATGTCGCTGCTCTTTATTCTAACATTCCCCACATGTTGGGTCTTAGAGCAGTGGACGCTATGTTGCACAGACATTCCAACTATGGAGATGAATTTATATCTCTTATAGTCCAGACCACCGAATTTCTACTACAACACAATTTCTTTATATATCAAGGAGACTACTATTTACAAAGATGCGGCACAGCAATGGGGGCTAAATTTGCCCCCGCCTATGCCAGCATCTATATGGGGTGGCTTGAACTTAACCGTATTTTCTCAAACTCTTTCCCCTTCGCAGCTAACGTCATCATGTATGGCCGTTTTATCGATGATATCATAATTATTTGGCACAATCATGATGGATATACAGTGGACAAATTCATAGATTTTATGAATCTTAATGACTACAATTTGACATTTACAGTGAACACAAGTACAACCAGTATTGACTTTTGGACCTCTGTATGGAAAGTAAGGGTGACAAAATCATTACATCTACTTACCGGAAACCCTTGGCACGTAATACGATATTGCGAGCTGACTCATGTCACCTTTCTCATCTAAAGAGGGGTATCCCAAAAGCACAATACTTACGACTAAGACGTAATTGTACTGAACTGACCCAATACCATGCACAAGCACAGGAATTGACTGCCAGATTAGTGGAAAGGGGTTATCAGAAACACTCTTTAAAACAAATTAAATTACAGGTGGGGAAGATAAACCGACAGGACCTGCTTGTAACCACTGCCAATACCAATACCAAGTCTAGTGCATTCACCCGAACTGGTACCCATAGGAACATGCTATTTATCACCCAGTTTAGCAAACAATACCAGCAGATTTGTAGAATAGTAAAAAAAGAATTTGACTATCCTCAAAGGTGATGAAACATTATCAGAAATCCTTACACAGGGAGTCAGGTGTGTAGCCAGAAAAGCACCAACATTGGGTGATATCACAAGAAAGAATTTTGAAGAAAAATCCCTTACCAATACCAATTGGCTAAGTCCTAGACCTGGTTGTTTTAAATATGGCCATGTCCCTTGTAAAGGATCTACCTGCATTACAGTAACTAACACCTTTTCTTCCAACATTACTAAACAATCCTTTCTTATAAGGGATAGGATAGATTGTAATTCACAATATGTAATTTATTTGATCAATTGCTTATCCTTATATGTTGGTATTACGACCCGTCCATTAAAGGACAGGATTCGAGAACATCTACGTTCCTTAGATGATAAGGAACCAAAAACTCCTGTTGCAAAACACTTCAGATTACATGGTATTGGTCCTAAATATTTCTCATTTATAGGCATAGACGTTATAAAAAAACATCCTCGAGGTGGTGACAGAGAAAAAAGCCTCCGCAAAAAAGAAATATTTTGGATAGTAAAATTACATACTAGGGCCCCAAAAGGTATAAATAAAAGAATGGGTGTGGATCTTTTCACTGAATAATCCTATCCATTATGGTTTAGTAATAATTATTCTAAAACAATGTCTGAAAACTAATGCATAAATTTACACATAAGCTTGGGTTTCTCTTTATATTTACTCTTTTATACTTTAGACTGCTTACTATAGCTATATTTCTAAGACACATTCTTAGAGCTTTCTAGCCAGATCTCTAGATCCACCACTAGAGTCCACCCCTTGATTTATAGATATTCATATCTATACATATCCTCTATACATACATATTGGATGCCAATGGAGCATTTTTTTAGGATATGTGATTGTCTTTGTGTGTAAGGTTTTAGTGGTTTGTATGGTGTCACTGTAGCTTTTGATACTGTTTCAATATATTTCTCGTCAGTAGCCAGATTATTGATGCAGATATATTACAGTGACAATACACATTACTACCTTCCTTAGTCCTCTTTTTCAAAATTGATGCTAGCTTAGTAATGACAGTTTGATTGTCATTTCTTGTTACATAACCTAATCTTTTATTAATGACAAATTAGTATGGTAGTTTATTTATCTATTTATATATATTACCTTACTTTTGCTAGACTAATGATTTTGAACATAGTTAACACAAAATAAACCTTTTCACACTAAATTAGACAATCTTTCGCAATGACTATTTTTTTATTGTTTTAATATTTATTTTTGTTTTATTTCAAGTAATACAATATTTACTATTTCTTTATTTCAAATTTTTTAATTACTTATCTATACACTTTTTGTATATTAATTGCTTATAATGTATATATATATTTTTTTATGTTTAATCGTATTTGCATATGCATAATGTTTTTGTTGTTACTATTTGTCATTGTGATTATTGGTAGATATGAGTGCTGTTTGTGGGCCAAGTGAATGAGCTGGCAGCCTTTCACCATTATCTATTGGTTCATTATTTCCACACCTATCACCTTGGAAAAAATGCTGATTGGCTGTTAGCCCTTATATAGGTCCTCACTTACCCAGACTCTTCAGCCTCTGATGAAGCGCATGTGGGCATGCGCGAAACGCTTCAGGTGTCCATCTGAACCTGCACCAGCTGTTTCGCAACCTTGCTGAATAAACATACCTTTTTGAAACAAGTTTCCTGTCTTCGGGTCTCCTACTTCTATTCCCTCGTTGGGATACTTCTTCTCTCTCTATATATATAGCAGCAACATTTCGTGTCCCACAGACCCTTAACACATTATTTGATGTTTTTCTTTGTGAATCTAATGTATTTTTTTAAAATATACACTCATTTAAAATCTGATGACTGCAACACACTCCAACAAAGTTTGAACAGTTGACTTTTTACCACTGTGTAACATCACCTTTTCTTTTAAAAACACTTATTATTAAGCTTATTTGGGCACTGAAAACACAATTGTGTTAAGTTTAGCAAGCAAAATGTCCCCCCATCCATTATGCATGTCTTCAGCTGTGCAACTGTACAGAGCCTTCGTTGCCTTATTTTGCACTTCATAATGCTCCACACATCTTCAATCGGAGACAAAATCTATCTTTCTGCATTAATTGTGTCCACATAGATGTGCAAGTTACCCATGCCATGGGCACTGACGCCCCCCTATACCTTGACAGACACTGATTTTTGGACCTGATGCTGATAACAGCTTGTATGGTCCTTTTCCTGTTTGGCCTGGAGAACACGAAGGCTGTTTCTTCAAATGTTTTAAACGTTGACATGTTGGACCACAAAACACGATTCCACTGTGCTACTGTCCATCTCAAATGAGACAGAGTCCAGAGAAGTTGGCAGCGTTTCTGGAAAGTGTTGATATATGGCTTCTACTTTGCATAGTAAAGCCATAACTTGCATCTGTGGATGCAGCGGCGAATTAGATTGATTGACAAAGGTTTACCAAAGTATTCCCAAGCCCATATTAGGATATCCAGGATATCCAGGATTACAGACTCAAGACAATTTTTGAGACAGTGACATCTGAGGGATCAGAGATAATGCATAAGAAATGGTTTTTGGCCTTGCCCTTTACGCTCAAATGCTCAAAATCCATCCGATTTGTCTTTGTGAATGTTGTTCTCAAAGTGTTGGATTATTCACTGATGCATTTGTTGGCAGATTGTTGAGTCTCAACCCATCCTTGATCTTGAAGAACTAGGCCTATTTTGAAGCCTCCTTATATACTATGATTACCCAAGTGCCTCAACTGTTTCACATCACCTTCTTACTTCAACTTGTCCCATCGCTATTAGTACTAAATTGCCCCTGCCCGAACTCTTTTGGAACGTGTTGCAGGGATCAGATTTAAAATTATTGTCAACTTTCAAAAATACATTAAAGGGACACTGAACCCAATTTTTTTCTTTTGCGATTCAGATAGAGCATGAAATTTTAAGCAACTTTCTAATTTACTCCTATTATCAAATTTTCTTTATTCTCTTGGCATCTTTATTTGAAATGCAAGAATGCAAGTTTAGATGCAGACCCATTTTTGGTGAACAACCTTGAATGTTCTTGCTGTCCAGAGTACTAAACCAAGAAAAAAAGCTTAGATGCATTCTTTTTCAAATAAAGATAGCAATAGAATGAAGAAAAATTGATAATAGGAGTAAAATAGAACGTTGCTTAAAATTGCATGCTCTATCTGAATCACGGAAGAAAAAATTTGGGTTCAGCGTCCCTTTAAATTTACAAAGTAAAACATCAAATAATGTGTTAATATTGTATTTTCAATATAGTACAGGGTGAATTGAATTTTCAAATGACTCTTTGGCCTCTATGTATGAAGCCAAGTACTTTCTTTCATTTGCCGGCCCAATACACTCGCCTAATCTCGCCTACCATCGCTGCAGCGGACCTGAATACGTTCGCCAAAGTTATCAAGAAAGCTGTCAAGAAGCCACGCACCAAGTACGGCGCAATGAGCAGCGGACTGTTGTTAACTAACAGTCATCGATCTCGCTGCTCATTGGCTTCTTCGCAGCTTTCTTGCTTCCCTGTCACTAAGCACCCACACTAAACTATACTGTTTTACCCCCTAAACAGCCGCTCCCAGAGCCCTCCGCACCTAAATAAAATTATTACCCCCTAAACCGCCGCTCCTGGACCCCGCCGCAACTCTAATAAATGTATTAACCCCTAAACTGCCACTCCCGGACCACACCGCCACCTACATTATACCTATTAACCCCTAATCTGCCATCCCTATACCACTGCCACCTATATTAAAGTTATTAACACCTATCCTGTGGATCCCGGACCCCGCAGCAACTAAATAAATTGTTTAACCACTAAACCGCTGCACCCGGAGCCCACCACCACCTATATTACATATATTAACCCCTATCCTGCCCCCCACTACACCGCCACCACCTACATTAAACTCATTAACCCCTAAACCGCCGCTTCCGGACCCCGCCGCAACTAAATTAAATGTTGAACCCCTAAACTGCTGCTCCCGGACCCCGCCGCCACCTATATTAAACTTATTAACCCCTAAACCTAAGTCTAACACTAACACTCCCCTAACTTTAATATTATTTTAATAAATCTAAATAAAACTTACTATTATTAACTAATGCCTTGATTTAGAGTTTGGCGTTAGCCATCAAAATCAGCGTTAGGGGCTCCTAACGCTGGTTTTTACCGCCCGCTGGTATTTAGAGTCAGTCAGGAAAGAGTCTAAGGCTCACTTTGCAGCCGCGACTTTTCCATACCGCAGATCCCCCTACGCCATTTGCGTATCCTATCTTTTCAATGGGATCTTTCTAATGCCGGTATTTAGAGTCTTGGCTGAAGTGAGCTTTAGAAATCTAACGACAAAACTCCAGCCGCAGTGAAAAGCCAGGAGTTAACAGCTTTCTGGGCTAACGCCGGTTCATAAAGCTCTTAACTACTGTGCTCTAAAGTACACTAACACCCATAAACTACCTATGTACCCCTAAACCGAGGCCCCCCCACATCGCCGCCACTCTAATAAATTTTTTTAACCCCTAATCTGCCGACCGCAAACCGCCGCAACCTACATTATCCATATGTACCCCTAATCTGCTGCCCCTAACACCGCCAACCCCTTTATTATATTTATTAACCCCTAATCTGCCGCCACCAACGTGGCTGCTACCTACCTATAATTATTAACCCCTAATCTGCCAACCGGACCTTACCGCTACTATAATAAATGTATTAACCCCTAAAGCTAAGTCTAACCCTAACACTAACACCCCCCTAAGTTAAATATAATTTAAATCTAACAAAATAAATTAATTCTTATTAAATAAATTATTCCTATTTAAAGCTAAATACTTACCTGTAAAATAAACCCTAATATAGCTACAATATAAATTATAATTATATTGTAGCTATTTTAGGATTTATATTTATTTTACAGGCAACTTTGTATTTATTTTAACCAGGTACAATAGCTATTAAATAGTTAATAACTATTTAATAGCTACCTAGTTAAAATAATTACAAATTACCTGTAAAATAAATCCTAACCTAAGTTACAATTAAACCTAACACTACACTATCAATAAATAAATTAAATAAAATACCTACAATTAAATCTAACACTACACTATCAATAAATTACCTTACCAGCCCTTAAAAGGGCCTTTTGCGGGGCATGCCCCAAAGAATTCAGCTCTTTTGCGTGGAAAAATAAACACAATACCCCCCCCAAAATTACAACCCACCACCCACATACCCCTAATCTAACCCAAACCCCCCTTAAATAAACCTAACACTAAGCCCCTGAAGATCCTCCTACCTTATCTTCACCACACCGGGTATCACACCGATCCATCCAGGCTCCAAAATCTTCATCCAAGCCCAAGCGGGTGCTGGAGATCCATCATCCAGCTGAAGTCTTCTATCAAGCGGCAAGAAGAAGTCCAGAAGAGGCTCCAAAGTCTTCATCCTATCCGGGCAGAAGAGGAGATCCGGACCGGCAACCATCTTTATCCAAGCGGCATCTTCTATCTTCATCCGATGACGAGCGGCTCCATCTTGAAGACCTTCGGCGCGGATCCATCCTCTTCTTCCGACGTCCTAAGTCCGAATGAAGGTTCCTGTAAATGACGTCATCCAAGATGGCGTCCCTCGTATTCCGATTGGCTGATAGGATTCTATAAGCCAATCGGAATTAAGGTAGGGAAAATCTGATTGGCTGATTGAATCAGCCAATCAGATTGAGCTCGCATTCTATTGGCTGTTCCGATCAGCCAATAGAATGCAAGCTCAATCTGATTGGCTGATTGGATCAGCCAATTGGATTGAACTTGAATCTGATTGGCTGATTCAATCAGCCAATCAGATTTTTCCTACCTTAATTCCGATTGGCTGATAGAATCTTATCAGCCAATCGGAATTCGAGGGACGCCATCTTGGATGACGTCATTTAAAGGAACCTTCATTCGGACTTAGGACGTCGGAAGAAGAGGATGGATCCGCGCCGAAGGTCTTCAAGATGGAGCCGCTCGTCATCGGATGAAGATAGAAGATGCCGCTTGGATAAAGATGGTTGCCGGTCCGGATCTCCTCTTCTGCCCGGATAGGATGAAGACTTTGGAGCCTCTTCTGGACTTCTTCTTGCCGCTTGATAGAAGACTTCAGCTGGTTGATGGATCTCCAGCCCCCGCTTGGGCTTGCATGAAGATTTCGGAGCCTCTTCTGGACCGATCGGTGATACCCGGTGTGGTGAAGATAAGGTAGGAAGATCTTCAGGGGCTTAGTGTTAGGTTTATTTAACCCCTTAATGACCGGAACATTTTTCAATTTTCTTACCCTTAATGACAATGGCTATTTTTACATTTCTGTGGTGTTTGTGTTCAGCTGTAATTTTCCTCTTACTCATTTACTGAACCCACACATATTATATACCGTTTTTCTCGCCATTAAATGGACTTTCTAAATATACCATTATTTTCATTATATCTTATAATTTACTATAAAAAATTTTATAAAATATGAGGAAAAAATGGAAAAAACACACTTTTTCTAACTTTGACCCCCAAAATCTGTTACACATCTACAACCACTAAAAAACACCCATGCTAAATAGTTTCTAAATTTTGTCCTGAGTTTAGAAATACCCAATGTTTACATGTTCTTTGCTTTTTTTGTAAGTTATAGGGCCATAAATACAAGTAGCACTTTGCTATTTCCAAACCACTTTTTTTTTCAAAATTAGCGCTAGTTACATTGGAACACTGATATCTATCAGGAATACCTGAATATCTATTGACATGTATATATTTTTTTTTAGAAGACATCCCAAAGTATTGATCTAGGCCCATTTTGGTATATTTCATGCCACCGTTTCACCGCCAAATGCGATCAAATTAAAAAAATTTTTTCACTTTTTCACACATTTTGTCACAAACTTTAGGTTTCCCACTGAAATTATTTACAAACAGCTTCTGCAATTATGGCACAAATGGTTGTAAATGCTTCTCTGGGATCGCCTTTGTTCAGAAATAGCAGACTTATATGGCTTTGGGGTTGCTTTTTGGTAATTAGAAGGCCGCTAAATGCCGCTGCGCACCACACGTGTTTTATGCCCAGCAGTGAAGGGGTTAATTAGGGAGCATGTAGGGAGCTTGTAGGGTTAATTTTAGCTTTAGTTTAGTGTAGTAGACAACTCCAAGTATTGATCTAGGCCAATTTTGGTATATTTCATGCCACCATTTCACCGCCAAATGCGAGCAAATAAAAAAAACCTTTAAATTTTTCACAATTTTAGGTTTCTCACTGAAATTATTTACAAACAGTTTGTGCAATTATGGCACAAATGGTTGTAAAAGCTTCTCTGGGATCCCCTTTGTTCAGAAATAGCAGACATATATGGCTTTGGGGTTGCTTTTTGTTAATTAGAAGGCCGCTAAATGCTGCTGCGCACAACACGTGAATTATGCGCAGCAGTGGAGTTAATTAGGTAGCTTGTAGGGCGCTGGCAGGGTTAATTTTAGCTTTAGTGTAGAGATCAGCCTCCCACCTGACACATCCCACCCCCTGATCCCTCCCAAACAGCTCTCTTCCCTCCCCCACCCCACAATTGTCCCCGCCATCTTAAGTACTGGCAGAAAGTCTGCCAGTACTAAATAAAAGGAGTTTTTTTTATTTTATTTTTTAGAAAAATGTATCCTGCTGTAATGGAGCCCTGCCTTAGCCCCAAACCTCCCT
The DNA here is from genome assembly GCF_027579735.1 of Bombina bombina. NCBI lineage: Eukaryota > Metazoa > Chordata > Amphibia > Anura > Bombinatoridae > Bombina > Bombina bombina. The sequence continues at coordinate 417,580,672 of NC_069504.1, forward strand.
GATCCCCCACCAAACAGCTCTATAACCCTCCCTGCTACTTAATTGCCGCCATCTTGGGTACTGGCAGCTGTCTTCCAGTACCCAATTTGCCCCCAAAAATATTTATAAACTTTTGCCCCCAAAAATATTTATAAACTTTTCTGTAGTGTAGCAGCCCCCCACTCAATACCCCCCCCAGATCCTTTTATATATATATTTTTTAATGTCCATGTTAATGTTTTGAACTTTTTTTTTTTTTTCATTGGTGTCAGTGGCTAATATGCGCGCGCGCCCCCACGTGCACACGCGCGCGCCCGCACGCTGCCGCCTCCTTGCTTCCCTTCCCCCCGGAACACAGCACCATTGTTACCGGTGCAGAGAGGGCCACAGAGTGGCCCTCTCTGCATCGGAGGCTTGTTAAAAGGTATTGCAGGATGCCTCCATATCGAGGCATCACTGCAATACCCTGAGAGCTGCTGGAAGCGATTGCGATCGCTTCCAGCACTCTCTTAAACAACTGACGTACCAGGTACGTCCATTGTCACTAACTGCTAGTTTTTGCAGGACGTACCTGGTACGTCAGTTGTCATTAAGGGGTTAAGGGGGGTTTGGGTTAGATTAGGGGTATGTGGGTGATGGGTTGTAATGTTGGGGGGGTATTGTGTTTATTTTTACAGGCAAAAGAGTTGAATTCTTTGGGGCATGCCCCGCAAAAGGCCCTTTTAAGGGCTGGTAAGGTAAAAGAGCTTTTCTATTTTAATTTTAGAATAGGGTAGGGCATTTTTTTATTTTGGGGGGCTTTGTTATTTTATTAGGGGGCTTAGAGTAGGTGTAATTAGCTTAAAATTTTTTTTATTAAGTTTGTAATTATTTTTTTTATTTTTTTGTAAATTAGCTTTTTTTATTTTTGTACTTTAGTTAGTTTATTTATTTGTATTTATTTGTAGGTATTTTATTTAATTAATTTATTGATAGTGTAGTGTTAGATTTAATTGTAGGTATTTTATTTATTTAATTTATTGATAGTGTAGTGTTAGGTTTAATTGTAACTTAGGTTAGGATTTATTTTACAGGTAATTTTGTAATTATTTTAACTAGGTAGCTATTAAATAGTTATTAACTATTTAATAGCTATTGTACCTGGTTAAAATAATTACAAAGTTACCTGTAAAATAAATATTAATCCTAAAATAGCTACAATATAATTATAATTTATATTGTAGCTATATTAGGGTTTATTTTACAGGTAAGTATTTAGATTTAAATAGGAATAATTTATTTAATAAGAGTTAATTTATTTCGTTAGAAAAAAAAAATTATATTTAACTTAGGGGGTGTTAGTGTTAGCTTTAGACTTAGCTTTAGGGGTTAATAACTTTATTATAGTAGCGGTGAGGTCCGGTCGGCAGATTAGGGGTTAATTATTGTAGGTAGCTGGCGGTGACGTTGTGGGGGGCAGATTATGGGTTAATAAATATAATATAGGGGTCGGCGGTGTTAGGGGCAGCAGATTAGGGGTACATAGGTATAATGTAGGTTGCGGCGGTGTACGGAGCGGCAGATTAGGGGTTAAAAAAATATGCAGGTGTCAGCGATAGCGGGGGCGGCAGATTAGGGGTTAATAAGTGTAAGGTTAGGGATGTTTAGACTCAGGGTACATGTTAGGGTGTTAGGTGATGACTTAGAAACTGTTTCCCCATAGGAAACAATGGGGCTGCGTTAAGAGCTAAACGCTGCATTTTTGCAGGTGTTAGGTTTTTTTTCAGCTCAAACTGCCCCATTGTTTTCTATGGGGGAATCGTGCACGAGCACGTTTTTTAAGCTGGCCTCGTCTGTAAGCAACGCTGGTATTGAGAGTTGCAGTGGCGGTAAATTATGCTCTACGCTCCCTTTTTGGAGCCTAACGCAGCCATTCTGTGAACTCTAAATACCAGCGGTATTTAAAAGGTGCGGGGGGAAAAAAGCCAGCGTTAGTTACGCGGGTTGTTACCGACAAAACTCTAAATTTAGCAGTAAATTATTCCTATTTAAAAATAAATACTTACCCATAAAATAAACCCTAAAATAGCTACAATATAATTAATAATTAAATTGTAGCTATTTTATGATTTATTTTTATTTTACAGGCAACTTTGTATTTATTTTAACTAGGTACAATAGTTATTAAATCGTTAATAACTATTTAATAACTACCTAGCTAAAATACTTACAAAATTACCTGTAAAATAAATCCTAACCTAAGTTACAATTAAACCTAACACTACACTATCATTAAATTAATTAAATAAATTAACTACAATTACCTAAAATTAAATACAATTAAATAAACTAAACTATAGTACAAAAAAACAAACACTAAATTACAGAAAAAAAAGAATTACTAGAAGTTTAAACTAATTACACCTAATCTAAGCCCCCTAATAAAATAATAAAGCCCCCCAAAATAAAAAAATGCCCTACCCTATTCTAAATTACAAAGTAATCAGCTCTTTTACCAGCCCTTAAAAGAGCTTTTGCGGGGCATTGCCCCAAAGTAATCAGCTCTTTTACCTGTAAAAAAAAATACAACCCCCCAACATTAAAACCCACCACCAACATACCCCTACTTTAACCCACCCAACCACCCCTTAAAAAAAACTAACACTAACCCCCTGAAGATCTCCCTACCTTGAGTCGTCTTCACTCAGCCGAGCCGAATTCTTCATCTAAGCGGGGCAAGAAGAGGTCCTCCATCTGGTAGAAGTCTTCATCCAAGCGGGGCAGAAGAGGTCCTCCATCCGGTAGAAGTCTTCATCCAAGCGGGGTCTTCTATCTTCATCCAACCGCGGCTCCATCCTGCAGACCTCCGACGCGGAACGTCCTTCTGGCCCGACGGACTAACGACGAATGAAGGTTCCTTTAAGGGACGTCATCCAAGATGGCATCCCTCGAATTCCGATTGGCTGATAGGATTCTATCAGCCAATCGGAATTAAGGTAGGAAAAATGCGATTGGCTGATTCAATTAGCCAATTGGATTGACCTTGCATTCTATTGGCTGATCGGAACAGCCAATAGAATGCGAGGTCAATCCGATCAGCCAATCGGATTGAGCTTCAATCTGATTGGCTAATTGAATCAGCCATTCAGATTTTTCCTACCTTAATTCCGATTGGCTGATAGAATCCTATCAGCCAATCGGAATTTGAGGGACGCCATCTTGGATGACATCCCTTAAAGGAACCTTCATTCTTCGTTAGTCCGTCGGGCTAGAAGGATGTTCAACGTCGGAGGTCTGCAGGATGGAGCCACGGTTGGATGAAGATAGAAGACCCCGCTTGGATGAAGACTTCTACCGGATGGAGGACCTCTACTGCCCCGCTTGGATGAAGACTTCTACCGGATGGAGGACCTCTTCTTGCCCCGCTTGGATGAAGAATTTGGCTTGGCTGAGTGAAGACGACTCAAGGTAGGGAGATCTTCAGGGGGTTAGTGTTAGGTTTTTTTAAGGGGGGTTTGGGTGGGTTAGAGTAGGGGTATGTGGGTGGTAGGTTTTAATGTTGGGGGGGTTGTATTTCTTTTTACAGGTAAAAGAGCTGATTACTTTGGGGCAATGCCCCGCAAAAAACCCTTTTAAGGACTGGTAAAAGAGCTGATTACTTTGTGATTTAGAATAGGGTAGGGCATTTTTTTTATTTTGGGGGGCTTTATTATTTTATTAGGGGGCTTAGATTAGGTGTAATTAGTTTAAACTTCTTGTAATTCTTTTTTATTTTCTGTAATTTAGTGTTTGTTTTTGTACTATAGTTTAGTTTATTTAATTGTATTTAATTTTAGGTAATTGTAGTTAATTTATTTAATTAATTAATTTAATGATAGTGTAGTGTTAGGTTTAATTGTAACTTAGGTTAGGATTTATTTTACAGGTAATTTTGTAAGTATTTTAGCTAGGTAGTTATTAAATAGTTAATAACTATTTAATAACTATTGTACCTGGTTAAAATAAATACAAAGTTGCCTGTAAAATAAATATAAACCCTAAAATAGCTACAATATAATTATTAGTTATATTTGTAGCTATCTTAGGGTTTATTTTACAGGTAAGTATTTATTTTTAAATAGGAAAAATTTAGTTAATAATAGTAATTTTTATTTAGATTTATTTAAATAATATTTAAGTTAGGGGGTGTTAGGGTTAGGGTTAGACTTAGGTTTAGGGGTTAATAAGTTTAATATAGTGGCGGTGGTATAGGCGGGGCAGGATAGGGGTTAATAAATGTAATATAGGTGGCGGCGGTATAGGGGGCGGCAGATTATGGGTTAATAGGTATTATGTAGATGACGGCGGGGTCCGGAAGCGGCGGTTTAGGGGTTAATATATTTATTATAGTTGCAGCGGGGTCCGGGAGTGGCGGTTTAGGGGTTTATATGTATAAAGTAGGTGGCAGCGGTGTAGGGGGGGCAGATTAGGAGTGTTTAGACTCGGGGTACATGTTAGGGTGTTAAGTGTAGACATTTCCCATAGGAATCAATGGGATATCGGGCAGCAGCGAACATGAGCTCTCGCTGCTGTCAGACTCCCATTGATTCCTATGGGATCCGCCGCATCCAGGGCGGCGGATTGAAATCTAGGTACGCTGGCCCGGAATAGTATACCAAAAGTAGTCAGATTGTGCCGAACTTGCGTTCGGAACATCTGTAGTGATGTAACCATCGATCTGTGTCGGACTGAGTCTGGCAGATCGTAGGTTACATCACTATATTCTACTTTTGCCGGGCTGTAGGGCTTGATTACTAAGGCGAATCAGCCTCGCCAAAAATATGCTGCGTAATTCCAGCATTTGGAGTTGTATTAAATGCATACAATCTGATTTGTTTTTATAATATTTGTAACTAGATGCTTTTATGACCAGCTGTTTGGTTACATTTAATGTTTGGTTACATTTAATGGATATCAGTGGATTTTTTTTACACATTTTGAACTTTCATATACTGTAGAGACAAACATACCAGTTCATAATTTGATTGTAATCCAATAGTTTTTAATTATATTCTTAACATATATGACAGTTTGTCATATGCTGCACATTTATTTCATATATCAATATATATATATATATATATATATATATATAAAGATAGTGAATCAAGCACTCTTTAAATACTGAAATAAATATGTGTTACATACAATGTAGGTAGTAAATCTCTGACCAATATAATCATAAAAAATAAACGCAATTTATTAAACACAAATATGGGAAATCGATAGTAATACAATTATCTATTCAACTCCCAAGGAACTAATAATCACAAAGGTGTATATCATATCACAAACAACATGTGATGTACAGGCATATGACAATGCGTTACCCTGAAAGATGTGCACATCTTGTAGCCAAAATTATATGTATCGTTCTATAGTACCTGACACATACTGCACCCAAGCTGTACACGGTACCCAAGTATATACAAGGGATTAATACCAGACAGTGGCTGGATTCTAAGTATTGAGAGGTACTAAGAATGAGCAAGATTTCTTGTATTAGCATACATGTGTAATGAAGCAGCCATACAGGGAGTACAGAATTATTAGGCAAGTTAGTATTTTGACCACATCATCCTCTTTATGCATGTTGTCTTACTCCAAGCTGTATAGGCTCGAAAGCCTACTACCAATTAAGCATATTAGGTGATGTGCATCTCTGTAATGAGAAGGGGTGTGGTCTAATGACATCAACACCCTATATCAGGTGTGCATAATTATTAGGCAACTTCCTTTCCTTTGGCAAAATGGGTCAAAAGAAGGACTTGACAGGCTCAGAAAAGTCAAAAATAGTGAGATATCTTGCAGAGGGATGCAGCACTCTTAAAATTGCAAAGCTTCTGAAGCGTGATCATCGAACAATCATGCGTTTCATTCAAAATAGTCAACAGGGACGCAAGAAGCGTGTGGAAAAACCAAGGCGCAAAATAACTGCCCATGAACTGAGAAAAGTCAAGCGTGCAGCTGCCAAGATGCCACTTGCCACCAGTTTGGCCATATTTCAGAGCTGCAACATCACTGGAGTGCCCAAAAGCACAAGGTGTGCAATACTCAGAGACATGGCCAAGGTAAGAAAGGCTGAAAGACGACCACCACTGAACAAGACACACAAGCTGAAACGTCAAGACTGGGCCAAGAAATATCTCAAGACTGATTTTTCTAAGGTTTTATGGACTGATGAAATGAGAGTGAGTCTTGATGGGCCAGATGGATGGGCCTGTGGCTGGATTGGTAAAGGGCAGAGAGCTCCAGTCCGACTCAGACGCCAGCAAGGTGGAGGTGGAGTACTGGTTTGGGCTGGTATCATCAAAGATGAGCTTGTGGGGCCTTTTCGGGTTGAGGATGGAGTCAAGCTCAACTCCAAGTCCTACTGCCAGTTTCTGGAAGACACCTTCTTCAAGCAGTGGTACAGGAAGAAGTCTGCATCCTTCAAGAAAAACATGATTTTCATGCAGGACAATGCTCCATCACACGCGTCCAAGTACTCCACAGCGTGGCTGGCAAGAAAGGGTATAAAAGAAGAAAATCTAATGACATGGCCTCCTTGTTCACCTGATCTGAACCCCATTGAGAACCTGTGGTCCATCATCAAATGTGAGATTTACAAGGAGGGAAAACAGTACACCTCTCTGAACAGTGTCTGGGAGGCTGTGGTTGCTGCTGCACGCAATGTTGATGGTGAACAAATAAAAACACTGACAGAATCCATGGATGGCAGGCTTTTGAGTGTCCTTGCAAAGAAAGGTGGCTATATTGGTCACTGATTTGTTTTTGTTTTGTTTTTGAATGTCAGAAATGTATATTTGTGAATGTTGAGATGTTATATTGGTTTCACTGGTAAAAATAAATAATTGAAATGGGTATATATTTGTTTTTTGTTAAGTTGCCTAATAATTATGCACAGTAATAGTCACCTGCACAAACAGATATCCCCCTAAAATAGCTAAAACTAAAAACAAACTAAAAACTACTTCCAAAAATATTCAGCTTTGATATTAATAAGTTTTTTGGGTTCATTGAGAACATGGTTGTTGTTCAATAATAAAATTAATCCTCAAAAATACAACTTGCCTAATATTTCTGCACTCCCTGTATAAGATACATGCAAAAGCCAAATATATATGTGTTAATATACAACGGGACAGCAATCAACAAGCATGCTGGATGAAGTATAGTGCAAACAGAATCATTCCAGGTTGGCCCTTCACACAGAGCAGCAATGCCATGAAAAAGTATGAATGCATGAAATGCAAAAAGCAAGCAGATGTGATGAATAATAGCAACAAAGCAGACAGTTCTCAATTCAGCAGGATAGCGTGATATGCAAACAAAGTCATACCAGGCTGACCCTCCACTTGATGGGGTATTGCAAACACAGTTCAGTATGAATGCATGAAATGTAAAAAGCAAGCAGATGTGATGAAATAGTGGCAACAAAACAGACAGTTCTTAATTCAGCAGGATAGCGTGATATGCAAACAAAGTCAGACCGGGCTGACCCTCCACTTGATGCGGTATTGCAAAGACAGTTCAGTCACTATCCAAATTGTGTATATATTAGTAAGCACTTATCTGTATTCAGAAGTAATATTCCGGTGTCTGCTGTAAAAGCTTTTAAGCTGCTCTTGTCGAAAGTTTTACGTTGTTTCCTTTCTGAAGGCTGCTACGCATAACTGTGCTCTACACGCCGAGATAGCATGGCGTGAATCAGCTGCGTGTTCTCTTCCGGGTATGTCACATGCACAAAAACTATCCAATGCCTACGATCTTGATCGTTTCACCCAAAATGCCATGTAATAGACGGGGCTTCCTCGGGGCAGATGGATCACAGCCCTACTAGGAGGGATTATAACGGCAACAGACTCCTCCCATACTGCCCATTTAAATATTTTTAACTCGAAAATTTACATAAAGAACAAATGTATACACCAAAGAACAGAATAAAATAAAAAATTATACTATCTACATAGTTTCAATGAGCGTTATTATTACTAGCACATTAGGTTAAACATAGCTTCTAGGAAAACACATAGCTGACAGTAAATAGAATGCAATATGATAGCTAAGTATTACTGAGTAACTGAACAGTGGATCACAATTACGGTGTCAGGGAGAACTAATTGTAAGCAACATAATGTTGCAAAAAATTACAAAGAAACAAAATAATATTCCTTACAGAAATTCTTTGTTAGAAACATATACAAGATGTTTCAGATGAAACTAGCCATGTCTAATTTTTCATTAAGTCCTGCTGGGGAAAGTGTGTTCAGGGTAAAGATCCATTTGCACTCTTTTTGTAGGAGACATTTATCGTTATCCCTACCTCTTCCATGTAGGATACCTTTATCAATCCCTGTGAATCGCAGGCAGCTGGGATTGCTCTTATGCTTTTCTTGGTAGTGTCTGGCAATACTGCTTGTTTGAATTTCACCTTTTATATCATCACGATGCTCTTTGATACGGTCCTTAAAAATCCTTTTCATTTTGCCCACGTAAAATGCTGGGCATGAGCACTCTAAGAGATATACAACCCCTTCCGTATTACAATTAAAGAAATGATTAATGCGAAAAGATTTAGTACAGTTGCCAGAAAATACCTTAGTTCTTTTCATGTATTCACATGTAACACACTTTCCGCAGGGAAAGTTGCCATTTGGTATATGTTTTTTGAGCCAAGTGCCTTCTTGATTAGTAGGTTTAAATTGGCTTTCAACCAGGTTGTCTTTAATATTTTTAGCTCTTTTTGCTGTAAGGCTGGGGTAAGCCCCAACCTCTGCAGCTATGTTAGCATCACTAAGCAAAATTGGCCAATGCTTCTGAAGGACTGACCTAATGGTATGCCAGTGACAGTTAAACATTGTAGTAAGACGTATCAATGATTCAGATTTTTTTGCCTTTTTGAACAAGAGATCATCCCTTTTCGTTTTCCTTGCAAAAGTCATTGCTTTCTTAATTTTACGTTGCGAATAGCCTCGCTCAAGGAATCTATCTTGCATCATTTTTGCATGTTCGTCAAACTTTTCATTTGAAGAACAATTGCGTCGTAAGCGCAGGAATTGTCCTTTCGGAATTCCTTCGATGAGATGCTGAGGATGATGACTGCTAGCAAGGAGCAAGCTATTGGTTGCAGTAGCTTTCCTGTAATTTTCAGTAACAAGAACATTGTTAAAAAATTTTACTTTAATATCTAAGAAATCTATCTCAGACTCACTATAATGCATGGTGAGCCGTATATTAAGATATAAGATCATTCTGATTCAGAGTATCAAAAATTTTTAATAACTCTGAGCGGTCACCTTCCCAAACGAGAAATACAACGTCCACATATCTCAGCCAAAAATTTACATGTTTGACAAACAACTAATTTTGGTAGACTATATCCATTTCCCATTTTCCTAAATGTAAACAAGCATAGGTGGGGGCACATGTGGCCCCCATCGCAATTCCCCTCAGTTATTTATAGATTTTATTATTGAACATAAATACGTTATTGTTCAGAATAAATCTTAATAAGTCAATAACTAGTTCCGTATGCTTGGTAAATTTGGTGCCTCTGCTTGACAGAAAACTTTCGCAAGCCTCTATGCCAATATCATGAGGGATACTGGAATAGAGTCCTTCTACGTCCATTGTGACCAAAAAGGAGTCCTTTGCAACTGGCATATCATTGATTTTCTTCAAAAAATCCATTGTGTCCAGGACAAATGAAGGTAATGTCACTAGAAAAGGACGTAGAGTAAAATCAATGTAATGACCTACATGTTCAACAAGACTACCAATGCCAGAAATGAAGGGACGCGCTGGAGGATTTTTTAAGTTCTTATGGATTTTAGGTATGCAATAGAAAATGGGCATAATCGGATTATCAACCATCAAATATCCAAATTCCGTATTGGTTATAGTCCCATCATTTCTGGCATCATTAAGAATTGCAAATAATTTTGACTGTAGGGTAGGTATAGGATTGAAGCCCAGTCTTAAGTATTGATTTTTATCAGAAAGTTGCCTCACTACTTCCCTACAGTACATAGTTTCATCCCACAAAACAACATTTCCCCCTTTGTCCGCCGATTTAAACACGGCGTTGGGGGCCTCTTTAAGCTTTTTTAGAGCTTTCCATTCTTTTTTAGACAAATTGTCATTGACAATGCCAATAAGTGAAAGTCCTTGAATATCTCTTTCCACTACTTTGACAAATTAATTCACAGGAGGGGAAAATGACAGTTGTGGCATATACGTGGATCTTTTTTTAAAATGAGAAGATAGCTTAAAAGGCAATTCTATCTCTGATGCAAGAAATGAATCATCTTTAGAAGTTGATTCTTGGTACAATTCATTTAAATCTTGCAGTGCCAGCCTATCCTCAGTGGTAAGACTCAGATCTTCAATCAGATTCTTAGTTTTGTTTTTAAACATTTGGGAAAGAACAACTTTCCTTGCAAATCTATGAAGATCTTTCAGAAAAGTAAATCTATCAAAGCCATTGGATGGACAGAAGGACAATCCTTGTTTTAAAACGCTAAGATGACAATTATTAAGTCTAAATGAGGACAAGTTGATCACTTGCAAGTTGTCATCATACACAAACATATACATACACACACAGTATATATGTAAATTGTATTTTGACATTTTAATGTTTTTTTGTTGTTTTTTATTATTATTTAGCTGCATTATGGGGCTTGTTCATGCTTTATTTATGTAGCTATATTACACATACAGGACTTTTTACATATCGGTTGTTTATGAGTGCCTTTTACAATTGGAAGGATGAAACAGTTGTGCTTGCAATGGTACATTCATTAAAAATGGAAGTGTCCCCCCTATTCTTTAACCAATAAATTAGAGTTAATGTACAAAAAGTAATTGTAAAGTGATACAAGCTCAATTAATAAGAAACCTGTGGATTGAGAGATGCAAACAGTGAGAGTTTGAAAACAGGGGGAATAAAAGAACATATTAGATGGAAAGTGTGGAAGTGTGGGCTGGACCTAAAATGTATCACTTTTATGTTTTACCTGCTCCTTATATATTATATTAATGTGCCAGAGTGTTGGATTAAAGAAAATTGCACATTTGCTACAGTTTACATTTTTTGTAAAGTATTTGCTGGGGAGAAAGCTTAGATAAACACATCATAAACTATACTCAATGCAACAATGTTTATGTTAGCACACTGGGATAATACTTTTTTCAAGTATAATTAACACACTCATTTTGAATTTGAAGATTAAATATATAAAATGTTTACTGATTATTTTCTTGTCAGCTTTAAGAATATTGCAATATATAAATGGAAGGTATTGTTCAAGTTACAAAACCTAATTGCACAAAAAGAGAACTCAAGTGACATTCTGATCAAGCAAGTCTCACAATACATTTTCATGCAACCCATAGAGAAAATTGTGCAAGTACTGTAATTACACAGCTTAGTCAAATCAGTCAAACATAAAAACGTATTTCCCTGATAAAAAATTCCATTGCTTTGTTCATAACAATTACAGCTATTCCTAGAAGATGTAAAATTGCATTACAGATTTATTGGTATGAATTGGTTACTCAAATGCATATATTATAGATTTTTTTTTTTTTTATCCACCTAATTCACATACTTATGGCATGACTCAAGTCCAAACAGTGGCTATAAAAAGTCTACACACCCTTATGAAACTGAAGGTTTTAGAAATGTAAAGACACAAAATAATAACTATTGGCTAGATTATGAGTCTTGTGTTAGCCTTAAAAAGCAGCGTTGAGAGGTCCCAACTCTGCTTTTTAACGCCCGCTGCTATTACGAGTCTGGCGGTACAGGTGTACCGCTCACTTTTTTTCCGCAACTCAAGCATACCGCAAATCCCCTTACGTCAATTGCATATCCTATCTTTTCAATGGGGTTTTCCTAATGCCGGTATTGGAAGAAGTGATCGGTAGACCCTCTCCTGTCAAGACTCCTACCGCTGATCCAATCAGCCAATAGGATTGAGCTTGCATTCTATTGGCTGTTCCAATCAGCCAATAGAATGTGAGCTCAATCCTATTGGCTGATTGCATCAGCCAATAGGATTTTTCCTACCTTAATTCCGATTGGCTGATAGAATCCTTTCAGCCAATCGGAATTCAAAGGACACCATCTTGGATGACGTAATTTAAAGGAACCTTCATTCTTCATTTGGATGTCATTGGAAGAGGATGCTCCGCGTCGGCTGGCTTGAAGATGGACCCGCTCCGGATGGAATTAGATAGAAGATGCCGCCTGGATGAAGACTTCTGCCCGTCTGGAGGTCCTCTTCTGCCCGGGTTGGATGAAGACTTCTTCCCCTCTGGAGGACCACTTCTGCCCGGTTGGGTGAAGATGTCTCAAGGTAGGGTGATCTTCAGGGGGTTAGTGTTAGGTTTTATTAAGGGGGGATTGGGTGGGTTTTAGAGTAGGGTTGGGTGTGTGGGTGGTGGGTTTTAATGTTGGGGGGTATTGTATTTTTTTTACAGGTAAAAGAGCTGATTACTTTGGGGCAATGACCCACAAAAGGCCCTTTTAAGGGCTATTTGCAATTTAGTATAGGGTAGGGCTTTTTATTATTTTGGGGGGCTTTTTTATTTTATTAGGGGGATAAGATTAGGTGTAATTAGGTTAAAAAATTGTAATTATTTTATTATTTTTTGTAATTTAGTGGGTTTTTTTTCCGTACTTTAGTTTATTTAATGTAATTGTATTTAATTGTAGTTAGCTGAGGTAATTAATTTAATGATAGTGTAGTGTTAAGTGTAATTGTAACTTAGGTTAGGGTTTATTTTACAGTTAAATTTGTCTTTATTTTAACTAGGTAGTTATTAAATAGTTAATAACTATTTAATAGCTATTGTACAAATACAAAATTGCCTGTAAAATAAAAATAAACCCTGAGATAGCTACAATGTAACTATTAGTTATATTGTAGCTAGCATAGGGTTTATTTTATAGGTAAGTATTTAGTTTTAAATAGGATTAATTTATTTAATTGTAGTTATTTTATTTAGATTTGTTTGAATTATATTTAAGTTAGGGGGGTGTTAGGGTTAGGGTTAGACTTAGGTTTAGGGGTTAATAACTTTATTATAGTGGCGGGTGGCGACGTTGGCGGTGGCAGATTAGGGGTTAATACATTTAATATAGTTGCGGTGATGTTGGGGGGCAGATTAGGGGTTCATAAGTATAATGTAGGTGGCACCGGTGTCCGGAGTGGAAGATTAGGGGTTAATAATATAATGCATGTGTCAGCGATGTTGGGGGCGGCAGATTAGGGGTTAATAAGTGTAAGATTAGGGGTGTTTAGAATCGGGGTTCATGTTAGGGTATTTGGTGTAGACATAAATTTTCTTTCCTCATAGGAATCAATGGGGCTGCGTTAGGAGCTGAACGCTGAACGTGTTAGTTTTTTTTTCTGCCTATGGGGAAATCGTGCACGAGCACGTTTAGCCAGCTCACCGCTACTGTAAACAGCGCTGGTATTGAGGTGAGATGTGGAGCTAAGTTTTGCTCTTCGCTCACTTTTTAGAGGCTAACGCCGGGTTGAAATAAACCTGTAATACCAGCGTTGTTTGTAGGTGAGCGGTGAGCTGAAACTGAGCGTTAGAACCGCACGGCTTTACCGACAAAACTCGTAATCTAGGTGTATGTAATTGTCACACCTTCCCATCTGCAATCTGATCTTCCAACCAACAAAAATCTAGAGAGAGAAAACAAATAGTTCATTATTAGGGAATTTTTAAAGAAAATTACAGCACCCTTATTGCATAAGCCCAACAAATACTTTGTCAAAGCTCCTGTTTGCTACTTTAATTTCAACAATTAGATCTCACAGTTTGATTGGCAGCTCTTTGCGGACCATGACTCTCCAAGTAAAATGTAACCCCAAACATTGAAGCAAATCCTAAAGCAGCAGCCGGTTTTATGAGACTGTCATTGATGGCAGGTGTATGATATTTACCATGTTTTAATTTTCCTTTTACTCTGTCACTGCCCTCCCATATCTTATATCTTCTCTCTCATTCTGCTATTCCAGTCTCTTTTTCCCTATATTAGCATTTACTCCTGATATTTTTTTTTCTATTTTATTTAAAACAAATGAACTAGGGAACCTAAAATTCTGTGTAGAGATACAAAAGACAAGATGCTGTAGCACAGACTTGTCTCCGGCTCACATTTTTTTTTTTCTGGAATACATCCACTGTCATATCTGTTTACTTCATTAACAACTCTCTTGCTTCTCTTTATTGTCTCTCTCTGCACCTTAGTTATTTTTTATATACACTGCTAACTAGGCTGCTAGTTTATTTATAAACAGGGTGACAAGACAAACGCCCCAGTTTTGGTAGCAAAATTATTTTTGTGGTGCAGTTCACCTTAAGAGCAGCTGGTGTCATTCTATCTTGTTTGCTTCAGGTTCTCATTGACCAGTTTGTGTTTATGTGTAGGCTCTAGATGTAGTTTATCAGGAACATCAAAGATAATTTGGGGCTCCTTATATTAAAGTGTTTTGAGCCAGGGATGATAGATGCTCTGTGCAGAGGATGCGTCATATAAATATACACATGCACACTCAAGTGTACACACAATCATATACACATTTATAGTGATTATATATATATATATATATATATATATAAAAATACATATACACACACACATATATATAAAAATATACAGTATGTAAACATGCATACATGTCTCTGACTTACACACATTTTGTGACATGCATGAATTGAGTGCAAACACATAAGCCCAATTGTACTAATGTAGGATCATACAAAAGTAACCTGTCCACCTGTCTTTACGCAAGTGGGTAGTGGACACTTTACATCTGATGCTGCATGTACTATTGCACAAGCATTTGATTGCTGCACCACCCCTGCTCTTGCACAATTTGTCTGTAAATCATTTTGAATGAACATCTATGACCACTGCTTCTTACATTGCTCTAAGAAGACTAACATGAGATAGCCTGCACCTTAAGGGTTCCAAACCAGTATTCACTGCTTAGTACATGGAGTTCATTGTCACATATACTGTATAGTTGGTGAACTGAAAACTGTTATATATGCATGGGTGTTGATTGACACACAATATCATGTGCCCACCTATTGGGTGGGTGTACAGCAAACATACATTTTCATGTTTCACATACACATTGTGAGCAACTCACATAAGCTAGTTGTATGTTAAACTGCAATTTCACATATATTATGTAATTTTACATTTATTGTTGCATGTACACAAATCTAATAGGAATGTGCAGTGTTCATGGACATTCACTGTCACATAGGTAAATGTGCGCACACACGCTGTAGAAGTCATGTTTTTTAAATTTATTTTTCTATTTTTGGTGACCTACTTAGAAGTACTCTTCACTGACCAAATGGTAACACATCATGAAAGATTGCTACAATGCTCAACTATATTTACAAACAACCAGGGAAACTGATTTGTGACTAGTAGGTTTAAAAAGGAAAGCAGATATGTGTAAGAAAACATAATTTATGTAAGAACTTACCTGATAAATTCATTTCTTTCATATTAGCAAGAGTCCATGAGCTAGTGACGTATGGGATATACATTCCTACCAGGAGGGGCAAAGTTTCCCAAACCTCAAAATGCCTATAAATACACCCCTCACCACACCCACAAATCAGTTTAATGCATAGCCAAGAAGTGGGGTGATAAGACAAAAGTGCGAAAGCATAAAAAATAAGGAATTGGAATAATTGTGCTTTATACAAAAAAATCATAACCACCACAAAAAAGGGTGGGCCTCATGGACTCTTGCTAATATGAAAGAAATGAATTTATCAGGTAAGTTCTTACATAAATTATGTTTTCTTTCATGTAATTAGCAAGAGTCCATGAGCTAGTGACGTATGGGATAATGAATACCCAAGATGTGGATCTTCCACGCAAGAGTCACTAGAGAGGGAGGGATAAAATAAAGACAGCCAATTCCGCTGAAAATAATCCACACCCAAAATAAAGTTTAAATCTTATAATGAAAAAAACTGAAATTATAAGCAGAAGAATCATACTGAAACAGCTGCCTGAAGTACTTTTCTACCAAAAACTGCTTCAGAAGAAGAAAACACATCAAAATGGTAGAATTTAGTAAAAGTATGCAATGAAGACCAAGTTGCTGCTTTGCAAATCTGATCAACCGAAGCTTCATTCCTAAACGCCCAGGAAGTAGAAACTGACCTAGTAGAATGAGCTGTAATCCTTTGAGGCGGAGTTTTTACCCGACTCGACATAAGCATGATGAATCAAAGACTTCAACCAAGACGCCAAAGAAATGGCAGAGGCCTTCTGACCTTTCCTAGAACCGGAAAAGATAACAAATAGACTAGAAGTCTTTCAGAAATTTTTAGTAGCTTCAACATAATATTTCAAAGCTCTAACTACATCCAAAGAATGCAACGATCTTTCCTTAGGATTCTTAGGATTAGGACACAATGAAGGAACTACAATTTCTCTACTAATGTTGTTAGAATTCACAACCTTAGGTAAAAATTGAAAAGAAGTTCGCAACACCGCCTTATCCTGATGAAAAATCAGAAAAGGAGACTCACAAGAAAGAGCAGATAAACAGAAACTCTTCTAGCAGAAGAGATGGCCAAAAGAAACAAAACTTTCCAAGAAAGTAATTTAATGTCCAGCGAAAGCATAGGTTCAAACGGAGGAGCTTGAAGAGCCCCCAGAACCAAATTCAAACTCCAAGGAGGAGAAATTGACTTAATAACAGGTTTTATACGAACCAAAGCTTATACAAAACAATGAATAACAGGAAGACTAGTAATCTTTCTGTGAAAAAGAACAGAAAGAGCAGAGATTTGTCCTTCAAGGAACTTGCAGACAAACCTTTATCCAAACCATCCTGAAGAAACTGTAAAATTCTAGGAATTCTAAAAGAATGCCAAGAAAAATGATGAGAAAAACACCAAGAAATGTAATCCTTCCAGACTCGATAATATATCTTCCTAGATACAGATTTACGAGCCTGTAACATAGTTTTAATCAGAGAGTCAGAGAAACCTCTATGACTGAGAATCAAGCGTTCAATCTCTATACCTTCAAATTTAAGGATTTGAGATCCTGATGGAAAAAAGGACCTTGTGATAGAAGGTCTGGTCTTAACGGAAGAGTCCACAGTTGGCAAGTGGCCATCCGGACAAGATCCGCATACCAAAACCTGTGAGGCCATGCTGGAGCCACCAGCAGAACAGACGAGCACCCCTTAGAATCTTGGAAATTACTCTTGGAAGAAGAACTAGAGGTGGAAAGATATAGGCAGGATGATACTTCCAAGGAAGTGACAATGCATCCACTGCCTCTGCCTGAGGATCCCTGGATCTGGACAGAAACCTGGGAAGCTTCTTGTTTAGATGAGAAGCCATCAGATCTATTTCTGGAAGTCCCCACATTTGAACAATCTGAAGAAATACCTCTGGGTGAAGAGACCATTCGCCCGGATGTAACGTTTGGCGACTGAGATAATCCGCTTCCCAATTGTCTATACCTGGGATATGAACCGCAGAAATTAGACAGGAGCTGGATTCCACCCAAACCAGAATTTGAGATACTTCTTTCATAGCCAGAGGACTGTGAGTCCCTCCTTGATGATTGACATATGCCACAGTTGTGACACTGTCCGTCTGAAAACAAATGAACGACTCTCTCTTTAGAAGAGGCCATGATTGAAGAGCTCTGAAAATTGCATGGAGTTCCAAAATATTGATTGGTAATCTCACCTCCTGAGATTCCCAAACCCCTTGTGCTGTCAGAGACCCCCAAACAGCTCCCCAACCTGTCAGACTTGCATCTGTTGAAATCTCAGTCCAGGTTGGAAGAACAAAAGAAGCCCCCTGAATTAAACGATGGTGGTCTGTCCACCACGTCAGAAAGTGTCGAACAATCGGCTTTAAAGATATTAATTGAGATATCTTTGTATAATCCCTGCACCACTGGTTCAGCATACAGAGCATGTGAAAACGAGCAAAGGGAACCGCGTCCAATGCAGCAGTCATAAGACCTAGAATTTCCATGCATAAGGCTACCGAAGGGAAAGATTGAGACTGAAGGTTTCGACAAGCTGAAACCAATTTCAGACGTCTCTTGTCCGTCAGAGACAGAGTCAAGGACACTGAATCTATCAGGAGACCTAAAAAGGTTACCCTTGTCTGAGGAATCAACGAACTTTTTGGTAAATTGATCCTCCAACCATATGCTAGAAGAAACAACACTCATAAAAGACTGGAAAGGTTCTTTCTAGTGAAAATGAGCAAAGGGAATTGAATCCAATGCTGTGGCCATAAGACCTAAAACTTCTATGCATATATAGCAACTGAAGGAAATAATAGAGACTAAAGGTACCGACAGACGGAACCCAATAGAATTATCCCTTGTCTGATAGAGACAAAGACAGTGACACAAACTTTCTGGAAACCTAAAAAAGGTGACCCTTGTGTGAGGAATCAAGAGCTTTCGAAAAAAAGATCCTCTAACTATGTCCTGAAGAGCAAGTGAATCATATAAGATTCTGCATCCTCAGAAAACACAATGACCATAAAAAGGCAAAATAGTTTGAATAAAACTCCAAACCCGGTTCCTAAAAAAGGAACTGGAAGAAATACCCCAGAAGATTCCAGGTCTGAGCAGTGCTTGAACCCCATGGGTGCCCAGCCATGCTTCAACAGTACCCAAAATATATAGGACAGAAACACACTTAAAGAAAGTGTTAGCCTTACTGAAATAAAATCAAAGAAATTTGGACAAAATAGAACCAAATAAATTTCAAAGAAGTCTTAACCTGCCCCTTACCAGCCAAGCTGGAATACGGCACGTACATCGCAATATTAGGGAGCTGATTTCGAACCCCAATTATAAACATGTTACTTGAGAAAAGAACTCAGGAATTTGTTCCTTAATAAGAACAACTAAACTAGTATAAGCTTAAAGTTTTAGTCTTAAAACTCAATCTTGAAGCCCAGAGTAACAGTTAAGAATTGAATCCAATTATAAAACAAATAATTGATTATCTTAGAACAAAATTCTTCTAGCTAAAATAGCTAAAGACATAGATTAACCCTCATTTGCGAAAATATTCAATAAAATGAAGACACAAATGAAATTATTAGCATGATAGTACAGTTTAAAGGACCAGTCAATACAGTGGACTTGCATAATCAATAAATGTAAAACAACAAGACAAATGCAACAGCACCTAGTCTAGTAAATGTTGTCCCTTAACAATGCTAAAATAAATCATAATCTGATACTTGATCTTAAAGTAAACAGAAAAAATGAAGCAATTGCAATATCCAAATAAATCACAGGACCAAAAAAAGTACCTGAAACTAAATAATTTTCCATAAATAAGATACAACTATCTAAAGGAAAATAAATACTATTTTGCTATAGAAACAATAGCATAATTAGTAGAAGTAGAGATAGCCCCAATAAATTGGAGAACCCTCCAAATTGAATTTAGCTGCTGGCAAAGAATATAGTTTAAAACCTTTGAAAAAGGAATAAAAGAAAATTCTCAGCCTATTCCATTCCCTAGAATGGGGAAATAGAAAGAAAACCTCTGAAAACACAGAAGAAATAAATAGGCAGAAATAGTGTCAGCTAGTCTTAAAGAACTAGTTACCTTAAAATAGAAAATAATAAACACCTTTTCAACAAAGAACAAATGTACTTTAATAATAGAAAAATAATAAAAAAGTAGATTTGTTAGTGTCAATATCTGATGAAGAAAATTTCTGAAAGAGAAAAAACATCATCAGAGAAGGATAAATCAGTATGTTGTTGGTAATTTGAAACTTCAATAATTAAAAAAGAAGTGAAAAAGACCTAAAAATTTTATTAGAAGGCACGAAGTCAGACAAAGCCTTTAAAATAGAATCAGAAAATATTTCTTATAAATCTTCTAAATATTTCTTGTACATAAAATGTAAGAATGGAAATATATAAAGCATAAACACTAATGGATTCTGCATGTAAAAGTATATCATAATATCTTATTACAAACCATAGCTAAAGATAAACATTTATAACATTTAAAATAAATGAACTTAGCTTTGGTAGAACTGAAACTCAGTTAAGCGTTTTTCCAGAAGTGGCTTCTGATTCAGGGTCAATCTGAGACATCTTGCAATATGTAATAGAAAAAACAACATATAAAACAAAAAATATCAAATTCCTTAAATGACAGTTTCAGGAATGGGAAAAAAATGACAATGAACAAGCTTCTAGCAACCAGAAGCAATAAATAATGAGACTTAAATATTGTGGAGACAACAATGACGCTCAAATTTTTTAGCGCCAGAAAAGCCGCCCACATTATTTGGCGCCTAAATGCTTTTGGCGCCAAAAATGGCGCCACATCCGGTAACGCCGACATTTTTTGGCGCAAAAATGTCAAAAAAATGACGCAACTTCCGGCGACACGTATGACGCCGGAAATGACAAAAAAGATTTTGTGCCAAGAAAGTCCGCGCCAAGAATGACGCAATAAAATGAAGCATTTTCAGCCCCCGCGAGCCTAACAGCCCACAGGAAAAAAGTCAAATTTTAAGGTAAGAAAAAAATGATTTATTCATATGCATTATCCCAAATATGAAACTGACTGTCTGAAATAAGGAACGTTGAACATCCTGAATCAAGGCAAATTAATGTTTAAACACATATATTTAGAACTTTATATAAAAGTGCCCAACCATAGCTTAGAGTGTCACAGAAAATAAGACTTACTTACCCCAGGACACTCATCTACATGTAGTAGAAAGCCAAACCAGTACTGAAACGAGAATCAGTAGAGGTAATGGTATATATAACAGTATATCGTCGATCTGAAAAGGGAGGTAAGAGATGAATCTCTACGACCGATAACAGAGAACCTATGAAATAGACCCCGTAGAAGGAGATCATTGAATTCAAATAGGCAATACTCTCTTCACATCCCTCTGACATTCACTGCACGCTGAGAGGAAAACCGAGCTCCAACCTGCTGCGGAGCGCATATCAACAAAGAATCTAGCACAAAGTTACTTCACCACCTCCACAGGAGGCAAAGTTTGTAAAACTGATTTGTGGGTGTGGTGAGGGGTGTATTTATAGGCATTTTGAGGTTTGGGAAACTTTGCCCCTCCTGGTAGGTATGTATATCCCATACGTCACTAGCTCATGGACTCTTGCTAATTACATGAAAGAAATATATAAACTTAAACATATTTCACAAAAGTGTAACATTAATTATTACAAATTATAATATAAACTGTAAACTGTTCCCAGCATCGATTAACATAAACAAATTGTAGTAATACAAATAACAGAAATCTACTGCACTCTCAAACTGGACTAGGCACACATACTATGACCCTGCAAAGCAAAAATTACAAAGCAATATTATTAACACAACACATAGAAAGTCTGTGATTATCTTGCAAGCACACAGCTAGATTAAAAGCAAAATAGAAGAGTACATCATTTGGCCAAATGGTGAGGTGATAGGCCCAGGACGACGTCAAGGTCTCTTCCTCCCTGGGTCCATAACCTACAGTCACACAATGCATGCCTTCAACCAAACACACTGATATACAAACAAGGGTGACTGAGACCCTTTGTAATTTCCCTAGACATATAAAACACTGAAATGGACTGCACTCTCAAACTTGACTGGATACCCATCCCATGACCCTGCAGAATTCACAGCCCAGGGTGCTCACCAAAACTCATTGCCAGCTGCACAACTTTCAGTGACACACAGAGGTCAGTATATTAATCCAAAATCAAGGCCAGACATTTCAATAAAAGGTTTTGCTCAGAGAGCTGGGGAAACAGGGTTCAATCAAACAAAATGTCTTGCAAGAGAGAATGATCAACATGACTATAAAACTCAAAATGTTCCACTGGCCTTAACTGCATTCTTGTGTGCTTTAAAGCATCTCTGCTATTGAGCAAATGGTCTGGCCTTACAAGGAAGAGGTACAGTAAAGATTACTATACAGAATGTTAAATCTTAGCTGGGGACCATTGACGGTGCTTTAAGATGGAATGAAAGAGTAATCAAGAAAGCTACAGTCATACACAGGTAAGCAGCCCAATTATTCAACACAATATTGATCCAGAAATCTTGAAAGCATCAACTACAATAAACACTAGAATAAACCAAAAATGTAACTTGGTTAAGCATCAATAACATGTCCAGAATTCAAAAACACACTCCAAATCAGCTGAGGTCAAAACAGATTGGGCAGCAGAAGTAAGGGAGTCACATTGTGTGCATGAGGGTTATGTTCAGATATTTATTTTTTTTATCTGTCTTTAACTATCATCTTAAAATGTAGCAGGTAGGTAATGTGATAATGGTTCAATGTAGTTTTATAGTGTGCAGAAGAACAGCAAAGACAAAGTGATGTAGTATCTCTTACTTTCAGCAGTTCTGCTGTTATGACTATATTTAGGAAGCTTTTGAACCAGAACACAAACAATGGAAGCATAACAGTATTTTATTTCAGGGATAGATTCTTTAGAAATGCACACAGTTAGCTAACTCATTACGTCTCTTTATGTCCTACCTCTGACTGAATTATAGAAAGCATTGTGTAGTGTTGAAAATAATCAACTGAAAATAACTAGTGCTTTACTTGCTGTCCTTTCTGGGTTCAGACCCACAAGTATATTGGACAAGCCTAGTTCAAGAGGTCAGGGACACAAGCAATCATATAAAATAATAAATCTGACATAAAAAATGGGAACCCATTGTATAATGCACTGCTTCACTTGCTCGAGTTTGAATAGAAATAACAAAACACCTGTTAGTAGATAGGTGTGAATAAATAATGAGTTAAAAGAAGTAGAATCATTAATATGTTCATAATAGTTATACTTTTTTTTTTTAATTGCCACCAAGATGCTAATGAATTTACCTTAAAAATGCTTTATCACTTCACTCAGATGATGCATGAAGATTGGCACAAAAATGCAGTGTTTAGAGAGTGCTGCATGAAACATTACTATATTACAAGTGGAGCGCTAACTTATACTTTACCCGTAAATGGAGAAGTTTGCCCATTTGTGGGAGTGACATAATTAACAAACCATTACAAGTGGCTGGTTATTGCTACCACATGCTTGCGGTAGCAATTAGCGCTTAGAAAATTAAAATAGAGGGCATTATAGTTTTTTTTATTAAATAAAAAAGTACTGCACTAGGCAGTTTTGGGGCTTTAAAGATGGTGGGAGTTAGGTGTTAGAAAAAAAAAATAGCACTGAAAAGTGTCTTTACATTGGGGTTTATGGGAACTATGTGTTCACATAGACTTCAAAGTAAATATACATGTATACACTTATATACATATATATTTATGTGCTAATATGTGTATATACATATACTAAACACAAATATATATATATATATATATATATAATTACATAACATATATTTAACTTTGCTTCCCATTGCTGCGCTACTTACCCCCTACGCTGAGTGAGGTTTTGATGCCGTGTATGACGGCATGATCGTCATCAGAACGAGGCTTCCATAGGAGCCTATGAAAACACGCTCTCGTGAGCGCAATGCTTCCTAGCAATGTGAACGTGAGCTTGCGTTTGCATTTCGATTTACTTGTTATACCAGCGCACATTATCATGCACTGGTATTATAAAGTGGAGCGCTAATATCGCTTGCACGCATGCAAAATGTAGTGCTCCACTCTTAATCTTGCCCCATGTCATTGAATGTTGCAGATATTTGTGCAAGGGTTGTAGATTTCTAAAGAATGGCAAAAATGAAGAAATAATAAAGAAGTGAGATGTAAGTAATGAAAGAGTGTAACACAGAAAAAAAACTTGATATGAATGAATTTGTTAGAATTTATAATCCCCGCTACCAGCAACTGAAACTATAATGCACAGAGCTCAATAACAAATGGCTAGATTACGAGTTTTGCATTATGAGTGAAAAAGTCTAATAACGCTGCATTTTCACTACCGCTGCTATAACGAGTCTTGTAGGTATAGCTGTACCGCACACTTTTTTGGCCGTCACGCAACGTAACTACCACACTTTTTAAAAAGTCCTTTTTCAATGGGACTTCCACAGCGCCGGTATTACAAGTTTGCCTGTCCGGCCAAAAAGTGACCGGTACAGCCTATAACTACAAGATCCGTACAGTTACCTGAAAGTCAGTAGTTATGGGTTTTACGTTACAAAGCTGTACCATAAAACTCATAACTAAAGTGTTACAAAGTACACTAACACCCATAAACTACCTTTTAACCCCGAATCCGAGGCCCTATCGCATAGCAAACACTAAAATAAAATCATTAACCCCTAATCTGCCACTCCAGACATCGCCACCACTATAATAAACATATTAACCCCTAAACCGCCGCCCTCCTGCATTGTAAACACTAGTTAAATATTATTAACCCCGAACCTGCTGCTCCTAATGTCGTTGCCACCTACATACACTTATTAACCCCTAATTTGCAGTCCCCAACATAGCCACAACCTACATTACTGTTATTAACCCCTAATCTGCTGCCCCCAAAATTGCCGCCACTATACCTAAGTCTAACCCTAACAC
The DNA here is from genome assembly GCF_027579735.1 of Bombina bombina. Lineage (NCBI taxonomy): Eukaryota > Metazoa > Chordata > Amphibia > Anura > Bombinatoridae > Bombina > Bombina bombina. The sequence continues at coordinate 417,605,284 of NC_069504.1, forward strand.
CCACTAACTTTAACATAATTAAAATAATCCCAATTAAAAATTACAATTAATACCTAAATTATTCCTATTTTAAAGTAAATAAATACTTACCTGTAAAATAAAACCTAAGCTAGCTACAATATAAACTAATAGTTATATTGTATCTTGCTTATGTTTTATTTTTATTTCACAGGTAAGTTTGTATTTATTTTAACTAGGTAGACTAGTTAGTAAATAGTTATTAACTATTTAATAGCTACCTAGTTAAAATAAAATACAAAGTTACCTGTAAAATAAAACCTAACCTGTCTTACACACTAAAACCTAACATTACACTAAAAATAAATAAATTCAATTAACAAAATACATTTATCTAAATGACAAAAAATAATAAACACTAAATTACACAAAATTAAAAAGAAATGATCAAATATTTAAACAAATTACACCTAATCTAATAGCCATATCAAACTAAAAAAGCCCCCCCAAAAAATAAAACCCTAGCCTACTCTAAACTGCCAATGGCTCTTAAAGGGGCCTTTTGCAGGGCATTGCCCCAAAGAAGCTCTTTTACCTGTAAAAAAAATACAAACAACCAAAACCCACCACCCACACAACCAACCCCCCCAAAAAAAACCTACCTAAAAAACCTAAGCTCCCCATTGCCCTGAAAAGGGCATTTGGATGGGCATTGCCCTTAAAAGGGCATTTAGCTCTTTTACGTTGCCCAAAATCCCTAATCTAAAAATAAAACCCACCCAATAAATCCTTAAAAAAACCTAACACTAACCGCCGAAGATCCACTTACAGTTTTTGAGGACCGGACCTCCATCCTCATCCAGTCAGGAGAAGTCTTCATCCAACTGGCAAGAAGTCCTCAACGAAGCCGGGAGAAGTCTTCATCCAAGCGGCAAGAAGTCGTCCTCCAGGCGGGCAGAAGTCTTCATCCAGACAGCATCTTCAATCTTCATCCTTCCGGCACAGGTCCATCTTCAAGACATCCGGCATGGAGCATCCTCTTCATTCGATGGCTCTTGAAGAATGAAGTTTCCTTTAAATGACGTCATCCAAGATGGCGTCCTTTGAATTGAATTATGATTGGCTGATAGAGTTCTATCAGCCAATCGGAATTAAAGGGTAAAATAATGCTATTGGCTGATGCAATCAGCCAATAGGATTGAGCTTGCATTCTATTGGCTGACTGGAACGCTCCGTATTGCAGGTGTTAGGCTTTTTTTTTAGCCGGCTCTCCCTATTGATGTCTACGGGGAAATCGTGCACGAGCACGTAAAACCAGCTCAAAGCAGCGCTGGTATTTGTGTGCAGTATGGAGCTCAACATTGCCATATTGCCCGCAAATGTAGGTTTTTGGAAAACCTGTAATAGCAGCGCTATTAAAGTTGAGCGGTGGAAATAACTTGCAAGTTATTACCGAGCCACTCATAACGCAAAACTCGTAATCTGGCCGAGTGATAGCTATACTCATTTTTGTTAATCCTGAATAATAGTGAGAAGTGTAGAAGTAAAAATACATTCTTGACAATCCAGCTCATGTTTTGGGAACAAGCATATAAAATATTTTCATCAATAGCATATGTGCACATGTATATATTTATGCGTACATATATACACATACCATATAGCCGAAAGTATGTGGACAACGCACCATCATATCGAAATATGAGCTTGTTGTACATCTCATTCCAAAATCATGGGCATTAAGAGGGGATTTGCCCTCCACCTTTGATACAATAACAGCTGCAACTCCTGGGAAGGCTTTCACAATATTTTAGAAAGTTGGGAATTTCTGCCCATTCAGCCAAAAGCACAGTTGAGGTCAGGCACTGATGTTGGAATAGATGGTCTGGCTTACAATAGGTGTTAACCTTATATATAAAAATATAATTACAATTGTAAGCTAATAAAAAGTAAAATGCTTCAACTGGAGATGCTAGCATAGACTATTTCAATTACTATATAAATATTAAATACAAATCACCACAGTTTAAGAACATAGTGCTATGAAATTTGATGGCTAGAGACTGTAAGCTTGATAAATTAGTTCTTTAATATTATCAAAGTATCCAAAGTTATTAACAGTCCACTATAACTTGCATTGAGTAAAAAAAAAAAAAAAAAAGGTTTTTTTTATCAATTAATGCAGCAAACTAGTGGTCGCTCACTGCAGGTATCTACGAGCATAAATGGATCGCGTGCTTAGTTATAATTGACGCTTTGATAAATTGAGCCAAATGGCGTCTATATTTCATTCTAATCGTCATCTTATATCTTCATAATAGATAACATAAAAATATATTTCAATATAGCAATAATATACACACTTAAACAACCTGGCATGCCCATTCATATTGCAGATAATGACTAGAGAGATATGGTGAGGAGGTAGGAGGACACTAGTTCAGAAACAAGTAGATAACAGAATTAACCCAAGCCTTCCTTGGAGAAATCTGAACAAGCACAATTTTAAAAAGAATGTCCCTATAAGTGAACCATGTTCTCTGAAATGATGAGTTAGAAATATGTGGTTTACCTGTGTATGCTAGGGAGCCCATAAGCCAATTAAAATGCTTCTACTGTGTATTTCAAAATTTACTTTTTTGTCCCTTTAAATTATGAGACCTAGGGAGTGTTAAATTAGAACTATAGAAGAACTTTTTAATAAAATATAAATGAAACATATATACTTTCTACAAAATTATATATAATTGTCTATTAAAAATAAATGTCTAAAAAAATGTTTTTGCAATGCTGAATGTTATTTAGAAAATCAACAAATTTATAGACAAGACTGAGTGAGCAGAAAAAGATAAATCAATACCAGCTTCACTCATAACCCATTTAACCCACCTTGCAATAGAGGTAGAAGACAGTTTCCAATTGCTTGAATCAGTCAGGGAATGAGAACTCCAATCTTCTGCTACATTGGATAGTCCTGGAATATATTCTGCTTTGACAGAAATATTTCTGTCCAAGGAGAGGTGAATGGAGTCTCGTAATAATGGATAAATCTCTCAATTTTGTACCACTGAGATGATTCAAATAACGAACTGCAGAAATATTGTCCATTCTGAGTAAAATAGACTCAGGAAAAGAATATTTGACAAAACTCTTGACAGCAAAAGAGCCTGGCAAAAGTTCTAAGCAGTTTATGTGAAACCTTAATTCTTCCAAAGACCATTTTCCACCCAAGATCAAGGGACCACATCGAGCACCACAGCCCGAATGACTGGCATGAGATTCTATAATTAAATACAAAGATTTCGCAAAAATGGCTCTCCCATTCCAAGCTTCTATATGGGAGAGCCACCAGGAAAGTTCTTCTTTGGCTTCTGGAGATAAAGGAATAAGATGAGAATATGAAAGACCTTTCTGAAGTTGACAGATTTTCAGACGTTGAAATTCCCTGTAATGAAGAGGAGCAGGAAAAATAGCCTGAAAAGAGGATGAAAGTAACCCAACTATTCTGGCTATAGTCCTAATGGGAACCATAGACAGTTTTTGAAATTTCTTTCTTGATATTAACAATTTTCTCTCTGGGGAGACTGAGAGTAGAATTTAAGGTGTCTATTTGAAATCCCTAAAAGGTTAAAGATTTGGTAGGAGAAAGAACAGATTTCTGTTTGTTGACTAAAAAGCCTAAATTCTCTAAAATGTGAATAGTGAGATGCTTAGAAAACAATTTTGAGAATGTATTGCCGGTTCTATGGCTTGTTTTAATAAAAGGTTTAATATTTTGTTTTGTACCAGAATTCTGTCTGAATCGGAGAATTTTATTGGATGGGGAAGAGAGCTTTGAATAGGTGGAGAAATAAAATCTATATAAATACCTGAAACCATATGAAGAACCCATTGATGTGTTGTTATAAGGTTCTAATTGTGAGCAAAGTGATTCTGAGAGGGAAGAAAAGGAATATTTACCCTGAGGGGCACAAGATCTGTCTCGAACGTTTAAAGGGACAGTCTACACCAGAATTTTTATTCTTTTAAATTATAGATAATCCCTTTATTACACATTTCCCAGTTTTACATAACCAACACAGTTATAATAATATACTTTTAACCTCTGTGATTATCTTGTATCTAAGCCTCTGCAAACTGCCCCTTTTTTCAGTTCTTTTGACAGACTTGCAGTCTAGCCAATCAGTGCCTGCTCCCAGATAACTTCGTGTGCACGAGCACAGTGTTATCTATGTGAAATACGTGAACTAACACCCTCTAGTGGTGAAAAACTGTTAAAATGCAATCTGAAAGAGGTGGGCTTCAAGGTCTAAGAAATTAGCATATGAACCTCCTAGATTAAGCTTTCAACTAAGAATACCAAGAGAACAAAGCAAAATTGGTGATAAAAGTAAATTGGAAAATTGTTTAAAATTACATGCTCTATCTGAATCATGAAAGTTTATTTTGGCCTAGACTGTCCCTTTAAATCTGGGATTCCATGGTCTTCCTCTGGACAGGAAAAAACTAGTGGAGATTGGATTCTGGAATTGTTTTTGTTGCTGATATTGGAATTGCTGATAAGAGAATTGAGACTGATTGGTGTATGATGCCCAATCGGGAAAACAGCCTCTTCCTTTCCCGGCCTGATCAGAAAAACGATCCTGATAAAAGATTTTCTTAATTGATGTTCTTACTTTGTTGAGGTTTGAAAAAGTATTTACATAGTTGTTCAACTATTTAATAAATGTGTCTCCAAACAAACCATTGGTATCAGAATGAATTTCATTGACTGCAAAGTCAGAAACCCTGGGGTCAATTCTTCTAAGAATATTTCTTCTATGTTCAGTGTACATAGCAGAATTAGAGTTACCTAGAAAGCTAAGCATTCTTTGGAGCCATTCTCTAACAACAATAGTGTACATCATAGAATTGTCAAAAACTGCTTGCTCAGATAACTCAGAGTTTAGTTAAAGGGCCCACAGTATCTATCATCTTATCCTTGCAAATTGTCCAAGCTCTATCCATTCCTTTTTAAGCTTAAAACCTGGAGTACCAATACATTTCAGAATTTTAGGGTCAACCTCCGAAGTACAACCAGCATTGTTAGGAAGGATAGGCCTGGGACATTAGGCTCTCATCTTATTAGAGAGTCCCTTTTTAATGGTTTACATGGCTGAAAGTCTATAAAATCAGCAATATTATTAGAAGGACACCATTCAGCTGATCTGGGATGGTGTAATTCGTACGCATCAAATCTTGGGTTTCCCAAGCAATCATAAAATTTTCATTCCTCTGAATCCACATGTTTAGTCTTTTTAAGATTTTTTAATTTTTTTAGTTTTTGGAGAATCTGAAGAATCTTCTGATGAATATTGGGTAATATAATTATCAGAATTATCTGACGCATAAGATTCTTCAGAATTATAATCAGAGGAGGAATAATTATTCAGAGACCTTTTAGTGGCTACAACATCTCCCATAAGTAACATCTTGGGAGTAGAGGATTTAGCAGGTGTTTTCCTTTCTTTCCTGAAAGGAATATGAGAACCAGAAACAACCTGGCATGTTTTTTTAATTATTTTTTTGCTTGCCTTAACGCCACTAGTGACAGGTCTCTTATGTTTAACAGCTTCTTTGCCACTAGTCTTATCAATTAAAGAAGTCATTTTACCTAATAACTTATTCATAGAAAAATCCTACTATTAAATAAAATAAGAAAAGACCCCAAGGATTGACTTAAATAATACAATTGTTTGCCAGAGCAATAAATAATAATTTAACAAAAACATTTTTACCACGCAAAAATAATATTAAAATATTAAAAAGATTAACTAAATTTTAACAGTCCATAAACTAAATGGACACTAGATGGAGACAAAGACCATATAAAGTTAAATAACACTACCGGAATGTCTAAATAGTAGATAATGAGTAAAATGTAGCAACTTTTTAGCGTAGCTAAAATTATTAAGGCTACCCGATCCCACTCTCAGGTAACAGGGGCGGGAATAAGGTGATGCGTCATTGACGAAAACCAAAATGGCACTGACTGGGCATGTGCACCAGAGCGAAGGGCAAACGAGCAGAGATCAAATGGCAGCAAAAAGACCACAGGGAATAAAAATAAATAAAATAACTATAGGAATGAAGAGTTAGGAAAAAAACGGGATTAAAGAGAAAAGTAAAATACGAAAATAAAACTAAATAGATATTAAGAGAAAAACGTGTAATAAATACAAGAAGTAAATAAAAATGAATAACTAAAAAATATACAATAATACAATAGTAAAACAAATAATAGAAAGGAAAACAGTAGAATACAATAAAAACAGAACAAATATTTTAATACAGAGCTTATAATCAATACTTATCTCTTCTACAGCAGTAAAAGAAAGAGGATTTGCTGTATGATATTGGACAGTTTATGGTCTATATGTTTAAGCTGATTGGTCAGTTTATTCTTGTTTAACCAGTTTTCCATTTTTATTGGTCACTGGTCTGTATTTGATGTATGCTGTCATTTTCAAATATCGTCAGTTATTTGTATTTATTGTCTGTATACATTTTAAGCCTGCATTGAAAGTAGTAAAAGAAATAAAGCAAAATATGAGTCTCTGGTCTTGTAATAAAATTAACTCTCACTATTAAACTAACAAAGGTGTTCACTAGCCTTTACAAGCTGATAGTTAAGAAAAATAAATCTAGCTGTGAAAATGTTGCCCACATAATAAAAACAGCAAATTGTGCTTTGTAAGTAATAAGAATTAATTTTATTAAAAATGCCTTAACCCCTTAATGACCACAGCACTTTTCCATTTTCTGTCCGTTTGGGACCAAGGCTATTTTTACATTTTTGCTGTGTTTGTGTTTAGCTGTAATTTCCCTCTTACTCATTTACTGTACCCACACATTTTATATACCATTTTTCTCGCCATTAAATTAACTTTCTAAAAATACCATTATTTTCATCATATCTTATAATTTACTATAAAAAAAATTATAAAATATGAGGAAAAAATGGAAAAAAACACACTTTTTTTAACTTTGACCCCCAAAATCTGTTACACATCTACAACCACAAAAAAAAAACATGCTAAATAGTTTCTAAATTTTGTCCTGAGTTTAGAAATACCTAATATTTACATGTTCTTTGCTTTTTTTGAAAGCTATAGGGCCATAAATACAAGTAGCATTTTGCTATTTCCAAACTACTTTTTTTTCAAAATTAGCGCTAGTTACATTGGAACACTAATATCTTTCAGGAATCCCTGAATATCAATTGACATGTATATATATATTTTTTTAGAAGACATCCCAAAGTATTGATCTAGGCCAATTTTGGTATATTTCATGCCACCATTTCACCGCCAAATGCGATCAAATACAAAAAATCGTTCACTTTTTCACAAATTTCTTCACAAACTTTCGGTTTCTCACTGAAATTATTTACAAACAGCTTGTGCAATTATGGCACAAATGGTTGTAAATGCTTCTCTTGGATCCCCTTTATTCAGAAATAGCAGACATATATGGCTTTGGCATTGCTTTTTGGTAATTAGAAGGCCGCTAAATGCCACTGCGCACCACACGTGTATTATGCCCAGCAGTGCAGGGGTTAATTAGGGAGCTTGTAGGGAGCTTGTATGGTTAATTTTAGCTTTAGTGTAGTGTAGTGAACAACCCAAAGTATTGATCTAGGCCCATTTTGGTATATTTCATGCCACCATTTCACCGCCAAATGCGATCAAATAAAAAAAAAACGTTACATTTTTCACAATTTTAGGTTTCTCACTGAAATTATTTACAAACAGCTTGTGCAATTATGGCACAAATGGTTGTAAATGCTTCTCTGGGATCCCCTTTGTTCAGAAATAGCAGATATATATGACTTTGGCGTTGCTTTCTGGTAATTAGAAGGCCGCAAAATGCTGCTGCGCATCACACGTGTATTATGGCTAGCAGTGAAGGGGTTAATTAGGAAGTTTGTAGGGAGCTTGCAGGGTTAATTTTAGCTTTAGTGTAGAGATCAGCCTCCCACCTGACACATCAGACCCCCTGATCCCTCCCAAACAGCTCCCTTCCCTCCCCCACCCCACAATTGTCCCTGCCATCTTAAGTACTGGCAGAAAGTCTGCCAGTACTAAAATAAAAGCTTTTTGGGGGGGTTAGGTTTTTAAAAAAAAAAAAAAATTCTTCTGCTGTGTAGGACCCCCCTTAGCCTCCAACCTCCCTGATCCCCCCCAAAACAGCTCTGTAACCTTCCCCATCTGCCTTATTGGGGGCCATCTTGGGTACTGGCAGCTGTCTGCCAGTACCCAGCTTGCACAAAAAAGGGCTTTTTTTTCTTAGTTTTTTTTTTTCTGTAGTGTAGCTTCCCCAAACCCCCCCCCACCACCACCACCACCACAAACCCCCACCACCTCATTGATCGTTTTTTTTTTTTTACTTTTTTTAACTGATTTATTTTAAACCTTTTTCTGTAGTGTAGCGGTTCCCACCCGCTCCCTCCCCGTGCACGCACCCGATCCCGCCCTCCGGTGCATGCGCGCACGTCCCCCTCCACATCTCCAGGGCCATCGATGGCCGCCACTCGCCTCCCGGTACTGCTCCCACCCACCAACGAAGGAAGCCACCGATCTCCGGTGCAGAGAGGGCCACAGAGTGGCTCTCTCTGCATCGGATGGCTTCAAAAGGTTATTGCAGGATGCCTCCATATCGAGGCATCACTGCAATAATCGGAAAGCAGCTGGAAGCAAACAGGATCGCTTCCAGCTGCTTTCCACACCGAGGATGTGCAGGGTACGTCCTCAGGCGTTAACTGCCTTTTTTTTGAGGACGTACCCTGCACGTCCTCGGTCGTTAAGGGGTTAAACATTAGGGGGTTTTTAATGTTTTTTTTTTCCTTTTTCTTTTTATCCTCATAATCTTCAGTAGTGTAGTATATTCCTACATCTCTAATATTACATAATTATATCATGTTGTTTGATAGTTTATATGATTAATATATTGTTTGTTTTGTTTATAAAGATGTATCATGAACCTTAGTGTGGTGTAAATAACAAACTTGTTTCTCCTTTCATGGTTTTGCTTTTGAATTAATAAAGATAATAACGTACATACCAGCAATTCAAACTGTAACAGATGATTATATTTTAAGGGAAGGCAGAGCAGTGTTGTCTTGTAATTACAAGTTCAAATGTCAGGATTTCAGATAGCAGAAATAATCAGCATTTTGGACAATCACTTTAATGTAGCTAGCAAAAAATGGTAATAATTTGAAAGGCTATAATTACTGTTGGATTGAAAAGAAAAGAAAAGTGACCTAGTGGGTTAATGCAGTGAAATTAACGAGAATAAATCCAAAAACTGAATGTGAAATATTTCGGCTCAGTTTTGCAGTGACAAAGTGTCTGTATGGTTTTTTTTAAGAAACACATAGACAACACAAACAATTTCATACTAATGCTGAGTAAATAGCATTTTATTATATTACATTTAGCAATGATAGCTTTTAAAATGTCTCATTTAAAACTAAAAAAATAATATGCAACAGTGATTACCAAGGTTATTTTAGGCACATTATTAATGGTAAAAGTTTTAAGAATAAGTACATCTTTGTGTCTGCTAATAGATAGACAGAATAAAAGACATAGGGCTAGATTACAAGTGGTGCGCTAATGTTAGAACGGGACACAATAAGCAATATCGGGACTGCGCTAACGCACATATTACAAGTTGAAAGTAAATGGTTGTGCTGAAGTGCAAACAAAATCTAAGCTCAAAGTATTAGCATGATTGGTAACCTAGCATAAAATGTAAGGGTTAAAGAAAAAGGTGCACAAAACACATCACAGAACACATTAAAATAAACAAATATACACACACACATATATATACTGTATATATATATATATATATATATATATATATACACACACACATATACCTACAAGTGGAGCGCTAATCGCTCCACTATTACAAGTGGCTGTTTATTGTTACCGCAAGCTCAGGGTAGCAATTAGCGCTTATAAAATGAACCAGAAATCAGATCTCTGGTTAATTTTATAAATGTGCTCCAAATGCCCCTAAAATAAAGTGTTACTTTTCTTTTTTTAAATTTAGCATTAAAAATAAATAAATAAATAAATAAAACTGCACTTAGTAGTTTTTGATGGATAAAATATATAGCTGTGGGAAAAAAATGTCACTGAAAAGTGCCTTTAAATTATGTTCTATGGGGACTGTGTTAACCCTGTAAATAAATATATATTTATGTGTTTATATGTGTATATACATATTAACACATAAATATACGTATATGTATATAGTCATATATATATATATATTAATTTACAATATGCTGCCATTGCTGCGCTACTTACCCCCCCCCCCCTTCGAGGCTCTCGTTTTGATGCCATGTATGAAGGCATCAGAACGAGGCTCCCATTGGAGCCTATGGAAGCAATGCTTTTCAGCAATGTGAATGCAAACTCACGTTCACATTATAGTCAACTTGTAATACCAGTGCACATTAGCGTGAGCTGGTATAACTCAGTGGAGCGGTAATATCGCTATCACAAAAGCAATATTTAGCGCTCCACTTGTAATCTGGCCCAATATGTTATTACCAGTAGATGGTAAAAAGGGTTTACCAGGGAATCTTAATGCGACTGACAGTTATGTAGCTTGCCCTATAGATAGGTTGTGTTATTATCCCTCATATTACAATTGGTGAGTTAAGTGTTGAGCTTGAGTGCAATACAAAATAGCGCTGAAAAATGTAGCACTTTTGAAGACCTGGGGTAATGTATTAAGACTTGGATATATGCATACCAAAACACATGCATAATATATTAAAGGGACAGGAAAACCCAACATTTTCTTTCATGATTTTGATAGAACATACAATTTTAAACAACTTTCCAATTTACTTCTTTTATCAAATTTGCTTCATTCTCTTGTTATCTTTTGCTAAAGGAACAGCATTGCACTACTGGCAGCTTGATGAACACATCTAGTTAGCCAATTGCAAGAGACAAAATGTGTGCAGCCACCAATCAGCAGCTAGCTCTAACTAGTGTATGATATGTGCATATTCTTTTTCAACATGGGATACCAAGAGAACAAAGCACATTTTAATTTTAATATAAATGAATTTAAACATTTCTTAAATGAATCATGCAAGTTTAATTTTGACTTTTCTATACCTTTAAAATAAGTTTATTATGAAAATAAACATTTAAACAGTGATTTAAAAAGGTTTGGTATATGATCAGGTGCTGGGCTGGAAAGGGCTCAAAAGTGTAAATGTATATGTTTGTATTTGTACGTGTGTGTATATATATATATATATATATATATATATAAATCAATGTAAATATTTGCATAGGAAATTAGTACATCTAAGCAAGTATCCCCACTTGCTTTTCCCCAGAAATTCTTAATATACAATGTTTCCAATGCACAAGAGAATTGTGGGTAAGATATGCATCTCAGTTTTTTTGCTTCAAAAATACTGTCTTGACACAGCGATCCTTTTAAACAGGATTATGACAGCAAACCAGAAATCACTCACTAGACAAGCCTGTTTCGTTCTTTTTGGAACTCATCAGTAGGAGATAGATTTCTGGTTGCTGCATTGGAAAAGCTATTTTCATGGTTAAACCAAAATTCATTAAAATTATGGGGGGAGATAAAAAACTGAAATTAAAATCCTCCATGTCTCAAAATTAAATCAATGTAAATATTTGCATAGGAAATTAGTACATCTAGGCAAGTATCCCCGCTTGCTTTTCTGGTTTGCTGTCATAATCCTGTTTTAAAGGATCGCTGTGTCAAGACAGTATTTTTGAAGCAAAAAAACTGAGAATTTGCATATCTAATTTGCATATCTTACCCACAATCCTCTTGTGCATTGGAAACATTGTATATTAAGAATTTCTGGGGAAAAGCAAGCGGGGATACTTGCCTAGATGTACTAATTTCCTATGCAAATATTTACATTGATTTAATTTTGAGACATGGAGGATTTTAATTTCAGTTTTTTATCTCCCCCCATAATTTTAATGAATTTTGGTTTATATATATATACATATATATATATGTAGTAGCTCATTGCCAAGCACTCCAACCTTTCGTCATCATCAAAGACCCTGGTGCAATCCAAAAGTTCATCATATAGTTCATCATTTATTTAAAGGGGCAGTCAACACCAGAATTTTTGTTGTTTAAAAAGAAAGATAATCCCTTTATTACCCATTCCCCAGTTTTGCATAACCAACACCTTTATAGAAATACACTTTTTATCTCTGTGATTACCTTGTATCTAAGCCTCTGCAGACTCCACCCTTATTTCAGTTCTTTTGACAGACTTGCATTTTAGCCAATCAGTGCTCACTCCAGGGTAACTTCACGTACATGAGCTCAATGTTATCTATATGAAACACATGAACTAATGCCCTCTAGTGGTCAAAATGCAATCAGATTAGAGGCAGTCTTCAAGGTCTAAGAAATTATGAACCTCCTAGAATTTGCTTTCAACAAAGAATAACAAGAGAAAAAAGCAAAATTGGTAATAAAAGTAAATTGGAAAGTTGTTTAAAATTACTTTCCCTATTTAAATTCGGAAAGTTATTTTTGGACTTGACTGTCCCTTTAAGGGCACTCGGAAGGTTTTAAAAATATAATCTTTATTAATTAAGCTTCATAAAAATCAGAAGTCGACGTTTCATCTCCACATTGAGCCTTTTTCAAGACAACGGGGCATATTTATCAATGTGTAGGCGGACATGATACAAAGTAGGGTATCATGTCTGATGCACATCAATATATGCCGACAGCATGCGCTGTCTGCATTTATCATTGCACCAGCAATTCTTGTGAACTGCTGATGCAATTCTGCTACCTGCAGATTCACAGCCAATAGGCCGCTAGCAGGGGGTGTCAATCAACCCAATCGTATTTCATCGGGTTGATTTCTGTCCGCGTCTTCAGAGCAGGTGGACAAGTTATGGAGCAGCAGTCTTTAGACCGCTGCTTCATAACTTCTGTTTCCGGCGAGCCTTCAGGAGCTTGATAAATATGTCCCAACATGTTAAATTAGAGTCACAAATCATACACATTGGAGCAGCATTGCGGCCGCACTCCCGGACTGCTGTGTTCGAAACCCGCTTATATGTGAAATGATAGTTACAGCTTAAGGTATATAATTAAAAGTATGTGATGTTATATACATAATGTGATATATTGGGCCATATTTATCAAGCTCCGTTTGGACCTTGATGCAGTTAGGAAGCAGCGGTCTAAACACCGTTGCTCCATAACCTGTCCGCCTGCTCTGAGGCCGCGGGCAGAAATCGCCAGAAATCAACCCAATTGAATATGAATACGATCGGGTTGATCGACATCCCCTGCTAGCGGCCGATAGGTCGCAAATCTGCAGGTGACGGTATTGCACCAACAGTTCACAAGAACTGCTGGTGCAATTATAAATGCGGAGAGCGCATTTATCGATGTGCAGCGGACATGATAACAACTTCAGGGGGGGAACAGAGGCACATAAAGAGCACTCACTTAACAATATGTCCGGGAAGGAGACTATCATACAGGGTAATAGTAAAACATAACCTTTATTAATATTAGTAAAAGAAAAGTAAAAAATATAACCATAAAATACTAAAAATCCAAAATGAATATAGAATGAATACGAATGAATATGATGGTCAAATAACAGATAAACAATTACAGAGGCATCAGAGATGCAATCATGGAGCAATCCACATTGGTTATCCCAGTGTGTGAGCAGTACCAAAAATACTATATACTTAAAGAGGACACAGTCCCCCAAACAATCAACTATGATAAAGTACTGCTCACACAATTATTAAAACTGGTTGGGTCTGTGTATCTATATATTGCAAAAATAATCTCTGATGCCAAGGTATTCAAATCAAATATCATATATATATATATATATATATATATATATGTCTAATGAGAATATTGTATTCTATTTAACTTTGCCAATAACTTACATTCTGCTGCTAGGTTAATGCCACACTGCAGGCTATTTTTTGTTGTTGTCAATTCATGTTTTTTATTTTACTTACATTGGGGGCCAAGAGAAGCTACGTTGATGAAAATATAAAATAGATCAAATGCAACACTATATATATATATATATATATATATATATATATATATATATATATATATATATATATATATATATATATACAGGGAGTGCAGAATTATTAGGCAAATGAGTATTTTAACCACATCATCCTCTTTATGCATGTTGTCTTACTCCAAGCTGTATAGGCTCGAAAGCCTACTACCAATTAAGCATATTAGGTGATGTGCATCTCTGTAATGAGAAGGGGTGTGGTCTAATGACATCAACACCCTATATCAGGTGTGCATAATTATTAGGCAACTTCCTTTCCTTTGGCAAAATGGGTCAAAAGAAGGACTTGACAGGCTCAGAAAAGTCAAAAATAGTGAGATATCTTGCAGAGGGATGCAGCACTCTTAAAATTGCAAAGCTTCTGAAGCGTGATCATCGAACAATCAAGCGTTTCATTCAAAATAGTCAACAGGGTCGCAAGAAGCGTGTGGAAAAACCAAGGCGCAAAATAACTGCCCATGAACTGAGAAAAGTCAAGCGTGCAGCTGCCAAGATGCCACTTGCCACCAGTTTGGCCATATTTCAGAGCTGCAACATCACTGGAGTTCCCAAAAGCACAAGGTGTGCAATACTCAGAGACATGGCCAAGGTAAGAAAGGCTGAAAGACGACCACCACTGAACAAGACGCACAAGCTGAAATGTCAAGACTGGGCCAAGAAATATCTCAAGACTGATTTTTCTAAGGTTTTATGGACTGATGAAATGAGAGTGAGTCTTGATGGGCCAGATGGATGATCCCGTGGCTGGATTGGTAAAGGGCAGAGAGCTCCAGTCCGACTCAGACGCCAGCAAGGTGGAGGTGGAGTACTGGTTTGGGCTGGTATCATTAAAGATGAGCTTGTGGGGCCTTTTTGGGTTGAGGATGGAGTCAAGCTCAACTCCCAGTCCTACTGCCAGTTTCTGGAAGACACCTTCTTCAAGCAGTGGTACAGGAAGAAGTTTGCATCCTTCAAGAAAAACATGATTTTCATGCAGGACAATGCTCCATCACACGCGTCCAAGTACTCCACAGCGTGGCTGGCAAGAAAGGGTATAAAAGAAGAAAATCTAATGACATGGCCTCCTTGTTCACCTGATCTGAACCCCATTGAGAACCTGTGGTCCATCATCAAATGTGAGATTTACAAGGAGGGAAAACAGTACACCTCTCTGAACAGTGTCTGGAAGGCTGTGGTTGCTGCTGCACGCAATGTTGATGGTGAACAGATCAAAACACTGACAGAATCCATGGATGGCAGGCTTTTGAGTGTCCTTGCAAAGAAAGGTGGCTATATTGGTCACTGATTTGTTTTTGTTTTGTTTTTGAATGTCAGAAATGTATATTTGTGAATGTTGAGATGTTATATTGGTTTCACTGGTAAAAATAAATAATTGAAATGGGTATATATTTGTTTTTTGTTAAGTTGCCTAATAATTATGCACAGTAATAGTCACCTGCACACACAGATATCCCCCTAAAATAGCTATAACTAAAAACAAACTAAAAACTACTTCCAAAACTATTCAGCTTTGATATTAATGAGTTTTTTGGGTTCATTGAGAACATGGTTGTTGTTCAATAATAAAATTAATCCTCAAAAATACAACTTGCCTAATAATTCTGCACTCCCTGTATATATATATATATATATATATATATATATATATATATATATATATATATATATAGACGTTGATTGGAGTAGCCGTGTTAGTCCAGAGATTTAGATTACAGGTAACAGGTAGTCTGTTACCTAAGGTAACTTAGGTAACAGGCAGACAGTGTCCAGTGTAGGAGAACAGACAGGGGAAATATATAGCTTTACATAGAGCATATATCAGTATATGGACTATGTAAAGCTATATATTTCCCCTGTCTGTTCTCCTACACTGGACACTGTCTGCCTGTTACCTAAGCCTCCCTCATGATTTTTACGACACCTCCTCCTCTCCCTGCACTGTCTTTTTAGCTATTCTGTGTTTTAAAATGTAATCTGTAAATTCCATTGAATTGGTCAGTATTGCTCCAGACTTGATAAAGGAAGGAACTCTTCCGAAAGCTTGTCAACTTATAAATGTATAGTTAGTCCAATAAAAAAAGTATCATTGCTCAATGCAATACTCTTGTTATTTTGATATCTATATAAATAAATATACAAACATATTGGTACATCCAGAGTTTTGTTTTTATATGTTTCACTTTATGGCTTTTCTATGGCATTTTCTGTAGCTGTTTGAGACGTATTACTCCCATTGACCTAGTAAATATGACAGATTTGATGAGTAGTTTCATCCTTGACCCTATTTTATCACCAATGTTTTGATGTTCATGGCCCAAGGGTCACTTTTTTCATAAATCTTTTATAATAAAATCACTGAACCTAATGTCAGTTCAAGGAGCTGAGGCAGAGGCAGAGGTAGGAGGTATAGATCATCTAGAGATAAACTAGAGCTAGGTCCTGAACGTGACCCTTCTGGCTGAAAATTGGAACAAACTAATGGTGAAGAGATACTTTCATTCTGAAAGATTCATCCAAAAAAAAATCTAATCATAACAGAAAACTACCAATCATTTGTATTACATGGTTTTGATGTCAAATAAGTGTCATTTTGTATTTACTTTCCCTGATTCCCCATGCTCCCTAGCTAAGAAACCACAAAAAATACACTTGCAAAAGTTTTGAGCATGAACTGTTATTTACGCATGAGCAGTTAAAGAAAAAGATTGAGCCCTGACCTCTTTTCTTCCATTAAGTTGGGTTAGCATTGATTTATCTTAGTTAATTAATACAAAATATTAAACATGTATTTAAACATACTGTATATTATTGTCTTATAGCCAAATATACCTATACTAGTCCTAAAGCCCATGTACACTGGCCAAAAATCCCCATCGACTTGAAACGCCTCTCTCTTCCCTCCTTCCACTAGGCAGTTTTGGAGCTTTAAAGTTGGAGAGAGTGGGGTGTTAGAAAAAAACACATTGCAGTCTAGGGGAACTGTGTGTTCTCATAGACCGCAATATAAATATATATATTTGTATATGCTTAAAAACATTTATATTTATGTGTTAATATGTGTATATGCACATATTAACACAAAAATATATATGTATATACACATATTAACACATAAATATATATGTATATACACATATTAACACATAAATATATATGTATATGCACATATTAACACATAAATATATATGTATATACACATATTAACACATAAATATATATGTATATACACATATTAACACATAAATATATATGTATATACACATATTAACACATAAATATATATGTATATACACATATTAACACATAAATATATATGTATATACACATATTAACACAAAAATATATATGTATATACACATATTAACACATAAATATATATGTATATACACATATTAACACATAAATATATATGTATATACACATATTAACACATAAATATATATGTATATACACATATTAACACATAAATATATATGTATATACACATATTAACACATAAATATATATGTATATGCACATATTAACACATAAATATATATGTATATACACATATTAACACATAAATATATATTAAACCAAAAGAGAGGGAGAGACCTCTCTAAAAGACTGCACGTACAGCACTCTGTGCCTGGACTTGTAGTGGAGAAATTGGGAATTTAAAATATAACTTTTATTAAGTATATTAAAATTGAACACTCAATTAAAAACAACCTGGAAGTAGTAGGCCTATTCCTTAATCTTCTGTGAGCCTTTGATATGTTATAAGTGCTTAGAAGGAAATTGTGTAGGCAGGGAGTTATAAGTGAGACCACTCTGTTCAGTAATTTTTCTGGTAATAAAGGGTTAATATTTTTGTGTCAAATACACATATATCTGGATATCTACATATGCTATTGATTTGACCTTGGGTGTTGGAATTAGGTTCAATGCTAGTAACGCTCAGTGAACTCAGAAATACACATAAAAAGTAGTGTTAGAAACTTCACTTTATTAATAAAAGTCACTCTTGTTTGATCTTATGTTGGAGTATAGATAGTTGAGATATTCAGAATAATCTTGGTTTATTTCTATTTACTAGCTAGTCATTCGTCTAAAATACCAGTGATCCTATACCTGGCGTTGGGATTATTACCCTATTATCTCAGCACCACTTTCACATATGAAATTATTGTGGGATTGTGTTATTTTGTAATAGGGGGTATATGTACACCTTCTATTGAATCCAATCCTAATGTTAATAATGTGCACTTTTGAGTAACTAAGTGTAATATAGTTCTTACACCTAATGACTCAGCCAGTATAAGTGTGCTGAATATTAGTAACTATTGAAATAATAAAATGCACCAACTGTTACATTTAACTGTTTACATTTAAATAAAAGAGGAACTAACTTCACTTGTAAGTGTGTAACCGCACTATTATGCAGCTATTGTGGTATTATACTATGTTTGTCCCTCTTACTGCGATATTCTGTGTATCCTGTGTTCTCTCTTATAGTAATTTGGTCTCTCGTGTGATTCAGTGTCACACTAAGAATGCAGTATTGTGCTTAGTGTAAAATACTTAAGAACTGGATACTTAGGCCTAGATTTGGAGTTTGGCGGTAGATGGGCTGTTAACGCTACGCAGGCTTTTTTCTGGACGCACCATAAAATTAACTCTGGTATCGAGAGTCCCAAAAAATGCTGTGTTAGGCTCCAAAAAATGAGCGTAGAGCATTTTTACCGCAAATGCAACTCTCGATACCAGAGTTGCTTACGGACGCGGCCAGCCTCAAAAACGTGCTCGTGCACGATTCTCCCATAGGAAACAATGGGGCTGTTTGAGCTGAAAAAAAACCTAACACCTGCAAAAAAGCAGCGTTCAGCTGCTAACGCAGCCCCATTGTTTCCTATGGGGAAACACTTCCTACGTCTGCACCTAACACTCTAACATGTACCCCGAGTCTAAACACCCCTACCCTTACACTTATTAACCCCTAATCTGCCGCCCCCGCTATCGCTGACCCCTGCATTATATTATTAACCCCTAATCTTCCGCTCCGTAAACCGCCGCAACTTACATTATCCCTATGTACCCCTAATCTGCTGCCCCTAACACCGCCGACCCCTATATTATATTTATTAACCCCTAACCTGCCCCCCACAACGTCGCCGCCAGCTACTTACAATAATTAACCCCTAATCTGCCGAGCGGACCTGAGCGCTACTATAATAAAGTTATTAACCCCTAATCCGCCTCACTAACCCTATCGTAAATAGTATTAACCCCTAATCTGCCCTCCCTAACATCGCCGACACCTAACTTCAATTATTAACCCCTAATCTGACGACCGGAGCTCATAGCTACTATAATAAATGGATTAACCCCTAAAGCTAAGTCTAACCCTAACACTAACACCCCCCTAACTTAAATATAATTTAAATCTAACGAAATTAATTAACTCTTATTAAATAAATTATTCCTATTTAAAGCTAAATACTTACCTGTAAAATACATCCTAATATAGCTACAATATAAATTATAATTATATTGTAGATATTTTAGGATTAATATTTATTTTACAGGCAACTTGGTAATTATTTTAACCAGGTACAATAGCTATTAAATAGTTAAGAACTATTTAATAGTTACCTAGTTAAAATAATTACAAATTACCTGTAAAATAAATCCTAACCTAAGTTATAATTAAACCTAACACTACCCTATCAATAAATTAATTAAATAAAATACCTACAATTACCTACAATTAACCTAACACTACACTATCAATAAATAAATTAAATACAATTGCTACAAATAACTACAATTACATAAACTAACTAAAGTACAAAAAATAAAAAAGAACTAAGTTACAAAAAATAAAAAAATATTTACAAACATAAGAAAAATATTACAACAATTTTAAACTAATTACACCTACTCTAAGCCCCCTAATAAAATAACAAAGACCCCCAAAATAAAAAAATGCCCTACCCTATTCTAAATTAATAGAGTTAAAAGCTCTTTTACCTTACCAGCCCTGAACAGGGCCCTTTGCGGGGCATGCCCCAAGAAAATCAGCTCTTTTGCCTGTAAAAAAAAACATACAATACCCCCCCCCAACATTACAACCCACCACCCACATACCCCTAATCTAACCCAAACCCCCCTTAAATAAACCTAACACTAAGCCCCTGAAGATCTTCCTACCTTGTCTTCACCATCCAGGTATCACCGATCCGTCCTGGCATCCGGTGCTGAAGAGGTCCAGAAGAGGCTCCAAAGTCTTCCTCCTATCCGGCAAGAAGAGGACATCCGGACCGGCAAACATCTTCTCCAAGCGGCATCTTCGATCTTCTTCCATCCGGTGCGGAGCGGGTCCATCTTGAAGCAGCCGACGCGGATCCATCCTCTTCTTCCGGCGTCTCCCGACGAATGACGGTTCCTTTAAGGGACGTCATCCAAGATGGCGTCCCTCGAATTCCGATTGGCTGATAGGATTCTATCAGCCAATCGGAATTAAGGTAGGAAAATTCTGATTGGCTGATGGAATCAGCCAATCAGAATCAAGTTCAATCCTATTGGCTGATCCAATCAGCCAATCAGATTGAGCTCGCATTCTATTGGCTGATCGGAACAGCCAATAGAATGCGAGCTCAATCTGATTGGCTGATTGGATCAGCCAATAGGATTGAACTTGATTCTGATTGGCTGATTCCATCAGCCAATCAGAATATTCCTACCTTAATTCCGATTGGCTGATAGAATCCTATCAGCCAATCGGAATTCGAGGGACGCCATCTTGGATGACGTCCCTTAAAGGAACCGTCATTCGTTAATCCTTTAGGGGTTAATCCATTTATTATAGTAGCGATGAGCTCCGGTCGTCAGATTAGGGGTTAATAATTGAAGTTAGGTGTCGGCGATGTTAGGGAGGGCAGATTAGGGGTTAATACTATTTATGATAGGGTTAGTGAGGCGGATTAGGGGTTAATAACTTTATTATAGTAGCGCTCAGGTCCGCTCAGCAGATTAGGGGTTAATAAGTGTAGGCAGGTGGAGGCGACGTTGAGGGGGGCAGATTAGGCATTAATAAATATAATATAGGGGTCGGCGGTGTTAGGGGCAGCAGATTAGGGGTACATAAGTATAACGTAGGTGGCGGTCGGCAGATTAGGCAGATTAGGGGTTAATTATTGTAAGTAGCTGGCGGCGACGTTGTGGGGGGCAGGTTAGGGGTTAATAAATATAATACAGGGGTCGGCGGGGTTAGGGGCAGCAGATTAGGGGTACATAAGTATAACGTAGGTGGCGGTCGGCAGATTAGGGGTTTAAAAAATGTAATCGAGTGGAGGCGATGTGGGGGGACCTCGGTTTAGGGCTACATAGGTAGTTTATAGGTGTTAGTGTACTTTAGGGTACAGTAGTTAAGAGCTTTATGAACCGGCATTAGCCCAGAAAGCTCTTAACTCCTGCTTTTTTCCTGCGGCTGGAGTTTTGTCGTTAGATGTCTAACGCTCACTTCAGAAACGACTCTAAATACCGGCGTTAGGAAGATAGGATACGCAATTGACGTAAGGGGATCTGCGGTATGGAAAAGTCGCGGCTGAAAAGTGAGCGTTAGACCCTTTAATCACTGACTCCAAATACCGGCGGTAGCCTAAAACCAGCGTTAGGAGCCTCTAACGCTGGTTTTCACGGCTAACGCCAAACTCCAAATCTAGGCCTTATTTTCCAGAGTTATTTTGTTATAAGCCAACCGTTAAATTAGTTCTATTAAGTTAGGTATATATGCACCCTCAACTGAACTGGTATGACTACAGCATTATTGAGGTAATAGCTTGAAGGTTTGAGTTATCTAATATAGCAGCAAAAGTTAGATAGTTTCACCGATAAAATAGGATTCACTTACTATGAGTACAACTGAGCTTGTAATTCCCCCAATGCAATATCCTTAGGTTGCCACCTATAAATAGCCTAGTGCGAGTAACCCTCTGTTAGATCAAATAGTTTTAAGGTCAAAGTTATAACTAAGTTAAACAATCCTAATTGTGACTGTTTGTCTTATATTAGTACTAGATACGTGATATAAATTCTACCCCGCCTAAACAGGCCAACTACTGCAGGTAATTTTAAAAAATTAATAGAGCTCCCATCTGCTCTATAACCCCCTGACCGGTTTCGCCTGTATCGGGCTTTTTCAAAGGCCTATATATGTATATATTCATATACATTTGAAAATGCTGCTCATCGCTGCGCTACTTACCCCCTTCGCTGTGTGTGGTTCTGATGCTCATGTTCGCATTGTGATTTACTTGTAATACCAGCGCACATTATCATGTGTTCCTATTACAAAAAGGAATGCTAGTATTGCTTGCAAGCAATATTTAGTCCTCCAATGGTAATCTAGCCCTATGGCTAAAATCCTTCTACATATCTTTCCGTAATTGGCTTTATCAGATAACTTCAAAACAGAGTCATTTTTACTAATTTTACAACAGTGGCTACCTTTGTTGTCTGCAGACTAAAAGCCCAGATTAGCTCCTCAAAATATGGCAAATGGAGTTTGGCTATTGAAAAAAATAATCGCAGTTGAAAGCATGTTAATATGGTTTAATAGCATTAAGCTTGGTTGATATGATATTCTATGGCGACAAACAGAAATGTATTTTAATTGCAAGGTGTTTACTGAGAGCGTATGGCTAGAGAGTCAAGGTGAGGGGAATGAAAACACTAGATAACAGTATTAACCAATGCCTCCTTGGAAGAAAGTCGAAAAAGCTAAGTTTTATAATACAACAATGTTTTATATTTAATAATGAAAAATCTTGAGTTGAAAGTACAAATTTAGCAACCGTGCTAACTCCTTCTCCCCATAGACTTCTATGGGGTACGTTATGACTACGATATGCAACCGATACGTGTGAGCAGTGAATAAGCTATGACAATCTTCACTGTGAGCCTGTGTTTTAAGATGCTCCAATAAAGTTTAACTTTTAAGCAGTAGACTGCTGATTAACATCTCTTTTGCATGTTACAAAAAGCCTTAAGAGTTATAGCTCCCCCCTAACACTCCCATATATCAGATATATGCAATATATCAGCTGTGCTAAAGCTGAAGGTGTGTTAGGAATACTTTTAATTCCTATATTCTACACACAGAAAAATTAAACAGATAGTTATATTTATGATATAGATATCTATTTAAAAATAAACAGAACATTTTTTTCTAAGTGAAGAACATAAGAATTTAAAGTATTTCTATTCAAAAAAGTTTAAAACATGTTCAAAATTAATACAGATAAAATGTCCTTTTTAAAAAACAAAACAAAAAAAAAACCACCTTGCCATATATCCATTTTTAACCCTTTTAACAATATGGACATATTATATATGACTGTAATATTTTTATGTTTTAAAGTGTTTTGTAAACAATTGTTTTAACCCTTACACTTTACTTCAGGGGGCCGAATTATCAAGCCCCTATACGATCGTGCTGATTGACACCCCCTGCTAGCGGCTGATTGGCCGCATTCTGCAGGGGGTGGCATTGCACAAGCAGTTCACAAGAACCGCTTGTGCAATGATAAATGATGACATTGTATGCTGTATCTATCAGACATTATCCACTGAGCGAATCATTATCCACTGAGCGATGATAAATCGGCCCCCAGGTCTCAAGTTGCACTAAATATTTTAGTGCAGTTTCAGCTTTCACTTGAGTGCAACCTAAAACTTTCAACTTGTAATGAGTGCTATTTAATGCAGTCAGGATATCCATTGAAAGTATGGGTTGCGCTAGAGCGATACCGGCTGCGCTAACCCTATCATGTCCTGTGCTCACATTAGTGCACCACTTGTAATATGACCCTTTATGCATTGTTAAATTTTGAGATTAATGATATATTTACACTGCTAAAGTAGTAAAGCAGAACACCTCATACATAATAGAATTCATAGGAATATGTAACACAGTGAGAGTTGTCTGGAATAACAATTTATGTGAGATGGATTGTAGAGAGATTTGGTTAGAAAAGTAATATATTATTAAAATGCAAGATTTTCTGTATTTCTGTAGATGAAAAGGGAAATGTTTAAGCTTTTATGGATGTTTTGAATAATTACACAGCCATTGTTAAGCTGAAGCCATAAATTTAGTTCATGTCATGGGTGTTAGTCTATTTTTAAAAGGCTACATCTACAGCCAAGGAAATAAAAGAAATAAATTAGTTTATTATGTTTAGTGGTCGAAAAAGAAATATTTTTTTTTTTAGGAAAACACAAAATAAAATAAAGCGGTGTGATAACTTTAACTCTGTTTTGAACACATTTTGCAACTTAAAAAAGAAAATTGAAATGGCTTTCAATTATTCCAATTTGTTCGCAATCTTCCTATTGTGACAAGATAAGAAACGGAACAAAATCCATTAAATTCACTGAAAGAGCTAAAAGTTGTAATTGCAACAATCTTTATATGAGAGGGAAAAAAAAAGGATTTCTCACTTAAAAATGTACTATCTATTTTTACGCCTATTGTCTTAACCCTTTTAGGGCTAGATTATGAGCGGTGCACTATCATTTGCAGACAAGCGATATCAGGTTTTCATGGCTGTTTGTGCGCAAGTTAAATTCTGCTTGCATTACAAGTTGAAAGTATATGTGAACGCATGAGCACGATCGAGATTTACGCAAATATGATTACCACAACCTCAGAACTTTGGTTAACTGTTAAGCTTTACAAAAATGTGTCACAAAACACATCAAAAATACATTTAAAAGTACAGTTACACTCATAACAACACTATCTAATAAAAATATTTAAATTACTGCATAAAAAAAGTTACAAGGGCTCAAAGATTTGAGGTCTCAGGTGTTAAAGGGACAGTCAAGTAAAAAAAAAAAATATTTCATGATTTAAATAGGGCATGTAATTTTGAACAACTTTCCAATTTACTTTTATTACCAATTTTGCTTTGTTCTCTTGTTATTCTTAGTTGAAAGCTAAAGCTAGGAGGTTCATATGCTAATTTCTTAGACCTTTAAAGTGAAGGTAAACTTTGATGAATGAAAGCCCATTTTTTTAAAAATACTATTAAAAATAGGGGCACTTTCATTCATCAAAGTTTACAAAGCAACCGTTTTGATTAAAAACGTACCTTTTTTTCTTTTCACAGCCAGAGCAGCATTGTGACACGTCAGCAATGATTAATCCGGATTCCTCCAATCACGGCTTTCCCCCAGGGTAGTCATTGCCTGAGGCCATGCCGGATTAGTCATTGCTGACATGTGAAGAGAGGATTTCCAGGAGGGGGAAGCTGCTCTGATTTTGAAAATAAAAAAAGTTTTTAATCAAAATGGCTGCTTTGTAAACTTTGATGAATGAAAGTGCCCCTATTTTTAATAATATTTAAAAAAAAAACGGGCTTTCATTCATGTAAGCTTACCTTCACTTTAAGGCCGCCTCTAATCTGAAAGCATTTTGACAGTTTTTCACCACTAGAGGGCGTTAGTTCATGTGTTTCATATAGATAACATTGAACTTGAAAATTGGCACTTGAAGCTCCTAGGAGTGAGCACGGATTGGCTAAAAATGCAAGTCTGTCAAAAGAATTGAAATAAAGGGGCAGTTTGCAGAAGCATAGATACAAAGTAATTACAGAGGTAAAACTTGTATTATTAATTAGTAATTCATTTCACTTACCTAACATTTCCCTCATCTAACTCTGTATTAACATCTTTCTCAATCTTGCAGTCCTCACCTCCTGTTTCTCAACCTCCTACCCTTCTAGATTGTAAATTCCCACAGGAATAGGGCCCTCAATCCCTCCTGTATGTGTTTGTAAATTACAAGTCTTGTACTGTTTTATTTATATGAATTGTATCCATGTACAGCGCTGCAGAATATGTTGGCGCTTCATAAATAAAGTATAATAATAATAATATGCAAAACTGGGGAATGGGTAATAAAGGTATTATCTACCTTTTTAAACAAAAAAAAATCTGGTGTTGACTGTCCCTTTAAGAAAAAAAGAACTGCAAAGGGCTTTAACATAAATATATACATATACATGTATAAATATGTTTATGTATAGGTTTATATGTGTGTACATATGTATTTATGTGTGCATTTATGTATTTACAGAAAAGGGGGTGCGATGTGTGTACACCAAAACCTGTGTCAAGATATAGGGCTCCATTTACTAAATGGCGGGTGGACAGTTTCTTAACTCGCTAAGCTGTCCGCCTGCCTTCGCTACACACGGGCAGCGGATCTGTTGATCCGCTTGCCTGTATGTATCCTTACACACTCATCAGAGTGTGTAATGCCCGCCCCTTCAATCGCGCGACCAATCACGTGACTGCAGGGGCTCGCTCTCAGTGATTTTGCCTCGCCACCTAAGAGGTGGTGTAGGGTGTAGGAAGCAGCAGGCTAATGACCGCTGCTTCTTACATTGCGGGAAGCAGGCTCGCATATGCAAACCTGCCCCGCAAAGGCTCCGTAGCAGCTTTCGCTGCTTCGTACATGGAGCCCATAAAGTATAAATAAAGTCTCACGCTGACCAGTAGTATATTAATCCTTCCTTGTTAAATTTTGTTCAATCTATCAACCATAAAACCAAGCAAGAACTTACTTGTTTTGAATATAATCAGCGTCCATGCAGCAAACAGCTTCCATGAATGCATTCAGTTGAGGCAGTGATTTCCGGGATAAGGGGTCAAGGGGTCAGTGTGACAAGCTCCGTCGCTTGGAGGGGAGAGCCCTGTGGTTGGTATAGTCCATATATAACACAAAAGCACAAGAACAAATCCAGACCGGCTCCTCCACATACAGTGTGAACAAATTTATTCAAGTGTATCTAAAAAGACAGCAAAACCAAACGGCTACAAGTGGACTAAAAAACATGTTTCGGCAGTGTCCATATTCTCATTATCTATGAGTACGGACACTGCCGAAATGTGTAAGATGTAAGGGGTGCCGTGCCACTGTTTGTTTGTTTGTTATTTTAGTGCACTTGTAGCTGTTTGGTTTTGCTGTCTTTTTATATACATTAAAATAAATCTGTTCACGCTATTAGGCCTATTTATGAAGGTGCGAGCGGACATGATCTGATATTGCTCTCGGCATTTATCATTGCACCAGCAGTTCTTGTGAACTGCTGGTGCAATGCCGCCCCCTGCAGGGGATGTCAATCAACCCGATCGGGTTGATTTCTGCCTGCCGTCTCAGAGCAGGTCTGAAGGCTCGCCGGAAACATGAGGCATCAAGCTCCATACGGAGCTTGATAAATATGCCCCTATATATGGAGGAGCCGGTCTCAATTTGTTTTTGTGCTTTTGTGTAATTTATTTATTTACAGACATATATACAAAAATAAACACATGCAAACATATGCTGTATATATATATATTGGAGCCCTTTGCAGTCTTGCATTTTGGTAAACTTCAGTCTGGATTTTTTTGTGTTGGGGGTGTGTCTTAAAATACTAGGGTACCAATGCTGTTGGCTACGTCTGTATATTAAAGGGCCATAATATCCAAATGTTTAAACACTTGAAAGTGATGCAGCATAGCTGTAGAAAACTGACTAGAAAATATCTACTGAACATCTCTATGTAAAAAAGAAAGATATTTTACCTCAAAAGTTCCTCAGTAGCCACCTCCCATTGTAAAGGATTTCTAAGCAGCATTTTTTTAGTATGTCTGTCCTGGGGCAGCTGAAAGGATGAGCCTCGTGAACTCTCATATTATTTCACCAATCAGGTAAAGGAAACTTACTATGAAATCTCATGAGAGTTAAGTCAAATCTCAAGAGATCACAGTAAGAGTTCATGACCTCAGCACTGCTGATGCTGATTGGCTGCTGTTCATTTCTTCATTTTTTTTTTTTTTTTACCTGCAGCTGGGAGCAGGTGAAGTATAACATTTTACACAGAACTTACTCTGCTGAGCTGAGGAGATTGTGAGGTAAAATATCTTCCTTTTTTACACAGAGATGCTCAGGTGATATTTTCCTGTCAGCTTTTTACAGTTATACTGCATCAGTTTCAAGTGATTTAGCATATGAGTATTATGTCCCTTTAAGTGAACTCTTGCTCAGTAGGAGCTGGGAACTGTGGAATTGTGTAAAATGTGATGATGGAAGTAAATTGGACAGCTTTTTTTTTATACTGTAAGCTCTCTCTAAAACATTACAGTTTAATTTTGATTTTAGTGTTGCTTTAATTTGGAGAAAGAAAAAAAAAGATTTGTATCCCTACATATGTTTTTTAGGGGATTTTTGCTTGGGAATTTTCATATGTTGCTAGATTTTTCACTGAAGAATGCATTTTAAATTGAAAGACAAATAATAACTGATTCTTACTATAACTATTCCAAAGAAATTGTAGTTAATACAATATATTAGGCAGATTATGTGTTGTGATTTACTTTTTTTTAAAACACAGCAATGCTTGATTTAACTTCTTTGGTAAATTTAGAAAGGGTGATCCATATGGTAATAAGATCCGTCAAATAAAAGTGTTTCCTTTGTTTTTGAAATATGTATAGACAACCACATTACAAGTGAGATACTGCGATTTCAAAGAACGAGGGAAGGTGACAGTTTTGTCCCTATTTTTTGTGAGCTGTGATCACATTTCATTTTAATGTGGTTAGAAGCCATTTGACACCTTAATCAGTATGATATCTCATATGCCTACAGAATTTACCTGCACAATCCAGACTTATCCCCAAGACAATTAAATTGACAAGTAAATAAAAAATGGCAGTTTCCAACATATGCAATAATCTTTTAAAAATAAAATGCTTAACATCTGAAAATGTTTTACACGTTAAAGTTATCTAAAATGTGATATAATTCCAAGACTAAAAAAACAGTTACCTTAATTTTTTCCATTGTCAAAGTCATTATATATGTAGAATGACAGCAATAAAAATTGTAAAAGAAATTATTCACCCTGTGCTTTACACAGCTTTCTGAAAAGAATCTATTGTCTTACAGTCTGGGAAAAAATGGATGATGGACTGCAATATAATGTACAATGTTCTTGAAAATATGTTAAAGATTTATTTTTTTGTTACCTTCATATGATGAATAGCAGTAGTAATTTTGCCAAAATGATCCCCTAATAAAAAACTGTAACTTGAAAACTGTAAAATATTATCCCCTTTAATATATTCCCAATCAACCATTTTAATTGTTGGAGTACATTAAGGGCTAGAATATAGGTGGAACGCTAATTTATTGCGTTACTGCAAATGGGCAAATTTGCCCGTTTCTGGTTGTGTGATAAATAACCAGCCTTTATAAGTGGCTAGTTATTGCCACCGCGAGTTTGCAGTAGCAATTAGTGCTTACAAAATTAACCAGAGATAAGATCTCTGGTTAGTTTTATAAATGTGCCCTAAATTCCCCCCAAATACAGTGTACTGTGTTTTATTAAAATATAAATCGTAGCATTTTTATTTTTTAATAAAATAACTGCACTAGGCAGTATTTTTGGGGTAAAGTTGGCGGGAATGAGTATGGCACGGTCATATATATATATATATATATATATATATATATATATATACACAGTATATATATATATATATATATGTATATATATACATATATATATATATATATATATATATATATATGTATATATATATATATACTGTATATATGTATATATATATATATACTGTATATATGTATATATATATATATATATATATATATGTATATATATATACTGTATATATGTATATATATATATATATATATATATATATATATATATATATATGTGTCAATATGTGTATATACACATATTAACACATAAATATATATGTATATACGCATATACATATATCTACAATTTGCTGCCATCGCTGCGCGACTTACCTCCTATGCCATGCTAGTTCTCATGCTGTGCCTCACGACATGAGAACGAGACTCCTATTGGAGACTATGGAAACTTGCTCTTGTGAGCGCAATGCTTTCCAGCAGTGCGAACGTGAGCTTGTGTTCACATTGCGGTATACTTGTAATACCAGTGCACATTAACGTGCAGTGGTATTATTCAGCAGAGCGCAAATATTGATTTCACAAAGGTAATATTTAGCACTTTACTTTAATCTGGCCCTAAATGGTTTGCAATGTCACTTTAAGTGTTGCACTTGTGCGCAGTTCAAAATACCCCTTTAAAATTAAGCACTGACCTGAAATTAATAATTATATGGCTAGATTACGAGTTTTGCATTATGGTGAAAAAGCAGTGTTATGGCTCTATTTCACTACCGCTGGTATTACGAGTCTTGCAGGTATATCTGTACCGCACACTTTTTGGCCGTAAAGCAACGTAACTTCCGCAGCTTTCAAAATGTCCTTTTTCAATGGGACTTTCACAGTGCCACTATTACGAGTTTGCCTGTCCGGACAAAAAGTGAGCGGTACAGCCTATACCGTCAAGATCCTTACCGTAAACTGAAAGTCAGTAGTTATGGCTTTTATGTTACAAAGCCGTAACATAAAACTCATAACTAAAGTGCTAAAAAGTACACTAACACCCATAAACTACATTTTAACCCCTAAACCGAGACCCTCCTGCATCGCAAGCACTAAAATAAAATTATTAACCCCTAATCTGCCGCTCTGGACATCGCCGCCACTATAATAAACATATTAACCCCTAAACCGACACACTCCTGCATCGCAAACACTAATCTGGTGTCCCTAACATCACCGCAACCTACATTACTGTTATTAACCCCTAATCTGCTGCCCCCAAAATCGCCGCCTCTATACTAAAGTTTTTAACCCCTAAACCTAACCCTAAGTCTAACCCTAACACCCACTAACTTTAACATAATTTAAATTATTCCAAATAAAAATTACAATTACTACCTAAATAATTCCTATTTAAAACTAAATACTTACCTGTAAAATAAAACCTAAGCTAGCTACAATATACCTAACTAGTCCTAAAGCCCGTTCACACGGGCCATTTTTTGCAGTACAGTGGTCACACCCCTTGCACTCTCTCCCTCCCCCTCTCTTTTGCTCTCTCTCTCTCCCCCCTCTCTTTTGCTCTCTCTCTCCCCCTCTCTTTTGCGCTCTCTCTCTTCCCCTTCTCTTTTGCGCTCTCTCTCCCCTCTCTTTTGTGCTCTCTCTCTCTCCCCTCTCTCTTGCGCTCTCTCTCTCCCCTCTCTTTTGTGCTCTCTCTCTCCCCCATCTCTTTTGAGCTCTCTCTCTCCCCCCTCTCTTTTGAGCTCTTTCTCTCCCCCCTCTCTTTTGCGCTTTCTCTCTCCCCGTCTCTTTTGCGCTCTCTCTCTTCCCCCTCTCTTTTGCACTCTCTCTCCCCTCTCTTTTGTGCTCTCTCTCTCCCCTCTCTCTTGCGCTCTCTCTCTCCCCTCTCTTTTGTGCTCTCTCTCTCCCCATCTCTTTTGCGCTTTCTCTCTCCCCTCTCTATTGCGCTCTCTCTCCCCCCTCTCTTTTGAGCTCTTTCTCTCTCCCCCTCTCTTTTGTGCTCTCTCTCTCTCTCTCCCCTCTCTTTTGTGCTTTCTCTCCCCCTCACGTTTGCGCTCTTCCCCCCTCTCTTTTGCGCTCTCTCTCTCGCCCCTCTTTTGCGCTCTCTCTCCCCTCCTCTTTTGCGCTCTCTCTCCCCCTCTCTTTTGCACTCTCTCTCCCCCCCTCTTTTGCACTCTCTCTCCCCCCTCTCTTTTGTGCTCTTTCTCCCCTCTCTTTTGCGCTCTCTCTCTCCCCCCTCTTTTGCGATCTCTCCCCCACTCTTTTGCACTCTCTCTCCCCCCTCTCTTTTGCGCTCTCTCCCCCTCTCTTTTGCGCACTCTCCCCCCTCTATTTTGTGCTCTCTCTCCCCCTCTCTTTTGCGCTCTCTCCCCCATCTCTTTTGTGCTCTCTTTCTCCCCCTCTCTTTTGCGCTCTCTCTCTCCCCCCTCTCTTTTGTGCTCTCTCTCTCCCCATCTCTTTTGCGCTCTCTCCCCCTCTCTTTTGCGCTCTCTCCCCTATCTCTTTTGCTCTCTCTCTCCCTCTCTCTCCCCTCTCTTTTTTGCTCTCTCTCCCCCTCTCTTTTGCACTCTCTCTCCCCCTCTCTTTTGCGCTCTCTCCCCCCCTCTCTTTTGCATGCTCTCTCTCCCCTCTCTTTTGCACTCTCTCTCTCCCCCTCTCTTTTGCACTCTCTCTCCCCCATCTCTTTTGCGCTCTCTCTCTCCCCCATCTCTTTTGCGCTCTCTCTCCCCCTCTCTTTTGCACTCTCTCTCCCCCCTCTTTTGTGCTCTCTCTCCTCCCTCTCTTTTGCCCACCCTCTCTTTTGCACGCTCTCTCCCCCCCTCTTTTGCGCTCTCTCTCCCCCATCTCTTTTGCGCTCTCTCTCCCTCCTCTCTTTTGCGTTTTCTCTCTCCCCCTCTCTTTTGTGCTCTTTCTCCCCTCCCTTTTGCGCTCTCTTTCCCCCCTCTCTTTTGTGCTCTCTCCCCCCCTCTCTTTTGCGCTCTCTCTTCCCCCATCTCTTTTGCAATCTCTCTCCCCCCTCTCTTTTGTGCTCCCCCCTCTCTTTTGCTCTCTCTCCCTCCTCTCTTTTGCACTCTCTCTCCCCCCTCTCTTTTGCGCTCCTCCCCCCTTTCATTTGCTCTCTTTCTCTCCCCCCTCTTTTGCGCTCTCTCTCCCCTCCCTCTTTTGTGCTCTCTCTCCCCCCTCTCTTTTGCGCTCTATCCCCCCTCTCTTTTGTGCTCTCCCTCCTCTCTTTTGCGCTCTCTCTCCCCCTCTCTTTTGCGCTCTCTACCCCTTTTTTTGTGCTCTCTCTCTCCCCCCTCTTTAGCTCTCTCTCTCTCCCTCTTTTGCTCTCTCTCTCCCCCCCTCTCATTTGCGCGCTCTCTCTCCCCCTCTCTTTTACGCTCTCTTTCTCCCTCTCTCTTTTGTGCTCTCTCCCCCTCTCTTTTGCGCTCTCTCTTCCCCCTCTTTCTCCCCAACCCCTCTCTCTCTCCTACCCCTCTTTCTCATCCCCTCTCTCTCTCCCCCTCTCTCTCTCCCCCCCTTTCTCTCTCTCTCTCTCTCTCTCTCTCTCTCTCTCCCTCTCTCTCTCTCTCTCCCCCCTCTCTATCTCTCTCCCCCCTCTCTCTCACCCGCCTCTCTCTCACCCGCCTCTCTCTCTCCCCCCTCTCTCTCCCCCCTCTCTCCCCCCTCTCTTTCTCCCCTCCTCTCTCTCTCCCCTCTCTATCTCTCTCCCCTCTCTATCTCTCTCCCCTTTATCACGTGACCGCACCGACCACGCCCCCTTAATGCCCGGCCATGCCCCCTTCACAGCCATTAACGCCAGGCCAGGCCCCGTCACGTCGGCCACGCCCCCGCTCATGCCCGGCCACGCCGCAGATCAGCTAGCGACTCAAAGGCCAGGTGTGTTTGTCCTTATGCTGTCTCTACTGCACATGACAGCTTCGGACAAACACACTTGGCCTTTTATATTATTGGATAGTTACATTATATCTATCTTAGGTTTTATTTTTATTACACAGCTAAATTTGTTTTTATTTTAACTAGGTAGACTAGTTAGTAAATAGTTATTAACTATTTACTAGGTACCTAGTTAAAATAAATACAAATTTACCAGTAAAATAAAACCTAACCTGTCTTACACTAAAACCTAACCTTACACTACAATTAAATAAACTACATTAATTAAATACAAATAACTAAATTACACAAAATAAAAAAGAAATTATCAAATATTTAAACTAATTACACCTAATCTAATAGCCCTATCAAAATAAAAAAGCCTCCCCAAAATAAAAAACCCCCACTAGCCTAAACTAAACTGCCAATAGCCCTTAAAGGGGCCTTTTGTGGGGCATTGCCCCAAAGAAATCAGCTCTTTTACCTGTAAAAAAAAATACAAACAACCCCCAACAGTAAAACACACCATCCACACAACCAAACCCCCCAAATAAAATCATATCTAAAAAAACCTAAGCTCCCCATTGCCCTGAAAAGGGCATTTGGATGGGCATTGCCCTTAAAATGGCATTTAGCTCTTTTTCAGCCCAAACCCTAATCTAAAAATAAAACCCACCCAATAAACCCTTAAAAAACCTAACATTAACCCCCAAAATGTATTTAATTGTAGTGTAAGGTTAGGTGTTAGTGTAAGGCAGGTTAGGTTTTATTTTACAGGTACATTTGTATTTATTTTAACTAGGTAGCTAGTAAATAGTTAATAACTATTTACTAACTAGTCTACCTAGTTAAAATAAATACAAACTTGCCTGTGAAATAAAAATAAAACCTAAGATTGATACAATGTAACTATTAGTTATATTGTAGCAAGCTTAGGGTTTATTTTATAGGTAAGTATTTAGTTTTAAATAGGAATTAGTTAGGTAATGATAGTAATTTTTATTTAGATTTATTTAAATTATATTAAAGTTAGTGGGTGTTAGGGTTAGGATTAGACTTAGGGTTAGGTTTAGGGGTTAATAACTTTAGTATAGTGGCGGCGATGTTGGTGGCGGCATAATAGGGGTTTATAAGTGTAGGTAGGTAGCGACAATATTGGGGGTGGCAGATTAGGGGTTATTAGTGTAATGTAGGTGGTGGCAACATTGGGGGCGGCAGATTAGGGGTTAATAAATTTATGTAGGTGGTGGCGATGTTGGGGGCGGCAGATTAGGGTTTAATAAGTGTGATTTAGGTGTCGGTGATGTTGGGGGCAGCAGATTAGGGGTGTTTAGACTCAGGGTTTATGTCAGGGTGTTAGGTGTAAACATAACTTTTTTTTCCCCATAGGAATCAATGAGGCTGCGTTTCGGAACTTTACGCTCCTTTATTGCAGGTGATAGGCTTTTGTTTAGCCAGCTCTCCCCATTGATGTCTATGGGGAAATCGTGCATGAGCACGTAAAACCAGCTCAAAGCAGAGCTGGTATTTGAGTGTGGTATGGAGCTCAATATTGCTCAATGCTGCAATATTGCCTGCTAACACCGGGTTTTTGCAAACCTGTAATAGCAGCGCTATAGAGAGGTGAGCGGTGCAGCCGCTCATAACACAAAATTCATAATCAAGCAGATTGTTTGCTAGTTTGCAAAACATTTGGAAATGCTATAGAAATAAATGATTTAAGTATAAGTGCATATACTGTTGGTATTTATCTTTGCACAAGCATTTCTAGTGAAATGTTTGTGCAATGCCGCCCCATGCACATTCGTGGCCAATCGGCTGCTAGCAGGGTGTATTATTCAAACCGATCGTATCCGATAGAGCTGATTGCTGTCCACCACCTCTTATGACCGCTGCTTCTTAACTTACATTTCCGGCGGGCCAGAAAGTATGGGGGTAGATAGCAGCATTCGCTGCTTGGTAAATCTACTCCATAATAAGAGCAAAACTTCTAGTACGGTTAACGCTTGAGTGGAAGCATTAAATAGTGCTCTAGTTGTATTCTGACCCTATATGTTTTAATAAGTGTTAATTTCTTTATGACTTATTTTTTTAGCAATATACAGTAACTGTTATAAGAACTAATTACTTATTAGGACTCAGCATTGTAAGTGAGCAAAACTTAGATCAGATTCCAACACCTATCCACGTCTTGTTCACTCTCTACAAACACATCTTAAACCTTGCATAGCTAGAAAGAGGCTTACCAGGTAAAGGAAATGTCAGATAGGACAGGTGATAAAAAGCATCCAAAAACCTATGAGAAGTGGGTGGGGTGTTTCAGGGTGCTTGCGTCCTGCTATCGGAAGGTTTACCTTCAACATGCACTTAATGTTCTCAATAGTGATGTTGCGAACAGTTCGCCGGAGAACAGTTCCTGGCGATCTTAGCTTGTTCGTGTTCGCCGCGGCGGGCGAACACATGCAATGTTCTATCCGCCCCCCTATTCGTCATCATTGAGGAAACTTTGACCCTGTATCTCACAGTCTGCAGACACATTTGAGCCAATCAGCAGCAGACACTCCCTCCCAGACCCTCCCAGCTCCTGGGCAGCAGCCATTTTAGATTCATTCTGATCCTGCATTCTTAGTGAGAGGAGGGTTAGTGCTGCTGCTGGTGATTTTATAGGGAAATTGATAGCTAGGCTAGAGTATTCAGTGTCCACTACAGTCCTGAAGGACTCATCTAATCTCTGCTGTAAGGACTGCACCCCAAAAAGCCCTTTTTAGGGCTTTTTGTTTTTGTTTTGTTTTTTAAATCTAATTGCATTAGTCTGCCTGTCAGCCTGTGTGTGAGGCTCACAGCATATACTGTGATAAATTGCTCTGTGCCACCACTGATATCTGGTGTAACATTAGTGTAAATTTAAAAAAAAAATTACATCATTTTGCTAGTGTAATCTAATTTCATTTTCCATCAGGCCTGTGTGTCAGGCCCACAGCATATACTGTGATTAATTGCTCTGTGCCACCACTCATATCTGGTGTAACATTAGTGTAAATTTAAAAAAAAAAAAAAACTTTTATATCAGTTTGCTGTAATCTAATTTCATTTTCCATCAGGCCTGTGTGTCAGACCCACATCATATACTGTGATTAATTGCTCTGTGCCACCACTGATATCTGGTGTAACATTAGTGTAAATTTAAAAAAAAAAAAACTTTTACATCAGTTTGCAAGTGTAATCTAATTTAATTTTCCATCAGTCCTGTGCCACCACTGATATCTGGTGTAACATTAGGGTAAATTTAAAAATAAACTTTTACATCAGTTTGCTACTGTAATCTAATTTCATTTTCCATCAGGCCTGTGTGTCAGGCCCACAGCATATACTGTGATTAATTGCTCTGTGCCACCACTCATATCTGGTGTAACATTAGTGTAAATTTAAAAAAAATGAAACTTTTACATCAGTTTGCTAGTGTAATCTAATTTCATTTTCCATCAGGCCTGTGTGTCAGACCCACAGCATATACTGTGATTAATTGCTCTGTGCCACCACTCCTATCTGGTGTAACATTAGTGTAAATTTAAAAAACAAAATTTTTTACATCAGTTTGCTACTAGTGTAATCTAATTTCATTTTCCATCAGGCCTGTGTGTCAGGCCCACATCATATACTGTGATTAATTGCTCTGTGCCACCACTGATATCTGGTGTAACATTAGTGTAAATTTAAAAAAAAAAAAAAACTTTTACATCAGTTTGCAAGTGTAATCTAATTTCATTTTTCATCAGTCCTGTGTGCCAGGCCCACAGCATATACAGTGATTAATTGCTCTGTGCCACCACTCATATCTGGTGTAACATTAGGGTAAATTTAAAAAATAAACTTTTACATCAGTTTGCTACTGTAATCTAATTTCATTTTCCATCAGGCCTATGTGTCAGGCCCACAGCATATACTGTGATTAATTGCTCTGTGCCACCACTCATATCTGGTGTAACATTAGGGTAAATTTAAAAAAAATAAACCTTTACATCAGTTTGCTAGTGTAATCTAATTTAATTTTCCATCAGGCCTGTGTGTCAGACCCACAGCATATACTGTGATTAATTGCTCTGTGCCACCACTCCTATCTGGTGTAACATTCGTGTAAATTTAAAAAAAAAAAAAAAAACTTTTACATCAGTTTGCTACTGTAATCTAATTTCATTTTCTATCAGGCCTGTGTGTCAGGCCCACAGCATATACTGTGATTAATTGCTCTGTGCCACCACTCATATCTGGTGTAACATTAGTGTAAATTTAAAAAAAACTAAACTTTTACATCAGTTTGCTACTAGTGTAATCTAATTTAATTTTCCATCAGGCCTGTGTGTCAGGCCCACAGCATATACTGTGATTAATTGCTCTTTGCCACCACTGATATCTGGTGTAACATTAGTGTAAATTTAAAAAAAAAAACTTTTACATCAGTTTGCAAGTGTAATCTAATTTCATTTTCCATCAGTCCTGTGTGCCAGGCCCACAGCACATACTGTGATTAATTGCTCTGTGCCACAACTTATATCTGGTGTAACATTAGGGTAAATTTAAAAAAAAAACTTTTACATCAGTTTGCTACTGTAATCTAATTTAATTTTCCATCAGGCCTGTGTGTCAGGCCCACATCATATACTATGATTAATTGCTCTGTGCCACCATTCCTATCTGGTGTAACATTAGTGTAAATTTTTTTTAAAAAAACTTTTACATCAGTTTGCTATTGTAATCTAATTTCATTTTCCATTAGGCCTGTGTGTCAGGCCCACAGCATATACTGTGATTAATTGCTCTGTGCCACCACTGATATCTGGTGTAACATTAGTGGAAATTTAAAAAAAAAAAACTTTTACATCAGTTTGCTAGTGTAATCTAATTTCATTTTCCATCAGTCCTGTGTGCCAGACCCACAGCATATACTGTGATTAATTGCTCTGTGCCACCACTCATATCTGGTGTAACATTAGGGTACATTTAAAAAAAAAAAACTTTTACATCAGTTTGCTACTGTAATCTAATTTCATTTTCCATCAGGCCTGTGTGTCAGGCCCACAGCATATGCCATGCCTAATTGCTCTGTTTTCCATCACTCGTATCTGGTGTCATATTAGTCTAATTTTTTTTATAAAAAACTTTTACATCAGTCTGCTAGTATAATCTAATTGCAGTTGCCAGGCCAGCCTGCCACTGCCAGCCTCAGTGCCACCACTCATATCTGGTGTAACATTAGTGTTAATTTAAAATTTTATTTAATTGTAGTTGCCAGGCCAGCCTGCTACTAGTGCCAGCCTGTGTGTCAGGCTCCCAGCATATACTGTGCCTACTTTCATCCTCAGTGCCACCACTCATATCTGTTGTAAC
The DNA here is from genome assembly GCF_027579735.1 of Bombina bombina. Lineage (NCBI taxonomy): Eukaryota > Metazoa > Chordata > Amphibia > Anura > Bombinatoridae > Bombina > Bombina bombina. The sequence goes on from NC_069504.1 coordinate 417,644,169, forward strand.
ATTAGTGTAACTTTTTAAAAAAAACGTTTACATCAGTCTGCTAGTGCTATTTAATTTTAGTTTCCAGGCCAGCCTGCCACTAGTGCCAGCCTGTGTGTTAGGCTCCCAGCATATACTGTGCCTACTTCCATCCTCAGTGCCACCACTCCTATCTGTTGTAACATTAGTGTAAATTTTTTAAAAAAAAACTTTTACATCAGTCTGCTAGTGTTATTTAATTTTAGTTGCCAGGCCAGCATGCCACTAGTGCCAGCCTGTGTGTCAGGCTCCCAGCACTGTGCCTACTTCCATCCTCAGTGCCACCACTCCTATCTGTTGTAACATTAGTGTAAGCGAGATTGCCCAGGCATCTACCAAACGGAGGCAGGTACTCAACAATCACTGGTATAGATATAGATATAAAATTTATTACATATAAAATTTACAGAGTATCATGGATCAATGAGAGCTAACAATAGTTAATAAAACAAGATAAAAACAATAAGCAATATAAAAACAATATAGATGAAAATAAAAACAAACAGATGCAATAATAAACTCTCTGTTTGTGTACAATAAATGGATGAAATAACAATATGAATAGAACGAAAGGAGTGAATCCTGCCGCCCTAGATGAGATACAGGTGAAATCGTGTTCTTAGTGTGCCAAAAAATGTGTCAGAAAAAATATAAAAATATTGGAATCCAATGAGTATGCTGAATGATCAAATGTCCGTATTCACGGAACAGTAGGAAGTGGTAAACCTTCCTCTTGCAAATTCTCTACCCACAATTACTTTTTAGAAAGCATGTTGTGAGTATTTTAAAACCACCAGACAGATACAAACAACTATTACATTGAATTGGATCGCCACAATCACTGTTATAGTACGTCTCTAACCGGAAGTGACATCACGGTCCATTCGCGGGGGAGAGACTAATAACACTTATATTAGAGTGTTTTACTAGATACTGTGCATCATAAATAATGATTTCGAACAGAATATGTCAATAACACATTAGACATACAAACACATAAGGGTTTAAGAAAAATAAACAAATGCCGGTAGTTCATCAACCGGAAGTGATTGATGATCGAACTTGGGGTCAAGTACCCTTTATAAGGCACCTTCCAGAATGCAAAAACCAGTCTTGAGAAAGGCCTGATACGGGCCGAAACGCGTAGACACTGGTAAGCCTTATTTCTATTTGTTCTAAATCGTTGTACAATCTACACTATTTTTATTTTCTTTTTTTTAGGAGGAGATCGTGATTACCCTTAAGCCCCATTAGTCTTACACACTGTTGTGGTAATAACTACAATCAAGTTATGTGGTAAACACAGTTTGGCAAGGACATTGTTAATCACCTATTTGACTATTTGAATATAATTTTTTTACCATTTTTTTTACTACCATTTTTTGTCACCATTTTTTACATTGTTTCACATTCACACGAGTATACTATCGCTCTCCATTTGGGATTTGGACACAATCTATGCTTATTTGGAAACAACCACTGTTTTTGATTTGGAGATAACCACTTTTTTTAACACGGACAAATATATATATATATATTTTTTATTTGGATTTTTCAATAGAGATTATTGTTTAACAACGGACACTTTTTTCTGACTTCACTGTGCATCATTTTGTGTATCCATTGACACTTATTAGATTTTGACACCTGTTGTTTTTAAGTTTTTCAAGGATAGGTTTAAAACGGACATTTGATCATTCAGCATACTCATTGGATTCCAATATATTTATATTTTTTCTGACACATTTTTTGGCACACTAAGAACACGATTTCACCTGTATCTCATCTAGGGCGGCAGGATTCACTCCTTTCATTCTATTCATATTGTTATTTCATCCATTTATTGAACACAAACAGACAGTTTATTATTGCATCTGTTTGTTTTTATTTTCATCTATACTGTTTTTATATTGCTTATTGTTTTTATCTTGTTTTATTAACTATTGTTAGCTCTCATGGATCCATGATACTCTGTAAATTTTATATGTAATACATTTTATATCTATATCTATACCAGTGATTGTTGAGTACCTGCCTCCGTTTGGTAGGCGCCTGGGCAATCTCACTATATAGTCTGCTCCCTTGGTGTTTGCTAGGTGCACCTCTTCCTGGGCCATAGGTACCCAGTAGGCGCTTTCTCCACTTGTCACTCCGTAACATTAGTGTAAATTTTGTCAAATTTTTTTTTTACATCAGTCTGCTAGTGTTATTTAATTTTAGTTGCCAGGCCAGCCTGCCACTAGTGCCAGCCTGTGTGTCAGGCTCCCAGCATATACTGTGCCTACTTCCATCCTCAGTGAAACCACTTCTATCTGTTGTAACATTAGTGTAAATTATTTTAAAAAAAACTTTTACATCAGTCTGCTAGTGTTATTTAATTTTAGTTGCCAGGCCAGCCTGCCACTAGTGCCAGCCTGTGTGTCAGGCTCCCAGCATATACTGTGCCTACTTCCATCCTCAGTGCCACCACTCCTATCTGTTGTAACATTAGTGTAAATTTTTTAAAAAAAAACATTTTACTTCAGTCTGCTAGTTTTATTTAATTGCAGTTGCCTGCCTGCCTGCCAGTGTGTGTGCCAGGCCCACTTTCCAAATAGTGCCACCAATCATATTTGTTATAACAGTAGTGTAAATATTTTTAAAAAAACTTTTTTGACTGTGAAACATCAGTCTGTTAGTGTAATGTAATTGAAGTTGCCTGCCTGCCAGCGTGTGTGCCAGGCCCACTTGCCAAGTTAGTGGCACCACTCATATTTGTTGTAACAGTAGTGTAAATATTTAAAATAAGAAAATTTTTGACTGTGAAACATCAGTCTGCTAGTGCAATCTAATTGCAGTTGCCTGCCTGCCTGCCTGCCAGCCAGCCAGCGTGTGTGCCAGGCCCACTTGCCAACTAGTGCCACCAATCATATTTGTTTTAACAGTATTGTAAATATTTTAAAGAAAAACTTTTTTGACTGTGAAACATCATTCAGCTAGTGTAATCTAATTGCAGTTGCCTGCCTGCCAGCATGTGTGCCAAGCCCACTTGCCAACTAGTGCCACCAATCATATTTGTTATAACAGTAGTATAAATATTAAAAAAAAAAATTGGACTGTGAAACATCAGTCTGCTTGTGTAATCTAATTGCAGTTGCCTGCCTGCCAGCGTGTGTGCCAGGACCACTTGCCAAGCCAACTACTGCCACCAATCATATTTGTTGTAACAGTAGTGTAAATATTAAAAAAAAAAAATTTGGAATGTGAAACATCAGTCTGCTATTGTAATCTTATTGCATTTGCCTGCCTGCCACCATGTGTGCCAGGCTCACTTGCCAAGTTAGTGGCACCACTCATATTTGTTGTAACAGTAGTTTAAATATTTAAAAAAATAAACATTTTTGGCTGTGAAACATCAGTCTGCATTTTTGTGTCAGGCTCACAGCGTATCCTGTGCCCACTTGCCCAGTGCCACCACTCATATCTTGTTTAATAGTAGTGTAAGTGTACATTTAAAAAAAATAAACTTTTTGGATTGTGAAACATCAGTCTGCTTTTTTTGTGTCAGCCTCACAGCGTATACTGTGCCCACTTGCCCAGTGGCACCACTCTTATTTTGTTTAATAGTAGTGTTATCTGAACCGTTTGGGAGGTACGAAATCCAGAGATCTTTCCAATATTACCAAGGAATTTATTCACCTGTGTTTAGACAGGAATATTTCTGTGAAAGCAGAATACATTCCAGGTCTTTCAAACACAGCGGCATATTGGGGTTCCCGTTTTCTGATGGATTACAGCAATTGGAGACTCGACAGAGATGTTTTTCTTTCTCTGTCTCACCTCAGAGGTCCCTTCACTATCGACCTTTTTGGATCTTGTCTAAATTTCCAAATTCTCTCTTACTACAGTTGGAGACCGGATCCAGACGCAGCAGCAATCAATGCCTTTCTCCAACTCTGGCCTCCTCAAGGAGCCTATGCCTTCCCTCCCTTCTCGATGATTTTGAGAACGATTGCTGTGTTTCGTAGAGACAAAATTTCTCTGCTTCTAGTAACTCCCCTTTGGCCAACTCAACTTTGGTACCCTGCTCTTCTGGAAATGTCATTCAAACTTCCAGCTGTGTGATGTCCGTTTGTTGCTTCAGTGTTTCCTGGAGTACTGTGTCCTTAGTGAGCCACAATAGTGTGAAGAAAGTAGTTCTGGCAATGTTTCAGCTCTTAGCAGAGCCTTTGTCAAGCCTGTTACTTTCTTCTAAATGAGCTCCTTTTATAGCTCTATCTGTAATGTTAATCCAAAGGGGCGGTTTATTGCAATTAGTGAGATCCTTAATAGCTGAACCACCAATGTATTTAGTATAAACAAGACAAAATATGTACGTTTAAAACCGGATGATTAGTTAGAACTATTTGTATTGATAAGATACACATATCAAGATTAGTGTGGGACTCTTTTTTTTCCTCTAAGAAAAGGATATATTTAATAGTACCTAATTTTTCAGAAGAGAATAAATGAAAGAGAGCCTTAAAGTACCTATAGGTGTAAAAACAAAGTGCAAACTTCAGTGTTCTAATAATAAGGCAGCTTTTACTAAAGGCATTCATAATGTGAAATAGAAATTTAATAATATAATAACATACATGTACATTGGATGTTTATTTATATTTAAAATAGACTCTTATATATACATACATAAATCCTTATCAACTGAAATATTTACTCGCATATTTTGTTTTTACAAGAATTTGGCAAAAATAATTTAATATTAAATTTTGGCTAAAAATATTTTTAAAATTGATTTGGGTTGTTTTTATTTTCTATGTTAAATTTTTTTTTACTTATAAAATGATCTATCTATAAAAAGTGCGTGTATTTATATCTAACTTCTAAAAGCTTTAAGAATAAATATATATCTAAGAATCATAAAAAATGTTTATATTATTTGATTAAATTATGCAGATATATAGGAACAGACTATTATTCTAAAAACCTAGTGGGATACAAATTATTACCTAAGGAAACATGATAGATCCATTTCCAAATTTAGACCATTGGGGATTAGAGTGTTGACATTAAAAATCCACCTTGATTCTGTCAGGCTCACAAATATGCCTGCAACAAAACAAAGATTGGACTGGACCACAGCCACTGAGTTAGCAAAATATTATGTAGTTGTAGCAAATTGTGTACAAAGAGCAGTTACATAGGCATTACCCCGGAGTAATGTGTAAAAGCACAACAGACACAACTTGCATTTGATTTAAGAATAATAGCACACAGGTAGGTAAGGCTTCACAAGCATTAGCAGGGTGATAGTGATACAGCAACCTGACTGTGAACTAAATGTCAGAGTAAAAATAGTAAACAATATAAAGCATGATTTATGCGCAAAATAGAAAAATAAGTAATGGCCAAAAATTACATAAGTATACAAGTAATGCGTATTGTAGTACCTGGTAATCTGATGTAAAAGGATTTAGGAAAAACAGAGTGCAGGTCAGCTCCGATGAAGCAGTTTAGCTTAGAGTGGAAAGCTGTAAGGCGCTCTGCTTGGCGTGTGACGTCACAGAGGCGGCAGATCCGGATGAGCTGTGAAAAGTTCTGACAGGCACAGAGAATTGTAACAGGCGTGATACTCTGAAGCTGGAGAGCTAATCAGAGTGCAGCTCAGTTAGAAGCAAAATGAACAATACCAAGCAAGGAGGTAACTGGGAGGCCGGTATTTATGTAGATCCTGAAGATTAGTTAAAGGGGCAGTAAGAAAGGCAAAAACCTGACAGGACTCCCCCCCCTAAGAGCAACTCCGGTGCTCAAGAAGTAGGACGGTCAGGGTTGCGTTGATGGAATCTGGAGATGAGTCTAGGAGCAGATATGTTGGATGATGGTTCCCAGGAGTTATGTTCTGAGGAATATCCCTTCCATTTAATCAGGTACTGTAGAATGCCTCTTCGTCTTCTAGAATCCAGGATGTTCTCTACTTCATACTCCATGTTCGGGTCAATAGAGACCGGAGGTAGGGATTGTCCAGTTGGATGATCACGTAGATGTTTATAAGGTTTAAGCAAAGATACATGAAATGTTGGGTGTATCTTGAGCATGGAGGGTAGTGTGAGACGGACAGCATTACAGTTGATGATGCGCTGGATGGGAAACGGACCTATGAACAGAGGTGAGAGTTTCCTTGAGGGTGTACATAAACGTAGATTTTTGGTGGAAAGCCACACAAGGTCACCAACAGAATAAGCAGGAGGAGGAATATGTTTTCGATCAGAATACCTCTTTTGCACAACTTTAGCAGTATCAATGGTTCGTTTGATGGTGGCAAAGTTGGTGACAATGGAGGAAGTGAGATCTGAAATATGTGGGTGATCAGGAATTTTTTCGGGGAGAAATTGAAATTTGGGGTGGAACCCATAATTAATATAGAAAGGAGTCTGTTTGGTAGTGGAATGTACAGTGTTGTTGAAAACAAATTCGGCATAATGAAGGTATTGGGACCAGGTGTTTTGTGCAGTATGACAATAAGAGCGTAGAAACTGTTCCACCCACTGATTGCAGCGTTCAGTTTGCCCATTAGTCTGTGGATGGTATGAGGAAGATAATCTTTTCTCGATGCAGAATTGTTCGCAGAAGGCAGACCATAGGGCACTGGTAAATTGCGATCCACGATCTGTGAGGATGTTAGAGGGCAAGCCATGTAATTTAAATATGTTAGTCATTAGTAGTTGTATGGTTTCAGCAGCAGTAGGTAACTTGTGATATGGAATCAGGTGAAGCATTTTGCTGAATAAGTCCACTACAACTAGAATTGTTGTGTAATTACTAGAGTTTGGTAAATCCACTATGTAGTCGAGAGCAATGTGCTGCCATGGCTTATCAGGAGTAGGAATAGATAGTAACAAGCCGTAAGGTGGTCTTTTAATCCTCTTTGTAGTAGTACAAACATAACAGGAGTTAATGTACCTGGTCACATCAGATGTTATAGTTGGCCACCAATAGGATCTGATAATTAGTTCCTTGGTTTTAGTTATGCCACAGTGTCCCCCCAAGGGTGAATCATGAGCAGATTTCAGTAGCTGGTTACGAAGTGATGGTGGGATGTATATCTTGCCCTGGTAGCAGTAGAGACCAGCTGAATTCTTGAGTAATAAGTTAGTAGGTAATGTTGTGTCTTTAGTTTGTTCAGTCCGTAGGTATGTAGTAGTGTCAGCTGAGAAGAGAAGAATGTTTTCCTTGGGGATAACCAATTGAGGGATAGGGGAGTGATGTTCAATACCTGGCAAACGTGATAGAGCATCTGCCTTTCCGTTCTTATTGGCAGGCCGGTAAGTGATAAGGTAGTTGAACCTAGAGAAAAACAGATTCCAACGTACTTGACGTGCTGAAAGGGTTCTGGTGGTCTTGAGGTATTGTAAATTACGGTGATCAGTATATACTATGGTGGGTGTAGTGAGCCTTCAAGTAAGTGTCTCCATTGTTCAAATGCTGCTTTGATTGCAAGAAGCTCTTTTTCTCCAATCGGGTATTGTCTCTCTGCGTCTGTTAGAGTCCTGGAGTAATAGGCGACAGGATGTAGAGGTTGTTGGAATGCATCTCTTTGTGACAAGACTGCACCGAGAGTGAAATCAGAAGCATCGACTTCCAATACAAAAGGTAATTCTGTGTTAGGATACCTGAGTATTGGGGCTGTAGTGAAACTTGTTTTAAGATGGTCGAAAGCATTTTGAGCGTGGGGTGTCCATGCAAATTTGATGTTCTGTTTGGTTAAATTAGTAAGAGGTTTTGCGAGCATGGAATAGTTCTTAATAAACTTCCTATAAAAGTTTGCAAATCCAAGGAAGCTTTGGACCTCTTTCCTAGTGGTTGGAATTGGCCAGTTCAGAACTGCTTGGATTTTATTATTATCCATGCATATGCCTTTGTCAGATATAATGTATCCTAGGAAGGGAATGCTGTTGGTATGGAAGATACATTTTTCTGCTTTCACAAATAATGAATTACTTTGTAGGCGTGTGAGAACTTGGCGGACATGATTCTTATGTTCAGCTAGGGTTTTGGAAAAAATGAGAATATTGTCCAGATATATAACTACAAAGGAATCCAAAATATCCTTGAAAATGTCGTTGATCAGATGCTGGAAAGTGGCAGGAGCATTGCAGAGACCGAATGGCATGACAACATATTCAAACAGCCCATACCGTGTACGGAATGCCGTCAGCCATTCATCTCCTGCCCGCATTCTGATCAAATTATAAGCTCCACGGAGATCCAGCTTGGTAAAAATTTTGGATCCCTGTAGACGCTCTATTAATTCGGATATGAGGAGTAAGGGGTAGCGATTCTTTACAGTCACTTTGTTCAGTTGTCTGTAGTCGACTATCGGTCTGAGCGAACCATCTTTGTTTTTCACAAAGAAGATTCCAGCGGCGGATGGCGAGGTTGAGGGTCTGATGAAACCCTTTTTTAAGTTATCATCAAGATATGTTCTTAGGTGTTGTAGCTCGGGTTTAGACAGTGGAAAAATATGTCCGCAGGGTATGACTGCTCCAGGAAGTAAATCTATAGGGCAGTCATACGGTCTGTGTGGAGGGAGATTCTCAGATTCAGTTTTACTGAATACATGAGAGAATTCCTGATATTCTGGGGGAACAATAGGTATGTGAGAATCTGTAGATGGCTGTAGAAGTAAGTGTGGGAAACAGGTGGATTTACAGTAAGTAGAGTTAAATTGAATTGTAAGTGAGGACCATGAGATACAAGGGTCGTGTTGCCTGAGCCACTCTAAGCCTAAAATTAGAGGGAAATCAGGGGATGTGATAACATCAAACTTAACAAATTCCCTATGGTTACAGGGGGTTGACATGAGAATAGGAATGGTTTCATATAAGACAGGTCCTGAGGACAAAAGTTCACCATCTATACCCCTTAAAGGAACAGGACACAATTTCTTGAGAAGGGGTATTTTATTTATGTTACAGAAATTCACATCCAAGTATGATAGGGCGGCCCCTGAGTCAATAATCCCTTGAACGTTCACTTGTGTTTGGTCCCACTGTAATACAAGAGGCATATTGCAGTAATGGCTAGATTTTAGTACAGTTTTAATAGAACAAGAGGGTGTGTTTTGCTTACCCATTTTCTGACGGGGAAGATTTGGACAGTCTTTTACCCCATGATCATCTGCGGCACAGTACATGCATAAGTTCAGAGACCTACGTCTTAGTTTCTCCTGAGTACTTAGGGGTCCCCGCAGGAAGGCTATATCCATTGGTTCCGGTAGGGATTTAGAATATGTATTGACAGTAGTTGGTGTAGGTTTGTGCCTAGGGTGTAAATCATGGTAGGATCTTTCGTGATGTCTTTCCCTAAGTCTCCTATCAATGCAAATGCTGAGGTCTATGAGCTGTTCTAGGGTTGGTGGTATTTGAGTGCGTGACAGCTCATCCTTAATGGCCTCAGAGAGTCCTAGCCTAAATTGGTTACGAAGGGACAAGTTGTTCCACTGGGTATCAGGGGCCCACCTCTTAAATTCTGCTATGTATTCCTCTACCTCTCTTTTCCTCTGCTTTAGGGACCTCATAGAATTTTCAGCAGTTTGTTGTTTGAAGGGGTCCTCATAAATTTGTGCTAAAGCAGAGAAAAAGGAGTCTAGAGAATTAAGGATATCATCATTCTGTTCAAGGAAAGTATTTGCCCATGCTCTGGGCTCAGCTCTGAGATAGGAAATTGTGGTCATAACTTTTACCCTATCGTTGGGGTAAGTGAAAGGCTTAAGGGTAAACAATAGGTAGCATGAGTTTTTAAATTCTCTAAAGACCTTTCTGTCCCCAGAGAAGGGTTCTGGGTAGCTGATATGCGGTTCTTGTGGGGGGGGTTTCCTCTCCACAACATCTTTAATGTACGTTTTTAAGTTGTCATTTTCTAACTTAAGTGTGTTAAGTCCTTCAGTAAGGAGATCAACTTTAGTAGTAAGTGTTTGTATGTGTGAGGCCATTTCAGTTGGGTCCATTTTATTTTTTATGGCTTGGTATTTCTGTCAGGCTCACAAATATGCCTGCAACAAAACAAAGATTGGACTGGACCACAGCCACTGAGTTAGCAAAATATTATGTAGTTGTAGCAAATTGTGTACAAAGAGCAGTTACATAGGCATTACCCCGGAGTAATGTGTAAAAGCACAACAGACACAACTTGCATTTGATTTAAGAATAATAGCACACAGGTAGGTAAGGCTTCACAAGCATTAGCAGGGTGATAGTGATACAGCAACCTGACTGTGAACTAAATGTCAGAGTAAAAATAGTAAACAATATAAAGCATGATTTATGCGCAAAATAGAAAAATAAGTAATGGCCAAAAATTACATAAGTATACAAGTAATGCGTATTGTAGTACCTGGTAATCTGATGTAAAAGGATTTAGGAAAAACTGAGTGCAGGTCAGCTCCGATGAAGCAGTTTAGCTTAGAGTGGAAAGCTGTAAGGCGCTCTGCTTGGCGTGTGACGTCACAGAGGCGGCAGATCCGGATGAGCTGTGAAAAGGTCTGACAGGCACAGAGAATTGTAACAGGCGTGATACTCTGAAGCTGGAGAGCTAATCAGAGTGCAGCTCAGTTAGAAGCAAAATGAACAATACCAAGCAAGGAGGTAACTGGGAGGCCGGTATTTATGTAGATCCTGAAGATTAGTTAAAGGGGCAGTAAGAAAGGCAAAAACCTGACAGATTCCAATTGTAAAAGCATGTTTTCCATGTCTCCTCCCCTACCTTTATCCTTCACTTTCGCTATCCCTATGTAATTAAAATATGTGAGATTACCTCCGTTGCATGTCTTAAAGTGTTTTGCAACCGGGAGATCTTGGTTTCTCTCTTTGTCAGCATTTTCAATTGATGATAGATGCTCTCGTATGCGTTCTCTAAGGGGTCTTGTCGACTCTCCTATATATTGACTCCCACATTTACATTGTATTAAATAAACAATATTTTTATCAATACATCTAATTAGCTCATTAATTTTAAATTGTTTCCCTGTTGATGATGAGGTAAAACAAGTTACAAAGATTACAGGGATAAAATCCTCTTAAATCATTACCCAACATGTCTTTATCTGATCTCTTTTTTGGAATTACATACAGTGGGTGCTAATATACTCTTTAAATTATTTGTTTTTCTATACACAAAATGGGGGCGGTCAGATAACTGTTCACCTATACGATTATCTTGTTTCAAAATGTGCCAATGTTTGTGGAAGATGTTCTCAAGTAGTTTATGATTTGAATTGTATTTAGTTATATATGGGACTCTTAGATTAGTACATATCCTTGTCTCTTTTGATTTTGGTTGTAGGAGATCATCTCTATTTACATTCACTGTCTTTTTTCTGATCTCCTCTATTTTATCGCTGTCATACCCTCTTTCTAAAAATTTATTTTTTAAAATTTCAGATTGTTGAATGAAATCCTCATCTTTACTGCAATTTTTCTTTATTCTTAACATTTGGCCTACTGGGATATTAGCCTTCCAATTAGTATGGTGACAGCTTGTAGAATGTATGAAGTTATTGCAGTCAACAGGTTTGAAAAATGTCTTTGTATGTATCTTATTGTTTTCAATCCGGATGTCTAAATCTAAAAACGTGAGATGTTCCTGACTCATTTCCTTAGTGAATCTAATGTTTAGGTTGTTTAAATTCATTCTTTCAAAAATTTTGTTAAATGATGTGTCTGAGCCGTTCCATATTATAAAGACATCGTCTATGTATTTTTTATAGAGGACTAGGTTTGCCCCCACCTCAGCCTCCTTCCAGAAACTAGTTTCACAGAAGCCCATGAATAGATTTGCATAGCTGGGGGCAAACCTAGTCCCCATTGCTGTTCCACACAGTTGTTCATAGAAGTATTTTTCAAATAAAAAATAATTATGTGTTAGGATAAATGTTATTCCCTCCAATATAAATTCTCGTTGTACTGCTCTGATTTCTTTGTCTTCTAGTAGAAATGACCTAACAGCATTTATGCCATCATCATGGCTTATACATGTATATAAGGAAGTTACATCACAACTGATTAACCACATACCTTTTTGTCTTACTACTCTGCCTGTTTAACCCTTGGATTGCTGGATTGCCTTAATATTGCTGAACTCTACTTGTCTGACTACTCTGCCCTTTTAACCCTTGAATTGCCAGATTGCCTTATCATTGCTGAACTCTGCCTGTCTGACTACTCTGCCTGGTTTTCCCCTGAACTGCTAAACTGCTGGATTATCTTTTGTTGCGGACCTCTGCCTGTTCCTGACCACTCTATTGGTTTACTCCTCAACTGCTATTCTGCTGGAGTGCCTTTCTGCTGCCGAACTCTACCTGTCTCTGACCATTCTCTGCCTTCATCTTATTGCCGTGAAGGACTACCCTGTCTATCGTGAGTACTGCTTACTTCATTTCTTACACGCACTTTGTTCTGTGATATTTCCTTACCCTTCCACTTGATACTAGAAAAAGAAGACTACTGGCCAAGTTTGATCTGAAAGGGAAATATCCCATGAGCATTACATTATAATTGGGCCATGGATCCAAATGAGGTAGTAAGAGCAGTCTCTCTTCAGGACCCTTGCAGAATGTGGATTCTAAACTTGAGGCATTATCAGATATGCTCTCCTCACTAGTTGCAGAAAAAAATGCTGTTCCTGTTGTTACATAGCCAGCCTCTGCTGCTTGTGCTGCAACTCCCCCCCCCCCCCTCCATGTTATTGAAAGTATACCCTGGATATCGTTGCCTGACAAGTACGATGGTACTACAGACTGTAGGGGTTTTCTCAACCAGTTCAGACTAGACTTCCGCAATGATCCTCTCACCTTCCAGTCTCATCAGTCAAATGTCACTTTTATCATTTCTTTATTGAAAGATAAGGCCCTAGCCTGGGTCTCTCACCTTTTGGAATATAGTGCTCAAATCCTGAACGATGCTGATGCCTTAATTTCCAAATTATCTTCCGTATTTGGCATCTCCGGCCGCACTGCTGCTGCAGCGTACTCTCTCTTGCAATTGATCTGTGGCACAAAATGCCATCAAGTTTTGCACCTCGGCACATGAGACCAGTTGGGATGGCAGTGCTCTCAAAGAAGTCTTCAGGAGAGGCCTGCATGAGTGTATCAAGGACAAGCTTACTTATAGAGATGTTCCATCTTCCTTGGATGACTTCATAACACTTTGTATCAGTCTGGAGTCTTGCTTTCAAGAGAGACAAGCTGGGAGAGAGAACATGCAGAATCCTTCCCTCTCGTCCTCCCACTCGTCCAGTCTCTAGACTATCCTCTAACCCTTCAGCACCTCCAGTTACCTCTGAAGAGGAACCCATGGATCTCTCTTAGCTTAAGTCCTCTGAGTCTGAAAGACAGAAAAGAAGGAGGTTGCTACTGTGTTTCTATTGTGGTTCTAATTCACACCAACTCAAGAACTGTGATATACTGCCGGGAAAAGCCAATGCTTAGAGGATAAAAGTGGGGTACCTCTAAGCGTAGCCACTGCTAAATCCCCTCACTCTTCTTGGGATCCTGGTACCTGTTACTCTACCTTTCTTCAGAAATCTGTTCACGCTCCAGCCTTTATTGATTCAGGGGCAGCTGGAAATTTTCTGGATCAATGTTTCATGATTCATGCTGGGTTGCCTCTACTTCGGAAAAAACAATGTCTTAAAATAACTACTCTGGATGGCACTCCCCTTAAATCAGGTTTAATTTATTTCAAATCAGCACCCCTAACCTTGACTGTGGAAGTCCTACATACCGAACAATTGCAGTTCGATGTAATTCATTCTCCTGCACAACCAGTTATCCTTGGTCTTCCTTGGTTAATTATTTACAATCCTCTGTTCGACTGGACTAAGGGACAGTTAGCCTCCTGGGTTAAATCCTGTTTCCAGACAAAAAAACACAATTTAGTAATGCTCACTTCAAATTTATAAACTTATAGTGCAACCTAGAAAAAAGTATAATTATAAATAGTGAAGAGAAAGTAGACTACACAAATGAGCGCAGTCTAAAAGTCTAGGTAAATAGCACATATAAGGAAACAATTCATAAAAGAAAAACAAACAAGTATATTTTGTATACAAAGAGAGAAGCGCTCTACCAGGAACGAACAACAGCTCAGTAGCTTGTTCTATGGCGATTTACCACCCGGAAGCAGCCTCTTTTAGACCAGTGTGCTTTTCACAGAAGAAAACTTTCCTGAAGTATATCAGTCTGATCCTGCCAAGTAAGGTCAGTCCAGCCCCGAAATACCAGGCAATTCTCCTCTGAACAAGGAACATGACAACCCCAGACGATCGTTTCGGCCTCCTATGGGCCTCGTCAGTGAGGTGCAGCCACATTCCTCTAAGCACACTGGGCAAGGAGTCCACGTCTGGTTTCCCCCATCACCCATAGGGACACTTCCCCAGGGTCATAATAATTTGCATACAAAGAGAGAAGCGCTCTACCAGGAACGAACAACAGCTCAGTAGCTTGTTCTATGGCGATTTACCACCCGGAAGCAGCCTCTTTTAGACCAGTGTGCTTTTCACAGAAGAAAACTTTCCTGAAGTATATCAGTCTGATCCTGCCAAGTAAGGTCAGTCCAGCCCCGAAATACCAGGCAATTCTCCTCTGAACAAGGAACATGACAACCCCAGACGATCGTTTCGGCCTCCTATGGGCCTCGTCAGTGAGGTGCAGCCACATTCCTCTAAGCACACAGGGCAAGGAGTCCACGTCTGGTTTCCCCCATCACCCATAGGGAGACTTCCCCAGGGTCATAATAATTTGCATACAAAGAGAGAAGCGCTCTACCAGGAACGAACAACAGCTCAGTGGCTTGTTCTATGGCGATTTACCACCCGGAAGCAGCCTCTTTTAGACCAGTGTGCTTTTCACAGAAGAAAACTTTCCTGAAGTATATCAGTCTGATCCTGCCAAGTAAGGTCAGTCCAGCCCCGAAATACCAGGCAATTCTCCTCTGAACAAGGAACATGACAACCCCAGACGATCGTTTCGGCCTCCTATGGGCCTCGTCAGTGAGGTGCAGCCACATTCCTCTAAGCACACAGGGCAAGGAGTCCACGTCTGGTTTCCCCCATCACCCATAGGGAGACTTCCCCAGGGTCATAATAATTTGCATACAAAGAGAGAAGCGCTCTACCAGGAACGAACAACAGCTCAGTAGCTTGTTCTATGGCGATTTACCACCCGGAAGCAGCCTCTTTTAGACCAGTGTGCTTTTCACAGAAGAAAACTTTCCTGAAGTATATCAGTCTGATCCTGCCAAGTAAGGTCAGTCCAGCCCCGAAATACCAGGCAATTCTCCTCTGAACAAGGAAAATGACAACCCCAGACGATCGTTTCGGCCTCCTATGGGCCTCGTCAGTGAGGTGCAGCCACATTCCTCTAAGCACACTGGGCAAGGAGTCCACGTCTGGTTTCCCCCATCACCCATAGGGAGACTTCCCCAGGGTCATAATAATTTGCATACAAAGAGAGAAGCGCTCTACCAGGAACGAACAACAGCTCAGTAGCTTGTTCTATGGCGATTTACCACCCGGAAGCAGCCTCTTTTAGACCAGTGTGCTTTTCACAGAAGAAAACTTTCCTGAAGTATATCAGTCTGATCCTGCCAAGTAAGGTCAGTCCAGCCCCGAAATACCAGGCAATTCTCCTCTGAACAAGGAACATGACAACCCCAGACGATCGTTTCGGCCTCCTATGGGCCTCGTCAGTGAGGTGCAGCCACATTCCTCTAAGCACACTGGGCAAGGAGTCCACGTCTGGTTTCCCCCATCACCCATAGGGAGACTTCCCCAGGGTCATAATAATTTGCATACAAAGAGAGAAGCGCTCTACCAGGAACGAACAACAGCTCAGTAGCTTGTTCTATGGTGATTTACCACCCGGAAGCAGCCTCTTTTAGACCAGTGTGCTTTTCACAGAAGAAAACTTTCCTGAAGTATATCAGTCTGATCCTGCCAAGTAAGGTCAGTCCAGCCCCGAAATACCAGGCAATTCTCCTCTGAACAAGGAACATGACAACCCCAGACGATCGTTTCGGCCTCCTATGGGCCTCGTCAGTGAGGTGCAGCCACATTCCTCTAAGCACACTGGGCAAGGAGTCCACGTCTGGTTTCCCCCATCACCCATAGGGAGACTTCCCCAGGGTCATAATAATTTGCATACAAAGAGAGAAGCGCTCTACCAGGAACGAACAACAGCTCAGTAGCTTGTTCTATGGCGATTTACCACCCGGAAGCAGCCTCTTTTAGACCAGTGTGCTTTTCACAGAAGAAAACTTTCCTGAAGTATATCAGTCTGATCCTGCCAAGTAAGGTCAGTCCAGCCCCGAAATACCAGGCAATTCTCCTCTGAACAAGGAACATGACAACCCCAGACGATCGTTTCGGCCTCCTATGGGCCTCGTCA
This sequence comes from Bombina bombina, assembly GCF_027579735.1. Lineage (NCBI taxonomy): Eukaryota > Metazoa > Chordata > Amphibia > Anura > Bombinatoridae > Bombina > Bombina bombina. The sequence continues at coordinate 417,660,607 of NC_069504.1, forward strand.
GTGAGGTGCAGCCACATTCCTCTAAGCACACTGGGCAAGGAGTCCACGTCTGGTTTCCCCCATCACCCATAGGGAGACTTCCCCAGGGTCATAATAATTTTGTGCAAAAATACTTTATAATAATTCATAATTTGTACAAATAACAAAACCATTCATACATACACACACACAACAATGGGGTCCCCCTAATGCAAACAGAGCAAAGTTGGTAAAAGGTGGTGCACCACAAAAAATAGTCCAGAGACTTCAGATATGAGAAAGCAAAAGAGCAAAGCCAAGCAATGAAGGTGTTAATGCATGGATGTTGCACTGAGACAGAAATCAAGGCTTAACAAATGTTCCAGACAGATGCATAGAAAAGCCGTCATATAGTGAACAGATTACTGTCAATTTTAAGTCAAGCACAATTGCTCTGTAAGCAATAAAACTTTCATAAATCACAGTTATATTTCTTAATTCTTCACAGATAGCCCTCAGTGAATATTAGCCAAAACAAAACACTTTGTAGCTCAAGTGTGTAAATGTTTCATACACAGTATGCCACAGTTGCTGCAGATCGTCACATAACAACCGCATCCAGCGGTATATCCGGTATTTCAAACTGAAGTAATACTTATCCACATGGTAGAGTCACCAGAAGGCACTGTTCCACTGATCACTGAGGGTCAACAAGGTGAGAAGGGCTGGACTAAGGGATATTTGGCCTCCTGGGTTAAATCCTGTTTCCACTCCTGCCTGGCTAAGGTTACTCCGCTGCATCACATCCCTATAGCCAGTCTGCAGACCCCTTCTAATCTTCACTCAGTATATGCAGAATTTACAGATGTTTTTGAAAATAAAGCAGCCGATGTGTTGCCACCTCACCATCCTAACGACTGCTAAATTGACCTGTTTACTGGAGCCCCACTTCCTAAAGGGAGGACTCATTTTCTCTCCAAATCTGAAACCAAAACCATGTAGGAATACATCCAAGAAAACCTAGCTAAAGGCTTTATTTGCCCTTGGCTGGCTTCTTTTTTGTCAATAAAAAGGATTGCGGTCTCAGACCCTGTATCGATTACAGAGCCCTAAACAACATTACTATCAAGAATCATTATCCTATTCCTTTGATCATCGAACTATATGATTCGCTCCAAAATGCTTGCTACTTTACAATGTTGGACCTACGTGGAGTGTAAAATCTCATTCGTATCTTTCTGGGACATGAATGGAAGACTTGAATGATTTCAATATGAGATCAGGGTATTACAAATACCTCGTAATGCCTTTTGGGCTGTGTAATGCCCCTGCTGTCTTCCAAGCATTTGTCAATAAAGTCTTCCATGACTTCCTTAATTGCACAGTCATCGTCTATTTACATGGCATCCTCATATTCTGTTCCACTGATCACTGAGGGTCAACAAGGTGAGAAGGGCTGGACTAAGGGATATTTGGCCTCCTGGGTTAAATCCTGTTTCCACTCCTGCCTGGCTAAGGTTACTCCGCTGCATCACATCCCTATAGCCAGTCTGCAGACCCCTTCTAATCTTCACTCAGTATATGCAGAATTTACAGATGTTTTTGAAAATAAAGCAGCCGATGTGTTGCCACCTCACCATCCTAACGACTGCTAAATTGACCTGTTTACTGGAGCCCCACTTCCTAAAGGGAGGACTCATTTTCTCTCCAAATCTGAAACCAAAACCATGTAGGAATACATCCAAGAAAACCTAGCTAAAGGCTTTATTTGCCCTTGGCTGGCTTCTTTTTTGTCAATAAAAAGGATTGCGGTCTCAGACCCTGTATCGATTACAGAGCCCTAAACAACATTACTATCAAGAATCATTATCCTATTCCTTTGATCATCGAACTATATGATTCGCTCCAAAATGCTTGCTACTTTACAATGTTGGACCTACGTGGAGTGTAAAATCTCATTCGTATCTTTCTGGGACATGAATGGAAGACTTGAATGATTTCAATATGAGATCAGGGTATTACAAATACCTCGTAATGCCTTTTGGGCTGTGTAATGCCCCTGCTGTCTTCCAAGCATTTGTCAATAAAGTCTTCCATGACTTCCTTAATTGCACAGTCATCGTCTATTTACATGGCATCCTCATATTCTCCTCCACCCTTGAGGAGCATCATGAGCATGTAAAGCAGGTACTTCTTTGCCTCAGAAATAATTCTCGTAACCAAACTGGAGAAATGTGAGTTTGATCAAGTTCAGATCCAGTTTCTTGGCTATGTCATCTCGATGGAAGGTTTTGCCATTGATCCTACAAAGCTAACAGCAGTTCTAGAATGGCCTCAACTCACCTCATTAAAGGAACTACAGAGATTCCTGGGGCTCTCCAATTATTATCGCAAGTTTTTAAAGAACTTCTCCCAAATTGTTGCTCCACTTGCTGAGCTGACTAAACGAAACAGAGACTGCAAGATTTGGCCTCCTGTGGCTGTGGATGCTTTCTCTCATTTGAAAAACAGTATTTTGTTCTGCTTCTGTGCTCCGCCATCCTGATCCTGACCCTGACCTGCTGTTAACTTTAGAGGTTGATGCCTCAGAGATAGGAGCTGGTGCAGTCTTAACCCAAAGGGACCCTTTAACCTCCAAGCTGCACCCAGTAGCCTTGTTCTTCAAATGTAAGAATTTGATGTACCTAAAGACTGCTCATTGACTCAATCCTCAACAGGTCAGGTGTGTCCTATTCTTTTCTTGTTTTAACTTTATAGTCTCTTACCTTCCTGTTACCAAGAAAAAAAAAGGCTGATGTCCCTTCCTGTCAGTTTCCTAAGTCTAGTTACTCCTCTGAAGCTCCTATCGAACACATCATACCCCCCTCCTGTGTGGTTGCTCAGCTCAAAACCTCTCTTGTTCAAAGACTGCAACAAGCAACCTTCTGAAGCCCCTGAGATCTTTTATGTTCCTCCAAACCTTCGCTCTTCTGTATTATCCTGGGCTCATGACAGCAAGCTGTCAGGTCATCCTGGTTTGACAAGAACCTTTAAACTCCTTTCTCAACATGTGTGGTGGCCTACCATGAAGTCGGACTCTCAGGATTATGTCAAAGCTTGTCAGACTTGTGCTGTTAATAAGACTCCCCGTTCCCTACCACATGGCCTACTTCAACCATTGTCCATACCTAACCCACCATGGACACACATAGCTATGATTTTTTGTTGTAGACCTTCATATTTCTGACCATCATACAGTCATATGGGTTGTGGTGGATCGGTTCTCCAAACTTGCTCATTTTGTACCTTTAACTAAGTTACCTACTGCCCAAGAATTGTCCACTCTTTTTCTGTTACACGTGGTATGATTACATGGTATACCCATAAATATTGTCTCTGACAGAGGACCTCAATTTATTTCTACCTTTTGTAGAAGCTTTTGCAAATTGCTTGGAACCACTGTTTCTTTGTCCTCTGGTTATCACCCCCAGACTAACGGGCAGACGGAGAGAACCAATCAGGATCTTGAGGCTTATAACAGAGTAAATGTCAATTCACAGCACACTAATTGGTCTGGGTTGTTACTCCTAGCTGAACTTGCAAAGAACACTCTTTGGCATTCTTCTCTACGATGCTCTCCTTTCCAGGCCATGGCTGGTTATCAACCTTGTGTTTTTCCTCTTTCTGCTCAATCCACAGGAGTCCCTGCTGCAGAATGTCGCTTCACTGACCTCACTACCCATTGGCAATGAATACAATCTCAGTTACACTCAACCACCTCTAGATATAAGAGGTTTGCCAATCCTCATTGAGCCAGTATTTGTGCCTTTGTTGCAGGTGATTGTGTCTGGGTCTCTACCCGACACATCCGCTTACGTCAACCTTGTCACAAATTGGGACCTCGGTATATTGGTCCTTATAAAATCCTTAAAAGACTTTCTCCTGTTGCCTACAGAGTGGCTTGCCTAAGACCCTGCACATTCACCCAGTCTTTCACATCTCCTTGCACAAACTCTACATCACAAATAGGTATTCATGGCGAACCAGAGTATGAGGTTGCCAAAATCTTGGATTCCAGAATCAGGCACAGGCAGCTACAATACCTCATACACTGGGTTCGTGCCGTAATGTGCATGCTCCATCTTTGGTCTCCAAGTTTCATGCTGCTCACCCTTTGAAGCCAACTCTGGCTCCTTGAGTGGGGGGTTATGTCACGCTGCTCTGGCTGTTGCCAGGGATGCAATGGTTGTGGCTCTGGCTGCTGTCAAGGACGTGACGGTTCACCACTCAAGCCGGATCCTTTTAACTCCTTGGCGCAAATCGGCTCCTATGTAAGTACCTGCATAACTTACATTCACTTCCCAAGTATAGGTGTTACTGTGTGTACTCCTAGGTGCTTTATTACTTGAATTGCCGGATTGCCTTAATATTACTGAACTCTGCTCATCTGACTACTCTGCCTGTTTAACCCTTGAATTGCTGGACTGCCTAATATTGCTGAACTCTGCTTGTCTGACTTTTCTGCCTGTTTAACCCTTGAATTGCTGGATTACCTTAATATTGCTGAACTCTGCTTGCCTGACTACTCTGCCTGTTTAACCCTTGAATTGCTGGATTGCCTTATCATTGCTGAACTCTGCTTGTCTGACTACTCGGCCTGGTTTACCCCTGAACTGCTAAACTTCTGGATTATCTTTTGATGCTGACCTCTGCCTGTTCCTGACCACTCTTTTGGTTTACCCCTGAACTGCTATTCTACTGGAGTGCCTTTCTATTGCCGAACTCTGCCTGTCTCTGACCATTCTCTGTCTTCATCTTATTGCCGTGAAGAACTACCCTGTCTACCGTGAGTACTGCTTACCTCATTTCTTACACGCACTTTGTTCTGGGATATTTCCTTATCCATCCGCTTGATGCCGGGATAAGAAGACTACAGGCCAAGTTTGGTCTGATATGGAAATATCCCACGAGCATTACAATATCTGACTATATATATATCACAGCGAGTTAAATGTGGTATGGAAAAGTTGCCATTTTTGCTAAAAGTGATACAGTTACATATTTGCATTGGGAGTACGAAGATACAAGTTATACCTGCTGTGTTAATGTTACACAATAATTGGTGCTGTCCTTGCATTAACGTTGGTTTCCAATCCTGGGATTACAAATATGCCAAATAAAGGCATTTGAATTTATCCAATACCGGTTTACTAACGGACTAATTCACTAACTTCCTCTAACAACCCGGGTTGTGGACTTTGTACCTTATAATTTGGGGGTCATGCTTATGAATTATTATAATGCTAATATTGATATATAAATCTTATTATTACGCATTTTCAAAGAGTATGTAAATCATTGACTCATTAATCTTTCTTTGTCTAATAGTATATATATTTTTTCAGACATAGTTGGGTGCTGGATAAATAAGGGTCTATTTTTTCTTGTTAAAATGTATATATATATATATATATATATATATATGAATTAATAGATGGATATACACTTAAGTATTAAGTAGTTATAGATTATTCCCTTTAGTAGTATCTCTATCCTTTACTATTATATATATTGATTGATATACATATATATATATATATATATATATATATATAATCTGAGTATATTGTTAAATGTTTACATTTATTGTTTATAGTTTCTCTTCTTTATATTTATTTATATGTTATTACATATTTATTATGTTGTGTTCAAGCTGATATATTTTTATTTTTTATTTTTTTGAGTACAATTTGCTTCTGTTCTCTATATATATATATTTTTACTCTAACAATTATTTCTGATATTTGTTTTCAGTATGGTTGGGTCCATTACTAATTATCTCTACCTGAGGTCACTTTTATAGAATCCTTGGACATGACCTCTTGATCTTATATATTTTAGAGATTTCAGATGAGATGAACATACCATGCATAACTTTATATTGCAACCTGTTATGGATCTAACATACTGACTACTAGTTTCTAGTGTTTTAGGTTTAGGACTATATTCATACTTGTCATTGCTACATCGAGTCTGATAAATCTATATACTAAACATCTGTACATACGTTTTTCCTGTGTATTACCAACCGTGTACAGATGTGTTATATTTATGTCATTTATTTATTATAATTACCAATATTAATTTTTTCATTATTTTTCTAATGTTTTATTATGTTATGTACATTTGTTTTTTTAATTGTTGGTTTTTCTTTTATTTTGTGATATAATATATTATACTGTATACAATGTTTTGAATAAGAAGCATTGATGAGTCTCATTCCTTACTTTATCCTCCTATATCGACACATCTATCCATATATTTATGTCTTGTTGCAGTTTAACAATTTGAGAGTTAATGGAGGTATAGTGGGTGTGATCTTATTATCAATATTTGATTGTTAACTCAGCCTTTAAAATGCATTCAACACCTAGAATCAATCACCTCTGATGAAGCGCAGGTACGCCAGCGCAAAACAAGTTAGGTGTTCCTCTCTGTGATTTCCCTTGACTATAGTTGAAATAAATCAAACTTTCTAGGCATTCGGTTTGTCTGGCAGCAGTTACTGGTCTGTCTTGGAGGACCCACCTCTATGAAACAGGCTTGTTGACGTTCCATGACGGAAGCGGCAACTGGTGCAGAGGACAGCGGGCTACCTACCTGGTAACCTTAGCACTGGATGGGACTTTTCCTTTATCTACATTGCTGTAATAGTGGTGAGTGGTTGCACAATATTGTGCACTGAGTGACTGTGAGGACAAATAAAGGCTAAGAGGCCCATTTATCAAGCTCCGTAAGGAGCTTGTGGGCCCATGTTTCTGACGAGTCTTCAGACTCACCAGAAACAGCAGTTATGAAGCATTGGTCTAAAGACCACTGCTCCATAACCCTGTCTGCCTGCTCTGAGCAGGCGGACAGGAATCGCCTCAATTCAACCCGATCGAGTATGATCGGGTTGATTGACACCCCGATGCTGGTGGCCGATTGGCCACGAATCTGCAGGGGATGGCATTGCACCAGCAGCTGGTGAGATTCTGGTGCAATGCTGAATACAGAGAGCGTATTGCTCTCCGCATTCAGCGAGGTCTTTCGGACCTGATCCGCACTGTCGGATCAGGTCCAGAAGACCTTTGATAAATAGGCCTCTAAATCTTAACCGTTCCTGGTACTTTGTTACTCATTAATGCTAATACTTACACTAATTGCCGAAACTCCGGATGGATTACCTCTTGTTACAGACTGCACATTAAAATTGGCTAATACTGAGCGTTGTGCTTTGTCCTCGCTTTGCTGATTTAATGTGTGTGTATGTGTATATATGTATGTGTGTGTTTATATGTGTATGTGTGTGTGTATATATGTGAATGTGTGTGTGTGTGCGTGTGTATATGTGTGTGTGTGTATAAATTGTATGTGTGTGTGTATATATATATGTGTGTGTGTTTGTGTGTATGTGTATGTGTGCATGTGTGTGTTTTAATCAAGAGAAACATTGAAATGGTAAAGATATAAAATATATATTAAAAAAAGACAGAAGGGAAACTTGGGCAAAATGAGAAAAAATAAATATGGGAGTGCAGGAAGAGATCATATAAAAGGGATAGCTATAAAATAGGGAAGTGTGGAGAATAGCTGAGATTGGAGACATAGAGCAATGAAATATGGGAGTGACAGATTGTGGATATTAAATATGAAGAGCAAAATAAGTTAGGAAAGAAAAGGGAGAATGACAAAAAATTGAAGGAAATAATTAAATATTCACAAAAGGATGGAGAGGTGGACTGAAGTGTATGGTTGAGACAATTAGCTTATTAATTTAAATGTACGCTTATAGCCCTATACAAATGTTGAGTCATGGTGTGATACCCTAAAGCAAAGGTAACTAGATCACAATGGTGTTTGATAAAAGTAATTTTCTAGCAGCTGTGGTTTATATTTTAAAAGGAGACCAAAGTCAATTTTTCTTCATTGCATGTAAAAAAGGTGTATATAAACATATTAAAAATATTACAGTTTTGTTTTTTGGAAAACAAATGCTAATGTGCTAAAATGACACAAACATGCATTTAGTTTTTAAAACATCATATTTAATTTATCAATTATAAATAAAGAATGTACAGTGGGACTTACTTAAAACATGCATTCAAAGATGCCAAATAATTTGCTAACATTTCTTAGAGCTCAGAATCATTAAACAATCACAATTCAAATACAACATACAAGTTTAAACAAATTTGCAATTTACATCTATTATCAAATTGTTTTGTTCTCTTGGTATTCTTTGTATAAGAGTATAGTTAGGTAGAGCCAGGAGTAGCAATGCATTACTGGGAGCTAGCTGGTGCTTGGTTGCTGAACATCATGCAATTTTCATTTTTACTTTAGTGTCCCTTTAAACTGTATCTCTTTTGATTTTGTTTGTTAGGCCACCAGACATATGCTGCCACTTATTCCAGAACATTTAAAGGGACATTAAACCCAATTTTTTTCTTTCATGATTTAGAAAGAACATACAATTTTGAACAACTTTCTAATTTACTTCTATTATATAATTTGCTTTATTCTCTTGATATTCTTTGCTGAAAAGCATATCTAGATAGGCTCAGTAGCTGCTGATTGGTGGCTGCACATAGATGCCTTGTGTGATTGGCTCACCCATGTGCATTGCTATTTGTTTAACAAAGGATAGCTAAAGAATGCAGCAAATTAGATAATAGAAGTAAATTGGAATGTTGTTTAAAATTGTATTCTCTACATGAATCATGAAAGAAAATGTTGGGTTTACTGTTCCTTTAAACTATCTACATTCAGAGTTGTTAAACCATAATACAGGTATAAGGAACAACAGTTTTTGTTGGCTTTCATAGAAATCAACATAGAATCATAGCCAATGAGTGAAGAACATAATGAAAACTAATACATTGTTGCTGGTGGCTGTATTCTGTATTTGATTGCAGATAAATGCATAATCATTCTTTTTATTAACATTTTATTGCAGAAATAAAAAAATAAAAAATAAACATTCTGATGTCAATATTTATTTATGAACATAATGATTTATAATTTAAAGATATGTTGTTCCTCAATTAACAAAATGAATGTAAAAATATGTTCATTAGTAAATCTGCTTTTCTCTTGACTAGGAATCTTATTGCACAAAGCAAACCTTGTACTAAACCTTGCAGATTAGATTATACCCCATTGCTCAAAATCAAATTATTTGTATTTTTTTCATGTATTTCTTAATTACAGTATGTTTGATTATTTGTAATTAAATGCACTGTTCTATGGTCAAGTTGTCACTATAAGATGATATGTTGTGTAATCTTCAGTAGCATATTGGTAAAGTCAAGGCTTACTGTTTAATTTGAGCCTCCCTGAAAACAAATGAGTTACAACAGATTTATTCATAGTGTGTCAATTATAATAACTGCATCATATATCCAAGACTATCATGAGCTCCATTTATCAAAGGCAGAGTTGACAAGGTTCACGCTCTTAAGCCTCGTCCTCCCAGCCTCACAGAGATTATGCAATGTCAATCCCTGCTTGCACATGGCCAATCGCTCAGAAGATTGGCTGTCAATCATCTAGATCCAATCGGATTGAGATTATTGCAATCCGCCTCCTAAAGTGTTGCAGATAGGTTAAATTAAATAGCATTTCAGGCTTGCTCTGAGCGAGATTAAAATGATGGGACTCCGAAGCAGTTATCACTGCTTGTTAAATGGAGCCCAATATGCACATCACTAAATATTAGTAGCTCACTATGGATAGTAGCTATGACAAGCAATCAATTAACTTCTAATCCCAGTCTCTATAATATTGGTACATATTGGCCATTTACCATAATTGTAACCATTAAATCCACTTCAGGGGACAATAGCTTAAACCCAGCTATGCTCCAATAAACCACTTTTAAATCAAATGGCTAACCTGGCTACCCACCAATATTATTTCATGTGATCCAGTAACACCACAATTAATATTATTGCTTAAATGACCCCCAACATAATCCTTTCTATCAAGATATAAATATGTATTAGAAATGAAGAAATCATGAGCATTGTACTAATAGTTTAACTGGTACTGTGAAGTAGAGGCTCATGTAATTTAACTATTGGCACACATCCACTGGATACTTACTTCAATTTTATTAAAAAGTAGAGGCAAATGAGTAAAAACAAAACACTGTGCTCATTATTTCACTGGGCAAATCATTTGAATGGGGGCAATAATATTTGACTATGCCTTTATTACTGATCTATTTAGAGAAGAGTAATTGGATGGCACCTTGGGTTTGTATACTCTCAAACTGCAAATGCACTGTAATTTGATAGCTCATAGACATGAAATATATTTATGATACACTTGTGTGATAGGAAATGTTGACTAATGAACATTCTGTATTAAATCTTCAAAACATGAAAATTTAGTATATTTTCCAATTGTCTTTTTTTTAACATTATTATTTTATTTGCGACTGAAAAGGAATTCAGCATTCAGTTGCACCCCAACTTTAAAGTATTTTGCATTGCAATTAAAATACTGTTTTTCTTTGTAATACATTCTGAATTATCTCAAACCTGTTTAAATAAGTAAAATCATAATAAGAACAGACTACATATTAAATAGAAACAAGTTAAACACTTTATTTAATGCACTTAGCATACTTCTCAACATTCAAATGTTTGTAAATCATTTTTTTTTAATAATCTTTAATTTATCAAGTCTTGATTTAACAATAAAGAGATAAAGAAATATTGTATGGTCTTGGTCTCCTATAGTTAGAACATCTTGCACTTCCAAACGTTGTTTGAGCTTTTAGTGTCCTTTGATAAGTTCTTGGAGCGGTGCCTTTTTTGTAGTCCTAGTCTATGGCTCTCTGCTGCTAGCACAGAGTTTGAGAGGAGTGACCAAATATACAAACAACAGCTAGAAAAACAGTTACAGCATGGTTACCTACATAAAGTGTTTAACATGGTTTGCTAAAGTCTGTCCGTCTGGTGGGAAATGGGACTCCCATAATTTCATTAGGTCAGCGTAGTAGTCAAGTTTTCCTATGGTATAGTAAAAATATCTTTCCAGCTTTAAGTTACGAGTCATCTGATTTATCCACATGGTCAAGGTAGGGAGAAATTCTGATTTCCACAGTCTTGGGATAATCTGTTTAGCACTACATATACTAATTTCAAAAGTGATGAATAATGCTTAAAGGGCAATTTGGGAGTGTCGTGGAATAAATATATTAGGGGATCTAAAGGTATCTTGATGTTTAGAAGTGCGCTCAAGGATGAGTTGATATCTTGCCAGTACTGTATGACTTTAGGACATGTCCACTATATGGAAAGCAGTGTCCCCTTTTCAGCACACTTCCTCCAGCAATGATCTGTGGCTTCTGGGAATATATACTTCAGCCTATGTGGGGTAAGGTACCACCGGAGGAGAAACATATAATTGGTCTCTAATAGGGTAGCTGAGTGGGCAGATTTTGTTTTTTTTTGGAAGATATTACACCATTTGTGTTCATTTAAGGTGTACGGTAGTTCCTTGTGCCAGGATGTAATAGTAGGTGTGTTGAGTATCTCGGGGGGGGGGTGTTATAAGGAGCCAATAAAGCAAAGAAATTGGGTGTGAGGGAGATGAGTCCAGGGTGCACAATACCTCAAAGGGTGTAGGTCTCTTGATATCAGATGTTTTAGGTTGTGTGTGTCATGGAAGTGTCAGAGTTGAAGATATCTGAACCAGTGGGTGAATTGTGGGACATTCAGGTTTTCTAAATGTTGGTTTGGTGTTAACTTATCTAATAGTGTGTAGAATGGCAGAAGGTTCTGCAGATTATCTATGGAGTTTGGTGTTATTTCTATGCCTATCAGGAAGTCTGGGTTAGATAGTACCATTGTCAACGGTGAGGGGGTGGTCGAGATGTATTGTTGTGTACGCAATACTGCCATACTGTGAACGTTTCTTTAATGATGGGGTAGGTGTTAATTGGGGATGGTAGATTAAGTGAGGATTGCCAGCAATATACACCTAGCTGAGGGACCTTAGTAACCTCATGTTCTAATATTATCCATGATTTATTACCGTTTATGGACAGTGTGCACCAATCTGTAATCCTTCTCATGAAAGTCGCGGTTCTATACTTAGCTATGTCTGGGACACCTAGACCTCCCGAGTTTTTCGGGAGATATAGTGTGGATTTAGCGGTTCTAGGTGGTCGTTTTTTCCAGATGTATGAGTTTATAGCTGCTTGCAATCTAGATAGGTACGTTGCTGGGAGTGGAATCGGGAGAGTTTGAAAGATGTAAAGAATTTTTGGGAGGGTATTCATCTTGGTCACCCCTTTTTTACCTAACCAGGATATATTTTTATGGAGCCATTTCATGGTATCTTTAGTGATTGAAGTGAGGAGGGCTTCATAATTTAATTCTACTAATAGTTGTGGGTCTGTGGAAAGATAAACGCCTAAGTATTTTAGAGAGTTTTATTGAATGGAGTATGGGGTCTGCTGCTGCAGAGTATGAACATCTGCCCTAGATAGGTTAATAGGGAGAATTTTGGACTTATTCAGGGTTTGTAAATCATTTTAATTTTAATTCTACTGATATATGTAGACAATGTCTCAATCCTGTTAATAAAAAATGTTCAGATAATATGGAAAGGGATTTACTAATTGCTCAGCTCAAGATCAATAACACGTATGTACTGGAGCAGCTTCACATAAACTCTTAGCACTCAAGATACATTTAGTTATTTCAAACTTGAAACCACAACACTTGAAAACATCTCAAGTTTAGGAAAATACTGCTTAAAAAATACCAAAAACCACTACTGACTGCTCTATGAGGGAGGGGCTGATTTAGGTTTGCAAACTGCCTTCCCAGTAGGAATTAGCTATAAATAATTCCAGATAGTTCAGTCAACCTAAGAAGATGACAAACATAATTCTGCTTCTTAGTATATATTAAAGTAAAGCAATATTAGTACATTTGCCTGAAACAGCTAAGCCAAAAAATCGCTGGAAATGCAAAATTTACAAAAATATTACTGAGAAACACTTATAGGTATATATATTTACACATTACAGAAAGCTTGCACACTCATTTAGTAAGACAAGATATAATAAATTCTATTAATCAGTGGGCAAGTTACTCTTTAGGAAGATCGCTTTCTGGATAGCATCTTTCTAACTGTATATACAAACCTTTGTGTCACTTTCTAGCTCCCCCCAGCTGAGAGAGTGCAGATACACAGGGATCATTGTCTTTCAGGAAATTGTTGTGACTTGGTGGAGTGTCTAATTGTTATTTTGGTTTATGAACCAATAGAAACATTTTCAACCATTGGAAATTCTATGAGCCTATTCAGGGCTAGATTACGAGTGGTGCGCTAACTGCTACCCACAAGCAAAAAGGGGTTTATTGTGTCTGCGCACGTCGGAAGTAGTGCACTTATTACAGTTTGAAAGTAAACACATTTGCTTGAGCTCAATTGAATTTAACACACATGGATAGCATGATTTCAGAGGTCTGGTTAACTGTTACGCGGTAAACAGTCAAGTAGCGGTAAACATGTAAAATCATATTTATGCAGTATTCATATTTAATTAACTGTGTATGTACTATAAATAGTTCACATTCCAATGTTCTTCACATAGGGGAAATGTGTTCTAAGTATTTTAAATGGATATTCGTATATATCTGTATATATCTATACCTATATATAATCATCTATAGATATATATTTTACCAAAAAAAAATCACATATCTGTAGAAATATGTATTTATGAATAAATAGAAGATATTATGGTATTTAAAGAACACTGGAATGTGAAATAGTAATATTAAATGTCGGGTTAGTGCACATGAGAAAACAGGATTGGGTTTTTGCAGCTTGTTCGGTGTTAGTTTTTTTTTTTTCTCACTTTTCGCACTCCAAGTTTATGGGGGAATACGTTAACATGGTCCCAATATTCCAAATATGGCTTTTTGCGTGCATCGGGTAAGCTCTTGTGTGAATTTTTTTTACTTTCAACTTGTAATACACCTGCAAACCAAAACACTCAAAAAGGTTACTTATAGCGGAGTTAATGTGCGAGCGGGATTGCAAAATACCGCTCCACTAGTAATCTAGTCCATATCTTGATGTATCATACATTTCCACATTTATTTTATTGTTTTCTTTTGTTGTTTTTTTTAAATATATTTTAGGCACATTTTATTTTTTTACTTTCTTATTTTTAAAACAAAAAACAAGCATTAAACTAAAACAAATAAGTAATTTGAATGATTGACTTGAAATGTAAGCAATAGATCAATTTATATTGTTCTAAAATGTTTTTGTTTCAGTATTAAAACTAATTGATTGTTAGAGAGAGTTAATCATATTTAAAATTTGCATTTAGGTAAATGTAAAATATTTAATTATAAAAGCATTATATGACACTCATTACTGTCATAGTATTCCCATGATCATCAATGCTGTCAAAAATCTGATATGCAAATCAAAGTGTATTAGATTTGAGAATCTAATGAACCATGCGAAATACGCAAGAGACCCATAATTCATCAGAACTCGCTGGTCCTATATGAGAAATAAAGAGCTAGATCTATCCATGCTGCTCATTAAGATATACAGTATGTTTCAAAAGTAGAAAATAAAGATTAGGACTGCTTTGTTATATTAGCAACTTACAGCTTTTATTTGTTTTACTTACCTTATGCATATTGTTAAAATGCATTAGAAAAAGTTGATTATTTCCCTTTTAGACAATCACCTGCTTAGAATATGCAGTAAGAAACAATATACTATTTAAAGGAACAATAAAGTTAAAATTAAACTTTCATAGTTTAGAACTTTAGGTAGGGCATGCTATTTAAAAATTCCAGTCCACTATTAACAAATGTGCTTCATTCAATGTTTGTAGCACAATTATACATTGTTGCAAAGAAAGTTGTCATATAATGTTAAATACATGTCACCCTCTTGAGCCTATCTAGGTTTATATTTCAACAAAGTCTACCAAGAGAACAAAGCTAATTTGATCATAGAATTAAATTGAAAACCTTATTTAAAAAAAAAAAAAAAAACAGCGCTAGTAACCACTATGTCAAGGAGAAAAAAATTAATAAATGTCCAACACGATCCAAACTTTTAATATAAAATAAATTAAACTTAAATAGCTATTTTATTAATAATAAAGAAGTCACCAGTTTGGGATCCAAAAAAACTATTTTCATGTTAAGGTGAATCAGTTGCAGCTCATCACCATAAGTGTTTTTCATGCCAAATGGAGTAAGATAGTACTTCACTCTAAAAAATAGAAGTATTTGCAACCCAGACTCAAGGGTATTAAGAAAACCACAAAGCGAGGGGTTAATGGACTTCCTGTTGGAGGCGGGGCATGCAGGTAGCTGCAGGTAGCTGCAGGTGTCTTGGAAGCTCTGAACCTCAATGTGAGGCCTAATCCACCACAAGCATATGCTTTTCTTCCCTTGGCCGTTCATAGGCTTGGGTACTAGGATCTCGATCCTGCATGGGAAGTCTGGACTTCAGCCTAAGGGTGCACGTTGGCTGGTGCACACCATTTCTGCATGAGCTCACAGGTGTTGTAACAAGTAGCCCTTGGATAAGCGCTTAAAGTTTCCTGGGACTTAGTTATTTGCCAAGGT
Source organism: Bombina bombina (assembly GCF_027579735.1). Classification (NCBI taxonomy): domain Eukaryota; kingdom Metazoa; phylum Chordata; class Amphibia; order Anura; family Bombinatoridae; genus Bombina; species Bombina bombina. The sequence goes on from NC_069504.1 coordinate 417,676,218, forward strand.
CCAGCATATTGAGGGCCGCCGGATTGTCACGGCTATTTACCTGATACCTAATCATGACTGCCTAGAGGTACCTGGACTTACCTATATTAGAGGGGCGATCAGCAGAAGCGGTACCATCGATGTTCCTTGGATGAGTCAGCTGTATTGCAGAGCTTATTGAACAGAGTTTTGACTCATCGCTTACCTGGCTGGGTGTATTACACAAACAAGCGGCAGTCCCTCTGTTCCCTGGAGGAGTCGAAGGTAACGCCATGCACGCTGAAAGAGGCGCGGCTCCTTAGCCCACCTGGATGGGCCAGCATCACAAGCGGTAGTGTCCCTCTCCCTGGATGAGAGGGAAACAGCGCTGAGTACTCTGGAAGGAGTCAGGGCCCTCTGGATGGGCGAATAACACAAGTGTATCAACCTTTTTCTGTGGGAGGAGCCGCAGGTATTACTGTGCATGCCAGACCTGGTCACCACATAGCTAAAGCTTCCCACTTCAAGCTTATAAGCGATTGGATGAAGTGTTCCTGGGACGGCTAATCTGATCGCAGTACACATCGGCTCCGGCGGCTGGTGGACTGCCACGCCGTGGAGTGGCTTCTTTCCTGTTCAACAACGCGGCAGATCTCCGCCTCAACAGTTAGTCCATAGCTTGGGAAAGTTAAGTGAGCAGAGTCGCTTCCGAGGCTTACGACTCCTGTGGCGAGGTATTGTATCTATGTATGACTGTTTGCTCTCCGCTGGGTGCAGAAGAATACTTAAAACCACTATAACTGTGTGGCTTGCCTTGGTGGGTTATCTATTGCTGTGTGAGGAGCACAAGACTTTCTTGGAGTTAATACACGAGCAGCTGTTTTTTTGCTGACAGAGCAGGCTGCCGTGGTTGCGGTGAAGAAGTTTTACTGCCATCTGTTCTGATCAGTTTATTAAAGCGGACGTTTGTGCTAGAATCGTAGCTTCCATCTATTGTTACATTCTGGCCTCCTAGCAGTCTGCCTGTACATAAGTTTTTCTCTATGCTGGTTAATATTAGAAGGGTCTTGTACTCTTGAATGTTGAGACTGTTGGGAACAATATATATCTAAGGAATCCATCACTGATAATCCCCATGTGCTATACCCCAGCAGGTTGCTTTCATATAAGTTCCTACTTTGTATTATGCACTTGAAGAGCTCACTAATGATGATATTTATATGCTATATCTAATTTGTTATACACTGCCATCTTATTTTGCCTGTTTTGCTAAGTTTAAAACAACAGTTTTTCTGGTGATTGTTTTTTCGAGTTGCTGGGTTGTATTTAACGCTGCTAAGTTTTATCTTAATCGAATTAACCTTTTTAGTCACATATTACTGTATGTTTTACATGAAATTCTCTCTATGAACCCTTCTGAAGTTCTCTGGGTCATTGTGAATATAGGCCATGGAGTTCTGTTAGGATATGTATGGCGTCTATTAGCGAATTTATAACAATCAAGAATTATGCTAACATATTTCCTGAAAAGCTCTTTGTTAAAAAGTTCTTAATTACATGCAGGATTATACTTTAGATATGGTTTAGAACTAGGGAATATTGCTGAGAAAGGGTTACACTTTAGATAAAGTCAAGAATTAGGGAATACATTTAAATTAAAATTGTCACTTGGAATAAAAGTATAAGCACTTCATCACTTTGGAGCACATTCTGTTATATTCCCTTTTGAGTTAAAATAATATAACAGAAGCATAAGCACTTTAAGAGATATTTGTCCTAGGTTCGTTTCTTCTGTGGAGTTTGCTTTGATGCGGAACTATTATATATAATAGAGGTAAAAGTATCAAGGAAACACTACCACATAATCTTTTCTTTTTTAGACCAGATAATAGTTAAAATAACACTAATTATAGATCCATTTGCACGCTAGAGCAACACAAACATGAATTGCTGACACACAGATATCACAGGAAATACCTTCCTGTGCTGTTAGACGATTAATATTTATATGAATTTTATATTCCCACATCTAATAGAAACGTAACTACTATAAAAAATATGGTGTTAGGGCTTAAAAATGATATTAAGGAAGTTGTTAAGCAACTCCGGAAACTTTGAAGAGGTTTGTTTTGCCCCTCCTTCTCCCATTTTACATAGATAGTATTTGCCCCATTGTATATAAATAAAGGGTACGTCTTGTTCATGGACAGGTATATGCATCAAAGGAGCTCTCCCTCCAATATGCCTCCTAAATCAAAAGATAAAAAAGGGAGCAGCAGGAATCTGGACTCCAGCATCGTCTCCCCTCAAGAAAAAGGTGTCTTTAATCCTTTTTCCAATAACATGATAGAATTTGCAGCCAAAGTGGCAAACATTTTGACACCTCAATTTGATATGATTAAACAGGAGATCAGAAATGAGATATCAAACCTCACTACAGAGGTTAGGCAGTTCTCATCAAGATTAGATGAAATCGAGAACAGAATCTCGGATCTGGAAGACAGATTTAATGTACTAGATCCAACTATGGATACCTATAGTAAAACTATGACTTCACTGCAAGCCAAGATTGAGGATCTTGAGGACCGATCGAGACTTAATAACTTAAAAGTGATCGGTCTTCCTGAATCTCCCGAATTTCAAGATCTAATGGCTTTTGTCACCACTACATTACCTTAGGCTTTGCAGATTCCAGCTCCTGCTTCTCCCTTCCAGATTGAAAGGGTACACAGGATAGGCCAGCATTGCGAACATAGCGAGGCTCAGAGACCTAGACCAGTGATTTTTAAATTTGTGAATTTCCAAGATAAACTACTGTAGCTCAAGCACTACAGGAAATGTAACCCTTTTTCTTTAGGCCCTCATAAGTTGCTGATGTTTCAATATTTCTCCTCTGAAACCCTATCTAAGAGAAGAGATATGTCCTTTTTCTATGGTAGGCTTCAGAGGGAAAATTACAACATTAAGCTGATTTATCCTGCAAAGTTTGTAGTGCTGAAAGAAGGTATCCCACACACATTAAATAATGTTATGGATACTGAGACTTTTTGCAGGGAAGCAGGTGTACCTTAAATACGTATCCACTACCATCTGGCAGATGTTCTATGACGGTAGAGTTAGAATATTTTTATGTTAGGAGATACTTAGCTGATATATATGTTTTTTTTTCTGTTAAATGTGATACAATATTGTTTAATACATTTTATGAAATGTGTTGGTTGCAGAAATGGTGTAATGAGGGTTTGTTGTGTGTTTGTTTTTTTTGTTTTTTGTTTTTTTCTTCCCTTTCTCTCTCTCTCCTCCCCTCTCGCTGGCCTCTTCCTTCATTCCCGGCGCACTTCCCCGACTCTCCCTGAGGGTGTGTATTTTCATGGTTTGTTCCCTCTTATATATATGGGCCCGCAAGACAAATAAATTTGATGACTTTTAATCTCAACCTATTGTCTTGGAATGTAGGCGGCATTAACTCCCCAATTAAAAGAAAATCCATAATAAAACATCTGGGGAAATTTAACCCTGACATAGTTCTTTTACAGGAACTACATCTTAACCCTACTGAAATACCTAAACTTAAGTCCAAATGGGTGGGTGAGGTTGTGGCGGCTCCATTTACATCTAGGAAGAGGGGGGGTAGCTATCTTATTAAATCGAAAATTTGAATACCAAATAACCAACATTGAATCTGATCCCGAAGGTAGATTTTTAATTTTGGAATTAGAAGTTAAAAATATTAGATATATACTTTGCAATATAAATGGACCTAATCAAATTGAACATAAATTCTGGACGGTCCTTTCAGTAAAAGTACATAGATTCAAAGGGTTGAATTGAATTATTGCGGAAGATTTTAACTATAAGATATACGAAACACTCCGATATTGAAAAGTATTTTTTAAATTTTTTCAAGACCTGTATAAACAAGATCCTCCCAATCTAGATAAGAAAGATTCATTCTGGGAAAAGATCAAGGTGCCAAGACTATCCTTAGAGGCCAGAGACGCTATTAATGTTCCCATCACCGAAAGGGAAATTATATTAGCCATTAAGAATGCGAAACCTAACAAAGCGGCCGGACCAGACGCACTCCCTATTGAATATTATAGAATCTTACAAACTCAAATGATTCCTATATTGACCAAGTTATTCAATTTCTACTTTTCAGAGAATACTAGGTGTTCTTCTTCTTTTACAGCTGCGAACATCTCGTTGATTCTAAAAAAGGGTAAAGATCCCGAGCTGCCAAGTTTTTTCAGACCTATTTCTGTCCTCAACACCGATTACAAGCTGCTGGCAGCTATTGTGGCCTCACCATTGAAACCGCATATGGGCGACTTAATCCATGAGAACCAATCTGGTTTTATGTCTGGGTGGAACTCCGTAAGAAATACGAGGAAATTATTAATCCTGATCTAGTCTTTCTGGAATAGGTATAAGTTTTCTGGTGCCCACGAAAGTATGGATAAGGCTATTCTAATGGTCGACGCGGAGAAGGCCTTTGATTGGGTTGTTTGGGACCATCTGTTCTTTGCCCTAGACCAATTTGGATTCTCAGGATTCTTTACCAATTATATACGGTTAATTTATAGTGCCCCTTCATCTGCGGTTATTATCAATAATACGTCTACTCAACGATTTGATCTATTCAGAGGGACCAGACAAGGCTGCCCACTTTCCCCTTTCCTGTTTAACCTTAGTGTAGAGCCTCTGGCCATCCGATTAAGGCAAGAACTTGATGGGATCTTATTGGCGGACGAGAAATTGGTTCTGCTTCTTTATGCGGACGACCTTCTAGTATTTCTAACTAACCTTAAGGTTACTTTACCTATCCTGCAGGCTACTATTCAAGAGTTTGGGGAGATTTCCGGATTTAAGATTAATACTTCAAAATCAGAATTAATGTGGTTATATAAAAACCCCTCACTCTATATCAATCATCCCTTCTTAGAGGTTTCCCAGATCACATATCTGGGCCTCTGATTATCCAGAAACCCGGAAGAATGGTACAAGTTAAACTTTAGGTCGGGGCTGGACTATTGTAAGAAAAAACTGGAGGAATGGACTATGTTGCCCATATCTTTATCCGCCCGTGTGACTTTGATTAAATCAGTCATCTTTCCAAAACTCCTTTACATTTTTCAAAATATCCCTTGGCTTTTACATAAAAAAGATATCACTATGTATAATAAGGCATGTTCCAACTTTTTATGGAATGGAAAGAGACCGCGGATTGCCTCCCATAGGCTCATGAACTCTAAGTTGTCAGCTGGCCTTGCACTCCCTAATATCCAGACGTACAACCTGGTTATTATATCTAGATTTGCATTAGACTGGTTAACTGGGAAGGATCAAATCTCCTCATTTATCTGGGAATCCCAGATTGTGGCCCCCTTTCAGTTGAAAGCACTTTTGCACTGCCCACTCACCTCACTTCCATCCAATATATTTTACCTTTCTACTTTTAAGAATGTTATTGTGGCTTGGCAGAGACTATGTACGGAAATAGATTGTTCCCCTTATGTCTCGCAATATTTACCTATATCCGGTAACCCTGAGTTTAGCCCAGGTCTTTCTAACCAGATATTCAAAGATTGGGAGTCAAAAGGTCTTAAAACCCTGAGCCAAATATGGGATGCAGGAGGCCATCCATTATTGTTTCAAGAAATTGCAACCCAATTTGACTTAGGTGCACACGAGTTCTATGCCTATCTTCAAGTCAGGCACTTTCTTCAAGAGTTTCTCACAAAATATGGGAATAATTGGACTATGGGCGAATTACAGGCTAGGATTTCCATTTATGCTGCAGGAATGCACACAATTTCCCCATTATATCTACTCTTAAACCAGAAAGCGTTGAGCTTACAGGTGAGTGAAATGGTTGCAATGTGGGTCACTCAGTTTCCATACATAAATGAGCATACTATTATTGGGAGCTTTAAAATAACTCAACAAAGTTGGGTTCCGACATCTTGGAGGGAGTCGCAGATAAAAGTCGGTTTACAGAGATACCTTACACCTGCTGTTCTTTCTAAGTGGTACAATACGAGGGTTCTCTGCTCTAGATGCTCGTCCATAGGAGCAGATCTATTTCATTGTTTATGGAGCTGCCCCAAAATATGACAATATTGGAGGAAAATCTCATATTGGATGACTGTAGTTTTGGAATTGGAACATACGTTATCCCCAATTGAAATTTTCTTCCTGGTGAAATTCCAGGGAATAATTAAGAATTATAGTCTGATAAATACCATAATTTTAACGGCACGTAATCTTATTTTTAAATCGTGGAAAGCATCTTCTGCACCTACAATGACACAATTTAAAATGGCTCTGATTAATCAATTCACAACAGAGCAGTTTAATATACCATATCCGCAAGATAAATATTTGGCTGTATTCTTTAAAAATGTTTGTAAGATCCCTGCCTTTAGTACACCAAAAAAAAAAACTGATTAAACCATTTAAAAATTCTGAGTTTGTTCTGATGAATATTCTGGCGGGCCACTTTCCTGGAGATTGGGCTGCAGGTACTGAGTGAACTGCCCGGGAGAGGTGGGGAGAGAGAAGGGAATTTTGAATTTATTTTGGCTTTTTTTTTTTTTTTTTGGGGGGGGGGGGGAATAATTGTAAAAGAAAAGCAAAGGGGAAGAACGATTAGTAACATGATACACGTGTAGTTGGTTATTTCATGCACTCGTAGCCGGCCATATATATGTCCGTCCTACATCTTTTTTACGACTTGTATTAATGTATGGGGTCTACTGACCCTTTCTCTGACATATATTGTTATCACTTAAATATGTATGCAACTTTTTATTAATTGTGACGCACTGTTTTACATTTAGTAACTTACGTTGTTGTAATTTTTCTATCCTTCGCTATAAATAAAGTTTAAAAAAAAAAAAAAAAACACAAAGCAAGTGCTTTTAATTATTGCACTTATATAATATAAATATCAGCAGGCCTTTAACATGTAAAAAAAAACTCCTCACATACTGTCTTGTTGAGCTCTGTTCTTTCTCCCTTTGCCAGCGTCTAACACTCTCCTGGATGGTAGCGTGCTGTGATTTCAAACTGTAGTACGGTATTCAGTGACATCTGCTGTGAGATTTCTAGACTTGTGAGGCACAATAAATTTCTACACATTTTGTCGGCTAAAGTGTACAGACTATCTCAAGATAAATTGTTTAGTTGTTCTTTCTAGTCCGGGTCTCCTTTAGATTACTCTACAATAGATCCAATTGGTTACTACTCCCTGAACACATCCCTCTCTGTTCCTTTATTGTGTGTTACATGGGTAATACCATAGATCATATTGTCCTTCATGTATACGGAGAGCACCTTAGTAGCTTAGTAAATAATTTAACCAATCTACAAACAATGTTGTTCAATCAAACATTTTGAAACAAGTTACAAGAAATATATTACACAGGATTAAAACATATGATAAAACATGCTAAAAATCATTCACATTTTACTAAACTATTATCTTATTTTTGTATATATTCCTAGTTTGAAATTTTTACCCAAATCAGCACAACTACTGATTGTATACCTAACTATTCAAAAAACTGATAAAATTAATACAGCTACTAAGATGATCATATTAAAGAAGGGTCTACACGAATGCTGCTATATCTTCATCTATATTTAAACCATCTGGGTGTAAACATTTTAATATTTTGATCTAAAACTATTCTTGTCATCACAGTCTCAGCAATCTATTGTTTTTGGTTAGGGGAATCCAATACATAACATACATTTTTTATGTTCTAGGGTCTCTACCATGGTGTTCTAAGAAATGTATTGGTACACTATGTTTATCCATTTTTTTCTTTTATGTTGTATAGGTGTTCAGAGAATCTCTTTCTTATTTTTCTCTTCCTGCGCCCCATGTATATCTTATCACAGCCACATGTTAATAAGTATACAACATGGGGGGTGGAGTCCATCCACTCTGGAAGATGGCTGCACACTAAAATGGCTTTTCAACCACATGTCAGTTAATCTGCAAAATTGGGCATATTCCTTACCCTAACAAGACCCTAAACTTTGTACACACCAATGGACAAGCAACCTGCACAATCTAAACAATGGCGGCTCGCTACGTTACGGGCATTCCTTCACCGTTCTGCAGTATCCCTTGTGACAAACTGGATTCTCCACCATTGAGTCCACGGCGCTCTCGGCTCATACAGACCATTTGAGGTCTGCACGAACTATCCCGCTGCCTACATCGAGCCTTCTCACTGATGGTTCTTTGGATAGCCATGAGTTCCAAGGTTGTGGGCCTAACCTGCGCATCAATAAATCAAACTAGATGCATCACTGGAGTACTAACAGAAACAAGCTTACTAACTATTGAGACAAACTGCACCTCCTATACTAGAACAAGGCTACTATTAATCCCTACTAACTTTACACCACCTTAATGATACTTAAAGGGAAATTAAAACAGTTGCTGACAACAATACAAATATAAGTCTCAGGCACATTACTTACCTTTGCAGGCCGCAGCACCTCACCCCTCACTTAAAACTACAGGCCAAACAAAGCCATATTGACTTAAATACTTATAGATTGCTCAATGACCCTTAATGGTACGGAGCAGAAAGCACATAACTGAAAATCTGAGTAAGAAGAAAATACACATGCAGTTCACCCTTACTAAGCTGCGATAAATTTAGGTTCATACAAAAGCAGATCCACCTACAAAATTGCCTTTGTTTATACACTTCTTATCCACATCTGCTAGTGTAGTAATGCCTCACAAAAAAAACAAATTAAAATGGAGTAAAACTCTTCTTCCATAATGCTTAACCAGAACCTTAAACAGGTTCCTGGAGAAAGTTATATTCATCATTGTTAAGGGTACCTTGTATCCTGGCAGTGGTTAACAACTTATTCAGCTCTTTCTGATCTAATTTTGTTGGATAATTTTTTAAAACACAATGGACTAGAATTGCAAGTGGAGTGCTAACTTATCATGTGCCTGCAAATGGGATAATATGCCCATTTACGAACGCGCGATCAATGACCAGCCTTTGCAAGTAGCTTGTTATTACTACCAGAATCTTGCGGTACAATTAGTGTTCAGAAAATAAACTAGAGAGCAGATCTTTTAGTTTTTAGGGGTTAAAAGTGGCAGCTGAGGGGTGTTAGAAAAAAAAATGGCACTTTAAAGTACCTTTGCATTGCGGTCTATCGGAACTGTGTGTTCCCTGTAAATAGCATTTTTAAAGTATAACAGATAACAGAAAAAACAGAAAATTTTAAAACATAACCAATGACAGATAATAATACAGCAGTCAGTTAGTACATATCCAATCAGATAACATCATAGTCCTTTAAACTGTGAGAAAACCGTTAAACCTCCTCTTTTCTATTTTCTTATAATAGGAACAGTAACATGGGAAACAAAAAGAAACAAAAGTCTGAAAAAAGACAAAATATGCTGAAGATCAGCAGGACGAAAAAACAAAGTTCATCTGAAGAAAAAACTGGAAAGTTGAAGAAACTGGAACATCTTGAAAACTTGAAACTCTTTGAAACTGCAGAAGTCTTTCCTCTTGAAACTCCGGAAATTCTGAGAAGATGGTACCACTTTAGGGTCCTGGATTAGATGGGGGTTGAACTGAAATATATATAAATAAATATTAAAACAGTCAATAAAATAATCAAATACAATTCTTTAATTAACTGAAAGATAATAATAAGGGAGGGACATAGAGGTGGGAAAATACTCGTCTCTGTCTCTTTAATAAAATCTAGATTATTCTGTCATAATATTAGGATAATCAGAATTTTATTGCAAGGACAGAGACTCCTATTTTGCTAGTTTAAAGCAAATAAAATAAAATCAAGATGCCAGATGGTGTGGAATAGAAGAAATAGGTTTAAAATAAAACAGACGAAAAATAGAGTGAGAAGACCAGTCTGCAGCATTTAAAATATCTTGTAACGAAGCAGACTTAGATTACACCTTGAGGGGAAAACATTTTTGCTTCATAATCTATGACAAAAGACATAATAAAGTTGCAAGTTTACAAGTAAGTTGTTTAAGAGACAGATCTGTATTATCTGGCCAATTCCTGAAAAAAGAAATTAATAAATCAACATCTCAAAAAAAGTTGTATTTAGGAACAGGAGGTCTTTTAACATGAATGACTTAAAGAAGTTTGCAAATTGTAAAGTGTTGACCAATTGGAGCATTAAATAATAATTCATGTCCAGCTGAAATAGTGGAACGGACAACATTGATTGATCTATAAGCCAGACCAGCCTCAAAAAGAGAAGTAAGATAATTAATCACTTCACTCAAAGGGGCTGAAATGGGATCCAGATCCCTGTCACTGCACCAGCTAGTCCATTTAGTCCATGCGGATAAATAAAATTTTCTGGCTCCTGCTGGTCAGGAGTCCTGAAGGAGTAGTTTAGCTCCTGACAAAAGACCTTCGGAATGCCAGGAACCCCTGAAATCTTCCAGGCAATGATCTGAAGAGAACCTGCGAGAATTAATTCGTGAAAATCTTTGTTGTGGTTGGTAAGGAGATTCTGTTGAAAGGGAAGAAGAACTGGTGGAAGGATGGACATTTCTAGAAGAATTGGGAACCATGACTGAGCTGTCCACCCAGGAGTGATCAGAAGAGGGGATATTTGATTCCTCGTCACATAAGAAATTGTTTGAGGAATCATTGAGAAAGGGGGAAAAGCATAAGCTCCTATCAGAGGCCAATTCTGAAGAAAGGAATCTGTTGCAAGTGCTGTCGGATCTGGTCTCCAACTGTAAAATGGAAGAAATTGATAATTCAGACAAGAGGCAAAAAGATCTATTACAAATGGACCTCTCAACTCTTGAAGTTTGAGGAACAAAAGTTTGTCTAGTTTCCAGTTGCTGTTGTCTTTTAAATGACAAGATCCCCAATCCGCTGCAGAATTGGAAAGACCAGGAATGTACTCCTCTTGAATTGATATATTTTGAGAAAGACATTGATGTATAAATTCATTGGTAATGTCTGATAACATATTTGAAGTAGTACTTCCTAGTCGATTAAAATAACGCACTGCTGATATGTTGACCATACGAAGAAGGATAGAAATAGGAGAGCTGTTTCTGTCAAGGGCAGGAACCAGCAAGAAGTTCTAAACAATTGATATGAAGCTTTTTCTGACCATTTGCCTCCTGTAATAAGAGGGCCAATTCTGGCACCCCATTTGGAATTGCTCGCATCTGATTCTAGAATAATATCTGGAGATTTTCCAAAAATGGCTCTCCCATTCCAAGCTTCCAAATTGGATAACCACCAAAGAAGTTCTGATCTTGCTTCTTCTGATAATGAGATTTCCTGAAAGTAAGAATAACCTAAATGAAGATGTTGGATCTTCAATCTCTGTAATGCTCGATAATGAAGAGGAGCAGGGAAAATTGCTTGAATCGAAGAAGCTAAAAGACCTATAATCCTTGCTAAAGACTGAATAGGGAAAGATTGTTTCTTGAGAAGATAATTTATTTCCTTCATTATTTTCTTTATCTTGTCCATAGGAAGACTTAGGGTGGCAGAGACAGTATCTATTATAAAACCAAGAAATAATAAATTCTGAGAAGGAGAAGAGATAGATTTCTTGACATTTACAATAAAACCTAAATTCTGGAGAAGATTTGTTGTAGTGTTTAATTGTTCTGAAAGAATAGTTGGATCTTGATGAAAAATAAGGATATCGTCCAACCACGAAACAACAGGTTTTAATACCTTGGTAAATGCCCAAGGAGGAGATGATAGACCAAAGGGAAGACAAGTAAACTGCCAAATTTGATCTTTCCAAAAGAAACAAAGAAATTTCCAGAAATCTGAATGAACTGGGATAGTCAAATAAGCATCTTTGAGATCTAAACAGACTAACCAATCTTTGTCCATAAGACAATCTCTTAAAAGATGAATTCCTTCCATCTTGAAATTATTGTACTTTATATAAAGGTTTAATTGTCTTAAATTTATTACAGGACGATAAGAACCTTCCTTTTTCTTTACCAAGAACATAATGCTGATGAATGAATTTGTTGGATCTAGAACTTGTTCTATGGCCTCTTTGTTTAATAAATCTAACATTTCTAAATTTAGAAGATTGGAATCTGAAAGGGAAAACTTTATTGGTACAGAAAGAGAATTTTGAATTGGAGGGGAAGAAAAAATTAAATGGAAACCTGAGATAGTTTGAATTACCCAAGGGTCTTGTGTAATTAAAGTCCAATTTTTTATAAAAAGAGTTAATCTGCCTCCAATTTTTTTGGGGGAAAAAGTGTGTGTGTAAAGGTGAGAGAACTTACTGTTGAAAGGTCTTCTTGATGGGTGATACCTGAAGGATCTGTTTGTCCATTGTCTCCCTCTTGTGGGAAAGAAATTTGTATGGGCCCATTTCAGTGGGGCCAAAATCAAAAGATATTTTTGGATTGATGCGCTTAAGAATCAAGCACCTTCTTTGAGTAGCTATAGCAGTATTAGCATCTCCAAGAAGATATACAAGTCTTTGGATCCACTCTCTCATAGTATATGGATCTAAATGAGATTCTTGGGAAATTCCTTCTTCTGAGATTTCAAAAAGCATGGTAATAGGACCCAATAAATCTAATAATTTATCCTGACAGTTTCTCAAATATCTATCAGGACCTCTCTTAAGGTAAAAAAATTTGTACCAATGAATTTTAAAAGATTAGTATCAATCTCTGGTGTAATTTGGGAGGAATGAGAGAGTTCGGGTCTGGGACATTCTGCTTTAAGAATGGTCTTGGCTTTTTTAGATAAAGGTCTAAAAATTTTGCTACCCTTTTTGTAGGTTGCCATTGTGAAAAACAAGGGAGAAGTAAATCATCTGGGTCTAAAAATAAATCCCCTTTATTATCTAATAATTTAGGTTTAGATAGGGAAGACATCTTTCTCTTTTTTTTTTTTGGGATGTCACTAGATGATGAAGAGTCAGAAAAATTAGGAGAATTAGAAAAACAAATGATATCATCGTCAGAATCATTAAAATCAACTTCTTTGTCTAAGTTATTATCAAACTGTTTATTAATATCTGAGTCAGAAGACGCTTCTGCAGAAACTGAGTCTGAATTATAGAGCTCATTCCTCTTAAAAGTTGCAGAGGTTTTGTCTGAAGCAAGCAGACGTGATTCAGATTTATTTTTATTAAAAGATTTCTGAATATTTAAATGTTTTGACTTGCAAGAAGCCTTTTTTGGTTTAGGATTAATTTCCTGAGGCGATTGAGCTTCCTGTTATGGCAGATTGTATTTTAGACATCTGTTCAGTAAATTTTTGCATGGATTCTAATAAAGTCTGAAAAGACTTTTCAGGAATGTGTGATACATTTTCCTGAGATATTTTTTTATAATAACAATAATAAATAAAGTTAAATATAATAATGTTATAAATGATTATTTTTTTTTTATTTTTTTAAATATAAAAAATGTATAACCTTGAGGGGAATCAAACTTGGGACCTAAAATCAATATAGCATTAACAAAACCACCAAGCTATCTAGAATAGCTAGAAATATATTTGCAAATATATATGAAATAAATATAAAATAGCAACTTTTAAAACAAAACATTAGCTAAAATACAGGGAGTGAAGAATTATTAGGCAAATTAGTATTTTGACCACATCATCCTCTTTATGCATGTTGTCTTACTCCAAGCTGTAAAGGCTCGAAAGCCTACTACCAATTAAGCATATTAGGTGATGTGCATCTCTGTAATGAGAAGGGGTGTGGTCTAATGACATCAACACCCTATATCAGGTGTGCATAATTATTAGGCAACTTCCTTTCCTTTGGCAAAATGGGTCAAAAGAAGGACTTGACAGGCTCAGAAAAGTCAAAAATAGTGAGATATCTTGCAGAGGGATGCAGCACTCTTAAAATTGCAAAGCTTCTGAAGCGTTTCATTCAAAATAGTCAACAGGTTCGCAAGAAGCGTGTGGAAAAACCAAGGCGCAAAATAACTGCCCATGAACTGAGAAAAGTCAAGCGTGCAGCTGCCAAGATGCCACTTGCCACCAGTTTGCCCATATTTCAGAGCTGCAACATCACTGGAGTGCCCAAAAGCACAAGGTGTGCAATACTCAGAGACATGGCCAAGGTAAGAAAGGCTGAAAGACGACCACCACTGAACAAGACACACAAGCTGAAACGTCAAGACTGGGCCAAGAAATATCTCAAGACTGATTTTTCTAAGGTTTTATGGACTGATGAAATGAGAGTGAGTCTTGATGGGCCAGATGGATGGGCCCGTGGCTGGATTGGTAAAGGGCAGAGAGCTCCAGTCCAACTCAGACGCCAGCAAGGTGGAGGTGGAGTACTGGTTTGGGCTGGTATCATCAAAGATGAGCTTGTGGGGCCTTTTCGGGTTGAGGATGGAGTCAAGCTCAACTCCCAGTCCTACTGCCAGTTTCTGGAAGACACCTTCTTCAAGCAGTGGTACAGGAATAAGTCTGCATCCTTCAAGAAAAACATGATTTTCATGCAGGACAATGCTCCATCACACGCGTCCAAGTACTCCACAGCGTGGCTGGCAAGAAAGGGTATAAAAGAAGAAAATCTAATGACATGGCCTCCTTGTTCACTTGATCTGAACCCCATTGAGAACCTGTGGTCCATCATCAAATGTGAGATTTACAAGGAGGGAAAACAGTACACCTCTCTGAACAGTGTCTGGGAGGCTGTGGTTGCTGCTGCACGCAATGTTGATGGTGAACAGATCAAAACACTGACAGAATCCATGGATGGCAGGCTTTTGAGTGTCCTTGCAAAGAAAGGTGGCTATATTGGTCACTGATTTGTTTTTGTTTTGTTTTTGAATGTCAGAAATGTATATTTGTGAATGTTGAGATGTTATATTGGTTTCACTGGTAAAAATAAATAATTGAAATGGGTATATATTTGTTTTTTGTTAAGTTGCCTAATAATTATGCACAGTAATAGTCACCTGCACACACAGATATCCCCCTAAAATAGCTAAAACTAAAAACAAACTAAAAACTACTTCCAAAAATATTCAGCTTTGATATTAATGAGTTGTTTGGGTTCATTGAGAACATGGTTGTTGTTCAATAATAAAATTAATCCTCAAAAATACAACTTGCGTAATAAGTCTGCACTCCCTGTAGTTGTAACAATATAAATGTAACGGTTTATCTGTCAGGACTTGCAGTGAGGTAATGAGGGCTGTAAGGAGGGTGGGAAGAAGATAGAGAGGTGGGAAAATGAGTCCCAAGATGTCACAAGTATGGGAGGAGTTAGACTAGCAAGGAGAAAGCAAGATGGTGGCTGGAACAAAATTGTCAAGGCAGTACAGAGCAGAAATAGATGATACAAAGGATTAAAATGAATTAGGCAGCAAAATAAACAAATCAGAATGCAATAATAAAAAGAAAGAAAAAACAGAAGGTGAATAAAAACGAACATATATGTAATAATCATTAATAATTATGCTAAACAATAAAACCTTAACAGAAATAATAAAATCATAATGAAATAATAAAATATATAATACGAACAACAAAGATAATAATATTTATTTCTCAACAATAAAATATATACTTATCTTATCGAGTAGCAAAAAGAAAAGAGGAGGTTTAACGGTTTTCTCACAGTTTAAAGGACTATGATGTTATCTAATTGGATATGTACTAACTGACTGCTGTATTATTATCTGTCATTGGTTATGTTTAAATTTTTTCTGTTTTATCTGTTATCTGTTATACTTTAAAAATGCTATTTGAGTAGTAAAAGGAAAAGAATAGCAAAATAGGAGTCTCTGTCCTTGTAATAAAATTAGAATGTTTACACCCAGATGGTTTAAATATAGATGTAG
Organism: Bombina bombina; assembly: GCF_027579735.1. Classification (NCBI taxonomy): domain Eukaryota; kingdom Metazoa; phylum Chordata; class Amphibia; order Anura; family Bombinatoridae; genus Bombina; species Bombina bombina. The sequence goes on from NC_069504.1 coordinate 417,692,044, forward strand.
GTATAGCATCATTCATGTAGATCCTTTTTTAATATGATATCTTAGTAGCTGTATCAATTTTAGCAGTTGTTTGAGTAGTTAGGTATATAATCAATTGTTGTGCTAATTTTGGTGAAGATTGCAAAATAGAAATATATAAAAAAAAAAATATAGTTTCGCAAAATGTGAATGATTTTTGTCAAGCTTTACAATATGTTTTAACCCTGTGTAATATGTTTATTGAAATTTGCTTCAAAAACATTGTTTTTAATTGGTTCAATTATTTACTAAACTAATATGGTGCTCTCTGTATAGCTGAAGGAAAATATGATCTATGGTTTTACCCATGTAACACAAAATAAAGGAATAGAGAGGGATGTGTTCAGGGAGTAGTAACCAATTGGATCCATTGTAGAGACAGTAAAAGGAGACCCGGACTAGCAGGAACAACTGAACAATTCCTCTTGAGAAAGTCTGTTTGATTCAGCAGACAAAACGCGTAGTTTATTGTGCCTCATGAGTATCCAACAGCAGTTGTCACTGATCCCATACTACAGTTTGAAACAAGAGCTGGCTACCAACTGGGAGAAAACAGTGAGAAAGTGTTAGACGCTGGAAAAGGGAGAAAGAATAGGAGCTCAACATGGCAGTATGTGAGGAGGTTTTTTACACAATAAAGGCCTGCTTATTTGTATACTATATAATTACAATGATTAAAATAGCTTACTTTGTGGTTTTATTAATACCCTTTAGTCTGGGTTGTGCTAGTCTGTTTTTTTTTTTGAGTGAAGAAGTAAATTGGAGGTTTTTTGTGTTTACTTAAAGGGCCAATACATTGATAAAATGACATGCTTTAATTCATTAGAACATGTAATGTTGTCACTATTAACACTGCAATATAATTTTAACTCTCGACTTGTGTGACTAGCATTGCTGATTGGGTCAGCTGCAGTTCCTGCTCAGGATCAGCAGTGTTCTGTTTACTTATGTGCTAGATAACAGCTGGCGAGCTATTGTTTGTGCAAGTTACAATAAGCAATATCGCAACCACAGTAACTTGCGTATTACAAATTAAAAGTAATCCTGTTCGTTTGAGCGAAAACCAAATTTGCGCTTGTTGGATTAGCACGTTTGAAGACCTCGCATTAAGGATGTTTAAAAAAAAAAAAAAATGTGCACCAAACACATCATAGATATATATAAAAAATTCATATAGATATTAATAAAAACAGTTTTATAAGGCATATGGTTTAAGACAAGGTATTTGAATGGAGGGCTATATTGTAAACATTTATCTCTAAATAAGTGTATGGGTGCATGTATATGTGAATATATTTGTGTATATATATATATATATATATATATATATATATATATATATATATATAGAGAGAGAGAGAGAGAGATTGATGTATTTATATGTGTATTTATGTATTTATATTTATACATACATATACAGATATAAACATATACATACATGTAGGAGCCCTTCACACTCAAATACCTGAAAACATGAAAAAATATTTTTATTCAATTGAATATATTTTAAAATGTTTTTTACTGGGTATTTATTAAGACAATAAAATAAGCGACGTTTTGGGATTAGACCCCTTAGTCATGCTCCAATTTTACTACACTTAGGCCTAGATTTAGAGTTTGGCGGTAGCCGTGAAAACCAGCGTTAGAGGCTCCTAACGCTGGTTTTAGGCTACCACCGGTATTTGGAGTCAGTCAGGAAAGGGTCTAACGCTCACTTTTCAGCAGCGACTTTTCCATACCGCAGATCCCCTTACGTCAATTGCGTATCCTATCTTTTCAATGGGATCTTTCTAACTCCGGTATTTAGAGTCGTGTTTGAAGTGAGCGTTAGAATTCTAACGACAAAACTCCAGCCGCAGAAAAAAGTCAGTAGTTAAGAGCTTTCTGGGCTAACGCCTGTTCATAAAGCTCTTAACTACTGTGCTCTAAAGTACACTAACACCCATAAACTACCTATGTACCCCTAAACCGAGGTCCCCCCACATCGCCACCACTCGATTAAATTTTTTTAACCCCTAATCTGCCGACCGCCACCTACGTTATACTTATGTACCCCTAATCTGCTGCCCCTAACACCGCCGACCCCTATATTATATTTATTAACCCCTAACCTGCCCCCCACAACATCGCCGCCAGCTACCTACAATAATTAACCCCTAATCTGCCGACCGACACCTACGTTATACTTATGTACCCCTAATCTGCTGCCCCTAACACCGCCGACCCCTATATTATATTTATTAACCCCTAACCTGCCCCCCACAACGTCGCCGCCAGCTACCTACAATAATTAACCCCTAATCTGCCGACCGCCACCTACGTTATAATTATGTACCCCTAATCTGCTGCCCCTAACACCGCCGACCCCTATATTATATTTATTTACCCCTAATCTGCCCCCCTCAACGTCGCCTCCACCTGCCTACACTTAATAACCCCTAATCTGCCGAGCGGACCGCACCGCTACTATAATAAAGTTATTAACCCCTAATCTGCCTCACTCCCGCCTCAATAACCCTATAATAATTAGTATTAACCCCTAATCTGCCCTCCCTAACATCGCCAACACCTAACTTCAATTATTAACCCCTAATCTGCCGACCGAATCTCGCCGCTACTGTAATAAATGGATTAAGCCCTAAAGCTAAGTCTAACCCTAACACTAACACCCCCTAAATTAAATATAATTTAAATGTAACAAAATAAATTAACTCTTATTAAATAAATTATTCCTATTTAAAGCTAAATACTTACCAGTAAAATAAATCCTAATATAGCTACAATATAAATTATAATTATATTATAGCTATTTTAGGATTTATATTTATTTTACAGGTAACTTTGTATTTATTTTAACCAGGTACAATAGCTATTAAATAGTTAAGAACTATTTAATAGCTAAAATAGTTAAAATAATTACAAATTTACCTGTAAAATAAATCCTAACCTAAGTTACAATTAAACCTAACACTACACTATCAATAAATTAATTAAATAAAATACCTACAATTACCTACAATTAAACCTAACACTACACTATCAATAAATGAATTAAATACAATATCTACAAATAAATACAATTAAATAAACTAACTAAAGTACAAAAAATAAAAAAGAACTAAGTTACAAAAAATAAAAAATATTTACAAACATTAGAAAAATATTACAACAATTTTAAACTAATTACACCTACTCTAAGCCCCCTAATAAAATAACAAAGCCCCCCAAAATAAAAAATGCCCTAGCCTATTCTAAATTACAAAAGTTCAAAGCTCTTTTACCTTACCAGCCCTGAACAGGGCCCTTTGCGGGGCATGCCCCAAGAAGTTCAGCTCTTTTGCCTGTAAAAAAACACATACAATACCCCCCCAACATTAAAACCCACCACCCACATACCCCTAATCTAACTCAAACCCCCCTTAAATAAACCTAACACTAAGCCCCTGAAGATCTTCCTACCTTGTCTTCACCTCACCGGGTATCACACCGATCCGTCCTGGCTCTGATATCTTCATCCAACCCAAGAGGGGGCTAGACATCCATCATCCGACGGCTGAAGAAGTCCAGAAGAGGGTCCAAAGTCTTCATCCTATCCCGGGAAGAAGAGTAGATCCGGACTGGCAACCATCTTCTTCCAAGCGGCATCTTCTATCTTCATCCGATGAGGACCGGCTCCATCGTGAAGACCTCCAGCGCGGACCCATCTTCTTCCAGCGATGTCCAACTGAAGAATGACGGTTCCTTTAAGGGACGTCATCCAAGCTGGCGTCCCTCGAATTCCGATTGGCTGATAGGATTCTAGCAGCCAATCGGAATTAAGATAGGAAAATTCTGATTGGCTGATGGAATCAGCCAATCAGAATCAAGTTCAATCCGATTGGCTGATCCGATCAGCCAATCAGATTGAGCTCGCATTCTATTGGCTGATCGGAACAGCCAATAGAATGCGAGCTCAATCTGAAATTGTTGTAATATTTTTCTAATGTTTGTAAATATTTTTTTATTTTTTGTAACTTAGTTCTTTTTTATTTTTTGTACTTTAGTTAGTTTATTTAATTGTATTTATTTATAGATATTGTATTTAATTCATTTATTGATAATTTAGTGTTAGGTTTAATTGTAGGTAATTGTAGGTATTTTATTTAATTAATTTATTGATAGTGTAGTGTTAGGTTTAATTGTAACTTAGGTTAGGATTTATTTTACAGGTAATTTTGTAATTATTTTAACTATTTTAGCTATTAAATAGTTCTTAACTATTTAATAGCTATTGTACCTGGTTAAAATAAATACAAAGTTACCTGTAAAATAAATATAAATCCTAAAATCGCTCTAATATAATTATAATTTATATTGTAGCTATATTAGGGTTTATTTTACAGGTAAGTATTTAGCTTTAAATAGGAATAATTTATTTAATAAGAGTTAATTAATTTAGTTAGATTTAAATTATATTTAACTTAGGGGGGTGTTAGTGTTAGGGTTAGACTTAGCTTTAGGGGTTAATACATTTATTAGAATAGCGGTGAGCTCCAGTCGGCAGATTAGGGGTTAATGTTTGAAGTTAGGTGTCGGCGATGTTAGGGAGGGCAGATTAGGGGTTAATACTATTTATTATAGGGTTAGTGAGGCGGATTAGGGGTTAATAACTTTATTATAATAGCGGTGCGGTCCGCTCGGCAGATTAGGGGTTAATAAGTGTAGGCAGGTGGAGGCGACGTTGGGGGGGGGGCAGATTAGGGGTTAATAAATATAATATAGGGGTCGGCGATGTTAGGGCAGCAGATTAGGGGTACATAGGGATAATGTAAGTAGCGTCGGTTTACGGAGCGGCAGATTAGGGGTTAATAATAATATGCAGGGGTCAGCGATAGCGGGGGCGGCAGATTAGGGGTTAATAAGTATAAGGTTAGGGGTGTTTAGACTCGGGGTACATGTTAGAGTGTTAGGTGCAGACGTAGGAAGTGTTTCCCCATAGCAAACAATGGGGCTGCGTTAGGAGCTGAACGCGGCTTTTTTGCAGGTGTTAGGTTTTTTTTCAGCTCAAACAGCCCCATTGTTTCCTATGGGGGAATCATGCACAAGCACGTTTTTGAAGCTGGCCGCTTCCGTAAGCAACTCTGGTATCGAGAGTTGCAGTGGCGTTAAATATGCCTGTACGCTCCTTTTTTGGAGCCTAACGCAGCCATTCTGTGGACTCTCAATACCAGAGTTATTTTAAAGGTGCGGCCAGAAAAAAGCCAGCGTTAGCTACGTGGGTCGTTACCGACAAAACTCTAAATCTAGCCGTATGGTTGCACATATAGATACTTTGTATAACTTCATGATGTTGTTCTCATTGCTTATAAGGATAAGTATAAGTTATACATATAATAGAGCTCATACAGTTAGCTATAACAATTCGATCAAAAGGGTATAGCGAATGGAATAACACTGATTTTGCATGCTAATACATTTCATATTATACAAAAAAGTTTGTTAAAAGAAACAGGTTAAGTCATGGGGCATATGTATCAAACTCCGTATGGCTCGCCAGAAACAGCAGTTATGAAGCAGTGGTCACAAAGACCGCTGCTCCATAACCTGTCCGCCTGCTCTGAGCAGGCGGACAGACATCGCCGGAAATCAACCCGATCGAGTACGATCGGGTTGATTGACACCCTCCTGCTGGCGGCCCATATGAGCTGCTGGTGCAATGCTGAATACGGCGAGCGTATTGCTCGCCATATTCAGTGAGGTCTGGCGGACCTGATCCGCCCTGTTGGATCAGGTCCGCCAGAGCATGATAACTAGAGGCCATTATCTTTATTGAAACCCTTGGGGATCAAGGTTTCTAGTTTATGTATTTCCTTCTGTTTTAGAAGTTTTTCTCTGTCCATGCCATTTCTAGGAGGTTTTATATGGTCAATGACCTGCCATTTCCATTGGCTTATACCATGACTTTTATCTATGAAATGTTTGGACAGAGGAGCCTCTAAATTTTTGCATCTGATATTTGAGCGGTGTTGGCTCATTCTATCTCTCACTTTACTTGTAGTTTCCCCTTATTATACCAGGGAACATGGGCACTTTATAAGATATACCACGTAGGAAGTTTCACACGTATAAAACCCATTTATATTATATTTTTTTCCCACTCTGTGGATAATAGGCCCTCTTATAATGGAACTGCAGCTCATACAGTTTAAACATGGGAAACTGCCTGTTGTTTTTGTACCCATGTGGGTCTGTGGGTCACATTCCTTACTGGGTCCCACATCTCTTTTTATTAAATGATCTTTTAAACTGTTTAACCTTCTGTATGCCATTAGAGAAGAGTCTTTTAATAAAGCTACTTGCTGATTGCATTCACTTTTTCCATATAATTTTAGAAATCCTATCACTGAGAGGACTGTATTCTGACACAAATAAACATCCTATTTTCCTTTTATCTTTTGGTATTCTTAATAATATGATTCTTTATTTCTTCCACTTTACTTTGTATAAGGCTTGGAGGAAATCCCCTATCTTTAATTTTTTAGACATTTCCTGTATTCTAACTTCACAATACTTCTAACTGCTCACTATTCTCTTTAACCTGAGCAGTTGGCTCTTGGGGAGGGAATTAACTAATGTTCTAGGGTGAAAACTATCATATTGGAGTAAGGTGTTCTCATCCGTGTCTGACATATAAGTCAAATCTTAGACTATTGCCATTTTTATATACTTTTGTGTCTAAGAAAGATACAGATTCCTCACTGTATGTGACTGTGAATTCCAGTCATCTTACCATGGAGTTAAGTTCACTTACAAAGTCCATGAAGGTTCCACTGTCGCCCAACCACACACCAAACACATTGTCGATGTACCGCCACCATATTGCTCTGTATTCTCTAAAAATGTGGTTCTCAGAAACTATCCTCTCTTCAAATTCATTTATGAATAGGTTGGCGCATGATGGGGCAAAATTGGAACCCATAGCCATCCCTTTAATCTGTATATACCACTCGTCCAGAAACAAGAAATAGTTCCAGTATAAAATTAGCTTCAGCAACTCCTCAATGATATCACTCTGATCATGTAAATACTTCTTGTTTACCAACATATTCTTGTTTTGTGCTTTCTAGAGGTATATAGACTTTTCACGTCCATGGTGAACAATAACTATTTTTCTGAGTGTAATTCCAGAGATTTACCCTTATCTAAGAAATGATTTGTATCTTTTTGATAGCTCAACATTTTCATTACTTCTGGTTGGAGTATCTTATCAATAAATTTAGAGATATTGGTATATACCAAATCTACACTTGAGACCATAGGTTTCCCTGGGGGCCTTTAATTGTCCTTGTAGACTTTGGGAACTGTGTAAAAAATGGGGTTTCGGGGTGCAAGTACATATAGAAATTTAGCTACTAATGCTCTCTTTAAGATGGTTGTTTTTTTCTTTTGGTATTCTTAGAAGTGAATTAGCATTGAATTTCATATAGGTGTTGGTGTCCCTAAGTTGTCTCTGTATTTCATCAATGTAGTATTACTTATCCATAACTACGGTGGCTCCTCCCTTATCCGCCACTTTTAGTATAATCCCCCTATTTTTCTTTAGATTATCCAATGTTTTATAATCTTCAACAGAACAATTAGTAAATCTTGTAAACTGTCCTCTCTCCTATTTATTAACCTGGTGTTTCATTCTTGCTTTTGATACGTCATGTTTTTATTTCATTATCCACTAAATTAATTAAAGTGTTAATACTTTGGTTGTTAATATTAGGGTTAAAAGTACCCTTTAACCATAGTCCTAAAGTTTTTAAAGACCATTCCTCTTTTTTAAAATTACCATTGTTTCAACATTAATTACATCATTACCAAACCACATTTTCAATTTGAATTTTCTATATAATCTTTGCAAATCTTTATCAAGTTAAAAAAAAGTCAGTCCTTTGGTAAGGGCAGAATGATAGTCCCTTAATAAGCAATTTGTTTTTTATTATTGGACAGGATATAGCTAGATAAGTTTACCACAGTCTCATGCTCTGTCACTGTTTCTTGCTCTCTTTGGTTTACTCTCTGCTGTGTGGTTCTCTGTCTGCCTCTGACTCCTTGCACTTGACAGTTACCTTGGTAACCATAACTCCATTTGTAAACTCTGCCTTAGTGATAGTCATCCTCATCCCTCTGGAACTTTGTTATTTTCCTTTCTTTTATTACTTTTTGTTCTGTTTGGATTTTCTCATCAGTCCTTTTCTCCAAACTCTCGAAATCCTCGGGCGACATGGTGGTAAGTAACTTTTCCTTGTGATTTTTGATGGTATCCTCCTGTAGCTGCATCTACTTTAATAATGACTCAACAGTCCACACCATGAAATTGTTCGATCATTTGTTTAGTATTGCATCACATTTTTCACTGTATGCTTTATTATCCTTTAATATGGTAGGGCAGGTGCTCATTCTGAGCCCCCTCGGGATCCTCTTTGCCCTATAGTATTCTGCCAATGTGGTAACATATAAGTCCCATTTCATCAGTTTTTAACAATTCATATTCTTAACTTGTTCTCCACTGGTGCGGTTCTTAAAAAATCTCATGAACCCTTCATAAGTGAAGTGATACAGACAGGATCCATCTCTGAATATGCAAACATTTTGCTGCCATCAGTCATCACTGTGTTGTCTTTTTCTAGTTGCATCTGAGGGCATTCAGTGTGCAAGTATCCCAGCAGTGGAAATACATATACGTAAAGAAATGGAACAGCACTACTGAAAGGTGCATGTAGGACACGAGACACTGCCTGGACTCCACAGAAATAACTGAATCTCAAAGACGTCCACAGCACCCAATTTTCTTTTCAGCACTTTATTAAGACAATAAAATAAGCAATGTTTTGGGGTTTGTCCCCTTAGTCATGCTCAAATTTTACTACACTTTGACACAGCTTTTATACTTTAATTTTCGCGCCAGACAACTTCTGGTTACACATTGACTCCCTCTAGTGGGTATTTTCTTATTCACATTTTTTTAACAGTAAGAAAAGCATTATGCTACTTTCTTAACATTTGGTTGCACATATAGATACTTTGGCCTCTATTTATCAAGCCGTCAACCGCAAATACGCTGGAATTCTGCAGCGTATCTGTGGCGAGGCTAATTCACCATATTTATCAAGCCCTACAAACTGTCAAAAGTAGAATCTAGTGACTTAACATACGATCTGCCGGACTCAGTCCGACACAGATCGATGGTTATGTCACTACAGATGTTCCGAACGCAAGTTCGGCACAATCTGACTACTTTTGGTACTTATCAAAGAACAACCAGGTATGCTCGCCACTATTCCGGCCCAGCGTACCTGGTTTTCAATCCACCACCCTGGAGGTGGCGGATCCCGTAGGAATCAATGGGAGTCTGACAGCAGCGAGAGCTCATGTTCGCTGCTGCCCGATATCCCATTAATTCCTGCACCTAACACCCTAACATGTACCCCGAGTCTAAACACCCCTAATCTGCCCCCCCTACACCGCCGCCATCTACTTTATACTTATTAACCCCTAAAACGCCGCCCCAACACCGCCACCACCTACATTATACGTATTAACCCCATAAACCGCCGCTCCGGGACCCCGCCGCACCTATAATAAATGTATTAACCCCTAAAACGCTGCTCCCGGACCCCGCCGCCACCTACATTATACCTATTAACCCCTAATCTGCCGCCCCCTATACCGCCGCCACTTACATAAAGTTATTAACCCCTATCCTGCCGATCCTGGACCCCGCTGCAAATAAAATAATTGTTTAACCCCTAAACCGCCACTCCCAGAGCCCGCCACCACCTACATTACATTTATTAACCCCTATCCTGCCCCCCACACCGCCTGCACTATATTAAATGAATTAACTCCTAAACCTAAGTCTAACCCTAACCCTAACACCCCCTAACTTAAATATTATTTAAATTAATCTAATTAAATATTCCTATAATTAAATAAATTAATCCTATTTAAAACTAAATACTTACCTATAAAATAAACCCTAAGTTAGCTACAATATAACTAATAGTTACATTGTAGCTATCTTAGGATTTATTTTTATTTTACAGGCAACTTTGTATTTATTTTAACTAGTTAGAATAGTTATAAAATAGTTATTAACTATTTAATAACTACCTAGCTAAAATAAGTACAAAATTACCTGTAAAATAAAACCTAACCTAAGTTACAATTACACCTAACACTATACTACCATTAAATAAATTAAATTAATTAAATACAATTACCTATAATTACCCTCTAAATTACAGAAAAAAAATTACAAGAAGTTTAAACTAATTACACCTAATCTTTAAGCCCCCTAATAAAATAAAAAAGCACCCCCAAAAAATAAAATTCCCTACCCTAAACTAAATTACAAATAGCCCTTAAAAGGACCTTTTGCGGGGCATTGCCCCAAAGTAATCAGCTCTTTTACCTGTAAAAAAAAGAAATACACCCCCCCAACATTAAAACTCACAACTCACACACCCAACCTTACTCTATAACCCACCCAAACCCCCCTTAAAAAAACCTAACACTACCCCATTGAAGATCACCCTACCTTGAGCCGTCTTCACCCAGCCGGGCCTAATCCTCAACGAATCCGGGTGAAGTGGTCCTCCAGATGGGCAGAAGTCTTCATCCAATCCGGCTAGAAGAGGTCCTCCAGATGGGCAGAAATCTTCATCCAAGCGGCATCTTCTATCTTCTTCCATCCGGCGAGGAGCAGCACCATCTTGAAGACATCCGACGCAGAGCATGCATCGATCCAGATGACTAAACAAAGAATGACGGTTCCTTTATTTGACATCATCCAAGATGGCGTCTCTTGAATTCCGATTGGCTGATAGGATTCTATCAGCTAATCAGAATTAAGGTAGGAAAAATCAGATTGGCTGATGAAATCAGCCAATCGGATTGAAGTTCAATCCAATTGGCTGTCCAATCAGCCAATAGGATTGACCTTGCATTCTATTGGCTGTTCCAATCAGCCAATAGAATACAAAGTCAATCCGATTGGATGATTTCATCAGCCAATCAGATTTTTCCTACCTTAATTCCGATTGGCTGATAGAATCCTGTCAGCTAATCGGAATTCAAGGGACGCCATCTTGTATGACGTCATTTAAAGGAACCGTCATTCTTCGTTTAGTCATCGGGATCGATGGATGCTCCGCGGCGGATGTCTTCAAGATGGTGCCGCTCCTCGTCGGATGGAAGAAGATAGAAGATGCCGCTTGGATGAAGATTTCTGCCCATCTGGAGGACCTCCTCTGGCCGGATCGGATGAAGACTTCTGCCCATCTGGAGGACCACTTCGCCCGGATTCGTTGAGGACTTAGGCCCGGCTGGGTGAAGACGGCTCAAGGTAGGGTGATCTTCAATGGGGCAGTGTTAGGTTTTTTTAAGGGGGGTTTGGGTGAGTTTTAGAGTAAGGTTGGGTGTGTGGGTGGTGGGTTTTAATGTTGGGGGGGTGTATTTCTTTTTTTTACAGGTAAAAGAGCTGATTACTTTGGGGAAATGCCCTGCAAAAGGCCCCTTTAAGGGCTATTTGTAATTTAGTTTAGGGTAGGGAATTTTATTATTTTGGGGGGCTTTTTTATTTTATTAGGGGGCTTAGATTAGGTGTAATTAGTTTAAACTTCTTGTAATTTTTTTATTTTCTGTAATTTAGAGGTTTTTTTTTGTACTTTAGTTAATTTTAGTTATTTTAATTTAATTGTAGGTAATTGTATTTAATTAATTTAATTTATTTAATGATGGTGTAGTGTTAGGTGTAATTGTAACTTAGGTTAGGGTTTATTTTACAGGTAATTTTGTACTTATTTTAGCTAGGTAGTTATTAAATAATTAATATACCTATTTAATAACTATTGTACCAAGTTAAAATAAATACAAAGTTGCCTGTAAAATAAATGTAAATCCTAAGATAGCTATAATGTAACTATTAGTTATATTGTAGCTAGCTTAGGGTTTATTTTATAGGTAAGTATTTAGTTTTAAATAGGAATAATTTATTTAATTATAGGAATATTTATTTAGATTAATTTAAATAATATTTAAGTTAGGGTGGATTTAGGGTTAGGGTTATACTTAGGTTTAGGGGTTAATAGATATCATTTAGGTAGCGGCGGTGTAGGGGGGCAGATTAAGGGTTAATAAATGTAATGTAGGTGTCGGTGGGCACCGGGAGCGATCGTTTAGGGGTTAAACATTTTATTTAGTTGCGGCGGGGTCCGGGATCGGCAGGATAGGGGTTAATAACTTTATGTAGGTGGGGGCGGTACAGGGGGCTGAAGATTAGGGGTTAATAGGTGGCAGCAGGGTCCAGGAGCGGCGGTTTAGTTGTTCATATATTTATTATAGTGGCAGCGGGGTCCGGGAGCGGCGGTTTAGGGGTTAATATATTTATTATAGTTGCGGTGGGGTCCAGGAGCGGTGGTTTAGGGGTGAACAAGTTTATTTAGGTGCCGGGGGCTCCGGGAGCGGTGGTTTAGGGGGTAAAACAGTATAGTATAGTGTGGGTGCTTAGTGACAGACTAGCAAGAAAGTTGCGAATAAGCTGATGAGCAGCTAGATCGATGACTGTTAGTTAACAACAGTCCACTGCTCATCACATCGTTCTTGGTGCGCAGCTTTTGACAGCTTTCTTGATAAATTTGGCGAACGTATTCAGGTCTGCGGTGGTGATGTTAGGCAAGCTTAGGCGAGCGTATTGGGGCCGGCGAATGCAGGTAAGTAGACAGGTTGATAACTAGAGGCCTTTGTATCACTTCATTATGGTGTTCTCATTGCGTATAAGAAATTATACATATAATAGAGCTCATACAGTTGGATATAACAATTCGATCAAAATGGTAGAGTGAAAGGAATAACACAGATTTTTCATACTAATTCGTTTCATATTATACAAAAAAGGAAAACAGTTTGTTAGAAGAAAGAGGTTAAGTCATAGGGGCCCATTTATCAAGACCCGTATGGAGCTTGATGGCCCGTGTTTCTGGCGAGCCTGCAGGCTCACCAGAACACCAGTTATGAAGCAGCAGTCTAAAGACCGCTGCTCCATAAACTGTCTGCCTGCTCTGAGCAGGTGGACAGACATTGCTGCAATTCAACCCGATCGAGTATGATCGGGTTGATTAACACCCCACTGCTGGTGGCAAATTTGCCACGAATCTGCAGGGGGCGGCATTGCACCAGTAGCTCACAAGAGCTGCTGGTGCAATGCTGAATATGGAGAGCGTATTGATTTCAGCATTTATCGAGGTCTTCCGGACCTGATCTGCACTGGTGGACCCTTGGGGGTCCTTGGGGGTCAATGTTTCTAGTTTATGTATCCACCAAATTTCCTTCTGTTTTAGAAGTTTTTCTTTGTCCATACCATTTCTAGGAAGTTTTATATGGTCAATGACTTGCCATCATCATTGGCTTATACCATGCCCTTTATCTATAAAATGTTTGGACAGAGGAGCCTCTAAGTTTTTGCATCTGATATAAGAGCAGTGTTGGCTCATTCCATCTCTAACTTTATGTGTAGTTTCTTCTAAGTATACCAGGGAACATGGGCCCTTTATAAGATAAATAATGCCCATAATGGCATACAGAAGGGTTAAAAGTTTAAAAAATCATTTCATAAAAACAGATGTGGGACCCATTAAGGAATGTATTCAGACCCACATGGGTACCAAAAGAACATTTCCCATGTTTAAACTGTATGAGCTGCAGTTTGATCATAAGAGGCTCTACCATCCATATATAATATAAATGGGTTTTATACATGTAAACTTTCCTACGTGGTATATCTTATAAAGTGCCCATGTTCCCTGGTATACTTAAGTGAAACTACACATAAAGTAAGTGATAGAATGAGCCAACACGCTCTAATATCAGGTGCAAAAACTTAGAGGCTGCTCTGTCCAAACATTTTACAGATGAAGGCCCTGGTATAAGCCAATTGAAATGGCAGGTCATTGACCATATAAAACCTCCTAGAAATGTCATGGACACATTGGACAGAGAAAAACATCTAAAACAGAAGGAAATGTGGTGGATACATAAACTAAAAATTTTGACCCCCAAGGGTTTCAATAAAGATTATGACTTAACCTGCATCTTCTAACAAACTGATTTCCTTTTTTGTATAATATGAAATGTATTAGTATGCAAAATCTATGTTATTCTATTCGCTATACCCTTTTGATCGAATTGTTATATTCAACTGTATGATCTCTATTATATGTATAACTCCTTATAAGCAACGAGAACACCATAATGAAGTGATACAAGGTATCTATATGTGCAATCAAATGTTAAGAAAGTAGCATACTTTTTATACTGTTAAACAATGTGAATAAGAAAATGCCCACTAGAGGGATTTAATGTTTAACCAGAAGTTGTCTGGCACGAAAATTAAGGTTTAAAAGCTGTGTCAAAGTGTAGTAAAATTGGAGCATGACTAAGGGGACCAACCCCGAAACGTTGCTTATTTTATTGCCTTAATAAAGTACTGAAAAGAAAATTGGGTACTGTGGACGTCTTTGAGATTCACACATAGTAGAATATGTGAGCGCATAAAACGATTTTAATGTTAATTATAAAAGGCAATTGTTTATGTAATTTCCTTGAGTGATAAAAAAATAAATAAAAAAAATAACCTATTGGTTTACAAATGGTTAAAGTGAAGGTAAACTTTGATGAATGAAAGCCCGTTTTTTTAAAAATACTATTAAAAACAGAGGCACTTTCTTTCATCAAAGTTTAGAAGTCAGCCGTTTTGATTAAAAACTTACCTTTGGTTTTTTAACCTCTCTTCACATTACATCAATGACTAATCCAGCTTCCTCCAATCACGGCATGACCTCAGGCAATGACTACCCTGGAGGGAAAGCCATGATTGTAGGAAGCTGGATTAGTCATTGATGACATGTGAAGAGAGGATCTCCATGTGGGGGAAACTGCTCTGGCTGTGCAAAGAAGAGAGGAAAGTTGTTAATCAAAACGGCTGCTTTGTAAACTTTGATGAATGAAAGTGCCCCTGTTTTTAATAGTATTTTTAAAAAATGGGCTTTCATTCATCAAAGTTTACCTTCACTTTAAACTTAATTTAATTCTATTGAATTTTGAATAATAGTAATGGTGTTCTTGTTGAATTATTTTATGATTTATCGGTATTTCATGTCATTTCAAACTCCTTTATTTTGCTAATTAGTTTTAACATACCTAAACTTGGATTAGACTTTATCATACATTTACAATTTAGTTAAATTCAATAGCTCATTAGCAAATTATTGTTGTCCTTATATGAATCTTCCACTTAATAGTGTAGTTCTGTATAAATAGGGTTTAGAACATCAATGACCAGATCAATGCTTATTGATCAGCTTTTCAATATGTTTTCAACATCTAAGTTGAAAATAAAGACCATTAAAATGTTCATCTAGATAACATATTGCACTATATTACATTGTTTTAAGTTTAAAGTATATTTTTTCCTACCTATATAACTCTTTGATTTATTTCTTTGACTGCTGCACAATTAAAAAAATAAGAGAAGACGAGTTTATAGAAACATTTGCTGTGTAAAAAAATTATAAGGCAAAAATAAAAGGTTTGAAATGGTGCAAAATACTCCACAATCTGAGGAAGTTTGGTACTTATGTATTGTCCAACAAAACACATGAAAGACTGTAAACTTATTTTTCACAAAAAGGACAATTGCAAAACAGGGGGTCATGAACTCAAGCTTAAGAGTAGTAGGTCAAAGAGTAATTTGTGGAAGCACTTCTAACAGGAAGGGGGTTGGAATAAACTTTCCATTAAAGGTGGTAAAAACAAATACTGTGGGGGACTTCAAGAATGTCTGGGATAAGCATAAAGATATCCTACAAATTAGATAAATGTGCACTTTTAGGAAATGTTGGCTAGACTTGTTTGGCCAATGGTTCTTATCTGCTGTCAAAATCTATCGCCTAGATTTAGAGTTCTGCGTTAGCCATCATGGTTATGGGCTACCGCTGGTATTTAGAGTCGTGTAGGTAAGGGTCTAACGCTCACTTTCCAGCCGCGACTTTTCCATACCGCAGATCCCCCTACGCCATTTGCGTATCCTATCTTTTCAATGGGATCTTTCTAACGCCGGTATTTAGAGTCTTGGCTGAAGTGAGCGTTAGAAATCTAATGAAAAAACTCCAGCAGCAGAGAAAAGCCAATCAGCCAATCGGATTGAACTTGAAACTGATTGGCTGATTCCATCAGCCAATCAGAATTTTCCTACCTTAATTCCGATTGGCTGATAGAATCCTATCAGCCAATCGGAATTCGAGGGACGCCATCTTGGATGACGTCCCTTAAAGGAACCGTCATTCGTCGGGAAGTCGTCGGTGAAGAAGGATGTTCCTCGTCGGCGGGATGAAGATGGATCCGGAAGAAAGAAGATTGAAGATGCCGCTTGATAGAAGACTTCAGCCGGATCATGGACTTCTTCAGCTCCCGCTTGATAGAAGACTTCAGCCGGATCATGGACCTCTTCAGCTCCCGCTTGAATCAAGACTTCAGCCGGATCATGGACATCTTCAGCCCCCGCTTGGGCCAAGACTTCAGCCGGATCATGGACATCTTCAGCCCCCACTTGGGCCAAAACTTCAGCCGGATCATGGAGATCTTCAGCCCCCGCTTGGGCTTGGATGAAGACTTCGGAGCCTGGACCGATTGGTGATACCCGGCGTGGTGAAGATAAGGTAGGATGATCTTCAGGGGCTTAGTGTTATTTTTATTTAAGGGGGGTTTGGGTTAGATTAGGGGTATGTGGGTGGTGGGTTGTAATGTTGGGGGGGGGTATTGTATGTTTTTTTTTACAGGCAAAAGAGCTGTTTTCTTTGGGGCATGCCCCGCAAAAGGCCCTTTTAAGGGCTGGTAAGGTAAAAGAGCTTTTCTATTTTAATTTTAGAATAGGGTAGGGCATTTTTTTATTTTGGGGGGCTTTGTTATTTTATTAGGGGGCTTAGAGTAGGTGTAATTAGCTTAAAATTGTTGTAATATTTTTCTAATGTTTGTAAATTATTTTTTTATTTTTTGTAACTTAATTTTTTTTTGTACTTTAGTTAGTTTATTTAATTGTATTTATTTGTAGGTATTTTATGTAATTAATTTATTGATAGTGTAGTGTTAGGTTTAATTGTAACTTAGGTTAGGATTTATTTTACAGGTAATTTTGTAATTATTTTAACTAGGTAGCTATTTAATAGTTATTAACTATTTAATAGCTATTCTACCTGGTTAAAATAATTGCAAAGTTGCCTGTAAAATAAATATTAATCCTAAAATAGCTACAATATAATTATTAGTTATATTGTAGCTATATTAGGGTTTATTTTACAGGTAAGTATTTAGCTTTAAATAGGATTAATTTATTTAATAAGAGTTAATTTATTTTGTTAGATAAAAATTATATTTAACTTAGGGGGGTGTTAGTGATAGAGTTAGACTTAGCTTTAGGGGTTAATAAATTTAACAGAGTAGCGGCGAGGTCCGGTCGGCAGATTAGGGGTTAATACTTGAAGTTAGGTGTCGGTGATGTTAGGGAGGGCAGATTAGGGGTTAAAACTATTTATTATAGGGTTATTGAGGCGGGAGTGAGGCGGATTAGGGGTTAATACATTTATTATAGTAGCAATGAGGTCCGGTCGGCAGATTAGGGGTTAATTATTGTAGGTAGCTGGCGGCGACATTGTGGGGGGCAGATTAGGGGTTAATAAATATAATATAGGGGTTGGCGGTGTTAGGGGGTGCAGATTAGGGGTACATAGCTATAATGTAGGTTGCGGTGGTGTTCGGAGCGGCAGATTAGGGGTTAAAATAATATGCAGCTGTCAGCGATAGCGGGGGCGGCAGATTAGGGGTTAATAAGTGTAAGGTTAGGGGTGTTTAGACTCGGGGTACATGTTAGGGTGTTAGGTGCAGACTTAGGAAGTGTTTCCCCATAGGAAACAATGGAGCTGCGTTAGGAGCTGAACGCTGCTTTTTTACAGGTGTTAGGTTTTTTTTCAGCTCAAACTGCCCCATTGTTTCCTATGGGGAAATTGTGCACGAGCATGTTTTTGAAGCTGGCCGCGTCCATAAGCACCGCTGGTATTGAGTTGCAGTGGCGGTAAATTATGCTCTACGCTCCTTTTTTGGAGCCTAACGCAGCCATTCTGTGAACTCTAAATACCAGCGGTATTTAAAAGGTGCGGGGGAAAAAAAACAGCGTTAGCTACGCGGGCCGTTACCGACAAAACTCTAAATCTAGCCGTATGTTTCTATTAGAGATGTGCATTTGGTCTTTTGACATTGCATATTTGTCTTAATTTTGCTGATTTTTTGAGTTGTTTGAGATATGAACAGCCAAATACATTAATGAATTAAACAGCATAAAAAACAAATGATTGCTTGACAAAATCAATTCGTTCATGCCATTGGCACCAAATAAAAAGATGCATGAAGGGGGGAAGGAGTTTTAAAGTTTGGTTAATGAGCTCCTTTGTAATGATGTAGAAGGATCTTACCATTCCTTTGTCCACATCATCCCCTGTCCAATCCTGCCATAGTATTAAAATGACTGATGTTAGGGACAGCACTAAATACTGGATTTTAGTCATACAGGATTTGAATGTTTATTTTTTTACATTGAAAGTTGATGCAATTGGAAATAACTGTAATGAATCCAAATTAAATGATTGCATGGGCGAAATTCGGTTTAACAAAAAATATAAAACCAATATTTCGGATGAAACAAATTTTTCACTCGTGCACATGTCTTATTTTTATAGTAAATAAGTTTTCTCCAACATTGGTGTGTCCGGTCCACGGCGTCATCCTTACTTGTGGGATATTCTCTTCCCCAACAGGAAATGGCAAAGAGTCCCAGCAAAGCTGGTCACATGATCCCTCCTAGGCTCCGCCCACCCCAGTCATTCTCTTTGCCGTTGCACAGGCAACATCTCCACGGAGATGGTTAAGAGTTTTTTGGTGTTTAAATGTAGTTTTTATTCTTCTATCAAGTGTTTGTTATTTTAAAATAGTGCTGGTATGTACTATTTACTCTGAAACAGAAAAGGATGAAGATTTCTGTTTGTAAGAGGAAGATGATTTTAGCAGACAGTAACTAAAATCGATTGCTGTTTCCACATAGGACTGTTGAGATGAAGTAACTTCAGTTTGGGGAAACAGTTAGCAGACTTTTCTGCTTAAGGTATGACTAGCCATATTTCTAACAAGACTGTGTAATGCTGGAAGGCTGTCATTTCCCCTCATGGGGACCGGTAAGCCATTTTCTTAGTCAAAAACAAACAGAATAAAGGGCTTATTATGGGCTAAAAAACTGGTAGACATTTTTATGGGCTAAATCGATTGCTTTATTTGTGCATATTATTCAAATTTAGGCTAACAATTGACATTTATAATCTTGGGGAACGTTTATAAAACTGCAGGCACTGTATTGGACACCTTTTTCAGTCAGGGTTTTTTTCTAGTCATAGACTGAGCCTCATTTTCGCGCCATTAATGCGCAGTTGTTTTTTGAGAGCAGGGCATGCAGATGCATGTGTGAGGATCTAAGAATCTCTGAAAAAGCTTTTAGAAGGCGTCATTTGGTATCGTATTCCCCTCAGGGCTTGGTTGGGTCTTAGCAAAGACTGTATCTGGGACTGTATAGGGGTTAAATTGAAAAATGGCTCCGGTTCCGTTATTTTAAGGGTTAAAGCTCTGAAATTTGGTGTGCAATACTTTTAAGGCTTTAAGACACTGTGGTGACAATTTGGTAATTTTTGAACAATTCCTTCATACTTTTTCACATATTCAGTAATAAGTGTTTTCTGTTTGAAATTTAAAGTGACAGTAACAGTTTTATTTTAAAACGTTTTTTGTGCTTTGTTGACAAGTTTAAGCCTGTTTAACATGTCTGTACCTTCAGATAATCTATGTTCTATATGTATGAAAGCCAATGTGTCTCCCCATTTAAATTTATGTGATAATTGTGCCATAGCGTCCAAACAAAGTAAGGACAGTACTGCCACTAATAATGATATTGCCCAAGATGATTCCTCAAATGAGGGGAGTAAACATGATACTACATCATCTCCTACTGTGTCTACACCAGTTTTGCCCATGCAGGAGGCCCCTAGTACATCTAGTGCGCCAATACTTATTACCATGCAACAATTAACGGCTGTAATGGATAACTCCATAGCAAATCTTTTATCCAAAATGCCTACTTATCAGAGAAAGCGCGATTGCTCTGTTTTAAACACTGAAGAGCAAGAGGACGCTGATGATAATTGTTCTGTCATACCCTCACACCAATCTGAAGGGGCCATGAGGGAGGTTTTGTCTGAGGGAGAAATTTCAGATTCAGAAAAAATTTCTCATCAAGCTGAACCTGATGTTGTGACATTTAAATTTAAATTAGAACATCTCCGCGCACTGCTTAAGGAGGTTTTATCTACTCTGGATGATTGTGACAATTTGGTCATTCCAGAGAAATTATGCAAGATGGACAGGTTCCTAGAGGTTCCGGTGCCCCCCGACGCTTTTCCTATACCCAAGCGGGTGGCGGACATAGTAAATAAAGAGTGGGAAAAGCCCGGCATACCTTTTGTTCCTCCCCCTATATTTAAGAAATTATTTCCTATGGTCGACCCCAGAAAGGACTTATGGCAGACAGTCCCCAAGGTCGAGGGGGCAGTTTCTACTCTAAACAAACGCACTACTATTCCTATCGAAGATAGTTGTGCTTTCAAAGATCCTATGGATAAAAAAATTGGAGGGTTTGCTTAAAAAGATTTTTGTACAGCAAGGCTACCTTCTACAACCAATTTCATGCATTGTTCCTGTCACTACGGCAGCGTGGTTCTGGTTCGAGGAACTAGAAAAGTCGCTCAGTAGAGAAACTCCATATGAGGAGGTTATGGACAGAGTTCACGCACTTAAATTGGCTAACTCTTTTATTTTAGATGCCGCTTTGCAATTAGCAAAATTAGCGGCGAAAAATTCAGGGTTTGCTATCGTGGCGCGCAGAGTGCTTTGGCTAAAGTCTTGGTCAGCGGATGTGTCATCCAAGACAAAATTGCTTAACATTCCTTTCAAAGGTAAAACTTTATTTGGACCTGATTTGAAAGAGATTATTTCAGACATCACTGGGGGAAAGGGCCACGCCCTTCCACAGGATAGGTCTTCTAAGGCTAAAAATAAGCCTAATTTTCGTCCCTTTCGCACAAATGGACCAGCCTCTAATTCTGCATCCTCTAAGCAAGAGGGTAATGCCTCACAACCCAAACCAGCCTGGAAACCAATGCAAGGCTGGAACAAGGGTAAGCAGGCCAAGAAGCCTGCCACTGCTAACAAAACAGCATGAAGGAGTAGCCCCCGATCCGGGACCGGATCTGGTGGGGGGCAGACTCTCTCTCTTTGCTCAGGCTTGGGCAAGAGATGTTCAGGATCCTTGGGCGCTAGAAATAGTTTCTCAAGGTTATCTCCTGGAATTCAAGGAACTACCCCCAAGGGGAAGGTTCCACAAGTCTCACTTATCCTCAAACCAAATAAAGAGACAGGCATTCTTACATTGTGTAGAAGACCTGTTAAAGATGGGAGTGATACACCCAGTTCCAATAAAGGAACAAGGAATGGGATTTTATTCCAATCTGTTCGTAGTTCCCAAAAAAGAGGGAACGTTCAGACCAATTCTGGATTTGAAGATCCTAAACAAATTTCTCAGGGTACCATCGTTCAAAATGGAAACTATTCGAACGATTCTACCCACCATCCAGGAAGGTCAATTTATGACTACCGTGGATCTAAAGGATGCGTACCTACATATCCCTATCCACAAGGAACATCATCAGTTCCTAAGATTCGCTTTTCTGGACAAACATTACCAGTTTGTGGCTCTTCCATTCGGATTAGCCACTGCTCCAAGGATTTTCACAAAGGTGCTAGGGTCCCTTCTAGCGGTTCTATGACCAAGGGGCATTGCCGTAGTACCTTACTTGGACGACATTCTAATACAAGCGTCGTCCCTTTCAAAGGCAAAGGCTCATACGGACATCGTTCTAGCCTTTCTCACATCTCACGGATGGAAGGTGAACAAAGAAAAGAGTTCTCTGTCCCCGTCAACAAGAGTTCCCTTCTTGGGAACAATAATAGATTCCTTAGAAATGAGGATTTTTCTGACAGAGGTCAGAAAATCAAAACTTCTAAGCTCTTGTCAAGTACTTCATTCTGTTCCTCGTCCTTCCATAGCGCAGTGCATGGAAGTAATAGGATTGATGGTTGCAACAATGGACATAGTTCCTTTTGCACGAATTCATCTAAGACCATTACAACTGTGCATGCTCAAACAGTGGAATGGGGATTATACAGACTTGTCTCCAATGATTCAAGTAGATCAAAAGACCAGAGATTCACTCCGTTGGTGGCTGACCCTAGACCATCTGTCCCAGGGAATGAGCTTCCGCAGGCCAGAGTGGGTCATTGTCACGACCGACACCAGTCTAGTGGGCTGGGGTGCGGTCTGGGAATCCCTGAAAGCTCAGGGTCTATGGTCTCGGGAAGAGTCTCTTCTCCCGATAAACATTCTGGAACTGAGAGCGATATTCAATGCTCTCAGAGCTTGGCCTCAACTAGCAAAGGCCAAATTCATAAGGTTCCAATCAGACAACATGACGACTGTTGCTTATATCAATCATCAAGGGGGAACAAAGAGTTCCCTGGCGATGAAAGAAGTGACCAAAATAATTCAATGGGCGGAGGATCACTCCTGCCACTTGTCTGCGATCCACATCCCAGGAGTGGAAAATTGGGAAGCGGATTTTCTGAGTCGTCAGACATTTCATCCGGGGGAGTGGGAACTCCATCCGGAAATCTTTGCCCAAATAACTCAATTATGGGGCATTCCAGACATGGATCTGATGGCGTCTCGTCAGAACTTCAAGGTTCCTTGCTACGGGTCCAGATCCAGGGATCCCAAGGCGACTCTAGTAGATGCACTAGTAGCACCTTGGACTTTCAACCTAGCTTACGTATTCCCACCGTTTCCTCTCATTCCCAGGCTGGTAGCCAGGATCAATCAGGAGAGGGCCTCGGTGATCTTGATAGCTCCTGCGTGGCCACGCAGGACTTGGTATGCAGACCTGGTGAATATGTCATCGGCTCCACCATGGAAGCTACCTTTGAGACAGGACCTTCTTGTTCAAGGTCCATTCGAACACCCAAATCTGGTCTCCCTCCAACTGACGGCTTGGAGATTGAACGCTTGATTCTATCAAAGCGTGGGTTTTCAGATTCGGTGATAGATACTCTGGTTCAGGCCAGAAAACCTGTAACTAGAAAAATTACCATAAAATATGGAAAAAATATATCTGTTGGTGTGAATCCAAAGGATTCCCATGGAATAAGATAAAAATTCCTAAGATTCTCTCCTTTCTTCAAAAAGGTTTGGAGCAAGGTTTATCTGCAAGTTCTCTAAAGGGACAGATCTCTGCTTTATCTGTCTTACTACACAAAAGACTGGCAGCTGTGCCAGATGTTCAAGCATTTGTTCAGGCTCTGGTTAGGATCAAGCCTGTTTACAGACCTTTGACTCCTCCCTGGAGTCTAAATCTAGTTCTTTCAGTTCTTCAAGGGGTTCCGTTTGAACCCTTACATTCCGTAGATATTAAGTTACTATCTTGGAAAGTTTTGTTTTTGGTTGCAATTTCTTCTGCTAGAAGAGTTTCAGAGTTATCTGCTCTGCAGTGTTCTCCTCCTTATCTGGTGTTCCATGCAGATAAGGTGGTTTTGCGTACTAAACCTGGTTTTCTTCCTAAAATGTTGTTTCTAACAAAAATATTAACCAGGAGATAGTTGTACCTTCTTTGTGTCCGAATCCAGTTTCAAAGAAGGAACGTTTGTTACACAATTTGGACGTTGTCCGTGCTCTAAAGTTCTATTTAGAGGCTACTAAAGATTTCAGACAAACATCTTCCTTGTTTGTTGTTTATTCTGGTAAAAGGAGAGGTCAAAAAGCGACCTCTACCTCTCTTTCCTTTTGGCTTAAAAGCATTATCCGTTTGGCTTATGAGGCTGCCGGATGGCAGCCTCCGGAAAGAATCACAGCTCACTCCACTAGGGCTGTGGCTTCCACATGGGCCTTCAAGAACGAGGCTTCTGTTGACCAGATATGTAAGGCAGCGACTTGGTCTTCACTGCACACTTTTGCCAAATTTTACAAATTTGATACTTTTGCTTCTTCGGAGGCTATTTTTGGGAGAAAGGTTTTGCAAGGTGTGGTGCCTTCCGTTTAGATGACCTGATTTGCTCCCTCCCTTCATCCGTGTCCTAAAGCTTTGGTATTGGTTCCCACAAGTAAGGATGACGCCGTAGACCGGACACACCAATGTTGGAGAAAACAGAATTTATGCTTACCTGATAAATTGCTTTCTCCAACGGTGTGTCCGGTCCACGGCCTGCCCTGGTTTTTTAATCAGGTCTGATGAATTATTTTCTCTAACTACAGTCACCACGGTATCATATGGTTTCTCCTATATATATTTCCTCCTGTCCGTCGGTCGAATGACTGGGGTGGGCGGAGCCTAGGAGGGATCATGTGACCAGCTTTGCTGGGACTCTTTGCCATTTCCTGTTGGGGAAGAGAATATCCCACAAGTAAGGATGAAGCCGTGGACCGGACACACCGTTGGAGAAAGCAATTTATCAGGTAAGCATAAATTCTGTTTTTTTCATTATATGCATTAATTATTTAGTGTAGTCTTCTCTGGGGCTTATTCTGCCTCGTTACCACTTTCTGTTGGGGTACCGCCAGGTTCTGTCCTTGGTCCCCTTCTCTTCTCAATCTACATGTCATCATTAGGTTTCATAATAAAGTCCCACAGGTTTCAATATCATTTGTATGACGATGACACCCAAATATACCTCCCTGCAACAGACCTATCTCCTTCTTTGCTAACCTGTGTCGCTAACTGTCTTTCTCACATCTCATCCTGGATGTCCTCTCACTACCTTAAATTAAATCTCTCCAAAACTGAGCTCCTTATTTTCCCCCTTTCTTCCAAATTCTCCATCCCGCATCTCTCTATAACTGTCGACAACTCCATCATTACCCTGGGAATCTGAGGAGCTAATAAGAGAGGAGGAGAGTAGGAGATTGTGAGCAGAGTGAAGGGGACAAGATGGAGATTATCTGGAGACAAGGTCTGAGACGTAGGTGAAGCAGTGCAGTTGAGGGCCTTGTATGTCAGAGTCAGAATTTTGTGTTTAATCCTAGAGGCAAGAGGTAGCCAGTGAATGAAATAACAGAGAGGAGAGATGCAGCAGCTGAAAAGCGGCGTGTAAGGAAGATGAGCCTGGCAGAGGCATTCATTAAGGATTGTAAAGGAGCTAGGCGGAAGCTAGGGAGACCAGAGAGGACAGATTTGTAGTAGTCAAGGCAGGAAAGGATTAGAGAGTAGATTCAAATTTTAGATGTTTCTTGTGTAAGGAAATGTCTAATTTTAGAGATGTTTTTAAGGTGGAAGCATCAGGATATAGCCAAGGACTGAATGTGAGGAATGAAAGAAAGATCGGAGTCAAATGTAACCCCAATACATCGGGCATGCAGGGTAGAGGTATAATGGAGTTGTCAACAGTTATAGAAAGATAGGGGATGGGAATTTTGGAAGAAGGGGGGGGGGGAATAAGGAGCTCAGTTTTGGAGAGATTTAGCTTAAAGTAGTGAGAGAACATCCAGAATGAGATGTGAGAAAGACAGTTAGTGACATGGGTTAGCAAGGAAGGAGATAGGTCTGTTGCAGAGAGGTAGATTTGGGTGTCATCAGCATACAAATGTGATTGAAACCCATGGGACTTTATTGGAAACTTAATGATGATTTGTAGAATGAGAAGAGAAGGGGACCGAGGACAAAGTCTTGCGGTACCCCAACAGAAAGTGGTAATGGGGCAGAGGAAGCCCCAGAGAAAGCTACACTAAAGGTACAGTTAGACAGGTAGGAAGAGAACCACAAGAGGGCTGTGTCACAAATACCAATGGATCGGAGGGTTTGGAGCAAAAGAGGGTGGTCAACAGTATCAAAGGCTGTAGACAGATCAAGGAGGATAAGCAGAGAGAAGTGGCCCTTGGATTTTGCTGTAAAGTAGGTCCTTAGCGATTGCTGTCTCTGTGGAGTGATGGGGTTGAAATCTAGATTGCAGTGGGTTAAGGAGAGGGTTTAATAAAAGAAAATTGTATCGGCAAGCATATACTAGCTTTTCAAGAGGCTTTGAGGCAAGAGGGAGTAAGGAAATAGGGTGGTAGTTGGATGGGGAGGTTGTATTGAGAGAAGGTTTCTTGAGGATAGGTGTGACCAGTGCATGCTTTAGAGATGAGGGAATATACCAGTGCTGAGAGAGAGGTTAAAAATGTGTGTGAGAATAGGTGTAAGAGTAGAAGAGAGGCAGTAGCTGTGAGGGATGGGGTTGAGGAGATGGAAGAGAGGAAAAGTTTGAGAGAACTAGCAAGCTGTTGCTGATCTAATGCCATACTGCTTCTGTGAAGTTTGATGTCAGAGGTAGAAGGAGGGAGAGTTGTAGGGAGGTATTTGATGTTGCAAGTGAGGAGATGATGGTAAGAAAGAGGGAGGGGAGTTTGTGAAATTTGAAATAATGTATTGATTGCTGAAGATCAGATCAAGGGAGTGACCATCTTTGTGAGTGGGTGAGTCAGTCCATTGTGACAGAGGAAGTGTGATATACCTTTAAGGTATATCACCTGTTTGGCCTCTAACCCTATATAAGGCTTCCTGTTCCTGTATCTCATTGCCTGAATATTGAAGGACATATGCACTGCAGTGAATCCGAGTACCTAAATTTCTCTGATTGTTCTGCTGTGTTTCAAACTTCCTACTACATGTTCTATTACTAAGTTCTAATTATTACTCTGTAAAGCAGTATTGTTACTTTTTCCTTTTGCATTGTTGGGCAAGCTCTTCACAGCCTTTTCCAGGAATCTCTCATTCAAACTTACCGTTACGCTGACAGGAATCAGCTGTCTGCAAAATCTCTCAGCGAGGACACAGCGTCTGCAGGACCGGAAGTTAGTCACGCACATACCCGCTGCTGTGTAAACTCTGAACACGCCGAGGAGGACAGGTATCAAAGTGTTATCCACTTCAAGTGTATTATTTCTCTCATTGATTTGTGTACATACAAAACTTTGTATCAACTTTCTCACCAATTGCCACTGCAAATACCGGAACTCATTCTATGACTGTTTACCTAGACTTTACCTCAGTATTGCTCATTGCTGGATTCCACTCTATAATTGTGAGCTTCTGTGAGTGCATGTATTGTACGGGTGTGTGTGTATAAGGAAACTGTTAGAATGGAGATTGGAACGCAACTGCAGTACCTAAAAGTATGTGGAATGTCTCACTTAACTGATAAAATCCTCTATGAGTGAAAAGGATATTCCTCAGTCTAAGTGATTATGCTCAGATTGTTAGAAATGACAAACCTCACAGAATAATCTGCAGGAGAGTTTTAGGTGAAGTTATCACAGATGTTCCAAGATAATAGCAAAACAAGCCAAATATATAAACCTGAGTAGCAACAGTTCATAGAAGCACAGTAGGAGGAAGCAGCCGCACAAAGTGGATTAAGCACAGGCACAGTTCATATTTAAGAAGCAGCTTAGGCAGTGTAGCAAGCAAGAGAACAGAATGTATACTGTCCGGTACTGTAAAGCAGTTAAAGGTACCTGAAAGTTTGTCTTAGTGGCAGGCTTGTGCGAGTTGGTCCGGAGCTGTTTGTCAGTGATCTGAAGCTGGTGCCGGGGAAACCGGAAGTGACGTCACGCTGCAGCGGAGTTGTGTAGTGCTGACAGGCAGCGTTAGGGGAGAGAAGGCAGAAGTGCTGTAACAAGACGGTAAGTGAATGAACTTCAATGAAGTAGTTGATAGTACATTACCGCACTGAGAGAGGCTTTTAGAGTTGCAAGGTATTCTCCTGAACACGGCTGTTAGATGAGTCAGGTCAGAGTAGAAGGTAGTCTCAAAACAGAGAATTAAGCTTCTTTGGAAACCTCTGGGGAACGTGAGAGAAACTTCAAAGCTAGTATCCTATAAACAAACAATACTAAGCACAGGTTGAGTGGTGCACAGGTGTCTTAAAGGAGAGTTATCCAATCAGGAGAGAGTGGGCGTACTGGAGAGGTGGAGTAGAATGGTGAAACCTGACAGTACCCCCTCAACAAGGGAGCTGTCCCACAGCGACAGGACCAGGACGATCAGGATGGCGTCGGTGAAACAAAGACAAGAGTCGGGGAGAGTTGAGATTAGAAAGAGGCTCCCAGGAATCCTCATCACTGGAGTAGTTCTTCCACCGAACTAGATACTGTAAGACACCATTAGAGTATCTAGAGTCTAAGATTGAATCAACCTCATACTCATCGTCCGCAAGGGTAGCAGGAAGAGGTGGTAACAGGAGCTGATCGTTCCTCGTGCGGACATAGGGTTTCAAAAGCGAAACGTGAAACGTTGGGTGGATTTTGAGAGTATGAGGGAGTTCTAGCCTGACAGCATTATCGTTTATGACCTTCTCTACTGGGAAAGGTCCTATAAAAAGGCTGGCCATCTTTTTTGATGGAATCTGTAATCTCAAGTTCTTAGTGGAGAGCCATACAAGATCACCAATGGAGTATTGAGGAGCTTTCCTTCGTCTGAGATCGTAGTAGTGTTTCTGAGATTTTTGAGCTTCCAGGATGTTTTGTCGAATTGTATCGAAGTTGTGTTGAAGTGAATCATGTAGCTCATCAAGTGTAGGGGAGTCCACAGAGCCAAGAGATGATAGTATGAAATCTGGGTGGTAGGCATAGTTTGCAAAAAATGGTGTCATCTTGGTGGAAGAATGGATAGAGTTATTGTAAGCGTACTCAGCCATGGAGAGGTATTTGACCCAGTCAGTCTGATGGTAGGAGCAATAACATCTCAAGTAGTGTTCGAGCCACTGATTAAACCTTTCTGCTTGCCCATTGGTTTGAGGGTGAAAAGCAGTGGAGAAGCGATGATCAATCTGGGTTAGTTCACAGAGTTTAGACCAAAACTTAGAGGTAAATTGTGTTCCTCTATCTGTTGTTAGCATGGGTGGTATGCCATGTAGCTTAATGATGTGATCGATGAAGAGAGTAGCTGTTTCAGAGGAAGTAGGCAATTTGTGGAACGGAACAAAATGGGCCATTTTTGTGAAAAGATCGATGACAACAAGAATAGTAGTTTGAGAATTAGATGGAGGTAGGTCAACTATGAAATCCATTGAAACGTGGTGCCAGGGTTTGGTAGGTACTGGTAAAGACATCAATAAGCCAAAAGGTGGTTTTCGCTCAGGTTTGCAAGTGGCACAGGTTCTACAAGTGGTGATATAATCGTATATTGAGGTTTTCATCCTTGGCCACCAGAAGGTCTTGCTAAGCAAATCAAGAGTCCGACGGACCCCAGGGTGACCAGCCAACGGAGAGTCATGGTAATTCTGTATCAAGGGGACTCTCATCTCAGGTGGTAGAAAAATCTTCTTGCCATGATAGAAAATTCCAGAAGATTTTATGAGGTTAGGTAAAGGTGGTCTTGTTTGTTGTTTACAGTAGTTTCGTAAGTCCGTGAGCATGGGAGTAGTGAGGCCAATAAAACAGTCAGGGGAAACAATTTCCCTCCTAAGAGGGTAGGAAATCGGTTTCTCTGGCAAACAGGATAAGGCATCGGCTTTAGCATTCTTGTGAGCTGGTCTGTAAATAATGTTAAAGTTAAAACGGTCAAAATAGAGGCTCCAACGGACCTGTCTAGCAGAAAGAGTTTTGTTAGATTGAAGGTATTGGAGGTTTTTGTGATCAGTGTATATGTTAATGGGTATGTTGGTACCCTCCAAGAGGTGTCTCCAGTGTTCTAGAGAGCGACGAATAGCCAGCAACTCCTTATCCCCAATAGCATAATTCCTTTCCGCAGGAGACATAACTTTAGAATAAAAAAGATATTGGATGTAATGGTTCTGTGAGGGATTTTTGTTGTGAGAGCACAGCGCCAATAGCAAAATCAGAAGAGTCTACTTCTAGGGTATATTGATAGAGAGGGTTAGGAAATTGTAAAATCGGAGCTGTAGTAAATCTGGATTTCAGGTACTGGAAAGCTTTATCGGCATCAGGTCCCCAGGAGAATGAAGATGTGGAACCAGTGAGGGCTGTTAGAGGTCTCACGATCTTAGAAAAGTCTTTAATAAATTTCCTATAGTAATTGGAAAATCCTAGAAAGCGTTGTAAATCCTTTCTAGAGTTAGGTTGTGGCCAGTGAAGAACTGCATCCACCTTTTCCTTTTGCATTTTTATACCAGAGGGTGAGATATCATAGCCGAGAAAAGAAACTTGGTCAGTATGGAAATTACATTTTTCAAGTTTTGCGTACAGCTTGTGTGCTCTAAGTCTGGAAAGAACTAGACAAACATGTCTGACATGTTCTTGTTGAGTCTTTGAGTATATTAGGATGTCGTCGAGGTATATTACTAGACAAACGTCTAATAAATCTCGGAATACATCATTGATAAAAAACTGAAAGGTGGCAGGGGCATTGCAGAGACTGAACGGCATTACCAGATACTCGAAGAGACCGTATCTGGTCCTGAATGCCGTCAGCCACTCATGCCCCTGCTTAATCCTGATCAGATTATACGCCCCTCTTAAATCAAGCTTAGTAAAAATCCTAGCCTCTGAGAGTCTTTCAATCATTTCTGGGATCAAAGGCAGAGGATAACGGTTTTTGATAGTGCACTTATTGAGCTCACGGTAGTCTATAATTGGTCTAAGAGTGGAGTCTTTATTTCGTACAAAGAAGAAACCTGCCCCTGCGGGGGAAGAGGAAGGTCTAATGAAACCCTTTTTTAGATTTTCTTCTAAATAGAGTTTAAGGTGCTCGAGTTCTGGATTGCTTAACGGATAAAGGTGTCCATAAGGGATCCGAGCACCTGGTTGAAGGTCGATAGGGCAATCGTATGCCCTATGTGGAGGGAGGTTTTCAGCCTCCGTTTTACTGAAAACATCAGTAAAATCATGGTACTCTGTTGGTAACGTGTCAACCACTGAGGTTGATTGCAGCAGAAAAGAAGCAGGGAAACACGTGTCTTTGCAGTAAACAGAATCAAATTTTATTTGAAAAGGAAACCAAAGAATACTTGGGTTATGGATTTGTAACCATTTTAATCCCAAAACAACAGAAAAATGGGGGGAGGGTAAAACATCAAAGGACACATTTTCTATATGACCAGAAATATTAACTAATAAAGGAACGGTCTCATGTGTTATGGGACCAGAAAACATAAAAGAGCCATCAATAACTTTGATGGGTATAGGAGTCTTCTTCAGGATCAGAGGGATTTTGTTCTTTTCACAGAATACTTGATCCATATAATTCGCAGAAGCCCCAGAATCTATTATGGCATCATCAATCATCTGCAGGCTTTGCTCCAGCTGTAGGGAGAGAGAGATGGTGCAATGAGAAGGTTTCATTTGTTGTTGTAAGGAAGACATTAAAGAATCAGACTTACATTTCTTGTTTTTGGACAAAAGTGAGCACTCCTGGACGGAATGGGAGGAGCTTGCACAGTACATACAGAGGTTTTTAAGCCTTCTGCATTGTTTTTCTTCAGGTGTGAGTGGACCCCTCAAGAAACCAATCTCCATGGGTTCAGCTTGAACCTTAGCACTTGAGGTGGTGGAGAGGGTTGAGGGTACATAGGAGACCTTTGCCTTAGAATCCATGGCATACTTTTCTGCCTTACGTTCGCGTAGGCGACGATCAATTTGTATAGCGGTTTTCATGAAGAGATCAAGAGTTTTTGGCAATTCAATTCGGGCAAACTCGTCTTTTAATTGTTCAGACAGTCCCAAACGGAATTGGTTCCTGAGAGCAACTGGATTCCATAGAGAATCAGTGGCGTACTGTTTAAAATCCGAAATGTACTCTTCAACCGGTCTCTTACCCTGTTTGAGATTTCTGAGGCTTGTTTCAGCAGTAAGCTGTATATCAGTGTCTTGAAATAACTCGTCCATAGCAGAAATGAAATCTTCTAAGGAGCCTAAAATTGGATCTTGGGTCTCTAGGAATTTGTCAGCCCATGTTCTGGGGTCCCCCCTGAGGAAGGAGATAGTAGTCATAACCTTCACTCTCTCAGTGGGGTATGTTTTAGGCCTCATAGTGAAGAGGAGGTAGCAGGCATTTTTAAACTGCCTATAATTTTTACGGTTTCCAGAAAATAAGTCAGGGAAAGGAATCTGTGGTTCAATAATCGCTTCAGTCTGAGTAGCATTTAATGCTAAAGAGTCTTTTATAATACTTCTTAAGGATGCATTTTCAATTTGCAGGTCATGTAATCCCTGAGCTAATTGATCAACTTTTTGAGTTAAGTTGTAAACAATCTGGCGTAGGTCTGCTGGTTCCATTTTGCAAGGCTTAGTATTATATAAGGAAACTGTTAGAATGGAGATTGGAACGCAACTGCAGTACCTAAAAGTATGTGGAATGTCTCACTTAACTGATAAAATCCTCTATGAGTGAAAAGGATATTCCTCAGTCTAAGTGATTATGCTCAGATTGTTAGAAATGACAAACCTCACAGAATAATCGGCAGGAGAGTTTTAGGTGAAGTTATCACAGATGTTCCAAGATAATAGCAAAACAAGCCAAATATATAAACCTGAGTAGCAACAGTTCATAGAAGCACAGTAGGAGGAAGCAGCCGCACAAAGTGGATTAAACACAGGCACAGTTCATATTTAAGAAGCAGCTTAGGCAGTGTAGCAAGCAAGAGAACAGAATGTATACTGTCCGGTACTGTAAAGCAGTTAAAGGTACCTGAAAGTTTGTCTTAGTGGCAGGCTTGTGCGAGTTGGTCCGGAGCTGTTTGTCAGTGATCTGAAGCTGGTGCCGGGGAAACCGGAAGTGACGTCACGCTGCAGCGGAGTTGTGTAGTGCTGACAGGCAGCGTTAGGGGAGAGAAGGCAGAAGTGCTGTAACAAGACGGTAAGTGAATGAACTTCAATGAAGTAGTTGATAGTACATTACCGCACTGAGAGAGGCTTTTAGAGTTGCAAGGTATTCTCCTGAACACGGCTGTTAGATGAGTCAGGTCAGAGTAGAAGGTAGTCTCAAAACAGAGAATTAAGCTTCTTTGGAAACCTCTGGGGAACGTGAGAGAAACTTCAAAGCTAGTATCCTATAAACAAACAATACTAAGCACAGGTTGAGTGGTGCACAGGTGTCTTAAAGGAGAGTTATCCAATCAGGAGAGAGTGGGCGTACTGGAGAGGTGGAGTAGAATGGTGAAACCTGACAGTGTGTGTGAAGATAGAAGCACACTAACAGTTAATACCTCATCAACTGTGTAAGGAGTCTTACTACTGTAATACCAATTCAAACTACTTATCTCCTTGCTAATCTATTCATATCAGAGTCAGCCCACGCTGTGAGAAACATCTTAAAGCATAAACTCTGCTCTCATTAATCCTGAAATTACTTAACATAAAAACTAGCTCACTGTACTGTTACCTAGAGTAATCAGTGACTCTTGGGTTTCATTCACAAAAGAGCAACAAAAACTCATTTATCTAACAAATATTGCAGCAATTATATCGTATTTGTTACAGGAAGTGAGTTGCAGAAGTTGTTTTGCAGAGGAGGCAGTGGGATTGTCAAGAGGGATATTGAAGTCGCCAATAATGAGGGCAGGGTGTATGAGGAAAGGAAAAAAGGTAGCAAGGCAGCAAAGTCATCTAGAAATTGAGTTGAAGAGCCAGGGGGTGGTATATGACTGCAACACGTATAGAGAGGGGAGAGAATAAGCGAATCATGTGGGTTTCAAATGAGGAAAATGTGAGGGAAGAGATGGGATGTATTTGTTGAAAGGTGCAACAAGAGGAAATTGAAATACCTACACCACCTTCTTGTCTATTACCAGACCTAGGATTGTGGCTAAAGTGGAGACCCCCATGTGACAGTGCAGTAGTGGATGCTGTGTCTAAAGGAGAGAGCCAGTTTTCTGTGAGTGTCAGCAGGTTGAGGGAGTAAGAGATAAAGAGGTCATGGATAGAAGTGAGCTTGTTGCAAACTGAGCGAGAGTTCCAAAGTGCACAAGTGAAGGGGGTAGTGTCTTTAAATACAAGAGGAATGTAAGGTTATCAGAGTTTTCTTTTCTGAGTCAATGGAAAGGCACACATTGATGTGCACAGCTAGGAAGTTGTTGTGGACCAGGATTAGGGGAGATGTCACCAGCAGCTACTATGAGCAGGAGGAAGCGAAACATGTGGTGAGATGCAGATTTGAAGTAGTGAGACTGTTTTTGGGATGAGATGCTGGGGGTAGAGAGAGTGTTCAGGAATCTGTAAAGTTCATGAGTACAAAAATAAGGTGAGGTTAAGAGAGATGGGCTAATGAACAGTGCAGGTGGTGAGGGGGAAGGAGTAATTGAGTAAATTAGTTTGTTATAGAGTCAAGCAGTAGCAAAAAACGAGTCTGAAGATATTGAGCATTTGTTTTACAAATAGGGAACCAATGAAACACATAAAACACAGTATTACAGCAGCACTTGCCTAGTGTCTTGTCCCTTGTTCACTCCTTTTCCAATTCTTGTATAATTCGTTTACCCAATTCTTAATGCCTCACTTATAAATGTTCACTTAGGGGTAAGGGGTTAGTGTTAGGTTTTATTAAGGGGGGATTGGGTGGGTTTTAGAGTAGGGTTGGGTGTGTGGGTGGTGGGTTTTAATGTTGGGGGGTATTGTACTTTTTTTTACAGGTAAAAGAGCTGATTACTTTGGGGCAATGTCCAGCAAAAGGCCCTTTTAAGGGCTATTTTTAATTTAGTATAGGGTAGGGCTTTTTATTATTTTGGGGGACTTTTATATTTTATTAGGGGGATTAGATTAGGTGTAATTAGTTTAAAAAACTTGTACCGTAATTATTTTATTATTTTCTGTAATTTAGTGTTTGTTTTTTTCGTACTTTAGATAATTGTATGTAATTGTATTTAATTGTAGTTAATTTAGTGAATTAATTTAATTATAGTGTAGTGTTAGGTGTAATTGTAACTTAGGTAACTTTTATTTTACAGGTAAATTTGACTTTATTTTAACTAGGTAGCTATTAAGTAGTTAATAACTATTTAATAACTATTCTACCTAGTTAAAATAAATACAAAATTGCCTGTAAAATAACTAAGCTAGCTAGCTTAGGGTTTATTTTATAGGTAAGTATTTAGTTTTAAATAGGAATAATTTAGTTAATTGTAGTTATTTTATTTAGATTTATTTAAATTATATTTAAGTTAGGGGTGTTAGGGTTATGGTTAGATTTAGGTTTAGGGGTTAAGAACTTTAATATAGTGGCGGCGACATTGGGGACGGCAGATTAGGGGTTAATAAGTGTAGGTAGGTGGCGCCGACATTGGGGGCGGCAGATTAGGGGTTAATAAGTAAAATGTAGGTGTCAGCGATGTTGGGGGCAGCAGATTAGGGGTTCATAAGTATAATGTAGGTGGCGGCGGTGTCTGAAGAGGCAGATTAGGGGTTAATAATATAATGTAGGTGTCAGCGATGTCAGGGGCGGCAGATTAGGGGTTAATAAGTATAAGATTAGGGGTGTTTAGACTCGGGGTTCATGTTAGGGTGTTAGGTGTAGACATAAATTTTATTTCCCCATAGGAATCAATGGGGCTGCGTTAGGGAATTTTACGCTGCTTTTTTGCAGGTGTTAGGTTTTTTTTCAGCCGGCTCTCCCCCATTGAGTCCTATGGGGAAATCGTGCACAAGCATGTTTTACCAGCTCACCGCTATCGTAAGCAGCACTGGTATTGAGGTGAGATGTGGAGCTAAATTTCGCTCTCCGCTCACTTTTCTGCAGCTAACGCCGGGTTTCTAAAAACCAGTAATACCAGCGTTGTCTGTAGGTGAGCGGTGAGCATAAAATGCTCATTAGCATCGCACACCATTACCGACAAAACTCGTAATCTAGCCGAGTGTATTTTCATTTTTACGTCATCCGCAGCCTTTTTTTAACTATGAATAGTTCTATAAATCTAGTACCATGGAGGAACATAAAGTACCATGGCACAGATGGGCTGTTATCCTGAGGGAGAGAGAGGGAGGGAAGGATAGGGAGATGGTCTGGAGAGTGTGGCAGAGACAGTTTCCAAGAGCCATAGCCCCTTACCTGCTGACAGGGAAAAGCTTGCCATGGGGCCTGAGACATGAGTCAAGTAAGCAGGGTTGTTGGGCTGGTAGTGGCAGGTTCGAGCCGCAATTTGGGTTGCCACCTTTAGTTCAGGCTGAACCCGAAACTCTAGAGTTGCATACAACGCAGCAAATATGAGACACGTTAATTAACTATCTAAATATCACACCTTATTCTATCCTCATTTATTTTTTGTTACATGTAAACTGCAGCAATGTATGGGAGATAGGGAGAATCTGTAAGGCTGGATAGGTCTGCTGGGAGCCTGGCTAAATCTCAGTTATTACGCCTGTAGTTACTCCCCTGTATATCACACTCACCAGTTAAAAAAATAATTTACTGAAAAATGTATATATTTTAAGGCATAACAAATACTCAGATTTGCAGTCATACCAGTCCTCATGTGTTCACCTCTTTAAAGTTGCCAAGATATTATTTTTTAGGCTTTATTGGGATCTAAACAAGCACTGTGTAAAATGCAGCAATTGCAGACAATTTCCATGTTTTTGGTATTAAATAAATACATTACTTAAATAATTTCAGTAGAAGCTCCACTCGCAAAGTTAAACAAAAGTTTCTAATCAGTGATCTCGCTGAACATTATTTGCACATTTTGTCATTAACAAGGGCAAAAATTAAATATCTTTCATTTTAACATATCTGAAGTATGTAAATATGAAGTATAAAATAATAATAAAATAGACTTTTATAGGATCTAATAAACAGCACAAATATGCAAAACATATATTGTCTCAAGCACACCTGATGCAAAATACATCAAATTCAGACAATCTGCAAGCTTTAGAGAGAACTTATGGCAAAAATACTGAATCTTTCAGAATAAATGTTAAAATTGGAAACCCTTTATTGATGAGAAACAATAAGGAGGAGGTATGGGGGCTGCCTTTATTGAAATACAAAACAATTTCTATGCTGATATTTCATATCAGCAGCTATATCTATTTCATAATACACAATTAATAGTTTCTGGTCAAAAAAAACCCCTAATAAATAAATAAAAAAAATTTCAATAATAAAAGTTCAAACAATAGTGTCTATTCACATTGAGCATTAGTATATCATGCCATTAATATGGTTGAAAATAATTAAATAATTATTGAGATATAACATGTTCCAATGTTAATGTTTTATTTTCTGAAGTCAGATAAATTAAATGATGTTGTTATAATAATACTTAGCATAAGTATTATAGATATACAGTATGTCACAAAAGTGAGTACACCCCAAACATTTTTGTAAATATTTTATTATATATTTTCATGTGACAACAGTGAAGAAATGACACTTTGCTACAATGTAAAGTAGTGAGCGTATACCCTGTATAACAGTGTAAATTTGCTGTCCCCTTAAAATAACTCAACACACAGCCATTAATGTCTAAACCGTTGGAAACAAAAGTGAGTACACCTCTAAGTGGAAATGTCCAAATGTGTGTCAATATTTTGTGTGGCCACCATTATTTTCCAGCACTGCCTTAACCCTCTTGGGCATGGAGTTCACCAGAGCTTCACAGGTTGCCACTGGAGTCCTCTTCCACTCCTCCATGAAGACATCATGGAGATGGTGGAAATTAGAGACCTTACGCTCCCCCAACTTCCATTTGAGGATGCCCCACAGATGCTTAATAGGGTTTAGGTCTGTAGACATGCTTGGCCAGTCCATCACTTTTATTTTACCCTCAGCTTCTTTAGCAAGGCAGTGGTCATCTTGGAGGTGTGTTTGGGTTCGTTATCATATTGGAATACTACCATGCAGCCCTGTCTCTGAAGGGAGACTCTACTTCAGTATGTCATAGTACATGTTGGCATCCATGGTTCCCTCAATGAACTGTAGCTCCCTAGTGCTGGCAGGCGCAGACCATGACACTACAACCACCATGCTTGATTATAGGCAAGACACACTTGTCTTAGTACTGTTTGCAGGCTTTCTTGTGTGTCATCTTTAGAAGAGACTTCCTTCTGGGATGACAGCCATGCAGACCAATTTGATGCAGTGTGTGGTGTTTGGTCTGAGCACTGACAGGCTGACCCCCTACACCTTCAACCTCTGCAGCAATGCTGGCAGCACTCATATGTCTATTTCCCAAAGACATCCTATGGATATGACGCTGAGCATGTGCACTCAACTTCTTTGGGCGACCATGGCGAGGCCTGTTCTGAGTGGAACCTGTCCTGTGAAACCGCTGTATGGTCTTGTCCACCATGCTGCAGCTCAGTTTCAGGGTCTTAGCAATCTTCTTATAGCCTAGGCCATCTTTATGAAGAGCAACAATTCTTTTTTTCAGATCCTCAGAGAGTTCTTTGCCATGAGATGCCATGTTGAACTTCCAGTGACCAGTATGAGAGAGTGTGAGATAAATAACACCAAATTTAACACGCCTGCTCCCCATTCACACCTGAGACCTTGTAACACTAATGAGTCACATGACACCGGGGAGAGAAAATGGCTAATTGGGCCCAATTCAGACATTTCCATTTAGGGGTGTACTCACTTTTGTTGCCAATGGTTTAGACATTAATGGCTGTGTGCTGTGTTATTTTGAGGGTACAGCAAATTTACACTGTTATGCAGGCTGTACACTCACTACTTTATATTGTAGCAAAGTGTAATTTCTTCAGTGCTGGCACATGAAATAAAATATTTACAAAAATGTTAAGGGTTTTACTCACTTTTGTGAGATGCTGTGTATATATATATATATATATATATATATATATATACATATATATATATATATATATATTGATTCAGAATTGTTTAGAAAGAGAATATTGCACAGTAGAGCTATATGAGATACTGTGAAAAGATGGTGGATTGCAGCACTCAATAAAAAAGGGTTTCATTTTTAATCTAAAATGTAGATATATGGCTGGGAGATTTTTTTTTACCACAAAACAGATACACACAGGTTCAGGAAAATGCAACAGTTTTATTTACAGATAAAACACATCACTAGTAACGGCAAAAAGCATAGTGTCAAACCAGTAAGCTAAAGGAGTATACTACTGCAGTGGATAGCGACTACTGGACTAGAATACTAACTAAGTGAGTGAATGTGTACCTAACCTATCGCATGATTAACGAATGTTTGCAAAATCACTTGATGCTTGCAGAATAAGCTGTGCTCATATCGCTCATTTCATAATATAACGGACTATATCCGTGGTCTGGGTTGTGCCAGACCTAGTCTACTTATTGTAAAAACCTGAATGAGTGTGCGCAAACCTAGGACCTGTGAATGTGTGCTTTACTATTTGATAATCGCAGCACATGCTAGGTTCGTTAACCGAGTAACATTAATTACACAGTCCGGGTTGTGCCGGACTTTATCATATTGTTAACACAGCTCCTGATTAAATGTGTACCTAACCAGTCGTATAACTTATGGATGTTTGCAAAATCACTTGATATCAGCGGCAAAAGCTGTGCTCACACCGCTCATCACAAAATATAATTGGCTATATTTATGGTCTGGGTTGTGCCAGACTTAGTCTATTTCAGTAAAACAATTTATTAAATCCGCTTTGCAAGAACTTGGTTAGGACTAAAACATAATGTCACCTATTAACATTTTCTGACTACGATGGTAACAGATTACTTACTACACTCATATCGTTACTTTGTTATTAACTCAGCAGGACTATTTACAAGCACAATAAAGGCTGTAATAGACACAGTTTAACTGATAGAATTAACTGTTTAAGTACAGGTTTGATCATAAATAAGATGACAATGTCCTGATCACCCTCTAAAAATCATTTGAATTGACTATATTAACAACAGCTATACATGTGTTACTTATGCTAACAACTCTGATCATAGAGCTAACATAGTGACCACTATAATAATTAATAATTTTAGGATTTCATTATGAAACGGACACAATTCTGAACTATTTGGTTGTAGAGTTCCAGATCTAGCTGAACTACTTATAATAATTTTTACACAATTTTGTACACATCGACAATTATTAATAAAGACAGCTATCTGAATTACTCTCTTATTGTAGTGCTGTCAGCACCTAACTATTATTAATATCTAATTAAAATCATTACAGTTGACTGTTCTTCTTTGGATACCCAAATATCCACATATCACTGGGCAATTGATACATATAAATATCAAATATGGAATTTATGACCGAATAATAATATGTGTCCATAATCTAATTTAATATTATACTCAACGTGGATAGTTGGTTTTCACTTGAGTTGATATTAGATCACCCAGATTTGAATATACTTATTAGCTCTACATTATAGGTATAACTTGTGGTAACATTACCTAGCTAATCTACCAGTCTATTATTTAGATCACGAATAACGGTGAACTCATAGAGGCCGAATCATAATATCAAGTGATCTAACCTACAACGTATTACACTGTTCTTGGTATTGGAGTGTATTTTAATTGTATGTGCATCAACCAAACAAATTTGTTTTTTTTATTTTATAATTAATAAAGGTTATATTTTAAAATCCTGTTGAGGAATTCTGTTCCTTAGTTAGGGCCTAGAGTGCTGCAAGTGCATGCTTTGGGAATTTTGATATCCTTTATATCATTCTTCCTTAGTGTACATATAGAATACTAACTAAGATATGTAGTGTTAAGTAGAAACAACCAAATGAATACATTCCTTAATGATAACTTTTATTGGTTATATATGTAACAAAATAATGAAAACACTGTTACAAAACAAATAACACCTCCTTAGGATGTACAGGCAATAATAGCCATAAGGAACTCAGAGTGCTTATTAAATCAAGGCTGAGACACAAGGTGAAAAAATCCTGCAGAAGTTAGAGGTTTAGGTTTCAAAATATGGTGAGCTTAATCCAGCTTACATCTGGTGTATACATCAGCTATAGCCAGCTAATAAATCAAGGTAAGAGCGTCCTCTTTAGCCAGCAAGGAAGGTGTTAAGTGATGAAAAGACGTTGTTACAACCAAGTTTAGTTGTTGCTTGAACAAGTGACAAATGCAGCCTTACAGAGTGTTGCAGTAAATGATAATATGAAGACCAGGTATTTCCTTTCCAGGCACTTTGACAAGACCGGGACAGCAGCCTCCGACGTCTAATACTTTTTGGATCCTCCTTCACATATAGTCATGTCTCATTGCTCATAGAGACCCCGACTGTGATGGGTAAAGTATAGTTGCCTGTGTACTTTTTCCTCCGGACTTCTAAAAACCGCTTTAGCTGTTTGTAAATGTCAGTCGATGTGCGTTTCACCCCACAATGCTGAGCGAAAGCAGGGGCCTCGTCAGGACTCTTGATCATCTGTGTCTCTAGACTTTTGTTGGTTTTCAGTGGTGAGGGCGTGGTTACATTAATACTTTCACTTACAATCATTGGTTGCTAGAGCCAAGCCTCTTTAACTGTTACCAAATTTTAGTCCAGAGTAAATGTACGTGATACGTTATGTTTAAAAAAACGTTGCATCAACCCAAGCCTATGTGCACTGTTTTACAAACATCGCTCATGAGATAGTCGTTTAGTATAATTGCGAGGTGATATTATATTTAAATAACATGTTAAAGAATAGGAAAACTTTGTCAGTATTCTACAGTAGCAGAAAGTAGGGTATTTCTTTGTTCTCTTTTTTATTTGTTAAGCTCTCTCTTTTAGCAGAAAATTCAACAGGTTTCCATAAATGTATTCTCATATCAAAAAGTTACATTAAGGTTATTGGACAGTTTTTAAGTTACTGGTTATCAGCCCAAGAAAGATGCATACTCTATTCTTTCATTTAAACCATGTGGAGAGACTGTATTTAGCATGGACGTCCACCTAGCTTCTTTATTTAAAAGGCATTTGTTTTCATCACCTCCTCTTCCATTTGTTATTCCTCTGTCTATTCCTACAAATTTTAAAGATACAGTGCTACTGTTGTGTGCCTCTCTAAAGTGACGTGTTACACTAGTATCCCTTTCAGAGGATGTCATCCCTATGCTCCTTTACTCTATCCTTGAACATCCGTTTAGTTTTTCCAAAATAGAACAGAGGACAGGAGCACTGCAAGAGATAGACAACCCCTACTGTATTACAGTTGGAAAAACATCTAATGTCAAATTGTTTACCAGTATTTGCTGAGAAGGTTTTGCATTTGAGCATATAAGGGCAGTAGACACAGTGTCCACATGGATAATTCCCTTTGATCTGTTGGTGTTTTTTCAAACAGTTACTTTCTGATTCTGACCTTACAAATCTACTTTTAACTAACTTATCTTTTAGGTTAGGAGATTTTTTTGCGGTCATAAGTGGATTTTTTCCTACTTTCTCTGTGATTCTTTCATCTAGAGTAAGGATATGCCATTTTTGTCTGATAATTTGCCAATGACAATTATAGGTTGTAATAAACCTTAGGTTATTCTCACTCTTTTTATCAGTTTTAGAATATAGGAGGTCATCCCTATTCAATTTTCTTACTTTATTGAGAGTATGTTTTAAAAGCTTATGAGAGTATCCTCTCTCAATGAATCGTTTACACATCAAGCTTGCATGATGTCCAAACTTGATTTTAGAGGAACAATTTCTTTTAAACTTGAAGTTGGATGGCAGCTGGATGCTTCCAAGAGACTATTTGTAGCTATAATTTTGCGATGATTCTCTGTTGAAATATGGTTGCCTTACGATTATTTTTGTTTAGTTTTGAAACAAATTCATGAAGACGGGTCAGGGGGCCATCCCATAGCATGAAAATATCATCCACATATCTAATCCTTAGGGAAACATGGGAGTCAAATATTTCACTAAACTGTTCAAATATATCCAGCTCCCAGGTGAAGACATGCATACGTTGGGGCACAGACTGTTCCCATGGCTGTCCCCCTGACCTGTCTATAGGTCGAATTGTCAAATTGGAAAACATTGATTTCAAGAATAAAATGTAAGAGATCAATAGTAAAGGCTGTGTGCCTATCACTGTCTGGTCCTCGTGTTTTAAGGAACTGTTCACATGCACTTATTCCTATCTCGTGAGGTATGGATGAATAAAGACTTTCCACATCTAGAGTTACCAGAATTGTTTCAGGTTTAACTGAGCGATCGTCTAGCTTCCTTAGGAGATCAGAAGTATCTTTGACATAGGAGGGGAGCGAGAGGAGGAAGGGCCTGAGAAAGCAATCCACATATTCACCAATGTGTTCACTGATGCTGCCAATCCCCGAGACAATCGTCCTCCCAGGAGGATGTGAAATATTCTTATGGACTTTTGGAATTATATAGAATGTTGGCATCACTGGACACACCGGACAC
Organism: Bombina bombina; assembly: GCF_027579735.1. Classification (NCBI taxonomy): domain Eukaryota; kingdom Metazoa; phylum Chordata; class Amphibia; order Anura; family Bombinatoridae; genus Bombina; species Bombina bombina. Next base: position 417,735,610 of record NC_069504.1, read on the forward strand.
AAGAATTGAAACTCTTTTTGGGTAATGAGACCTTCCATCTTAGCTTCTTGTAAGATTCTATTTAGTTTAGACTTCATTTGTACCATTGAGTTTCTAGGGAATCTTTCATATTGAGATTTATCATTTAGTTGTCTCTTTACCTCATTTAGATAAAATGACTCATCAAGGAGAACTAGATTGCCGCCCTTATCAGCCGGCTTAAAAATCACATATTTTGCTGTACTTAGTTCTTTTAGTGCTTGTCTTTGTCTAAAATTTAGGTTATCTGACCATATCCAGTCATCAGGCAGTTTTTCTATTTCTTTTTCAACTTCTTTAACAAACAGTCGGCTAGATTATGAGTTGTGCATTAGGCTTAAAAAGCAGCATTGGCCGGCATTGAAGGTACAGGTGTACCGCTCACTTTTTTGGCCAGATTTGGAAATACCGCAAATCCACTTACGTCAATTGTGTATCCTATTTTTTCAATGGGACTTGCATAGTGCTGGTATTACGAGTCTGACAAAAAGTGAGTGGTAGACCCTCTCCTGTCAAGACTGGTACCGCATTTTAAAGTCAGTAGTTAAGAGTTTTACACTACAATGCCGTAGCATAAAACTCTTAACTAAAGTGCTAAAAAGTATACTAACACACATAAACTACCTATTAACCCCTAAACCGAGGCCCCTCCACATTGCAAATACTAAAATACAATTTTAAGCCCCTAATCTGCCGAACCGGACATCGCCACCACTATAATAAATATATTAACCATTAAACCGCCGCACTCCCGCCTCGCAAACATTAGTTAAATATTATTAACCCATAATCTGCCGTCCGACACCTACCTACATTTATTAACCCCTAATCTGCCGCCCCCAACGTCGCTGCCACTATACTAAAGTTATTAACCCCTAAATATAAATCTAACCCTAACGCCACCTAACTTAAATATAATTTAAATAAATCTAAATAAAATTCCTTTTATTAACTAAATAATTCCTATATAAAACTAAATACTTACCTATGAAATAAACCCTAAGCTAGCTACAATATAACTAATAGTTACATTGTAGCTATCTTAGGGTTTATTTTTATTTTACAGGCAAGTTTGTATTTATTTATTTATTTATTTTTATTTTAAAAGATTTTTTTATTGAGAACCAAAAGTACATACAGTCAATAAACAGAAAGGAAAAATTATTTTCCACAAAGACATTAAAGTAAGTACATAGGTTTGACATATGGCATCTAGACATATTACTGAGTGGTAAACATCCAAGTATACTATAAACAAAATGTATATTTCTAGATATTTGTTAAGAAGCATCCTGAGGTTTCATAGGGATCTCAAATAGTGGAACATAAATCTAGCATCTGTGATAAAAAGGTTGTAAGTGACAAATATAACCACATATCTCAAGTGTCAAGGTGGTCTCTAGTTCATCTTGATCATTCAATGGTGTTGTGTGGGAGGGATAGGCCAAAGGGTAAAGGGCAGAGGAGTCATCTCATGGGAGGTGGTGGGGAAGTCAAGGTAAGAAGGGGGGATAGGGTAAGAGGAAACAGAGAAAAGAGAGTGATAGTGGCAATGGAATTGTAGGGAATAGGGGGGAGGGGGAGAGGAGAAAAAAATAAATAAAAAAAATTATAGCAACTTGTGCACAGTGTCCCCAGACTCAGTTGTCTGGGGGAAAGAACAGTAGCATGAGGGAGCATTCGAGTCTACTGGATCTGAATCCAGTCTTCCCATATTGCCCAGTAGTCCTCCATCCGCTCCAGCGAACTATATGCAAATTTCTCCATGTTAGCCAAGTATTGTATTACCTCGCAAACATCCGAGATTGTGGGTGGAGCGACTTGCTTCCATGCTATAGCAATACAGAGCTTAGTGGCTGCCATCACATAGATCACCAATTGCTTGCTACATTTAGGGAGGGCTTTATCCAGGATATGGAAGAGGGCTAAGCTTGGCGTCAATTGTATAGTCAGATTCATAGAGTGCAAGTGAGTCTCAACATCCCTCCAGAGATCTCGGATTTTTGGGCACGACCACCACACATGAGAGTTGGAGCCTTCCTCTCCACATAGTCTCCAACACTCTGGGGATACACCAGGAAACATTTTCGACAATTTGGTAGGCACTCTGTACCATTGTAGCATTGTAGTTTCATGTAGCTTTCGAAAATCGTTATGCAATGAATCGTTTTTTTTTGTCAGTTGGATCACATCTTTCAGCTCCATGTCTGATATGTTTAAGGCTAACGCCCTGCACCACATTTTGATTTGGCTCGGAAGGCCCACCGAGTGATCTTGAGCATGGCTTTGTAGTGGAATGTAAGAGGCTTTACCGTCCCCATCTCATGCAGCCATCTCTCTTCCCATTTAGAGTGGGGTCTGAGATCTTGAGTCCCAAATTTCCAGGAGTGGAGAAAGCTAAGTATCCTACAGCATTCAAAGTAAAGCCATAAGGGAGAACCCCTTAGTAAGTCGAGTACTTGGTGGACTGTCATAAGCTTACCATTGGAAAACAAATGCTCCACCAGTTCCAAATCATGTTGTATCCAGAATTCGACATGGATACTTGGGAGGTCCCATAGAAGACCCCTCATCTGGTGGATCAGCGAGGGGTGTGGGGCAATCTCTGTGTGATGTCTGAGCTCATGCCACATTTTAATATTTTGCTGTACTATGGGGTTAGTAACCCTATCAACTAGTTGCTTGTGTCTGTGAACCCACAGAGCACTTGAAAATCCAAACCTTCAGGTAGGTGTAATTCCTCGAGTTTGAACCATTTCGGTTTCTCTCTAGCAGGGCCCCAGGCCGTGATCTGCGATATTCTGGCAGCTTCATAATAAAGAAATATGTTTGGAAAAGCCACTCCACCTCCAGAGAACTCTCTCTGCATGGTTTTGTAGCCAATCCGGGGTGTCTTGTTCCCCCAGACATATTTAGAAAAGAGCCGGTGGATTTTCTGTAAGGTGCCATGTGGGATGTTCAACGGGATATATCGAAATAGGTATAGCACCTTAGGGAGTAGCGACATTTTTACCGTAGCTATACGTCTCATCCAAGTGATTTCCTTAAAATCCCATCTGTGTGTTAAAGACTGTAGCTCAGTAATTAGAGCATCGAAGTTTAGAGATAGAATGCCACCCAAGTCAGCACTTGGGAGGACACCTAGATGTTTGATAGACGTTGTGGACCAGTGGAAATCATACATTTCCCGTAGGTTCAAGAGCTGCTCGCCAGGTATATTGATACCATATGCCTCAGTTTTCGACATGTTTATCTTGTAGTAGCTCAGGAGACTAAACTGTTCTAGGGTGGTAAAGACTGTCGGAACTGAGCATAGAGGGTTTGTGAGAAAGAGAGTGACATCATCTGCGTATAACGCAATTTTTTCCTGACAGGGGCCCATTGGTACTCCCTCAATAGCAGGGGACGTACGAATCGCCTCCGCCAATGGTTCCATGACTAGGGCAAATAGCAAAGGGGGACAGTGGGCAGCCCTGCCTGGTTCCATTAGAGATGTCGAAGGGGGGAGAGCAAAAGCCCAACCCTCTCACCCTAGCGCTTGGACTGGAATATAGGACTCCGATCATGGTTATAGCTTCGGGTGGGAAACCGAACGCCTCCAAGACCCTCCACATATACTCCCATCTGACCCTGTCAAACGCTTTTTCGGCATCTAATGACAGGGCCAGAAGGGGGGTTTCCTGTCTCTTTGTTTCGGAGAAGATAGATATCAAACGTCTCGTATTGTCCAGTCCCTGCTGGCCGTTCACAAAGCCAACTTGGTCTGTATCGATCAACGACAGTAGCAAGGGGGACAGTCTGTCCGCAAGAATTTTAGAGTATAATTTTGGGTCCACGTTAATGAGCGAAATAGGGCGGAAATTGCTGCAATGGGATGGGTCTTTACCTGGCTTAGGTATCGCGACAATAATCGCTTCAAGATATTCTTTTAGTATCCGTCCTTCCAACCCAATTTCATTGTAAGCGTGACATAGTATGGATTTAAGTTGTGCCTGTAACTTTTTATAGAGTTGCCCGGGAACCCGTCCGGGCCCGGGGCTTTATAATTTTTTAACTGCTTAATTGCCAGTCCAATTTCTATCTCAGTGAAAGGTTCAACTAGCTTATCTTTGTCTTCTTCCGAGAGTGTGGGCAGATTTAATTTCTCCAAAAAGGAGGAGATGGCCTGAGGAGGTATCACTTTAGGCCTCTCGTGGGAGTCAATGTTATAAAGGCGCTCATAGAAGTCCGCAAAGGCCTTCCCTATGTCGTCAGGGGCATGTACTTTTTGTCCCTTGAGGACGAGGTACGGTATCCGGGAGCAAGCCAGTCTCTGTTTCAATTTATTTGCTAGCATCGAGCCCGCTTTATTGCTTTTGGAGTACATAACTATTTTGAATCTCGAAAGGGCTCGTTTAAATTTTTCCACTTCCAGGCTCTTAATCTGTGATTTTAAATTCAGAATCTCAGTGGATAAGATAGCTGTAGGAGCCAGTTTATTTTGCCGTTCTTTCGTCCTCAGGTCGCAGGTTAGTTTGCCTAATGGGGCCCCCCACTTTTTTTTAATACTAGATGTCTTTGCGATACTTGTCTACCAATTCTGGGACAAAGGATGCATCTTCCCATAAGAACTACGGAAGTTTCCATGACGGCCTGATCAATGCGGATCTCTCCATGTCAATTGACATTATGACAGCATCATGGTCTGACCATGGGCAACTGCATATGCTAGAATTTGTGATGTTGTTCATAGACCAGTAGTCAACAAAGAAGTAGTCTAACCTCGAGTACGACGGGTGAGGGGGTGAGAAGTACGTATAGTTTCTTGATTCTGGGTGGCATGCCCTCCACACATCGTAAAGTGCGGACTGGTATATGAGGTTTTCAAATTTAGGGGCCGTGGACTTAGAGTAGCTATCTAAAACTTTATCGTTCGGGATTTTTTTGTCTGTATAGGGGTTCCAGACTAAATTAAAGTCACCTCCTAATATCAGCGTGCCTTGTTTCAAACAATCTATAAAATGCAGCATTGTGCGCAGGAAAGTTATCTGACCCTGATTAGGGGCATACAAGTTTTCAAGAGTATAGAGGTGTGAATTGAGTCTGCAAATAACCAATAGAAACCTCCCTTCTGGGTCCGTTTCCACATGTAATTGTTGAAATGCCACCGCTGTACTGATGCAGATTGATACACCTCTGCTCTTCTCGTGGTAAGTCGAGTTGAGGACCACCGGATAGTGTTTAGATTTCAGAACTGGGGTATTAGTTGAAGCCCAATGTGTCTCCTGTAAAAAGGATACATCACATTGAAGTACGATTGCACCACGCTTTGCTTCGCTGGCGAGTTAAGTCCCTTCGTGTTAAGGGAGACAAATTTGAGACCGGGACTCATTGCCACAAAAAAAAAAAAAAAAAAAAAAAAAAGGGAGGGGGGGAAGAGGGTCAGAGAGTTAATGCTAGTGTGGTTTGGTTGTTGTTGTCCGATCCTCGATTATGAGGATATGAATAATAAGTCACTTATTGAGTGCGATTGAATCTGTGTTCTTTTGCTTACTTTTGGTAAGCTATGGTGTTACCCTTGGGGGGGTGGAGAGATACAGCCTAACGACCGTATAAACCGGTGTCCAAAGGAAAGGGAAAAGGGGGGGGGGTGAGGTCGGGGCCGAGGCAAAGTCCGTAGTCAGGGGGGAGAGGGGGTGTTATCAAATAGGATTTTCTTTTATTCCTTTCTCTTTTCCCTCTCTTTTTCTTTTTCTTTTCTATATCCCTAATTCGTTACTGTGATTATATTTAGGAAAGAAAGTAAAGTCATACCTGACCACGTAATGAGGCGTCTCATGTCTCGTATAGATATGTCCTATTCTATATGTCTCCCTCGAGACGTACCTGTGTGGGTTAGTGTTACCAAGTGAGTCATGAGGGGAGGTGGTATGTGGACTTTGGGTGGGATCCGTCTGTACCTGGTTAGAAGTGTACATGTCAGTGAGAAAGAGATTGAATATTAGATAGGCTAGCATGATGTCTTAATGATCTCCTAAACATTATCTGATCACAACAACATTTTTCAAAAATAAATATGGGATAAGTTGGTATGGTGTTGTGGTGATCCCAAAAACATAACTGTTTATAACAAGAACTTTTCAAACATAAATTGGCATGCAATATTTTCTTTGCTGTCTGGATCAGACATTTCTGCTCTAGTCAAACACCTTACTTATTGATATCCACCTATGGTTTAACTAATCCATACTTATAAGTGTAAAAGCAGACATATCAAGATAATAAATAACTGATATAAATAACATAAAACCAAAAGAGGTTAGTAGGGCCCTTTGTCAATGTGTAACAGTTTGGTATTTTAAAACCTAGACTAGAAAAGGCTTTCTCAGCATGTCTAAGAGTTCTCATTGTCCAGCAGGGCAGGGTGAGGTGTCTCTCAAAATATCACTAATGTGTGATGGCTCACAACCTCGATTCCAGGCTGGGTAGGCTAGGGCCAAGAGGTGAAGAAATAAATATCTTCTCTAGATATATCAGGCATCAAATATAGCTTGGTAAATCATCTGAAGTCAATTGTATGTGAGTGTAGCTTAACTAATAGCGTATTGATTTACCTAGGGCCCCTAACAGTGAGCTTAAGTGCTGCTAGCGTAACCGGTCTCGTGTTTGGCTGCATTTGTATCTCTGTCAGCATCTAGTAAGTGTGCCTACAGGGCGTAAGCATGTCTACAGGGCTTAGTGGGTTGAGATCCAATACAGTTAGGTATAAGTATCTAGGAGGGTGGAGTATGCCAATTCAGGTCTTGACATATGGCAGGTACCCTAAAACGTAGTAAGTCATGTCTTATCACTTGTTTAACTATGCTAATTTTCTGGGTGTTACATACTTCAATTCTACAGGCACACATAATATAAAGTGAACATGGGCCTTCTAAATAAGGCTCAACAATACTTGCAACCAGCATCAAAAATGATAAATGATAACCATAAACATTGCAAAAGAAACATAGAACTCAAGCATTTTCGCTGTTAGTAACAGATCAGGATCATGATAACTGGGGTAAAGAGTCTCTTATCGTATGTCCATGGCCCTGTAACATTTCCTTGCATAGGCCTTCTAAATAAGGCTCACCAGTGCTTGCAACAAGCAGCAGAAATGATAAAAGATGATCATAAGCATTGCAAAAGAAATATATAACTCAAGCATTTTCGCTGTTAATACTAAATCAGGATCGTGATAACTAGGGCAAAGAGTCTCTTATAATATGTCCATGGCCCTGCAACATTTCCTTGAGTGGAGCTAAATGTCTCTAGCCCTGCAATAAAACATTTCTTTCTTCTCACAATTATACTAGCTTAACCGGTCTCGTGTTTGACTTCATTTGTATCTCTGTCAACAACTAGTAAGTGTGCCTACAGGGCGAAAGCATATCTACAGGGCTTAGTGGGTTAAGATCTAATACAGTTAGGTATAAGTATCTAGGAGGGTGGAGTATGTCAATTCAGGTCTTGACATATGGCAGGTACCCTAAAACGTAGTAAGTCATGTCTTATCACCTGTTTAACTATGCTAATTTGTTGGGTGTTACATACTTCAATTCTACAGGCACACATAATATAAAGTGAACATGGGCCTTCTAAATAAGGCTCAACAATACTTGTAACCAGCATCAAAAATGATAAATGATAACCATAAACATTGCAAAAGAAACATAGAACTCAAGCATTTTCGCTGTTAGTAACAAATCAGGATCATGATAACTGGGGTAAAGAGTCTCTTATCATATGTCCATGGCCCTGTAGCATGTCCTTGCATAGGCCTTCTAAATAAGGCTCACCAGTACTTGTAACAAGCAGCAGAAATGATATAAGATAATCATAAACATTGCAAAAGAAATATATAACTCAAGCATGTTCGCTGTTAGTACCAAATCAGGATCATGATAATTAGGGCAAAGAGTCTCTTATAATATGTCCATGGCCCTGCAACATTTCCTTGAGTGGGGCTAAATGTCTCTAGTCCTGCAATAAAACATTTCTTTCTTCTCACAATTATACAACTAGGGAATAAACAAAAACACCCCCCTGCAGAACATGGTAACAAGGAACATTCAGTAATGAAAAATATACTAATCAGTCTTCATCATCTGAGGGATCTTCTGCTTGATCTGATGACAGCCATTGTGATGTTAAGTTCTGTCTTTTAGAGGGGGCATTTCTCTGAGCAAGAGGTATCCATTCAAATGCTGTCAGTCTTAGAATGGAGGAGGAGGTGGTGCCTTGTTCTGCTTCCTTAGGAATAGGGGAGCTATTCTCTCTGTTTTGACTGTTGTTTTTGATCCATCCTTTGAGGAGAAATTGACCCTTGTCTGGGGTATCAGCCGTGTAAAATCGACCATCCTTTTGAATCAGCAGCTTAGTGGGGTATCCCCACCTGTACTTAATTCCCATCTGCCTCAATGATTTTGTAACCTCACGGAAGGTGCCTCTCTTTGCACCGTGTACTGAGACAGGTCTGGAAATATTTGTATAGATTCAAATCTGTTAGGCAAAGTGGGACGCTGAAACATGGATCTAAGGATTTGTTCTTTATATGTGAAATAGTGGAATCTGACGATCACATCCCTTGGTTTCTCCGCTGAGACATTCCTCCCTCTGGGGAGCCTATGTGCTCTGTTTATTAGGGTCTCGTTAGGGAATCCTGGAGGATGAAGTATTTCACAAAGCTCAATAAGGTACTTGCCAAGTTCAGTTGGAGTAACTTCTTCGGGAACACCACTAAATCTCAAATTGTTCCTACGGGAACGATCTTCCATGTCAGCCATCTTAGCTTCAAACATGTCCAGCATGTCAACTAGCACCTGTGAGTGATTAGCCAAGTTCCCCTGCTCTACCGTTAGGTCTTCCTGTTTCTTTTCCAGAACGTCAATACGTTCGCTGATGACGCCAATATCTCTCCTGAGATCTGCCGTAGAACTCCTGATAGCTTTGGTAAGGGTTTCCTGAAGGGAGTTCATCCTCTGAGTAAGGGTAGTAACAATATCCGAAGCCACAGAGCCAGGGATGCTGTTTTCTATTCCTGCAGCTTCCGCCATATCAGGACAACTCCCCAACAGTTGTTGTGAGGTGTTAAGTTCGGCCGCAGGTCTCCCAGCAGCAGGCTTAGCTTTAAAATGATACGCCACTGACTTTCTATATTCGGAAGGGTTAGCGGTTTTCCTCCTAGAGCCCTGTGGCATGATAGAGATAGTGGGGATTTAGCAGGGAAACAGCAATGTAAAGTAATACAATTAGGCAGAGATCCCTCAGTAAGGTATATAGGACCAAATTCTTAGATCACATTCCTTTAATTTATCATCTTATGCCTCGGCCCCAAGGACCCCCACCCCTTAGTGCATGTTGTGAGCCATGTGGACCGACAAAAGTAGGATTAAAGCCAGAGATTGGAGTGATGAGTTAATAAGTGATGATCTAGAGTGGGGTCTTCTTCAATTTTGAATGACGTCAGGGTGGGTAAATAGAAGTTTACAGGGTAGAACCTCTCAGTTATACTGTTCCCCCCTGGGGATATGCCTCCTATTGGCCAAGTCGGTAAAGGGTTAAATACAATTAAATTAAATTATATAGTACAAAAAAAACCCACTAAATTACAGAAAATAATAAACAAATTACAACATTTTAAACTAATTACACCTAATCTAATCCCCCTAACAAAATAACAAAGCCCCCCAAAATAAAAAAAGCCCTACCCTACACTAAATTACAAATAGCCCTAAAAAGGGCCTTTTGTGGGACATTGCCCCAAAGTAATCAGCTATTTTAACTGTAAAAAAAACCCACCACCCACACAACCAACCCTACTCTAAAACCCACCCAATACCCCCTTAAAAAAAACCCTTGAAGATCAACTTAACGGGAGAAGTCTTCATCCAACAGGGTTGAAGTCCTCAACGAAGCTGGGAGAAGTCTTCATCCAAGCCGGGCGAAGTGGTCCTCCAGACGGGCAGAAGTCTTCATCCAGACAGCATCTTCTATCTTCATCCATCCGGCGTGGAGCGGGTCCATCTTCAAGAGTCAAGACATCCAACGCAGAGCATCCTCTTCAATCGACGGCTAACACAGAATGAAGGTACCTTTAAGTGACGTCATCCAAGATGGTGTCCCTTCAATTCTGATGGGCTGATAGAATTCTATCAGCCAATCGGAATTAAGGTAGAAACAATCCTATTGGCTGATGCAATCAGCCAATAGGATTGAAGTTCAATCCTATTGGCTGATCCAATCAGCCAATAGAATGTGAGCTCAATCCTAAAAATGAACCCTAAGATAGCTACAATGTAATTATTTGTTATATTGTAGCTATCTTAGGGTTTATTTTACAGGTAATTATTTAGTTTTAAATAGGAATCATTTAGCTAATTATATTAATTTTATTTAGATTTCTTTTAATTATATTGAAGTTAGGGTGTGTTAGGGTTAGGGTTAGACTTAGATTTATGGGTTAATAACTTTAATATAGTGGCGGCGACGTTGGGGATGGCAGATTAGGGGTTAATAAATGTAGGTAGGTGGCATCGATGTTAGGGCCGGCAGACTAGGGGATAATAATATTTAACTAATGTTTGCGAGGCAGGAGTGCGGCGGTTTAGGGGTTAATATGTTTATTATAGTGGCGGCGACGTTGGGGGCAGCAGATTAGGGGTTAATAAATGTAGGTAGGTGTGGGCGACATAGGGGGCGGCAGATTAGGGGTTAATAAATATAATGTAGGTGTCAGCGATGTTGAGGGCAGCAGATTAGGGGTTCATAAGTAAAATGTAGGTGGTGGCGGTGTCCGGAGTGGAAGATTAGGGGTTAATGATATAATGCAGGTGTCGGCGATGTCGGGGGCGGCAGATTAGGGGTTAATAAGTGTAATATTAGGGGTGTTTAGACTCAGGGTTCATGTTAGGGTGTTAGGTGTAGACATAAATTGTATTTCCCCATAGGAATCAATGGGGCTGCTTTAAGGAGCTTTACGCTGCTGTTTGGCAGGTTTTAGTCTTTTTTTCAGCCGGCTCTCCCCGTTGATTCCTATGTGCACGTTACACCAGCTCACCGCTAACGTAAGCAGCTCTGGTATTGGAGTGTGGTAATGAGCAAAATTTTGCTCAACACTCACTACTTGTCTGAGATGTAAAAACCCGTAATACCAGCGCTGTCTGTAAGTGAGCGGTGAGTGAAAACTGCTCGTTAGCACCACATAGCCTCTAACGCAAAACTCGTAATCTAGGTGATTGAAGCTGCAGGGACTTGTGCTTTGGATGGCATATATGTGGATTTTGGTTTTAAATTAGTTCTAAAGGTGTGGTTTCCCTTTACAGGCCTCTCCCTATCTTCATTTTCATCAAGAAGGGATTTTAGAACATTAATAGTTTCCTCATCTTTTCTTTGTTCAGACTTATGTTGATACATAGGCATCTACTTATCAAGCCATCAACTTACTTGCATTCTACGGCACCAATACGCTCGCCTAAGATCGCCTCCAAAGTTACCAAAAAAGCTGTCAAAAAGCCACGCACCAAGTACGGGGCGATGAGCAGCGGACTGTTGTAAACTAACAGTCACCGATCTCGCTGCTCTTCGGCTTTTTCCCAGCTTTATTGGTATACTTTCACTAAATACCCACACTATACTATACTGTTTACCCCCTATACCGCCGCTCCCGGAGCACACCCAAACTCTAATAAATGCATTAACCCCTAAACTGCCGCCCACGGACCCCACTGCCACCTACATTATACATATTAACCCCTAAACCGCCGCTCCCGGAACCCACTGCCACCTACATTATACTTATTAACCCCTAATCTGCCGCCACCTACACTGCCGCCACCTACATTATACTTATTAACCCCTAATCTGCCGCCTACACCGCCGCCACCTACATTATATTTATTAACCCCTAATCTGCCCCCCTACACCGCCACCACTATATTAAATTTATTAACCCCTAAACCTAAGTCTAACCCTAACATCCCCTATCTTAAATATAATTTAAATAAATCTAAATAAATATTCCTATCATTAAATAAATTATTCCTATTTAAAACTAAATACTTACCTATAAAATAAACCCTTAGCTAGCTACAATATAACTAATAGATACATTGTAGCTAGCTTAGGGTTTATTTTTATTTTACAGGCAAGCTTGTATTTATTTTAGCTAGGTAGAATAGTTATTAAATAGTTATTAACTATTTATTAACTGCTTAGCTAAAATAAATATAAATATACCTGTAAAATAAAACCTAACCTATGTTACACTAACAGCTAACACTACACTACAATCAAATTAATTCCATAATTTAAATACAATTAAATACAATTAAATAAAATTATCTAAAGTACAAAAAATCAAACACTAAATTACAGAACATAATAAACAAATTACAAGATTTTTAAACTAATTATACCTAATCTAATCCCCCTAACAAAATATAAAAGCCCCCCAACATTAAAACCCACCACCCACACAACCAACCCTACTCTAAAACCCACCCAATACCCCCTTAAAAAACCTAACACTAACCCCTTGAAGATCACCTTACCAAGAGAAGTCTTCACCCAACCGGGCCGAAGTCCTCAACGAATCTGGCAGAAGTGGTCATCCAGAAGGCATCTTCTATCTTCATCCATCCGGCACAGAGCGGCTCCATCTTCAAGACATCCGACGCCGAGCATCCTCTTCGGCCAACGTCTTCTTGCTGAATGAAGGTACCTTTAAGTGATGTCATCCAAGATGGCGTCCCTTAGATTCCGATTAGCTGATAGAATTCTATCAGCCAATCTGAATAAACGTAGAAAAAATCCTATTGGCTGATGCAATCAGCCAATAGGATTTAAGTTCAATCCTATTGGCTGATCCAATCAGCCAATTGGTTTGAGCTCGCATTCTATTGGCTGTTCCAATCAGCCAATAGAATGCAAGCTCAATCCTATTGGCTGATTGGATCAGCCAATAGGATTGAACTTAAATCCTATTGGCTGATTGCATCAGCCAATAGGAGTTTTTCTACCTTAATTCCGATTGGCTGATAGAATACTATCAGCCAATCGGAATCTAAGGGACGCCATCTTGGATGATGTCACTTAAAGCTACCTTCATTCAGCCGAAGAGGATGCTCCGCATCAAATGTCTTTAAGATGGAGCCGCTCCTCGCCGGATGGATGAAGATAGAAGATGCCATCTGGATGAAGACTTCTGTCCGTCTGGAGGACCACTTCTGCCCGTCTGGAGGACCACTTCTGCGGAATTTGTTGAGGACTTCGGCCCGGTTGGGTGAAGACTTCTCCCGCCCGGTAAGGTGATCTTCAAGGCGTTAGTGTTAGGTTTTTTTAAGGGGGTATTGGGTGGGTTTTAGAGTAGGGTTGGTTGTGTGGGTGGTGGGTTTTAATGTTGGGGGGTTGTTTGTAATTTTTTACAGGTAAAAGAGCTGATTACTTTGGGGCAATGCCCCACAAAAGGCCCTTTTAAGGGCTATTTGTAATTTAGTGTAGGGTATCGCTTTTTTATTTGGGGTGGCTTTTTTATTATGTTAGGGAGATTAGATTAGGTGTAATTAGTTTAAAAATCTTGTAATTTGTTTATTATTTTCTGTAATTTAGTGGGGTTTTTTTGTACTTTAGATAATTTGATTTAATTGTATTTAATTTAGGGAATTAATTTAATTGTAGTGTAGTGTTAGGTGTTAGTGTAACTTAGGTTAGATTTTATTTTACAGGTATATTTGTATTTATTTTAGCTAGGTAGTTAGTAAATAGTTAATAACAATTTAATAACTATTCTACGTAGTTAAAATAAATACAAACTTGCCTGTAAAATAAAAATAAATCCTAAGCTAGCTACAATGTAACTATTAGTTATATTGTAGCTAGCTTAGGGTTTATTTTATAGGTAAGTATTTAGTTTTAAATAGGAATAATTTAATTAATGATAGGAATATTTATTTAGATTTATTTAAATTATATTTAAGTTAGGGTTTGCTAGGGTTAGAGTTAGACTTAGGTTTAGGGGTTAATACATTTAATATAGTGGCGGCAGTGTAGGGGTGGCAGATTAGGGGTTAATAAGTATAATGTAGGTGGTGGCGGTGTAGGGGGTGGCAGATTAGGGGTAAATAAGTATAATGTAGTTGGCGGCAGTGTAGGGGGGCAGATTAGGGGTTAATAACATTATGTAGGTGGCAGCGGTAGCGGGGTGGCAGATTAGGGGTTAATAAGTATAATGTAGGTGGCGGCAGTGTAGGGGGCGGCAGATTAGGGGTTAATAAGTATAATGTAGGTGGCGGCGGTGTAGGGGGCGGCAGATTAGGGGTATTTAGACTCGGGGTACATGTTAGGGTGTTAGGTGTAAACATTACCATAGGAATCAATGGGATATTGGGCAGCAGCGAACATGAGCTTTCGCTGCTTTCAGACTCCAATTGATTCCTATGTTATCCGCCTCCAGGGCGGCGGATTGAAAACCAGGTACGCTGGGCCGGAATAGTTGCGAGCGTACCTGGTAGATATTTGTTAACTAGCAAAAGTAGTCAGATAGGGCCAAATTTGCATTTGGAACATCTGTAATGAAGTAAGCATCGATCTGTGTCGGACTTTGCCCGGTGGATCGTATGTTACGTCACAAAATTCTACTTTTGCCGGTCTGTAGGGTTTGATAACTAAGGGGAATCAGGCTCACTACAAATATGCTGCGGAATTCCAGCATATTTGCTTGATAAGTAGATGCCATAGTGTGGTGTAGAACTATTGTTCTAGCAAACAGATGAAGATCTTTTACTAGTTCAAATTTGTTTAGTTTATTTGTAGGACAAAATGTTAGTCCCTTCTTTAAAACTTCAGTGTGGGTCAAATTTAACCTAAAGGAGAAAAGATTAATCATTTGTAACTCACTTTCTATAATTGGAGTTAGTACCCCTGATAGGGTCTCCTTCGTGGTCTCCCCCTGTTTCTCAATCCCTGTCTCAAATTTCCCCCTCTCCCTCTCTGATTGCATTGGGAGTATCTTCTCTATTGTAAGTTTGCACCTCTCACCCCTCCTCCTCTTTCTCCCTCCCCCCCTCCTCCTATATCTATGCTTTGGGATCCAGAGGCTCCATCGTTTTTTGTTACCTGTCCAATAACCTTACTGTAACTTTTTGATATGATAATAAATTTATGGAAACCTTTTGAATTTTCTGCTAAAAGAGAGAGCTTAACAAATGAAACAGAGAACAAAGAAATACCCTACTTTCGGCTACTGTAGAATACTGACAAGTTTTCCTATTCTTTAACATGTTATTTAAATATAACGTCACCTCGCAATTATACTAACCGACTATCCCATTAGGTGTAATGATAATGAGCGATGTTTGTAAAACAGTGCACATAGGCTTGGGTTGATGCAACCTTGTTTTAAACATATCACGTACATTTACTCTAGACTAAAATTTGGTAACAGTTAAAGAGGCTTAGCTCTAGCAACCAATGATTGTAAGTGGAAGTATTAATATAACCACGCCCTCACGACTGAAAGCCAACAAAAGTCTAGAGACACAGGTGACCAAGAGTCCTGACGAGGCCCCTGCTTTCGCTCAGCATTGTCGGGTGAAACGCACGTCAACTGACATTTACAAACAGCTAAAACAGTTTTTAGAAGTCCGGAGGAAAAAGTACACAGGCAACTATACTTTACCCATCACAGTCAGGGTCTCTATGAGCAATGAGACACGATTATATGTGAAGGAGGATCCAAAAAGTATTAGACATCAGAGGCTGCTGTCCCGGTCTTGTCAAAGTGCCTGGAAAGGAAATACCTGGTCTTCATATTATCATCTACCGCAACACTCTGTAAGGCTGCATTTGTCACTTGTTCAAGCAACAACTAAACTTGGTTGTAACAACGTCTTTTCATCACTTAACACCTTTCTTGCTGGCTAAAGAGGACGCTCTTACCTCGATTTATTAGCTGACTATACCTGATGTATACACCGGATGTAAGCTTGATTAAGCTCACCATATTTTGAAACCTAAACCTCTAACTCCTGGAGGATTTTTTCACCTTGTGTCTCAGCCTTGATTTAATAAGGACTCTGAGCTCCCTATGGCTATTATTGCCTGTACATCCTAAGGAGGACATTACCAATCATATGAATCAGGTTGTATACTAACATGCTTCTGGTGTTATTTGTTTTGTAAAATTGTTTTCATTATTTTGTTACATATATAACCAATAAGCGTTACCATTAAGGAATGTATTCATTTGGTTGTTGCTACTTAATACTACATATCTTAGTTAGTATTCTAGTCCAGTAGTCGCTATCCACTGCAGTGGTATACTCCTTTAGCTTACTGGTTTGACACTATGCTGTATGCCTTTACTAGTGATGTTTTTTATCTGTAAATAAAACTGTTGCATTTTCCTGAACCTGTGTGTATCTGTTTTGTGGTAAAAAAAAAATCTCCCAGCCATATATCTACATTTTAGATTAAAAAGGAAAACCTTTTTTATTGAGTGCATCAATCCCCCAACTTTTCACAGTATCTCATATAGCTCTACTGTGCAATATTCTCTTTCTAAACAATTCTGAATTAATAATTACTTTTTGGGGGTCTGCACCTAGCCCAATACGGTTAAATTCCGTTTAGACTATGTTTACTATCCAGGTATAAAGTTCCAATCCTGTAATCAGGAGGGTCCTGGTAATTCTCTCCTAGCCATACCTGTATTTAATATATATATATATAGTCAAGTGAAACATAAAGTACACCTTCTTTAAATTCTATATTTATCATGACATAATAACAATCATCTGGTCCTTAGCAGGTGTTAAAATTAGGTAAATACAACCTCAGATGAACAACAACACATGACATATTACACCGTTTCATGATTTATTTCATAATAAATAAAGCCAAAATGGAGAAGCTATGTGTGAAAAACTAAGTACACCCTTGCTGCTTCCATAGGAATAAAGAGGCTAAGTAGCAACCATGTGCTGCTAATCAAATGCCCATCATCAAGTGTGACTACCTCTATAAAAGCCAAAGTTTTAGCAGTTTGCTGGTCTGGAGCATTCAGGTGGAAAGACATCAGCAAATATCTAAGAGAAGTAATTATTGCTGCTCGTCAATCTGGGAAGGGTTATAAGGTAATTTCTAAACAATTTAAAGTCCACGATTCTACAGTGAGAAAGAATATTCACAAGTGGAAAACATTCAAAATAGTTGCTAATCATCCCAGGATTGGACATATCAGCAAATTCACCCACAGGTCAGACCATGCAATACTCAGAGAAATTGCTAAATATCCAAAATCATATATCTCAAACTCTCCAGGCTTCAGTCAGCATGTTAAATGTTAAAGCTCATGGCAGTACAATAAGAAAAATACTGAACAAGTATGGTTTGTATGAAAGCCTTTTCTTGCTAAAAAGAACATGGCAGCAGGGCTAAGGTTTGCAAAGCTGCATCTGAACAAACCACAAGACTTCTGAAAATATGTCCTTTTGACAGATGAGACCAAAGTGGAGATGTTTGCCATAATGCACAGAACATGTTTGGCGAAAATCAATCGATAAAATCTATAACAGAATGGCTGAAAAAGAAAAGAATCAATGTACTGCATTGGCCCAGTCAAAGCCTAGCCCTCAACACGATTTAAATGCTGGGGAGGGACCTTAAGAGAGCTGTGCATAAACAAATGCCCGCAAACCTCAATGAACTGAAGTAATGTAAAGAAGAGTGGGCCAAAATTCCTCCACAATGATGTGAGAAACTGATAAAGTCATACAGAAAATGATTACTTTAAGTTATTGATCCTAAAGGTGGTTCTACAAGCTATTAAATCATAAGGTGTACTTAATTTTTCACACATGGCTTCTCCATTTTGGCATGTTTCCAACAACACAAATGTATGCTTCAAATGTTTACTAACAAATTGACTTATCTTTACATCAACCATAAACCTCATATAGGGCCAGATTATGAGTGAAGTGCAAATTAACTCTCCCACTTGAGAGTTAATTGCGCTAGAAGTAAGATTTTTTGTCTCATCGGGTTGCGATGATAAGTTAAAAGTAAACTGTTTTCACTCTAGCGGTAACCCAACTAGGGCAAAAATCTGACTATCCCGTGTGCGTTCATGTATTCCCCCATGGAAGTCAATGGAGAGAAAAAACCCTCTCACGCAAACACAATTGCATATTTTCATTTGCTCTAACTCAACATGAAAATATGAATATTTCATATTACTATGTTCTTTACGTAGCAGAATATGTTCTATTTATTCATAAATATATATATATATATATATATATATATATATATATATATATATATATATATGATGGTATCTTGGTGCAATATATATCAATACTTATATCAATACTAATATATATATATATATATATATATATATATAGTATATATATATATACATATATAGTATATATATATATATATATATATATATATATATAGTATATATATATATAGTATATATATATATATATATATATATATATATATATACAACACACATAAAGTCCAGTATTCACTTACAAGCTCTCAGCTAGGATTAAAAAGCAAAACCGGAAGAGTTAGTTACCACATTTGCCCAAATGGGACAACTGCAGCCATGCACACAAATAACCAAACAAACGGGAACAAGTCAGGGTTCACAGGCTTATGTAATCACCCTGGGCATAAGCAAAATCAGGAAAAGGACAGCACATTCAGACTGGACCGGGTATACATCCCATGACCCATAAACAGGCTCAGCTGGTTGCTATTGTACTCACATAAAGCTTCTCTATTTACAGAGTCACAGGCAGTTAAGCACGGGCCTTCCAGGGTGCAAGTCTTTAGGGAGAATAACAAAAACAGACAATACAACACACATAAAGTCCAGTACTCACTCACAAGCTCTCAAATAGGATTAAAAAAGCAAAACCGAAAGAGTTAGTTACCGAATTTTGGCCAAATGGGACAAGCCCAGGTACCACGTCAAGGTCTCTTCCCCATACCTGGATCCCTAATACAACCACACAAATGCAGCCATGCACACAAATGAAAGCTAATAATCAAACAAACAGGAACAAGTCAGGGTTCACAGGCTTATGTAATCACCCTGGGCATAAGCAAAATCAGGAAAAGGACAGCACATTCAGACTGGACCAGGTACACATCCCATGACCCATAAACAGGCTCAGCTTTGGTTGTTATCACACTAACATAAAGCTACTCTATTTACAGAGTCACAGGCAGTTAACCCCGGGCCTGCCAGGGTGCAAGTGCTTAGAGAGAATTACAAAAACAGACAATACAACACACATAAAGTCCAGTACTCACTTACAAGCTCTCAGCTAGGATTAAAAAGCAAAACTGGAAGATTTAGTTACCGCATTTGGCCAAATGGGACAAGCCCAGGTACCACTCCAAGGTCCTTTTTCCTGATTTTGTATATATATATATATATATATATATATATATATATATATATATATATATATATATATATATATATATATATATATATATATATATATAGATGATTATATATAGGTATAGATATATACAGATATACATAGGAATATTTAAAATACATAGAACATATTCTGCTATGTAAAGAACATTGGAATGTGAAATATTTTCAGTAAACGCATAGTTAAAACCTTTATTAACATTAAATATTGCCTAAATATGCTTTTATATTTTTACATCTGCTTAATGGCAAAGGGCTCCTATGCACGTCTATATATGTCTATATATGTGTACATATGTATTTACAGTATGTGTTTTTATGTGTATATATGTCTGTAAATACATATTCAAGCCCCATTGCAAATCAGGTTTATTGTCGAAATTTCAAGACAATGAACCAATCAAACAAAAGCAATTGAAATAGCTCAACACAACAAATGCTTCAAGTGGTTTCCCCAAATTCAACTTAAAATGCTACTTTTTCAATTACAAAACAAAGTCAACAAGATAGTGTAAACAAGATGAACATTATACAGTTCTTAGTAATACGTTACATCTTTATTTCCACTGTCAATCCTTTGCTGCTTATGTCACCAAGGATCGTAAAACTCACTAGCTACTAGTCCCAGTCATCCCCTGGTAGGTATTGGTTGAAAAGATTAAGAATTTGTTCATACCTCACCATGGAGACCCCCGGGGCAGGGGCAAAGGAGATAAGACAATAAGGTGAGTACGTTTCCATTATGAAGAATTAACAGTTAACAACAAACATGCATCCCATAAGTTTACAAACTTAACAGTTGAAAAGTTTAGTATTTACTGCCCACAGGTTCGTTTTGGCTTGTAGTTTATACCCCAACGTATCCCCCATGACTCTATCTTATCCATTATGACTAATGGCTGGTGACCATCCTACATTTACCACCAAATCCTTTGCTTCAAACTCTCATTCCTAGAGAAGGGGTCTGGTTGTTATTAATAGACAGGGTTTCCCAATAGAGTTTTATGTCTAGGAACATAGGGAGTCTATTAGTTCTATAGTAGCCATACTGCTCTAAGGGTATAGTGTCACCCATTTTTTGGTGCCAGAGTGCCAAGGTGAGGAGTTGAGGAGATTTCCAATATGTAGCAATAATTAGCCTAGTGCAGTTGAGACCCATTTGTAATAGTGCAACTTGCAGTTTACATTTGTTTATGGGGGTTTTGTTAAGTAGCGCTAATGCTAGTGTTAGAGTAAAGTCTTCTCCCAGAAGTTCCTTAAAAATATTTTCTAGGTCTTTCCAAAAAAGGGTTATATTAGGGCATTCCCACCACATATGAATCATGGTGCCTTTATTATTGCACCCTCTCCACCACAGTGGGGAGGATGAGGGATATATTTTGTGTAATCTAAATACCAACACAGAAGAATTTTGAAGCTCAACTCCAGTACACGAGTTGAGGTTGAGGATTTTCAAGTATTCGCGTATATTTGTTTCCATTCCTGTGTCTCTAAGGTGTGATGGAGCTCTTTACTCCATTGTATAACATGTAAAGGAGTTTGAATAGATAATGCAGATTCCAACATGTTTCTTGATCTAGTCAATGAACCTTTCTGTATGGCAGGCAAGGTGCAAAGATGCTCAAATGGAGTGAGTGGTCTAGTGAGATCTAATTTGAAGGGGGTACTGTGTAAGAAGTGGTGGATTTGGGAAAATTTGACCCATGATGAAAATGCACCATTTAAAATGTGTTGTACGTTAGCCCTTAGTTTCAACTTCCCCTGATCCAAGAGGGAGAGGAAAGGAACCGACTCAGGTGTTTCTAGGATTTTCCCTATTGTACTCTTAGGTGCATAACCCCTAAGAACTCCATGTTCAAGGAGATTGGCATTAAAATCGAGATTCCTGTTGTTTTTGTTATTATATGATCCCAGGTATTGAATATATAACGGTATAAGGTAGACTCAGAACATGCTAGGGGTCTACTTGCTTTAGGGGTCCAGCAAAGGGATCCCGGGGAGGGTGTTTTCAATTTGTGAGTCTAGCGAAACCCAAGATTTAGCCTCAGCTTTGTTGTGTCAATTATAGATACGCTGGAGAACTATTGCTCTGTAATATCTTTTTATATCCGGGACTCCCAATCCCCCTCCCCCTGTAGGGCTATACATAGTAGTCGCATTGATTTGTGGACGTACCCGCCCCCAAATGAAAGAGTTTATACATCTTTGAAGCTGTTGTAAATATATCCTAGGTAAGGCTATTGGGACAGTTTTAAATATGTACAAGATTCTAGGCAAAATTGTCATTTTAATTGCTTGTATTCTGCCCCACCATGAAAGGGCTCTGTCCTGCCGTGATAGGAGGGTCTGTTGTGTATTTCGGAGAAGGGGTTTATAATTAACATCAAATAACTGGTAAATGTGGGGAGATAGTTTGACTCCTAGATATCCCAGCTGGGATGTTTTTATTTTATATGGGCAGACTGTTTTAAGGGAGAGGATCGCTTTCTGCGAAAGTGAGATACAGAGGACCTCCGATTTCTATTGGTTTATAAGGAAGGGGACAGGGAGTCGAAAGTTGTAAATTCCTGGACCAATGCCGGTATTGAGGTTTGAGGAGTGGATATTGTTACTAGGACATCATCCGCAAACATAGCGAGTTTATATTCTTTGGGTCCTATTGAGATACCTTTAATTAATGGGTTGTTCCAAATGTGTGCAGCTAGGGCTTCCATAGTCAATATGAATAGGGCTGGGGAAAGAGGGCACCCCTGTCTAGTGCCATTTGTGATGGAAAATCCATCAGAGAGCACTCCGTTAACTTTAACTTTAGCTGATGGCTTGTTATACAGGTGGAATATTCTTTTTATAATCAGTTCGCCAAATCCGAACTGATTGAGAGTTTGTCTAAGGAAGGGCCAATTCAGTCGATCAAATGCTTTCTCCGCATCTGTCGACACCAGAGCGGAGGGGATGCCGTGTGGGGAGACATATTCTGACTAGTGTATCACCCTGATAGTTTTGTCCCTAGACTCTCTCAAAGGGACAAAACCAGCTGTCGCGTTCGCTCAGCTGCTGATCGCTTCCTCTGTCTCAGCACGGTAGCGCTTTCATTGGTTGCTTAGCAACCCTGTTCCTGTTGGCTCTTCCGATGACGTCAGGAGGCCTTCTTATTCCGGCGTCTCCTCTCATCGGTGCCTGTTTGTTGTTACTCGTGGGCTATTTTGTTCTTGTGATTCCTGAATTTGTGCCTGCTTATTCTAACCCCTACCTGCCTGATATCGTTGCTGGACACTGCTTTCCAGACTACTCTATTGGTTAACCCCTACCTGCCTGATAACATGTTGCTGGACACTGCTTACCTGACTACTCTATTGGTTAACCCCTGCCTGCCTGATAATACGTTGCTGGACACTGCTTACCTGACTACTCTATTGGTTAACCCCTACCTGCCTGATAACACGTTGCTGGACACTGCTTACCTGACTACTCTATTGGTTAACCCCTACCTGCCTGATAACACGTTGCTGGACACTGCTTACCTGACTACTCTATTTGTTAACCCCTACCTGCCTGATAACACGTTGCTGGACACTGCTTACCTGACTACTCTATTGGTTATCCCCTACCTGCCTGATAACACGTTGCTGGACACTGCTTACCTGGCTACTCTATTGGTTAACCCTTACCTGCCTGATTACACGTTGCTGGACATTGCTTACCTGACTACTCTATTGGTTAACTCCTATCTGCCTGATTACACGTTACTGGATATTGCTTGCCTGACTATTCTATTGGTTAACCCTTACCTGCCTGATTACCTGTTGCTGGACATTGCCTGCCTGATTACTCTATTGGTTAACCCTTTCTACACAAAGTTTCTTCTCCTGACCCTGCTGTGTCATCTTAGAGTCTATTACTGTGAGTATATTATACTACAGCTGTCGCAGGGTCAGGTCCTGGTATATACTCACTGTGCTAGGGTGTTATTAACCTCATTCTAGCATTTGGGTCTAACTCTGGACTTTACCTATCCTGACATTACAAACAGGCCATATAATGGACCCTGGTGAGTTATCCAGAGCAGTGGCTTTACAGGGACAGCTTCTTGGAACCCACTCTGCACACCTGCAATCCCTGGATTCTAAATTGGATCAAATAACTGCTCTTTTGCATAACCTTTCTCCTCCTTCTCAAGCCTCGGCAACACCTGATGTTCCTGCGGCCAGCTCTAACCCTGCATTTAATCTGCCACAACTTGCAGAACACTTCATTCCTAGAATTCCACTACCGGATAAATATGACGGCAATCCTGAAGACTGTCGAGGATTTCTTAATCAGTGCCGCCTTCACTTCAGAAATAATCCTCAGATGTTTATTTCCTCTTCCTCCAAGATCACCTTTTTAATTTCTCTTATGAAGGGTAAAGCCAGGGCTTAACTCCAGGAAGAGGGGCTGAGTTAAGCCAAAGTTCTTTTTCTTCCCTCAATCCCAAACTGTTTGTTCCGGTTACTGTCCGCTTTGGCAACATCAAATTTCAGGCTCAAGCACTCATCGACTCTGGAGCTGCAGGAATGTTTATGGATTCAGAGTTTGTCAATGCTCTTCGTATTCCTTTGCTTTCCAAGAGCCAAATAATTAAAGTCACTACTGTCAGTGGTCAACCTTTAGGTTCTGGTTTCATTCGATATTCTACCATTCCTCTTCTCATGTCTGTAGGAGTAATTCATTCCAAAACCATTTGTTTTGACATCATCTCTTCCCCACAGTTTCCCCTCATTTTGGGACTTCCTTGGCTTCAACTACATGATCCAGTTTTTTCCTGGTCTAAAGGAGAGCTTGTTGCTTGGGGATCTTCTTGTTTCACACAGTGTCTACGGAATGCTCCCAAAACTTCCAGTACTGTTGTGGAAGTCTTGGACGTTCCTGATTCTTTGCCTGAACAATATCATTCTTTTTGTGATGTCTTTTCCAAAAAGATGCTGAAGTATTACCTCCTCACCGGACCTTTGATTGTCCCATTGACTTATTACCAGGAGCACCTCTACCTAAGGGTAAAACTTACCCACTTTCTCGTCAAGAAAATGTTTCACTTGAGGAATATATCAAGGATAATTTGGCCCAAGGTTTTATCCGCCCTTCTTCTTCTCCAGTAGGGGCAGGTTTCTTCTTTGTGGAAAAGAAAGATGGAGGTCTTCGTCCTTGCATTGATTATCAAGCTCTAAATCAAATTACAATCAAGAATTGTTATCCACTCCCTCTCATTCCCGAATTATTTGATTGTCTCCAGGGTGCTTCCATCTTTACCAAATTGGATCTTCGTGGGGCATATAATTTGGTCAGAATTAGTAAAGGGGACGAGTGGAAAACTGCCTTCAACACTAGGTTTGGACACTACGAATATTTAGTTATGCCTTTTGGGTTATGCAATGCCCCTGCAGTTTTCCAACATTTCGTTAATGAAATATTCAGAGACTATCTTAATCAATTCGTTATTATCTATATTGGTGATATTCTGATTTATTCCCGGACTGTACAGGATCACATTCATCATGTTACATTAGTACTCCAGAGATTACGTGAGAATTTTCTTTTTGCCAAGCTTGAAAAGTGTTCATTTCATCAAGAATCTATTCCTTTCTTGGGTTACATTATTTCTCCGTCTGGATTCAAGATGGATTCTGACAAACTGTCGGCTATCCTAGACTGGCCTAGACCTACTTCCTTAAAATCTCTTCAAAGGTTCCTGGGGTTTGCCAATTACTATCGTAAGTTCATAAAGGACTTTGCTAACATCTCTGCACCCCTTACTGCTCTTACTAAAAAGGGTCAGGATTGCAAGCATTGGTCTGATCAAGCTGTACAGGCATTTGAATCTCTAAAGTCTGCATTTACTTCGGCTCCCATTCTTTGCCATCCTGTTCCGACTCTTCAATTCATTCTTGAAGTGGATGCTTCTCTGATTGCTGCTGGGGCAGTACTATCTCAGCGAAATCCTGTTTCTAGCAAGATTCTTCCTGTGGGATTTTTCTCCAAGAAGTTCAATACTTCCGAACTGAATTATGACGTTGGAAACAAAGAACTATTAGCTATTAAAATGGCTTTGGAAGAATGGAGACATCTGCTTGAAGGCACTGTTCAACCGTTTCTTATACTCACAGACCATAAAAATCTTCTGTATCTTCATACTGCCAAATGCCTCAACTCACGTCAAGCCCGATGGGCTCTGTTCTTCTCCAGATTTAATTTTGTCCTCTCTTATATTCCTGGCTCTAAGAATATGAAAGCAGACGCTTTATCTAGACAATTTCTGGCTTCTGATTCTACATTTCTGGATTCTGAACCCATTCTTCGCCCTGCTAAAGTTCTGGCTCAGTTATCTACGTTTCCTTTACAAGTGTTACAGTCCGCTCAAGCTTCTGTTCCTTCATCTTATAACATATCTCCTGGGATCTTATTTGTACCTACTGAATTCCGCCTAAAACTTCTTCGTTGGGCTCATGATAATGTTCTGTCTGGACATCCAGGAGTACGTAATACTTTGTGGAAACTCAAACAACATGTCTGGTGGCCTTCCATGGGCAAAGATGTCAAGGATTATGTTGCAGCTTGTACTTCCTGTACCTCAAATAAACAATCTTCATCATTACCTCTTGGGCTCTTACAACCTCTGCCTGTTCCGTACTATCCCTGGTCTCATGTTTCCATGGACTTTATTACAGATCTTCCTAATTCAGCCGGAAACAAGACCATATGGGTTGTGGTAGACAGGTTTTCCAAAGCAGCTCATTTTGTTCCTTTAACTGGATTACCATCGGCCCAGAAACTCGCTGAATTGTTTATACTCCATATCACCAGATTACATGGATTTCCTTTGGACATCGTTTCTGATCGAGGAGTTCAATTTGTCTCAAGATTTTGGAAATCTCTGTGCAAACAGTTTGGAGTTACCATATCTCTTTCTACTGTGCATCATCCTCAGTCCAACGGTCAAACTGAGCGGGTAAATCAATCTCTTGAGTCCTATCTCAGGCACTATGTTAATCATCAGCACTCCAATTGGTCGCAGCTTCTTCCTTTAGCAGAACTTGCTTACAATTCCCGTTTCAACTCTTCTTTACAGACTTCTCCTTTCAAGGCAGCCTATGGATTAGAACCTAGAATTTTTCCTATGTCTTCGGGAGGTTCGGGAGTTCCTGGAGCAGATCGTACAGTGAGAAGTCTCTGTAAACACTGGAAGAAGATTCGGGAAATCCTTCTTCTCTCTACTCAAAAGTATAAACGATTTGCTGATCGCAGACGCCGGAAGGCACCCTCTTTTCGGACTGGAGACAAGGTTTGGATTTCCACCAGATTCATCCGACTCAAACAACCCTGTGCTAAATTGGGTCCCAAATACATCGGACCATTCAGGATTGTTTCCAAGGTATGTTCTACTGCCTACAGGGTGGCTTTACCAGACAACTTGAAGATTCACTCTGTCTTTCACGTGTCTCTTCTTAAACCAGCAGTCTCTAACCGGTTTTCCACTAAATGTAGAGTTCCCTCTCCGTTCCTTGTGGATGGAACTTCGGAATTTGAGATCAGTCAAATTCTTGATTCCAGATTAAGGGGTAACCGTCTGTACTATTTGGTCCATTGGAAGGGGTATCCCATCACTGAACGTTCTTGGGAACCTGCTTCTCATGTCCGTGCCTCTGCTTTGATCAAACAGTTCCACGCCCAGAATCCTTCAAAGCCTGTTCGTGTTCCCCTGAGGGGTCCTTGAGGTGGGGGCACTGTCGCGATCGCTCAGCTGCTGATCGCTTCCTCTGTCTCAGCGCGGTAGTGCTTTCATTGGTTGCTTAGCAACCCTGTTCCTGTCGGCTCTTCTGATGACGTCAGGAGGCCTTCTTATTCCGGCGTCTCCTCTCATCGGTGCCTGTTTGTTGTTACTCGTGGGCTATGTGAGTACAAATTTATTCTTGTGATTCCTGAATTTGTGCCTGCTTATTCTAACCCCTACCTGCCTGATATCGTTGCTGGACACTGCTTTCCTGACTACTCTATTGGTTAACCCCTACCTGCCTGATAATACGTTGCTGGACACTGCTTACCTGACTACTCTATTGGTTAACCCCTACCTGCCTGATAACACATTGCTGGACACTGCTTACCTGACTACTCTATTTGTTAACCCCTACCTGCCTGATAACACGTTGCTGGACACTGCTTACCTGACTACTCTATTGGTTAACCCCTACCTGCCTGATAACATGTTGCTGGACACTGCTTACCTGACTACTCTATTGGTTAACCCCTGCCTGCCTGATAATACGTTGCTGGACACTGCTTACCTGACTACTCTATTGGTTAACCCCTACCTGCCTGATAACACGTTGCTGGACACTGCTTACCTGACTACTCTATTTGTTAACCCCTACCTGCCTGATAACACGTTGCTGGACACTGCTTACCTGACTACTCTATTGGTTAACCCCTACCTGCCTGATAACACGTTGCTGGACACTGCTTACCTGACTACTCTATTGGTTAACCCTTACCTGCCTGATTACACGTTGCTGGACATTGCTTACCTGACTACTCTATTGGTTAACTCCTATCTGCCTGATTACACGTTACTGGATATTGCTTGCCTGAATATTCTATTGGTTGACCCTTACCTGCCTGATTACCCGTTGCTGGACATTGCCTGCCTGATTACTCTATTGGTTAACCCTTTCTACACAAAGTTTCTTCTCCTGACCCTGCTGTGTCATCTTCCAGTCTATTACTGTGAGTATATTATACTACAGCTGTCGCAGGGTCAGGTCCTGGTATATACTCACTGTGCTAGGGTGTTATTAACCTCATTCTAGCATTTGGGTCTAACTCTGGACTTTACCTATCCTGACACCAGCCTGATCCACATGTATAATAGAGGGTAATACAGAGTTAATTCACCTAGCTAGGACTTTGGCATATATCTTGATATCACTGTTAAGCATTGAAATCGGGCGGTAACTGCTGGGGTCCGTCAGAGGATTCCCTGTTTTGGGGATGACTGAAATATAAGCTTCAAGTAGTCGTGGTGATAGCTGTCCTTCATCTACCAGGTCATTGAAGAGTGTCGTTAAGTGAGGGGCTAGAATTTGTGTAAATTGTTTATAGTAGAAGTTGGTTAGTCCGTCAGGTCCTGGGCTCTTGTGTGGGGGGATGTCTTTAATTGTTAACAGGATTTCTTGGGTTGTGATTGGGGCTTCTAAGGTGTTGGTTGCTTCTGTAGACAGTGTGGGGAGTTGGGCCTCGGATAAGTACTGGTCTATGAGGGATATATTTGACAAGTGTTCAGTTGGTGATATGTTGTAGATTTTGCTGAAATAATCACTAAAAGCATTTGCAATACCCTTGCAGTCTAAGGTGTCAGGGCCATTTTGTGTTTTAATTGAGTGCACATAGTTGGCAAGGTTTTTCTTTTTCAGAGTTCTGGCCATGAGTGTTCCCGCTCTATTCCCTTCTACAAAGTAAAGCCTTTTAAGATAAAAAAGCCTTTTTTGTGGGCTTCAGTGCGTAAAAGGTTATTTATATCTAACCTAGCATGTTTAAGAGTTTCTGCGTACTTAATGTTAGATGGGCTCTACATGTGAGCGGACTCTGTGGTTTGTAGGGCCTCTAATAAATGGATGTATTCAGTCCTGTAAGTCTTTGCCAGGATAGCTTTTTGTTTGATGAATTCACCCCTAATGACTGCTTTGTGTGCTTCCCATACCATGGCTGCGGATGAGTGTAGAGTGGTGTTATGATTAAAATAGTCTTGTAGGGATAACTGAATCTTCCTAACTATGGGTGGCTGCAATAACATGGAGTCGTGTAACCTCCAGGTGAAGTACAAAGCTGGTCTCTCCGGCCAATCCAAGGCCAGGGAGACCATTGCATGATCTGACCAAGGTGTAGGCTCAATGTCTGAATCAAGTGCTAACTTCAGTCCAGGTTGGTCAATACAAATATAATCAAGTCTGGAGTAAGTAGGTCTAGGGTTAGAGAAAAAGGTATATGTTTTCTATGATGGATGTTGTAGCTTCCACACATCTATTAATGTGGCAGATCTCAAGTGTTGGGCAATATTTTTAAGTGAGCTTTGGGGATGTGAACTTTTCGCCTGTGAGCAGTCTAGTGAGGGATTTAATGCTATGTTAAAGTCCCCAGCTAGAATTGTTGTACCTTTTGAGACTCCCAGTTGTTTCCCAATAAAACGTTTAAAGAAACGGGCTTGACCTGAATTTGGTGCATAAACATTGGCCAGCGTGACCATTCTATTAAACAGAAGACCCACCAGTATCAGAAAGCGACCCTCATTGTCAGAATGCTGTTGGATAAGCTGAAAAGGGATAGATTTATGTAAAAGTATACCCACACCATTCTTTTTCTTTGAGGGGTGTGAATTGAAAAAACCCACTGGGTATTGTTTAGAGGTAAATTTGGGTTCTGCATTTCTTATGAAGTGTGTCTCTTGGACAAATACAATTTTACTTTTATGTTTGGTGAACCAATTGGTTGCTATTGACCTTTTTTCGTGGAGTTTAGACCCTTCGTGTTTTGGGTGGTTAGTCTCAATGTTCGCTGGGTCATTGGGGATTTCGGGGTGAAGAGGGCTGCTTATGGTGATTTAATGTGATATGAGGTGTAGCATCTAAGAGGAGATGTATTCCTGTCTTTTTAAACAGTAGCTTGAGCCCTATGTGGTGTGGTGCATAGATAACATACCTTACTTGACCGTTTTTAGGATATGGGAAGGATGGTAATGTACTAAGAACCTGTGGGAGATAGCGCCTTAAAGAAAAACAAGATAACAATAACTGTAAATGTAAAAACAAGTTAAACAAGATAGACAAATATTGCATATTCATTACAATACTGGTAGCTAACACTAGTAGCTACTTGATCAGTTGGTCAGAAAATAAGGGGGGTATCTAGTTAGAAACTGGAATCTGGCTCCTCACTAGTGGGCAGAACCCTTTTAGAAGGGTTATTATGCTATTGTGAGAATGCCAGCAGAGCACCGCTGGTAGTTACAGTATTACTAACATCTTGGCAATACAGTGGATTAAGATAAGTGTCTTATATGTAAACACACACATGTGCCCACACAGACCCACACATACATAAACAGGTACCCCAGAGGGGAGGGGCATAATTAAAAGATTATCAGATCCTGGTGATGTGTCTCCACCTGTCACAATACCGTACTAGGATTTGTCCATACTGATTTCTTGAGATACTGAGCTCCTCATGGTGGTTTTGGCACTGTGGAGGTTGGACTTGAAGTCGTTTTGGCCCTTTTTTTTTTCCACTCTGGATGTAGGGGTCTTGAGCGAGTAGATGGTGATTGGTCCCTGGAAGCTGGAGGAGAGTAAATGGGTGGTAATTGTGGTTGTGGTATCTCCAAGTTCTTACAGAAAGACTCCAGAACCTCTGGTTTTTGTAAACGAACATTTGGGTGCCCCTCAGTACTTTAACACTGAAGGGGAATCCCCATTTGTAGGGGATCTTAAGGTTTTGGAGGTGGTTAGTTAGAAACTTTACTTTACGCCGTTTATTCAATGTAATAGGACTTAAGTCCGCATATATTTGGATGTTGCTTCCTTCAAATGTGATGTTCTTTGCCTTCCTTGAGGCTTCCATTATTCTTTCCTTATCTGTGATAACCTGGAGTTTTAAGACAATGGCCTCTAGTTATCAACGTGTCTACTTACCTGCCTTCACCAGCCCCAATACGCCTGCCTAAGCTCGCCTACCATCGCCGCCGCGGACCTGAATATGCTCGCCAAAGTTATCAATAAAGCTGTCAAAAAGCACCAAGTACGGGGCGATGAGCAGCGGACTGTGATAGCTATCACTCATCCGATCTCGCTGCTCTTCAGCTTTTCTACAGCTTTATTGCTAGCCTGTCAATAAGCACCCACACTAAACTACACTGTTCTACCCCCTATACCGGCGCCCCCGGAGCCCCCCGCAACTAACTAAAGTTATTAACCCCTAAACCGCCGCTCCTAGACCCCACCGCAACTATAATAAATGTATTGACCCCTAAACCGCCGCTCCCAGAGCCCACCGCTACTCTAATAAACGGATTAACCCCTATCCTGCCCCCCCCTACACCGTCGCCACCTATAATAAATTTATCAACCCCTATCCTGCCCCCCCCTACACCGCCGCAACCTATAATAAAATTATTAACCCCTAAACCTAAGTCTAACACTAACCCTAACAACCCCCTGTCTTAAATATGAATTAA
The DNA here is from genome assembly GCF_027579735.1 of Bombina bombina. Classification (NCBI taxonomy): domain Eukaryota; kingdom Metazoa; phylum Chordata; class Amphibia; order Anura; family Bombinatoridae; genus Bombina; species Bombina bombina. Next base: position 417,767,364 of record NC_069504.1, read on the forward strand.
ATACATCTAAATAAATATAACTCTTATTAAATTAATTATTCCTATTTAAAACTAAATACTTACATATAAAATAAAGCCTAATATAGCTACAATATTACTAATAATTATATTGTAGCTATTTTAGGATTTATTTTTATTTTACAGGCAAATTTAAATTTATTTTAACTAGGTACAATAGCTATTAAATAGCTACCTAGATAAAATAATGTCAAATTTACCTGTAAAATAAAAACTAACCTAAGTTTCAATTACACCTAACACTACACTATCATTAAATAAATTATTCCTATTTAAAACTAAATACTTACCTGTAAAATAAACCCTAAGATAGCTACAATGTAATTAATAATTACATTGTAGCTTTCTTAGGATTTATATTTATTTTACAGGTAACTTTGTATTTATTTTAACTAGGTAGAATAGTTATTAAATAGTTATTAACTATTTAATAACTACCTAGCTAAAAGAAATACAAAATTACCTGTAAAATAAATCCTTACCTAAGTTGCAATTAAACCTAACACTACACTATCATTAAATAAATTAAATTAATTAACTACAAGTAGCTACAATTAAATACAATTAAATAAACTAACTAAAGTACAAAAAATAAAAAAACTAAGTTACAAAAAAATAAAAAAATATTACAAGATTTTTAAGCTAATTACACCTAATCTAAGCCCCCTAATAAAATAACAAAGCCCCCCAAAATAAAAAAATGCCCTACCCTATTCTAAATTAAGAAAGTTAACAGCTCTATTACCTTACCAGCCCTTAAAAGGGCCTTTTGCGGGGCATGCCCCAAAGTAAACAGCTCTTTTGCATGTAAAAATAAAATACACCCCCCCCAACATCAAAACCCACCACCCACATACCCCTACTCTATCCCACCCAACCCCCCCTTAAAAAAACCTAACACTAACCCCCTGAAGATCACCCTACCTTTAGCCGTCTTCAGCCAGCCGACCACCGATGGAACAGAAGAGGACATCCGCAGCGGCTGAAGTCTTCATGCACGGGGCACTGAAGAGGTCTTCCATCTGATAGAAGTCTTGTTCCAGGCGACATCTTCAATCTTCATCCATCCGGAGCTGAGCGGAGCCATCTTCAAAGCAGCTGACGCGGAGCCATCTTCATCCATCGACGCCTACTCGCCGAATGAATATTCCTTTAAGTGACGTCATCCAAGATGGCGTCCCTCGAATTCAGGAATTAAGGTAGGAAAAATCTGATTGGCTGTTCCGATATATAAATCCTAAAATAGCTACAATGTAATTATTAATTACATTGTAGCTATCTTAGGGTTTATTTTACAGGTAAATATTTATTTTTAAATAGGAATAATTTAGTTAATGATAGTGTAGTGTTAGGTGTAATTTTAACTTAGGTTAGTTTTTATTTTACAGGTAAATTTGTCTTTATTTTAACTAGGTAGCTATTAAATAGTTAATAACTATTTAATAGTTATTGTGCCTAGTTAAAATAAATTCAAATTTGCCTGTAAAATAAAAATAAATCCTAAAATAGCTATAATATAATTATTAGTAATATTGTAGCTATATTAGGGTTTATTTTATAGGTAAGTATTTAGTTTTAAATAGGAATAATTAATTTAATAAGAGTTATATTTATTTAGATGTATTTAATTAATATTTAAGATAGGGGGTGTTAGGGTTAGGGTTAGACTTAGGTTTAGGGGTTAATAATTTTATTATAGGTTGCGGCGGTGTAGGGGGGGCAGGATAGGGGTTGATAAATTTATTATAGGTGGCAATGGTGTAGGGGGGCAGATTAGGGGTTAATACGTTTAATATAGGTGTCAGCGGGGTCTGGGAGCGGCGGTTTAGGGGTTAAACAATTTATCTAGATGCGGTGGGGTCCGGGATCCACAGGATAGAGGTTAATAAATTTATTATAGGTGGCGGCGGTATAGGGGGGGCAGGATAGGGGTTAATAGGTATTATGTAGGTGGCGGCGGGGTCTGGGAACAGCGGTTTAGGGGTTAATACATTTATTATAGTGGCGGTGGGCTCCGGGAGTGGCGGTTTAGGGGTTAGCATGTTTAATGTAGGTGGCGGCGGATTAGGGGTGTTTAGACTTGGGGTACATGTTAGGGTGTTAGGTGTACACACTTCCCATATGAATCAATGGTATGTCGGGCAGCAGCGAACATGAACTTTTGCTATGGTCAGACTCCCATTGATTCCTATGGGATCCGACACCTCCAGGGCGGTGGATTGAAAACCAGGTACGCTGGGCTGGAAAAGTGCCGAGCGTACCTGCTAGTTTTTTGATAACTAGCAAAAGTAGTCAGATTGTGCCGAACTTGTGTTCGGAACATCTTGAGTGACGTAAGAATCGATCTGTGTTGGACTGAGCCAATGTCTCGTGGGTTTTATTGTCAGGCGGCTTGGGTTTAAGGGCCCTGTGGGCACTTTCTATAGGTAGCAATAGGGTTTCTTCACTCTGCAAAAGGAAGCAGAACAACCGATGCAAATAGGGAACAATTGGTTAGAGGTTATGGATTCAGGAACCCCTCTGATTCTGGCGTTGTTGCGCCTTCCGCGATTATCCAAATCTTCGAGGTGTAATTGCATCTGGTGCATTATTTGATCTTGCATCTCAATGGTGCGGTTATGGGAGTCTAACTCCTTGCTCACATATTCAGCATCCTCTTCCAGGTACATTACCCTATCCCCCAGCTCTGAAATATCCCTTTTAACTTCCGCTAGATCATCTTTAATGAGTTTCCCCACTTGTGTGAGTAATAGAGCAAAGTCATCTTTGGTGGGGAGGTTTATTAGGTCTACTTTGGTAATAGGTTCCCTGTCTTGCAAGGTTGATGTGGTTGTGCTTAGGTTGGTGTCCTCCATTTCTTGGTTTTGGGGGTCTGAGCTGCTGTCTGACACTGCTTCCACAATTTTAAAAAATTATTCAATTTGCTAGCAGCAGTAGTAGCCCCTATGATGGTTTTATCCTGCCTGGGGTTTCTCTTAGAGGCCATTGAGGAAGTGCTGTTTTGTTGCGGACTAAGTTGATAGATGTTGAAAGTAGTAATTTTACCCTATGGTCGCTTAGTTTCAGGTTTTAGGACCAAGAATGATAATTCTGCGACCCGGTGCAGATGAGCCACTCTCCTCGTATGTTTTGGCTAGTCGTATACAAGGTGTTTTTCAGCCCTCTGGCACTGTGGGAGTTAGTGCACTCTGCAGGCCTAATGGAGTTTATGGCACCAAATAATGGCTGTGGCCTTCTTAGTGAATGATGTGTTTTTATTTATGTACCTCTAGTTATAATGTCAAAAAATAGCACAACACCGCCCTGATAATAAAAGTTTGATATAGTGTGCCATAAAGTGGACAGCAGATAGGGCCTGTGATTTTCAGCCTCAATGTTATATTTACAAGGCCAGCTCTGTGTGCGCCCTTCTGGGCCCCTTCTAGTAGATATGTGGCTGAAAAATGTATTGTCCCCTACATCTAGAGGGTGATCTAATCAGGCTTAATATTTTATCTTACTCCCCTCGCAGGCACCGTTGCGGCGCAATGTTCAGAGTCTCTTTAACCTCCTAGTGTTCCCCAAGCAGGTGCGTGGTTTTATTTTTTGAGTCTTCTGTCAGACCGCTATGTCCTGTTTATGATACTGTCCCTTAGCTAGTGCTTGTTAATAGGGATGCGGTTAAATATCGGGGGTCTGTCTATGAGTGTTACCTCGATTCTCCTGTTCCTTCCGTGTCCATGCGGGGTTAACCTTGATTGTCTCTATAGCTACTCGAGTGTTCAAGCTGGGGACACGAGACTTGCATCAGAAGAATGTTGGTTGCTTATTCCAGCCTCTGCAAATGTTTGTAGCCTGTTCTTGCTGCTGTTAGATGCCAAGATTCATTGCAGGTGTCTGACGAAACTCGGAACTCTCTAGTTAAGCGGCCATGTTGGTCACCGGCCGGCTCCGCCCCCCCCTAAAATGCAACTTTTAATGATTTCTGCAGTCTCAAAATTATTCAACCCCTTCATGGCAAGCATCTTTAGTATTTTGTAGAGCATCCTTTGGTTATTATGACCTGTTGCAAATGAGATGCATAGCCAGATACCAGCTTCCTCCAATTCAGCAATTTTCCTTCGTTTGTGTGCTGCAACTGCCTTTTTCAAATCCCACCAGAGATTTTCTATGGGGTTCAAGTCAGTTGACTGTGATGGCTACTGTAGAATCTTCCATAACTTCTGCAACCAAGCCTTGGTAGAATTTGAGATAAATGTAGCAGGTCAGAATAAAAACATACACAATTTACTTGTGAAGAGATGGCAATACTTGGCACATAATAATGATAGTAATAGTATATGCGTATTTGTAAATATATGGAAATGTGAAAAATGAATATGCATAATTCAAAAACAGGAAGCAAAAAAATTGACAGCAATTCTCATTAAAATATAAAGTGCCATGTGATATATTCCATATCTTATGCAAACATCAGTGTAAACAAAATCATGTTAGAATATATATGCATATATAACAAATTGACACTAATGGTATAAGAGAAAAATTAATGAGAACAAAAATTATTATTAATAGAGAACAATATTTCATTTTTACAAAGTTACTTTTTTAACAATATTTGTATATATGTGATTTGCATATTTAATACTTTACCTATCTGTCTTTCAAAATTTGTCAGGTAAATATACTGGCCCTTTAACTTTGAACTTGCAAACTATGCTTCCAACTGTGTCTCTAGGAACATTAATTGCCTTCTCTATCTTTTTGTATCCTGTTCCTTGTTTGTGAAGGGGGATGAGCTCTTCTCTTAACTTTTTGGACCATTTTTTTGGCCATTTTTCTAACATGCAGTCAAACGTAACACTCAAAATACCCTAGCCCGTTCAGGTAGTTCATGTGTTCTAGCTCAAGCACACATGGTGCAACTAATGAAGCCCTTGATTAGTTGCATCAGGTGTGCTTGAGACAACACCTGTTTTGCATATTGTGCTGTTCTGAGGGATTCTGTTCAGGAGGTTGAATAATTTTGAGACTGCAGAATGTATTAAATTAGAAGGGAAAAAAGAAGGGTGCCTCCTAGTGTAGCCAATATGGTAATTGGATAACAAACATGTGTAGATGAATATACTCACAATGTATGAAGGCAGAGATAATGCCTAAGAGAACTCTCTGGGAACTAACAGTGTCCCAGCAAACTGTGCACTGTAGCGGGCTGCTCCTTTTAGAATCAGAAGTGGATTCCAGGATCTATGAAATGGAGGGAGGAAAAGGGCGACTCCTAGTGCAAATCATTACGGTATTTCTGAAACAATTCACTCCAGCAATATTGCGGATACTCACGTTTTCCAAAGCACCCAAATGGTGCAAGTGACACCTACTGGGCTGTTGTAGTGGCCCAGTGCACATAACCCTTGGCGTCCCGGATGCGTGTGTTCCACTGGTGTACAGCAGCGGTAATATCAAGCAAGAAGACTCAAAATCTTACTTAATAATAAAAAGTGGAGTTAATATTTAAAGATAAAAAATACAAAGTGCAATCATATATCATATTATGCCTGAGGAAATGGTGCAGCAGGCGCCGAGAAACGCGTAGTAATTAGTACATCTGTTTTTATATGATTGCACTTTGTATTTTTTATCTTTTAAATATAAACTCCACGTTTTATTATTAAGTTGCCCTTGTCCACCCTTCCTTTCATAGAATTTATTAAAAGTTGCATTTCAGTTGAATGTGGGGAAACTATTTCAATTGCTTTTCTTTGATTTGTTCATTGCAAACAGCTGAAAGTCTGTAAATTTTGACAATAAACCTGATTTGTAATGGGGGTTGAATCATTTTAAATACAACTGTATATATATATATATATATATATATATACGGAATATAAAGAGAACAAATCATATGTACTTCTGCGCAACAACAAGGATTATCAAGAATAAAGAAAAATAAACTTTTCAAAGTCTGTTGTAAACAATTACAGTTCAAAAGGATGTAAAATGTAGTCTATTCAGGCAAGGATAAGGTATAGGTGTCCTCTTACCGGATATTACCTCAATCTTATGAGGTAATGTATGGTCACGTAGGGATTGTGGTGGTTAGGCGGTCCGTGGTTCAAACAGTGTCACTGTAGAGGTTAAAGACTTTGATGCTGGCTTGTGTATGGTATTCTCCTTTCGGAAACTTCCAAGACCTTGTATAGTAGACTTGGTACCTCTTGTTGGTATGGTATTTTTCGTCAGCCGGTCTTTCTCCAATTTTTTTCAGCTGTGTTGGCAGACTGATCTGATGAAAAATACCATACCAACAAGAGGTACCAAGTCTACTATACAAGGTCTTGGAAGTTTCCGAAAGGAGAATACCATACACAAGCCAGCATCGAAGTCTTTAACCTCTACAGTGACACTGTTTGAACCACAGACCGCCTAACCACCACAATCCCTACGTGACCATACATTACCTCATAAGATTGAGGTAATATCCGGTAAGAGGACACCTATACCTTATCCTTGCCTGAATAGACTACATTTTACATCCTTTTGAACTTTAATTGTTTACAACAGACTTTGAAAAGTTTATTTTTCTTTATTCTCGATAATCCTTGTTGTTGCGCAGAAGTACATATGATTTGTTCTCTTTATATTCCATTTTTCACAGTGTAAGGGGTACACTGGTATCTTACCTTCTTGCTGCACTATTCCCGTCACAAATATTGTTTTTTAGATACTTTAATTAGCCAGGGAATATCAAAATAGAAGGGAGTATATTCACCTCCCAGGAGTGTACATTGAGACACACACAGTTCTATTTCACACTGTACAACAGTGAGTCTGGACATTGCGATCCAACTTGAGCGCTGGTATTTTTTCTTTATTAGCAAAAATATATATACATACACATAGATATATATCTTTAGACATGTATATCTATGTATCTCAATGTTAAAGCTTCAGAGAGTACAATAACTGTCTCTTGAACGCTTACAGACTGCATTCTTGTCAGTGAGACCTGCACTGAACAGGATTAATTGCTGCTCTGCCACATGGATTACAAGCAAGTTCCCATCCAGGTAAATGTAACAGTAAGACACATTCTTAGACTCAAGACACACACCCCTCAATGAGGCGAGTGTGTTAGCTGCCTCCTCTGGAGCTTTTTTATGATTGGCTCAATCATGAATATGACACCTAACCTGTCAGGCAGTGGGTGGGAGCTCCATCCAGCACATTCTGAGCTGTTGAGCAATCAAGGGAATTGAGCTCATTGCTGCCTCTAAGAAAATGTTTCTTTTTTATTTTTATTTTACTTCCATATTATTATTATTATTTATTTATTTTGACAGGTGAGGCTCTGCCTCCCCTACTTCCACATCCTTGGCACTATCATTTCCGTGTGAGCGATATTGGGTTTTAGAGGTCAATTGCAGCAAGTTAAATTCCGCCCATATTACAAGTTGAAAGTAAATGCGAACTCATGAGCACAATCAGGATTTATGCAATAATGATTATTGCAAATTTAGAGCTCATGTTAACTGTTATGCGAGTCTCAAAAATTTCACAAACCACATAAAGAATATATTTAAAAGGACAGTTACACTCATAATAACACTATCTAATGAAACATATTAAAATAATTAACAACAGGTATCTCTCTATAGATATCCTAATAGGGGGCACTTAATAATAATAGTATAGGGAAATGAGTTTTACCAAATGTAATTGTAATAATATTCCTATATAGAAATATGAATATGTATATAATGGTAAAGAACCCGAAAACCAAAATAAATACAAGTGTGCTCATATATAAGTATGCTCATATATAACACATGAATGAACCTGCTATATAAAAATATATAACATTAAATAAACAATAAAAGCAAAAGCAAAATATAGCAAAGTCTCTTTCAGGAGTAGTCCTACTGATGGATCCAAACCATAGGAGGAATAGTCTGAAGCTGCACTCTCCTCACATTAGAGTGGTATGACGTCTGCAGAAAAAGGAGAAGAAAAAGAGAGGCTCTTGTGTGTAAAACAGTAAAATAGATTGGACGACTTATTTTCACCCACAACAGGGTACTCACATTTTAGTGGAGCTCTCAGACAGTGCTATCAGGTGTGGACTGGGTGATCAATAGCAACCCAGCTTGCTGAACTTTCCAACGTGTGTACCGGAACACCTTTGGCTCTAATCTCCTAGAGCTGAAGAATGGCTGCCAGCAAAAGCAGCTCCACAAATCAAGGCAGGCAACAAAAAGCACACTAGGACCTCCACACAGAGTGGACCCAGTCCCAGTGAAAACGAAAGGTAGGAGGTAGTAGGATTGTAGTAACGATCAGTAAAGGTTCCAATGTTAAATAAAAATCAAATTTATTAAAACAATGATAAAAGCAGGAGCCATAAGGTAGGGCATAAGGTAACCCTCTTTATTAACATGCAACGCATTTCTCAGCTCCAACGCTGTTTCATCAGGCATATAAAGCATATTGATCATAGCTCTTATATATACACCAATCTGTTTTACTGGTACACACAAGCGCCTCTCTTTTTCTTCTCCTTTTTCTGCAGATATTAAAAGAATTGCAATAAAAAGTTATAAGGGCTCAAATATATGAGGTCTCAGGTATTAGGAAAAAAGGACTGCAAAGGGCTTTAACATAGAGATACATCTCTCTTACAGTATATATATATATATGTTTATATATGTGTACATATTTAATTATGTATTTATATATGCTCCCCATTCACACCTGAGACCTTGTAACATGACACTGGGGAGGGAAAATGGCTAATTGGGCCCAATTTGGACGTTTCCACTTGGGGGTGTACTCACTTTTGTTGCCAACAGTTTAGACATTAATGGCTGTGTGTTGAGTTATTTTGAGGGGACAGTAAATTTACACTGTTATACAGGTTGTACGCTCACTACTTTACATTGTAGCAAAGTGCCATTTCTTCAGTGTTGTCACATGAAAAGGTATAATAAAATATTTACAAAAATGTGAGGGGTGTACTCACTTTTGTTTTGTCTGTATATATATATATATATATATATATATATATATATATATATATATATATATATACTATAAATATAATAAAGTGTTATACTGTGTATTTACTGTACATATTAAATGTTCTAATGTTCTGTACATAGGGGAATATGTTATATGTATTTTAAATAGATTTACCTATACATCTATACCTATATATAATCATGTTTGTTTCATATCTACTACGCCTTTAAGGATTTCTAGTATTCATGTTTGCACCTCCCTATATAAACTCCTCCTCTCCAGCTATTCATTGCTTGGGTATTTTGTTTCATAGCAGACAAGTATTCCTAGCCCTATCCATTATAGATTCTACTTTGCTAAAGTTATTTAAGCTAAACTTTTTCCTATTTGAAATTCTACCTGTACTGTGGTACAGAAGTTATTCAAAACTCTTTGCCTAGTTTGTCCCTGTTTTATTAAGGAAGTGTTTTTCTTTAGAATCCTGCAGTTCCAGCTTGCCTGTGATTCAGCACCTGTGGATTCAACTCTCAGCCTTCAGAGCCGGCTCTGTTGCATCCCTCTGGCTCCATGGATCTACTCAGCAACTCCCCCTACAAGTTTGCAAGTATACTTACCAGTATTTATACCTACTTACCTATTGTTGATTTTGACTTGTACATATTTTATCCTCAAACTCTTGTAAATAATTCTCTGTGACATCATCGTCTGCTCTCAGGAAACCACTCCCTCTCTCCATGTTGCTTATTTGTAAACAAGTAGTTGGCTTGTAACAAGATCCTGACTCTCATCAGTCTCCTCTTAGTAAGTTGGCTAGTCTAAATGAATTATGATATGCTATGGTAACATACTTTGTTGCATGTTACTCTGAGCATTGGAAATACAGGTGAAACTCGAAAAATTAGAATATCATGCAAAAGTTCATTTATTTCACTAATGCAACTTAAAAGGTGAAACTAATATATAAGATAGACTCATCACATGCAAAGCAAGATAGTTCAAGCCGTGATTTGTCATAATTGTGATGATTATGGCTTACAGCTCATGAAAACCCTAAATACACAATCTCAGAAAATCAGAATATTGTGAAAAGGTGCAATATTCTAGGCTCAAAGTGTCCCACTCTAATAAGCTAATTAAGCCATAACACCTGCAAAGGGTTCCTGAGCCTTTAAATGGTCTCTCAGTCTTTTTCAGTAGGAATCACAATCATGGGAAAGACTGCTGACCTGACAGTTGTGCAGAAAACCATCATTGACACCCTCCATAAGGAGGGAAAGCCTCAAAAGGTAATTGCAAAAGAAGTTGGATGTTCCCAAAGTGCTGTATCAAAGCACATTAATAGAAAGTTATGTGGAAAGGAAAAGTGTGGAGGAAAAAGGTGCAAAAGCAGAAGTGATGACCACAGCCTGGAGAGGATTGTCAGGAAAAGGCCATTCAAAAGTGTTGGGGACTTTCACAAGAGCCACCACACACAGACGGATCCTAGACATGGGCTTCAAATGTCATATTCCTCTTGTCAAGCAACTCCTGAACAACAAACAATGTCAGAAGCGTCTTACCTGGGCTAAAGAAAAACAGACCTGGTCTGTTGCTCAGTGGTCCAAAGTCCTGTTTTCTGATGAGAGCAAATTTTGCATCTCATTTGGAAACCAAGGACCCAGAGTATGGAGGAAGAATGGAGAGGCACACACTGCAAGATGCTTAAAGTCCAATGTGAATTTTTCACAGTCTGTGTTGATTTGGGGAGCCATATCATCTGCTGGTGTTGGTCCACTGTGCTTCATTAAGTCCAGGGTCAACACAGCCGTCTACCAGGAGATTTTGGAGCACTTCATGCTTCCTTCCACAGATGAGCTCTATGGGGATGCTGACTTCATATTCCAGCAGGACTTGGCACCTGCCCACACTGCCAAAAGCACCAAAACTTGGTTCAATGACCGTGGGATTACTGTGCTTGATTGGCCAGCAAACTCGCCTGACTTGAACCTCATAGAGAATCTATGGGGCATTGCCAAGAGAAAGATAAGAGACATGAGACCGAACAATGCAGAAGAGCTGAAGGCCGCTATTGAAGCATCCTGGTCTTCCATAATACCTCAGCAGTGCCACAGACTGTTAACTTCCATGCCACGCTGCTTTGAGGCAGTAATTGCTGCAAAAGGGGCCCAAACCAAGTACTGAGTAAATACAGTATGCATGCTTATACTTTTCAGAAGACGAATATTGTTCTACAGGTATGTACAATCGTTGTTTTATTGATTGCATGTAATATTCTAATTTCCTGAGACTGTGGATTTGGGGTTTTCATGAGCTGTAAGACATAATCATCACAATTATGACAAATCACAGCTTGAACTATCTTGCTTTGCATGTAATGAGTCTATCTCATATATTAGTTTCACCTTTTAAGTTGCATAAGTGAAATAAATGAACTTTTGCACAAATTCAAATTTTTCAAGTTTCACCTGTAGCTAAAGCAACAGTAAAATATACTTTATAGCTGCAGTTTTACAAGACTAAATACAGCAGTCTATGATGAGATTCTGCATTCTCAGGTTTACATATTGTATGAGAATCATATTTGAGACTGCATGGTTATACAGACTATAACAGTATGTATATGAATATGTATATATATATACAGTATATATGTATTTGTGCAAAAATCCATCAGATCTATTTATTCTCAAATAGGTTCTTTAATATATAACATATTCTGCTATGTGCAAAACATTGGATTATAAAATATGCAATATTATCTTCTTATGTTGTGCTTTTAAATAACCCTGATCGTGTTTGCATGACTTGTGGGGGGTTTTCAACTTCTTCGGCTCCCATGAAGTCTATAGAGAAATGCGACTTTGTGTTCGCAACTTCTCAAAGTCTTTTTGTTACTGTGACTTTGTGAATGCGAGAGCGCAAGCTTTTTACTTTTAAGCACGAATCGCTGGGCAAAAAATAAAAATTATATCGGTTTTAACATTCAAACGCAAGTGCAAACTAGCACTTAATGTGTATGCAACCTTACAGTGATTCTGCTTTCTATCAGGATATAGTATGTAGTTCTGTACGTACATCCACATCATCCACTAGCGAATGAAGATGTCACTGTAGAGCTCTAAATAAAGCAGTACAGCACTTAATAAGCAAAAGCAGCATCCAAGCATTTTACAGAACACTTGGGATCAAGGCCTTTGCTCTGATAAGAAATGTTATCTTTATTACTAGGTGCAATACAGTTTTTATTGTTATTTCCAAATCGTGTTTGCAGAACAAGCAATCACTACTGTCTCAGCTTATCTATCTTTGATCATCTGTGACTATTCAATTGGTAGAAAGAAAAACTGCAATATCTATATGGAACTGCACTGTTGTCAGAAATGTGATTGATCTTTTTATGAACATCTGCAATAATCTGTCTTACTACAGGAGAAATCACAGCACATTATCCATCTGTTCTATCCTGTTCTATGTAAATTGTTTTCTAATACTTTGAACCATGTTTTTGATGTTTGTTTAATCTTTTAAATAAATGAGGCTGACATATTTAAAACATAGATCAGAATATAAAGGTGATTTGTTATTTAGAAAAATGTAAAATCAATAGCTTTTTAATAATTTGTCTTCTAGTATATTTAAAAAAACAACTTTAAATGTTAGCACTGAAGTGTAAAATTAAATGAACATTTGGTGTGTGTATATATATATATATATATATATACACATATATTACTTATTTACTTTCACTTAAAAAAAAAGAAATAAATAACATCTTTAAGTAAACAGCGATTGGTTTTGTATCTATTCATGATAAATTCAGATAATTATATTGTTATGACATTTGATAATAATTAAGAAAATAGATGTACTATAAATGAAACATTAAACCAGTTTAGGACTAGGTTACAAGTTGCGTACAAACTGTTGTGCACGAGCGATATTGGATTTTTGCGTGCAATGGAAAGAGCGCTTGTTTTTAGAAGTTGAAAGTAAACGAGATTGCGAAGGCACAATCAACTTTTACTCTCTTCGGATTAGCACGACTGAAAACCTTGCATAAATGATAGTGTGTTATAAAAAAGTTGCACCAAACACAACATCTGATAAAAAATATTCATATAAATATTTTAAAAAGTTATAAGGACTCAAAGGTATATGTATTTGACAATTTGTTTGACTGTAAAGGGCTAAATAATATATATATATATATATATATATATACATACATGTCTAAATATGTGTATGTATGTATGTATATATATATATATATATATATATATATATATATATATATATATATATATAATATATATATAGATATATATATATATATTCCCCATACACTCCAGAATACAATTTAAAGTATTAGCCCTAACCTACAAAGCACTCAACAGTCTAACTCCCAACTATATTTCCTCTCTCATCGTGAAATACTCCCCATCCCGTCCTCTTCGATCAACCTCTGACCTACGTCTCTACACTCCTGTTATCTTTACATCCCACTCCCGCCTCCAAGACTTTGCACGTGCTGCTCCTGTCCTCTGGAATTCTCTACCCCGCTCCATCAGACTGTCTCCAACCTTGTATAGCTTCAGAAGATCCTTGAAAACCTACCTATTCAGAGAGGCTTACCATCTCTCCTCCATCCCGCATCCGAACCAAGTTAATACACGTACATGAACTGCCTGACTCACTGCCGCAAATACAACCAATGTAACAAGCTACCCCAACCTTATGTCTCTGCACCCTAAACCTATAGACTGTGAGCTCTCCGGAGCAGGGCCCTCTTCCTCCTGTGCTAGATTTGTTTAGTCTTGATATGTTTTGTATTGTATCACAAATCTTTGTCGTTGATTACCCCTATCATTGTACCCAGCGCTACGGAATTTGGCGGCGCTATACAAATAAATGATAATATATATATATATCTATATATATTTATATATCTGTATTTATTTATTTACTGTACATATTTAAAAGGTCCAGTGTTCTTCACTTACAGGAAAATGTTATTTTTCTTATAAGTATTTATTATTATTAGATTTATCATTATATACCTATACCTATATATCTATTCCTATAGATATATAGGTATAGATATCTATTTTACATTAACATTATCATTTATATATAGAAATATATATTTAATAATAAAAAAAAAAATTCTATGTGACGAACATAGGAATAAAATGTGTGAAACATTCTCGTGGAGATAAGGGATGCAGTTAATGCAGTAGGGGGCCACAACAGGGATGTCGAATCCATTAAACATCGCTACCGGGACTGCAAAATGAAGCTGAAAAGAAAAATATCTTGGGAGCATCAACCTGCAACAGCAACCGGTGGCGGGCCTCCACTGACCGTGGAGTATAACCGATGGGAGCAGATGTTGCGTCCCAGCATCTCCAAGGTGGCCATAGTCGGTATCGGAGGAGTCGATACCGGGTACCTGCCACTCTCATCTGACGCTAAGCTCATTTAAGAATTTCTCAACATCAAAAATAAAGAATGGATTTAAAGGGACATGAAACACAAAATGTGTCTTTCACGATTTAGAAATAGCATGCAATTTTAAACAACTTGATAATTTACTTCTATTGTCTAATTTGCTTCCTTATATAGATATCCTTTGCTGAAAAGCATATCTAGATAGGCTTAGAAACTGCTGATTGATGGCTGCACATAGATGTCTCATGTGATTGGCTAACCCATGGGCATTGGTATTTCAACAACAAAAGATATCTAAAGAATGAAGCAAATTAAATAAAAGAAGTACATTTGAATTCTCTATCTGAACATTGAAATAAAAAATGTGGGTTTAATGTTCCTTTAAGAATATGATTAATTCTATTACGCTTTTTTACACATTATTATGCATTCACAATTACTTTGCGATTACATTAGTATCTAGGCTACAGATTAGGTGTGGATTTAAACAGACTGAAAACAAACGTAAAAACATTCAGATTGACCAGTTAGATATCACAAACACGGTTTTGAAAATGCGGAAATCGTATTGATTGTTTGATTTCAAAGTGGATTAATGAGGCTGCATTTGTAATTCTATTGTAAGCAAAAGCATTTACATCTTTATTTGGAAATATGCTAATATATACATTTTTTTTTTTATTTCAAATATACAGAGTCTGGGGAGGAGCCAGCACAGCAACCACAGGCTCCTCATTCACCCAGGTATGAGAGTGGTGGGGATCAATTGCCACCTCGGGGACACATCAAAGACATCCCTCTATACGAAGAAGAAGAAGCCGCCCCACTGCCGAAGAGATCCCTGCACCAGAAGAGCCTCTTGACCCAGAAGAGCCTCTTGAACCAGAAGAGCCTCTTGACGCAGAAGAGCCTCGTGCACCAGAAGAGCCTTGTGCACCAGAAGAGCCTTGTGCAGAGCCTCGTGCACCAGCAGCCCGCCGTGCACCAGCATCACGCCGTGCACCAGCAGCCCACCATGCACCAGCAGGCCGCCATGCACCAGCAGGCCGCCGTGCACCAGCAGCACCTGAGGAGGAGGAGATAGCCGAGGTGCAGGTATTGCTGGATTTCCAAGAACAAATGCGTGCCTCCCGGAGGGAAAATATTCAAACTCGAGTCCAGATGTCAGAAGATATTCGTTCCCTTCAACAAGGACAAAGAGAAATTATAGAAGGCCAAAACCGGTTTGTGCAGATTCTCACAGATCTATTTCAGTTCCTCCAGGAGGCGCATGCTGGGTCATCTGCTGCTGGGCCATCTGCTGCTGGGCCATCTGAACCTGGGCCATCTGCTCCTGGTACTCAATCTCCTCCTCAGCCTGGTCATCCCAGTACTCCTCCTTCCCCTCTTCCCCAAACATCTCCCATGAGAACTCGTCGGAGGGGGCAGTTGCCCCCCCCAGAGCCTCAGTCTCGTGGGAAGAGGGGAAGGAAGAGGAAGTAAGTATTTTCACGTATATATTTTTTTGGTGATTTAATGTGTAATGGATAGGTATGTGATGATGTGGTCTTCTTACACTTGTGGAACACACTCTGCATATAATCTGCTTCTATGGGGGTTACAAGTGTGTGGACACCACATCATCACATACCTGTCCTTGTTCATTTCATTGATTGGTTTCGGTGATGTGATGTCCAAACTGTTTCCCTAATCTCAAACAAAATTACCATTTCAATTATACATGATGGCATATTACTGTTTGAATGCCAATAACACAGCTTAAAGGGACAGTCAGAACATTATTGTTGTTTACAAAGAAAACACTGTATTACGCATTATCAAGTTTTGAAAATGAAAATTTGAGAAATACACGTGTGACTTATGTGATTACCCTTGTATCTATGCCTCTGAAAAATGACCACTTATTTATGTTATTTTGACAGACCAACATTTTAGCCAATCACTGATCAATCCATGGTCACTATGCTGTATGAGCTCAATGTTTTCTATATGAAAATTTTAACAAAATGCCCTCTAGTGGACAAAATTCATTCAGATTACATGCACTCTTCAAGCTCTAAGAAATGATCTGATGAACCTCCTAGGTTTAGCTGTCGACTAACAATAACAAGAGAATTATGATAAATTGGTGATAAAAGTTTGCGATAATTTTTAAAAATACAAATGTTTTTTTTCACCATTAAATTCCTTATTGGTTTTCCAGACTGTCCCTTTAAAAAATTGCATATGCTAACATATGCTAATTATTTGATTGTTGGTATATCTACATGTATTTCTTCAAACAAGAAAATATTGCAATAGGATTTCTAATGACGTGTTAAATAAAGTCTATTTTCTTAAAGAGACATTATTGAGTTTGAATTTTTTTAAGTAAGACATTTCATTTAGAAGGAATATGGTTTCAGGTCCTTTTATGAGTTACTTTAGAAATATATGCTCACAATAATATATTTGGAGATTAACCAATGTGGAACTCATACATGACACAATACTCAACATTTACATTGGAGACAGTATACAATCATTTTCAGACAACTGCATGTAATAGATACTACTATAAACAACCAGATGACCACATACTGATATCAAAAGCCATGAGAAAACGGTTTAAAGACTTACTTAGAAAATATGTTTAGCTATGTTGAAAAGATAGCTGGAAAGCCCATTCCAAGTGGAAAATAGCACAATACCCCTTCATTTGCATATGAAAAGACCCTTTACACAAACAGGAGCAAGCTGGAGAAGGTAGCTGATGGTATTCACATCAAACTTTGAGGCTTGGGGAGGAGTCAGAAAATCAATGCAATGTTATTTAAACATCATCAAAAATAGACATTTATTTTATATATGCAAAATAAAAAAACAATATAAAAAACATATTTGTTTTAAAAATGAGTGTCTAATGACCCTTAAATTAAACATACCATGACATAACATCTAGTGATGTCGCAAACCTAAAATTTTGCGTTCGCGAACGGCGAACGTGAACTTCCGCAAAAGTTCGCGAACCGGCAAACCGGGCGAACCGCCATAGACTTCAATAGGTAGGCGAATTTTAAAACCCACAGCGACTCTTTCTGGCCACAAAAGTGATGGAAAAGTTGTTTCAAGGGGACTAACACCTGGACTGTGGTATGCCGGAGGGGGTCCATGGCAAAACTACCATGGAAAATTACATAGTTGATGCAGAGTCTGATTTTAATCCATAAAGGGCATAAATCACCTAACATTCCTAAATTGTTTGGAATAACATGCTTTAAAACATCAGGTATGATGTTGTATCGTTCAGGTAGTGTAAGGGTTTTTTTTTTTTTTTTTAAATGTACACTACTGTTTTAGCAGATATGACTTGCACTGGTGTGACACTGTGCCCTGGCAGGACCTGGAACACACACGTGTGAGGGAAACTGACTGCTATTATTTCACATTAAAAAAAGTTTTTTTTTTTTAAAATGTATGTACACTACTGTTTTAGTAGATATGACTTGCACTGGTGTGACACTGTGCCCTGGCAGGACCTGGAGCGCACATGTGTGAGGGAAACTGACTGCTATTATTTCACAATAAAAAAGTTATTGGTTTTTTTTTTAAATGTATGTACACTACTGTTTTAGCAGATATGACTTGCACTGGTGTGACACTGTTCCCTGGCAGGACCTGGAACGCACACGTGTGAGGGAAACTGACTGCTATTATTTCACAGTAAAAAAAAGGGTTTTTTTTTTTTTTAAATGTATGTACACTACTATTTTAGTAGATATGACTTGCACTGGTGTGACACTGTGCCCTGGCAGGACCTGGAGTGCACACGTGTGAGGGAAACTGACTACTATTATTTCACAATAAAAAAGGGGTTTTTTTTAAATGTATGTACACTACTGTTTTAGCAGATATGACTTGCACTGGTGTGACACTGTGCCCTGGCAGGACCTGGAATGCACACGTGTGAAGGAAACTGACTGCTATTATTTCACAGTAAAAAAAGGTGGTTTTTTTTTTTAAATGTACACTACTGTTTTAGCAGATATGACTTGCACTGGTGTCACACTGTGCCCTGGCAGGACCTGAAACGCACACGTGTGAAGGAAACTGACTGCTATTATTTCAAATTAAAAAAAGTTTTTATTTTTATTTTAAATGTACACTACTGTTACACCAGATATGAGTGGTGGCACTGGGCAAGTGGTCACAGTATACGCTGTGAGCCTGAGCTGGCAGGCAGGCTGCAATTAGATTACACAGGGAAAAAAAAAAAAAGCAGACTGATGTTCTAGCCCTAAAAAGGGCTTTTTGGGGTGCTGTCCTTACAGCAGAGATCAGATGAGTCCTTCAGGACTGTAGTGGACACTGAATACACTAGCCTAGCTATCGATTTCCCTATTAAATCAGCAGCAGCTACACTGTCCCTCCTCTCACTAAGAATGCAGGCTCCGAATGAATCTAAAATGGATGCTGTCCAGGAGGTGGGAGGGTCTGGGAGGGAGTGTCTGCTGCTGATTGGCTGGAATGTGTCTTGTGACTGTGAGCTACAGGGTCAAAGTTTACTCAATGATGACGAATAGGGTGCGGATAGAACATCGCATATGTTCACCGTCTGCTGTGAACGCGAACATGCTATGTTCGCTGCGAACTATTCGCAGCACAACTGTTCGCGACATCACTAATAACATCTTGAAAACGTAGGCATCTCATATATTTAGCATATGATAAATGTCAATGCATATTGATTACTTGATTCAAAGACAATTGGACCTATTTCTGAATTTGATATGTTGAAACTTATAACCAACACAGTCATTATTCATATAAAGGAACATATTGTTGAGAAACATATTAAACAAGATGGACTATATCCATGGATTCGCACTTGCCTCAAAATATCTTATGCAGGAAAACATTTTGCTTTCATTTGTTTATTCAACGAGATAGCCATCAAAAGAGAATGTTGTGTTCTTTATCAGCTATGGGTCAACAATGTGCATGATTCACACAATCCATACTCTCCATGGTTTTAAACTTGGCTTCTCATTCACAAACGTGGGTTACGTGCAAATTCAAATATTGTGGGACTACGTAATCCAATCAGACGGTTTTTACACCAAGGCATGTGACGTCTTAATTAACATGGCGTATCGTTGATCGCGTAAAAACACCATCCAATCAAAGGCACATCCTTGATCGCGTAAAAACACCATACAATCAAAGGCGCATCCTTGATCGCGTAAAAATGCCATACAATCAAAGGCACATCCTTGATCGCGTAAAAACGTGAGCCAATAAAATGCACATACTTGATCGCGTAAAAACGTCAGCCAATACAAAGACTCATTGGACAGCCTGGCAGGTGACGTCTTAAGCAACATGGCTCATCCTTGATTGAGTGAAAACATCATCCAATACAAGGACTCAATTGACAGCTTGGCCTATCAATAAGAAACGTATTTATATTTTATAAACTAGTATGTGCTATATTGCTAGCTATGAATGTCACGCGAGATAATGTAATACTGTGATATATGAAATAGAATCCATTATTGAAAATAAAGAGATATTTCATTAGAAGCAGAGGATTAGTAACTCAACTTTTTTGCAAGCAGCATGGTTTAAATAGACTAGAAAACAACATTTTAGGTTACTCAATTATGTACGACATTGCAATTTTAAATACATTTTAGAAATAAATGTAAATGTTTGTTTTGTTGTGTTTCATGTCCCTTTAACTGCTTTATAATGCTAGGAGATGCATTAGGAAAATAGGGATGTGTTATATATTATATGTTTCTTATAGCTATGGTGTCCATCTTTAACATTTAAAAGGTACACATGAGAAATGCATATGTCATTGATGTTTTCAGATATGTTATTTTTATTTTTAAATAACAATAATGACACATATATTGATCAAACGTGTCACTTATTCAAGTTTAGATATGGTCAGCCTATCTATGACCATATATCGTTGCATAATTAAATATAAACATTAATAAGAGAAACATATTCATCATCTAAAATATGCGCATTACACACAGTGATTGATTTTGTTACACTACTACAATTGGATATACGTGAAATTGTAATACATGTGCTGTCAACATTCAAATATTCATTTTTAAAAAATATTGGTTTCATGTCCCTTTAAGGATTAACCACATAAACTAGAGATTTCAATCAATGAGTCATGACATGAATAAAGAGGACAAAGAATAGTGGAATGATATGTATTTTATTATTAAGTCATAAAACATAAACAAATAAGATAACGTTGACCAAAAACATGTTGCAACATCGGAAACATTGGAGCCATTTGACAAGGTAAAAGAGTGCATCACAGTCTTTGGAGGGAATTGACAAGGGCCAACACAGCCTCATTGGAGCCATTTGACAAGGTAAAAGAGTGCATCAAAGTCCTTGGAGGGAGAAGACAAGGGCCAACAAAGGCCAGCATAGCCCCATTGGAGCCATTTGACAAGGTAAAAGAGTGCATCACAGTCCTTGGAGGAAGCTGACAAGGGCCAACACAGCCCCATTGGAGCCATTTGACAAGGTAAAAGAGTGCATCACAGTCCTTGGAGGGAATTGACAAGGGCCAACACAGCCCCATTGAAGCCATTTGACAAGGTAAAAGAGTGCATCACAGTCCTTGGAGGGAGAAGACAAGGGCCAACAAAGGCCAGCATAGCCCCATTGGAGCCATTTGACAAGGTAAAAGAGTGCATCACAGTCCTTGGAGGGAGTTAACAAGGGCCAGCACAGCCCCATTGGAGCCATTTGACAAGGTAAAAGAGTGCATCACAGTCCATGGAGGGAGAAAACAAGGGCCAACAAAGGCCAGCACAGCCCCATTGGAGCCATTTGACAAGGTAAAATAGTGCATCACACTCCTTGGAGGGAGTTGACAAGGTCCAACAAAGGCCAGCATAGCCCCATTGGAGCCATTTGACAAGGTAAAAGAGTGTATCACAGTTCTTGGAGGGAGAAGACAAGGGCCAACAAAGGCCAGCATAGCCCCATTGGAGCCATTTGACAAGGTAAAAGAGTGCATCACACTCCTTGGAGGAAGTTGACAAGGGCCAACACAGCCCCATTGGAGACATTTGAAAGGTAAAATAGTGCATCACAGTCCTTGGAGGGAGAAGGTAAGGGCAAACAAAGGCCAGCATAACCCCATTGGAGCCATTTGACAAGGTAAAAGAGTGCATCACAGTCCTTGGAGGGAGTTGACAAGGGCCAGCACAGCCCCATTGGAGCCATTTGACAAGGTAGAAGAGTGCATCACAGTCCTTGGAGGGAGTTGACAAGGGCCAACACAGCCCCATTGGAGACATTTGACAAGGTAAAATAGTGCATCACAGTCCTTGGAGGGAGAAGGTAAGGGCAAACAAAGGCCAGCATAGCCCCATTGGAGCCATTTGACAAGGTAAAAGAGTGCCTCACAGTCTTTGGAGGGAGAAGACAAGGGTCAACAAAGGCTAGCACAGCCCCATTGGAGCCATTTCACAGGGTAAAAGAGTGCATCACAGTCTTTGGAGGGAGAAGACAAGGGCCAACAAGGGCCAGCACAGCCCCATTGAAGCCATTTGACAAGGTAAAAGAGTTCATCACAGTCCTTGGAGGGAGTTGACAAGGGCCAAAACAGCCCAATTGGAGCCATTTGACAAGGTAAAAGAGTGCATCACAGTCCTTGGAGGGTGTTGACAAGGGCCAACACAGCCCCATTAGAGCCATTTGACAAGGTAAAAGAGTGCATCACAGTCCTTGGAGGGAGAAGACAAGGGCCAACAAAGGCCAGCATAACCCCATTGGAGCCATTTGACAAGGTAAAAGAGTGCATCACAGTCCTTGGAGGGAGTTGACAAGGGCCAGCACAGCCCCATTGGAGCCATTTGACAAGGTAAAAGAGTGCATCACAGTCCTTGGAGGGAGAAGACAAGGGCCAACAAAGGCCAGCACAGCCCCATTGGAGCCATTTGACAAGGTAAAAGAGTGCATCACAGTCCTTGGAGGGAGTTGACAAGGGCCAACACAGCCCCATTGGAGCCATTTGATACGGTCAAAGAGTGCATCACAATCCTTGGAGGGAGAAGACAAGGGCCAACAAAGGCCAGCATAGCCCCATTGGAGCCATTTGACAAGGTAAAAAAGTGCATCACAGTCCTTGGAGGCAGTTGACAAGGGCCAGCACAGCCCCATTGGAGACATTTGACAAGGTAAAAAGAGTGCATCACAGTCCTTGGAGGGTGTTGACAAGGGCCAACACAGCCCCATTGGAGCAATTTGACAAGGTAAAAGAGTGCATCACAGTCCTTGGAGGGAGAAGACAAGGGCCAACAAAGGCCAGCATAGCCCCATTGGAGCCATTTGACAAGGTAAAAGAGTGCATCACAGTCCTTGGAGGAAGCTGACAAGGGCCAACACAGCCCCATTGGAGCCATTTGACAAGGTAAAAGAGTGCATCACAGTCCTTGGAGGGAATTGACAAGGGCCAACACAGCCCCATTGAAGCCATTTGACAAGGTAAAAGAGTGCATCACAGTCCTTGGAGGGAGAAGACAAGGGCCAACAAAGGCCAGCATAGCCCCATTGGAGCCATTTGACAAGGTAAAAGAGTGCATCACAGTCCTTGGAGGGAGTTAACAAGGGCCAGCACAGCCCCATTGGAGCCATTTGACAAGGTAAAAGAGTGCATCACAGTCCATGGAGGGAGAAAACAAGGGCCAACAAAGGCCAGCACAGCCCCATTGGAGCCATTTGACAAGGTAAAATAGTGCATCACACTCCTTGGAGGGAGTTGACAAGGTCCAACAAAGGCCAGCATAGCCCCATTGGAGCCATTTGACAAGGTAAAAGAGTGCATCACAGTCCTTGGAGGGAGAAGACAAGGGCCAACAAAGGCCAGCATAGCCCCATTGGAGCCATTTGACAAGGTAAAAGACTGCATCACAGTCCTTGGAGGGAGTTGACAAGGGCCAGCACAGCCCAATTGGAGCCATTTGACAAGGTAATAGAGTGCATCTCAGTCTTTGGAGGGAGAAGACAAGGGCCAGCAAAGGCTAGCACAGCCCCATTGGAGCCATTTGACAGGGTAAAAGAGTGCATCACAGTCTTTGGAGGGAGAAGACAAGGGCCAACAAGGGCCAGCTCAGCCCCATTGAATCCATTTGACAAGGTAAAAGAGTTCATCACAGTCCTTGGAGGGAGTTGACAAGGGCCAAAACAGCCCAATTGGAGCCATTTGACAAGGTAAAAGAGTGCATCACAGTCCTTGGAGGGTGTTGACAAGGGCCAACACAGCCCCATTAGAGCCATTTGACAAGGTAAAAGAGTGCATCACAGTCCTTGGAGGGAGAAGACAAGGGCCAACAAAGGACAGCATACCCCTATTGGAGCCATTTGACAAGGTAAAAGAGTGCATCACAGTCTTTGGAGGGAGTTGACAAGGGCCAGCACAGCCCCATTGGAGCCATTTGACAAGGTAAAAGAGTGCATCACAGTCCTTGGAGGGAGAATACAAGGGCCAACAAAGGCCAGCATAACCCCATTGGAGCCATTTGACAAGGTAAAAGAGTGCATCACAGTCCTTGGAGGGAGTTGACAAGGGCCAGCACAGCCCCATTGGAGCCATTTGACAAGGTAAAAGAGTGCATCACAGTCCTTGGAGGGAGAGGAAAAGGGCCAACAAAGGCCAGCACAGCCCCATTGGAGCCA
This sequence comes from Bombina bombina, assembly GCF_027579735.1. NCBI lineage: Eukaryota > Metazoa > Chordata > Amphibia > Anura > Bombinatoridae > Bombina > Bombina bombina. The sequence goes on from NC_069504.1 coordinate 417,791,529, forward strand.
TTTGACAAGGTAAAAGAGTGCATCACAGTCCTTGGAGGGAGTTGACAAGGGCCAACACAGCCCCATTGGAGCCATTTGATACGGTCAAAGAGTGCATCACAATCCTTGGAGGGAGAAGACAAGGGCCAACAAAGGCCAGCATAGCCCCATTTGAGCCATTTGACAAGGTAAAAGAGTGCATCACAGTCCTTGGAGACAGTTGACAAGGGCCAGCACAGCCCCATTGGAGACATTTGACAAGGTAAAAAGAGTGCATCACAGTCCTTGGAGGGTGTTGACAAGGGCCAACACAGCCCCATTTGGAGCAATTTGACAAGGTAAAAGAGTGCATCACAGTCCTTGGAGGGAGAAGACAAGGGCCAACAAAGGCCAGCATAGCCCCATTGGAGCCATTTGACAAGGTAAAAGACTGCATCACAGTCCTTGGAGGGAGTTGACAAGGGCCAGCACAGCCCCATTGGAGCCATTTGACAAGGTAATAGAGTGCATCACAGTCTTTGGAGGGAGAAGACAAGGGCCAGTAGTAAATTATAAATTTGATTAACATTGCATGCTCTATTTGAATCACAATAGAAACAATTTGCCTTCAGTGCACCTTTAAATATCTTATAATGTTGATTTTGAATGATACTTACAGCTGTGCCTGGGAAGGACAATCCGACACCCAGGACAATGAAGGTTGAGACAAGGGGAAGGGATGGGAATGGGCTGGGGAGGCATAGGCTGCCGCTCTGGGGTATCCCGTACAGCTGGGGAGTGGTGAGTTGAGGGCTGGGCAGGTGGGGGAGCTGTATGGGCCAAAAGACGGGGAGAGCGGCGAAGGGGGGGGTAAGGGGCATTTTTTGGGAGGGACAGGACAGGCAAAATGGGAAGGGACAGGAGGGTCTTGGTCCTGTAGAGGGGCCTGGGAAGGGGCAGGGGCCTGAGAAGAGGCAGGGGCCTGGGCAGGGGCCTGGGAAGGGGACTGGGCAGGGGACTGGGTAGGGGCCTGGAGAGGGGACTGGGCAGAGGCGGGAAAATGATGACCAGAAGTGGAGGGTCCATCTGAAATATATAATAAAAATATATTAACATCTCATACATCATGAAATCAAATCAAGGCATTTCAACATGATTATGCTTTAGATATACTTAGAAGTGGGTTTGAATTTATAAACAATGATGACATAAGGATATGGTATGCATATAGGTACTCAGATGAATAGCAATGACTGTCTGTACAATTAGAAAATGATTATTGTGGTTGTGCCTGGAATATGCATGTGACATCATGATGGCATGAATTACAAATCAGACAAAAATTGAAAGAATAATCAAAGCATATGTTCATGCTGCATGATATAGAAAGGGGCAGTAGTGTATTCGAAAATAAAAGGAATATTACTTTTTAAAGTGCAAAAGCTGTAGACTTTGATTTTCTTCAAGAAAATGTTTAAAAAAAAAAAAAAACATGTTGGATACATGTTAGATATATTTCACATACCATCAGACTCCAAGGGAGCCTTTTCCTCCTCCATCCCACATGTTACATTCATCTCTGTAAAACATAACATGTTATGTACACGTTAATACCAGATATTATAACATATGTTACTGTTGCTCAAAAACACACATCAATGTTGCATTAAAGATATACACAGCCAAAGTTATGATTTACATCATTTTGTTGGAGCATACAAATTACATTACATTTGTTATTCTCAATGACACAAACAACATTTGGAATAACAACTGTCGACATATCTAAACAAAGCCATGTGGCACATCGAGCCATTTGTGCAATGTACAATAATCTTGTTTAGGACACAACACATATTGATCACAATACCAAACAGAAGTTATTTTTCGAAATATGTAATCATGGTGCTGTTAGAGTATGCTTATATCTATAAAGTAAGTCCAACAGTGAATATGTGATTTATATATCAATATTGTTTCATCCAAAGAATGTAAGGATGAATTAATATATTGTTTATTAAAGGGACACTGACATAAATTTTTAAAATCAGTGATTTCACTTTTCCAATTTTTAAAAATAATTTTACATTGACTCCTATTATACTATTTATTTGTCAACATTTTAATCTTAAAGGCAGCTAAGCAAATATTGTTATCAATAAATATTGGTCGTTGAAGGTATCCACCAATCAGCAAGAACAACCCAGGTTGGTCCCCAAAAATGGACCTGCAGATAAAATTACATTCTTGCTTTTCAAATAAATTTTGCAAGAGTATAATTAAAATATGATTCTAGGAGTCAATTATAAAGTTGATTAATATTGCATGCTCTATCTGAATGACAACAGAAATAATTTGTGCTCAGTGTCCCTTTAATATAAAAAGATCTGGATTTGACAATGTCGCTGTTAATGAATTCCTGAGTCCATATGTTGATGTAATGAATGGGATGGAGCATGCAATTACAATCTAATATGTTATTTAAGGATATCCTCAAGATTATTTAATTATCCTCTCATAAAGGGACATGAATCTCCAAATGTGTAATTGGATAATTTTTGCCTTAAAATCAAGCATGTGATTTTTTAATAATTGATAATAGACTTATTTTGGACTTGTTTGCTTCATTGTGTTATAATCTTTTTTGAAAGGAACAATTATGTACTACTGTTATCTGAACACATAATTTGAACCTATGAAAATAGGCCAATTTCAGCATTAAAAAACAGCCGGCTAATCCCAGTAATGCATTGCTTAACCGAAACCGACCTAGATATGATTTTAGAATAACGATAACAATAGACTGAAGCAATTTAGCTAATCAAATGTTTCTAAAAATCAGGCAAATCACGTGTCTAAATCATTAAATGTAAAAGTTAGTTGTCATGTCCCTTAAATGACTCGAAACAATAAAAATATGTAATGTATATTTTTAAATTCGAAACATATGCAAAAATGTGTGAATGTTGTCAAAATGTATCCCAAAAATATCAAGCAATACACAGGGGAAGAATATAAATTGGCCATGAAAATAATCTTACAGTAAAATGAAGATATCAAGAATAGAAGGGATATCTTCAAATAGTCCAAATTTTAGATTTGTATTACAATGTAATCCAAAATTTGATTTGTGATTCTTAATTTAAAATATTAAAAAAATAGAATTTGATGATCCATATAAATATCGATCAATGTGAATGTATTATGTAATGTTCTGTCCATGTTTCTAAGACAAATGTCAATTAAAATTAGACATACCATACTGTGACAAGCCCTGGCTTGAAGTTCCAGCACCAACATCCATATCTGTAAAATATTAAATGAGGATTGGATATCATTAATACGAATCAGGCCATGTTGAAAACCTTTTTTTTTTTAAAAATCAGTGACAAACTAATAATCGATTTTTATTCACATGAGTTCATTGTTTCCTCAATTAATGTCATAAAAAATATATCCTGTACTCTTATTTTCAATCTTTTATGTTGTTGACTGTAGCTTTAATTCATTTGTTGTGTTCTTTCATTCTCACCAATTGATGGACATGGTACATTGTTTATTTTGATTTTGCTAGTATATTTTTTTGAATGTAGAAGATTGAAAATAAGGATACTGTATTCTTCACATATATAATAATTGACATATACATTTTATCAACATGTGTAAAGTGATGCCAGTTACAGCAAACACATGTTCACATGTGTGCGCAATTCTATTTTTCGTGATCATTGCTCAATGATTCCAAGCGGAATTACACATCCGTGATTTCACCAACATGTGTAAAGCGATGCCAGTTACAGCAAACACATGTTCATGCGTGTGCGCAATTCTATTTTTCGTGATCATTGCGCAATGATTCCAAGCGGAATTACGCATCCGTGATTTGACCAACATGTGTAAAGCGATGCCAGTTACAGCAAACACATGTTCACATGTGTGCGCAATTCTATTTTTCGTGATCATTGCGCAATGATTCCAAGCGGAATTACGCATCCGTGAATCTAAATTAATTAGTAGTAGTGTGATGAGTATCATTTCATAAAGACTTCAAATATATTTGCGATTGGGTGTATTACGAGATGGAAATCGTATATTTGTTACTATTGAACAATAACAAAGACTATTTCTAACTGGGTTATGATTCGATAGTCAATGTATGAAATGGCGGATGATAGTGATTTCACGGATGCGCAATTCCCTTTTCGCTCTGTGACGTATATTCTGCAGAGCGCAAGAAACATCATTCCTATTTCATGTGTGACTAATCTAAATTCAGATATCTAAACATCATATGTAGCGTATGTTGTGAGATCTATATAGGTTGAATATATGACTATATACACATTTCTTAAAAGTCTAATCAAATATTAATATATTATATGAAGTTGGATAGTTACCTTGTTCAGAATCTCTATCTGCTCCCAGGCCACCGGACAGAGAAGCAGCTTCACTGGCCCCAGGGTCTGGACTTTGTGATCCAGCAGCTGGGAGGGAAGAAGAGGAGGCCGAGGATCGAGAGGATCGAAATCTGCTGGGGACCCGGAGACTGAGGAGCTCACACAAAGTCACCTTATAAGGGAGTAGGTATAGTTTCCGCTTGGGCTTAGTTTTCTTGCCATCTCTCTTATGGGCTTGTACCCAGTCCCTTATGAGGTCAACTTTTTTGTGCAATCGCAACCTCATATCTCTGAACCTCTGCATGATCTGATCCTGGCTCCTCTGGACGCCCAACACCAATTGAACCGCATTGGTGATAGCTGCCCAGAAGGCCTTCTTAACATGCACATCTGTCGACCTCCTCTTGTTCCCAAACAGCTGCGGATAAAAGTCTTGGACGGTGTGGACCAGTGCAGCACTCTCCTGCTTGGTGAACCTGGGAGGTGTCATGCCTGCTGGGTTGTCGAATATATTATAAGAAGAAAAAACATAATTTATGCTTACCTGATAAATTCCTTTCTTCTGTAGTGTGATCAGTCCACGGGTCATCATTACTTCTGGGATATTACTCCTCCCCAACAGGAAGTGCAAGAGGATTCACCCAGCAGAGCTGCATATAGCTCCTCCCCTCTACGTCACTCCCAGTCATTCGACCAAGGACCAACGAGAAAGGAAAAGCCAAGGGTGAAGTGGTGACTGGAGTATAAATTAAAAAATATTTACCTGCCTTAAAAACAGGGCGGGCCGTGGACTGATCACACTACAGAAGAAAGGAATTTATCAGGTAAGCATAAATTATGTTTTCTTCTGTTAAGTGTGATCAGTCCACGGGTCATCATTACTTCTGGGATACCAATACCAAAGCAAAAGTACACGGATGACGGGAGGGATAGGCAGGCTCTTTATACAGAAGGAACCACTGCCTGAAGAACCTTTCTCCCAAAAATAGCCTCCGATGAAGCAAAAGTGTCAAATTTGTAAAATTTGGAAAAAGTATGAAGCGAAGACCAAGTTGCAGCCTTGCAAATCTGTTCAACAGAGGCCTCATTCTTGAAGGCCCAAGTGGAAGCCACAGCTCTAGTAGAATGAGCTGTAATTCTTTCAGGAGGCTGCTGTCCAGCAGTCTCATAAGCTAAACGAATTATGCTACGAAGCCAAAAAGAAAGAGAGGTAGCGGAAGCTTTTTGACCTCTCCTCTGCCCAGAGTAAATGACAAACAGAGAAGACGTTTGTCGAAATTCCTTAGTTGCCTGTAAGTAAAATTTTAGAGCACGGACTACATCCAGGTTGTGCAGTAGACGTTCCTTCTTTGAAGAAGGATTTGGGCATAAAGAAGGAACAACAATCTCTTGATTGATATTCCTGTTAGTAACTACCTTAGGTAAGAACCCAGGTTTAGTACGCAGGACTACCTTATCCGAATGAAAAATCAAATAAGGAGAATCACAATGTAAGGCTGATAATTCAGAGACTCTTCGAGCCGAGGAAATAGCCATTAAAAATAGAACTTTCCAAGATAACAACTTTATATCAATGGAATGAAGGGGTTCAAACGGAACGCCCTGTAAAACATTAAGAACAAGGTTTAAACTCCATGGTGGAGCAACAGTTTTAAACACAGGCTTAATTCTGGCCAAAGCCTGACAAAAAGCCTGGACGTCAGGAACTTCTGACAGACGTTTGTGTAACAGAATGGACAGAGCTGAGATCTGTCCCTTTAATGAACTAGCAGATAAACCCTTTTCTAAACCTTCTTGTAGAAAAGACAATATCCTAGGAATCCTAACCTTACTCCAAGAGTAACCTTTGGATTCACACCAATATAGGTATTTACGCCATATCTTATGGTAAATCTTTCTGGTAACAGGTTTCCTAGCCTGTATTAAGGTATCAATAACTGACTCAGAAAATCCACGTCTTGATAAAATCAAGCGTTCAATTTCCAAGCAGTCAGCTTCAGAGAAGTTAGATTTTGATGTTTGAAGGGACCCTATATCAGAAGGTCCTGTTTCAGAGGTAGAGACCAAGGTGGACAGGATGACATGTCCACCAGGTCTGCATACCAAGTCCTGCGTGGCCACGCAGGTGCTATTAGAATCACTGATGCTCTCTCTTGTTTGATTCTGGCAATCAATCGAGGAAGCAACGGGAAGGGTGGAAACACGTAAGCCATCCTGAAGTCCCAAGGTGCTGTCAGAGCATCTATCAGGACTGCTCCTGGATCCCTGGATCTGGACCCGTAACGAGGAAGCTTGGTGTTCTGTCGAGACGCCATGAGATCTATCTCTGGTTTGCCCCAACGTCGAAGTATTTGGGCAAAGACCTCCGGATGAAGTTCCCACTCCCCCGGATGAAAAGTCTGACGACTTAAGAAATCCGCCTCCCAGTTCTCCACTCCCGGGATGTGGATTGCTGACAGGTGGCAAGAGTGAGACTCTGCCCAGCAAATTATCTTTGATACTTCCATCATAGCTAGGGAGCTTCTTGTCCCTCCCTGATGGTTGATGTAAGCTACAGTCGTGATGTTGTCCGACTGAAACCTGATGAACCCCCGAGTTGTCAACTGGGGCCAAGCCAGGAGGGCATTGAGAACTGCTCTCAATTCCAGAATGTTTATTGGCAGGAGACTCTCCTCCTGACTCCATTGTCCCTGAGCCTTCAGAGAATTCCAGACGGCACCCCAACCTAGAAGGCTGGCGTCTGTTACAATTGTCCAGTCTGGTCTGCTGAATGGCATCCCCCTGGACAGATGTGGCCGAGAAAGCCACCATAGAAGAGAATTTCTGGTCTCTTGATCCAGATTCAGAGAAGGGGATAAGTCTGAGTAATCCCCATTCCACTGACTTAGCATGCACAGTTGCAGTGGTCTGAGGTGTAAGAGTGCAAAGGGTACTATGTCCATTGCCGCTACCATTAAGCCGATTACCTCCATGCATTGAGCCACTGACGGGTGTTGAATGGAATGAAGGGTGCGGCAAGCACTTTGAAGTCTTGTTAGCCTGTCCTCTGTCAGGTAAATCTTCATTTCTACAGAATCTATAAGAGTCCCCAGGAAGGGAACTCTTGTGAGTGGAACGAGTGAACTTTTCTTTTCGTTCACCTTCCATCCATGTGACCTTAGAAATGCCAGCACTAACTCTGTATGAGACTTGGCAGTTTGAAAGCTTGAAGCTTGTATCAGAATGTCGTCTAGGTATGGAGCTACCGAGATTCCCCGCGGTCTTAGTACCGCCAGAAGAGCACCCAGAACCTTTGTGAAGATTCTTGGAGCTGTAGCCAATCCGAATGGAAGAGCCACAAACTGGTAATGCCTGTCTAGGAAGGCAAACCTTAGGTACCGATAATGATCTTTGTGAATCGGTATGTGAAGGTAAGCATCTTTTAAATCTACAGTGGTCATGTATTGACCCTCTTGGATCATAGGTAAAATTGTCCGAATAGTCTCCATCTTGAACGATGGAACTCTTAGGAATTTGTTTAGGATCTTTAAGTCCAGGATTGGTCTGAAAGTTCCCTCTTTTTTGGGAACCACAAACAGATTTGAGTAAAACCCCTGTCCCTGTTCCGATCGTGGAACTGGATGGATTACTCCCATTAACAAGAGCTCTTGTACGCAGCGTAGAAACGCCTCTTTCTTTGTCTGGATTGTTGACAATCTTGACAGATGAAATCTCTCTCTTGGAGGAGAGTATTTGAAGTCCAGAAGGTATCCCTGAGATATTATCTCTAGCGCCCAGGGATCCTGAACATCTCTTGCCCAAGCCTGGGCGAAGAGAGAAAGTCTGCCCCCCACTAGATCCGATCCCGGATCGGGGGCCCTCAATTCATGCTGTTTTAGGGGCAGCAGCAGGTTTCCTAGTCTGCTTGCCCTTGTTCCAGGACTGGTTAGGTTTCCAGCCTTGTCTGTAGCGAGCAACAGCTCCTTCCTGTTTTGGTGCAGAGGAAGTTGATGCTGCTCCTGCTTTGAAATTACGAAAGGAACGAAAATTAGACTGTCTAGTCTTGGCTTTGGCTTTGTCCTGAGGCAGGGCATGGCCTTTACCTCCTGTAATGTCAGCGATAATCTCTTTCAACCCGGGCCCGAATAAGGTCTGCCCTTTGAAAGGTATATTAAGCAATTTAGACTTAGAAGTAACATCAGCTGACCAGGTTTTTAGCCACAGCGCCCTGCGTGCCTGAATGGCGAATCCTGAATTCTTCGCCGTAAGTTTAGTAAGATGTACTACGGCCTCCGAAATGAATGAATTAGCTAGTTTAAGGACTCTAAGCCTGTCCGTAATGTCGTCCAGAGTAGCTGAACCAATGTTCTCTTCCAGAGACTCAATCCAGAATGCCGCTGCAGCCGTGATCGGCGCAATGCATGCAAGGGGTTGCAATATAAAACCTTGTTGAACAAACATTTTCTTAAGGTAACCCTCTAACTTTTTATCCATTGGATCTGAAAAAGCACAGCTATCCTCCACCGGGATAGTGGTACGCTTAGCTAAGGTAGAAACTGCTCCCTCCACCTTAGGGACCGTTTGCCATAAGTCCCTTGTGGTGGCGTCTATTGGAAACATTTTTCTAAATATCGGAGGGGGTGAGAACGGCACACCGGGTCTATCCCACTCCTTAGTAACAATTTCAGTAAGTCTCTTAGGTATAGGAAAAACCTCAGTACTCGTCGGTACCGCAAAATATTTATCCAACCTACACATTTTCTCTGGTATTGCAACTGTGTTACAATCATTCAGAGCCGCTAACACCTCCCCTAGTAATACACGGAGGTTTTCCAGTTTAAATTTAAAATTTGAAATATCTGAATCCAGTCTGTTTGGATCAGAACCGTCACCCACAGAATGAAGTTCTCCGTCCTCATGTTCTGCCACCTGTGACGCAGTGTCTGACATGGCCCTAATATTATCAGCGCACTCTGTTCTCACCCCAGAGTGATCACGCTTACCTCTTAGTTCTGGTAATTTAGCCAAAACCTCAGTCATAACAGTAGCCATATCCTGTAATGTGATTTGTAATGGCCGCCCAGATGTACTCGGCGCTACAATATCACGCACCTCCCTCTGAGCGGGAGATGTAGGTACTGACACGTGAGGCGAGTCAGTCGGCATAACTCTCCCCTCGTTGTTTGGTGAAATTTGTTCAATTTGTACAGATTGACTTTTATTTAAAGTAGCATCAATACAGTTAGTACATAAATTTCTATTGGGCTCCACTTTGGCATTGCAACAAATGACACAGGTATCATCCTCTGAATCAGACATGTTTAACACACTAGCAAATAAACTTGCAACTTGGAAATACAATTCAATTAGAATAATATTAAAATGTACTGTGCCTTTAAGAAGCACAGAAGATCTATGACAGTTGAAAATTAATAAATTGAAACAGTTATAGCCTCAATCCTTGTAAACAACACAACTTTAGCAAAGGTTTAATCCCATTAGCAAAGATAACAAATTCTGAAAGCAGGAAACAAATTACAGAATAAACGTTTTTTATCTCAGACAAACTATAATTCTCACAGCTCTGCTGAGAGAAATTACCTCCCTCAAAATAAGTTTTGAAGACCCCTGAGCTCTGTAGAGATGAACCGGATCATGCAGGGAATACAATGAGTTGCTGACTGAAATATTTGATGCATAGAAAAAGCGCCAAAAAACGGCCCCTCCCCCTCACACACAGCAGTGAGGGAGAACAGAAACTGTCAGAAAAACAGATTAAGCAACTGCCAAGTGGAAAAATAGTGCCCAAACATTTATTCACACAGTACCTCAGCAAATGAAAACGATTTTACATTCCAGCAAAAACGTTAAACATAATATCTAGTTATTAAACAGCTTTATGTATTTCTTACAGTGTAATTCTAGTGAAGTACCATTCCCCAGAATACTGAAGTGTAAAGTATACATACATGACATTATATCGGTATGGCAGGATTTTCTCATCAATTCCATTGTCAGAAAATAAAAACTGCTACATACCTCTATGCAGATTCATCTGCCCGCTGTCCCCTGATCTGAAGTTTACCTCACTCCTCAGATGGCCGAGAACAGCAATATGATCTTAACTACTCCGGCTAAAATCATAGCAAAACTCTGGTAGATTCTTCTTCAAACTCTGCCAGAGAGGTAATAACACACTCCGGTGCTATTTTAAAATAACAAACTTTTGATTGAAGATATAAAACTAAGTATAATCACCATAGTCCTCTCACACATCCTATCTAGTCGTTGGGTGCAAGAGAATGACTGGGAGTGACGTAGAGGGGAGGAGCTATATGCAGCTCTGCTGGGTGAATCCTCTTGCACTTCCTGTTGGGGAGGAGTAATATCCCAGAAGTAATTATGACCCGTGGACTGATCACACTTAACAGAAGAAAGAATAATATATACTGCCTGCAGGCATTAGAGAACTGACAAAGATGGCAACGTGTAATGGACTTTTATATGGTGAAGTAAACATAAGATGCACCATGGGACATGTTGTTATCTGTACATCTGATTGGATAAAACTTTGAAATATTGTTAAATTGTCTGTGAGACCATCCTGACTCAAGTTGTGTTTGTGTGATGAACTCTGATTGGCCGTTCCTTAATGTTTCATATCTTAGTAACTTCCATACACATACCTCCTGGGTTATGATTCGATAGTCAATGTATGAAATGGCGGATGATAGTGATTTCACGGATGCGCAATTCCCTTTTTGCTCTGTGACACATATTCTGTAGAGCGCAAGAAACATCATTCCTATTTCATGTGTGACTAATCTAAATTCAGATATCTAAACATCATATGTAGCGTATGTTGTGAGATCTATATAGGTTGAATATATGACTATATACACATTTCTTAAAAGTCTAATCAAATATTAATATATTATATGAAGTTGGATTGTTACCTTGTTCAGAATCTCTGTCTGCTCCTCCGAGGCCACTGGACAGAGATGCAGCTGCACTGGCCCCCGGGTCCGGACTTTGTGATCCAGCAGCTGGAAGGGAAGAAGAGGAGGCCAAGGATGGAGAGGATCAAAATCTGCTGGGGACCTGGAGACTGAGGAGCTTGCATAAAGTCACCTTATAAGGGAGTAGGTATAGTTTCCGCTTGGGCTTATTTTTCTTGCCATCTCTCTTATGGGCTTGTACCCAGTCCCTTATGAGGTCAACTTTTTTTGTGCAGTCGCAACCTCATATCTCCAAACCTCTTCATGATCTAATCCTGGCTCTTGAACCGCATTGGTGATAGCCACCCAGAGGGCCTTCTTAACATGCATATCTGTCGACCTCCTCTTGTTCCCAAACAGCTGCGGATAAAAGTCCTGGACGACATGGACCAGTGCAGAACTGTCCTGCTTGGTGAACCAGGGTGGTGTCATGTCTGCAGGGTTGTCGAATATATTATAAGAATAATAATAATAATAATATATACTGCCTGCAGGCATTCGAGAACTGACAAAGATGGCAACGTGTAATGGACTTTTATATGGTGACGTAAACATGAGATGCACCATGGGACATGTTGTTATCTGTACATCTGATTGGATAAAACTTTAAAATATTGTTAGAATGTCTGTGAGACCATCCTGACTCAAGTTGTGTTTGTGTGATGAACTCTGATTGGACGTTTCTTAATGTTTCATATCTTAGTAACTTCCATACACATGCTCTATTAAATGTATTTATAATGCACATTGAATGTGCGCTATTGCGTGACATTAGACTAGAATATTTAAAGATGCAAATCTCGTGTTGCCAGATACGTTTCCCACGTGACATTTCTCAAATGCGTAATTTCTGGTTCTAATGTCTGTAACTTGGATAATCTGTTTATAAATGTTAAACTACATGTTTGTTTCTTATTAGTAAACAAACCTCGAGCTTGTATTTGTCTGAACTGCTCACATATGTTATTGTGCAATGGCGTCTTTATTTCTAAAGAGACATTACACCAAAATATTTTCTAAAAATGATCCGGAGAAAGAATACATTTTTAGACTTTGAAATGTAACTCAATTTATCTTTTTATTTAGATAACCTTAACCGAAGAAATTGCAATGCAAATGTTTGAGCAAATCACAAAAGGCATCTCTGTGTATCCACCAATCTTCATCTACTGAGCATATCTACATTTGTTTTTAAAGCAAATAACCATAAAATAATGTTTTCAAATAGATGATAGAATTAAATGTTAATGTTTTAAATTATATTTTTTTACATATTCCAGAACTAAAAGCTTGTTAATTTTCCGTCCCTTTCATGAGCTGATATGCAATCTTGCTCTAAATAAATCTGTGTAAACCTTGAAAATAGGTATTGTTGGCCAGCCACAATTAAAGGGACACTAAACACAAATATTTTCTTTCATGATTCAAGTAGAGAAGACAATTTTAAACAAGATTCAAATTGACCTTTATTATCTATTTCGCATCATTCTTTCGATATCCTTTATTGAAAAAATAGCAATGCACATGGGGGAGCCAATCACACAAGGCATATATGTGCAGCAACCAATCAGCAACTATTGAGCCTATCTAGCTATGCTTTTCACGAAAAAAATGGCATACTCTTTAAATCACAAAAGAAGAGATTAGGGTTTCATGTCCCTTTAAGTAGATATTTCAAAATACCTACATTTATTAACCCCTAATCTGCCGCCCCCAATGTCGCCGCCACTATATTAAAGTTATTAACCCCTAAATCTAAGTCTAACCCTAACCCCCCCTAACAAATATAATTTAAATAAATATAAATAAAATAACTATCATTAACTAACCGCTAGATTTGGAGTTTTGTCGGTAACGACCCGAAAAACTAACGCCGGCATTTTTCTGGCCGCACCATAAAAATAACTCTGGTATTGAGAGTCCACATAAAGGCTGCATTAGGCTCCAAAAAAGGAGCGTAGAGCATTTTTAACGCAGCTTCAACTCTCGATACCAGAGTTGCTTACGGACGCGGCCAGCCTCAAAAACGTGCTCGTGCACGATTCCCCCATAGGAAACAATGGGGCTGTTTGAGCTGAAAAAAAACCAAACACCTGCAAAAAAGCCGCGTTCAGCTCCTAACGCAGCCCCATTGTTTGCTATGCGCTAACCCTTCCTACGTCTGCACTTAACACTCTAACATGTACCCCGAGACTAAACACCCCTAACCTTACACTTATTAACCCCTAATCTGCCGCCCCCGCTATCGCTGACCCCTGCATATTATTATTAACCCCTAATCTGCCGCTCCGTAAACCGCCGCTACTTACATTATCCCTATGTACCCCTAATCTGCTGCCCTAACATCGCCGACCCCTATATTATATTTATTAACCCCTAATCTGCCCCCCACAACGTCGCCTCCACCTGCCTACACTTATTAACCCCTAATCTGCCGACCGGACCTGAGCGCTACTATAATAAAGTTATTAACCCCTAATCCGCCTCACTAACCCTATCATAAATAGTATTAACCCCTAATCTGCCCTCCCTAACATCGCCGACACCTAACTTCAAACATTAACCCCTAATCTGCCGACTGGAGCTCACCGCTATTCTAATAAATGTATTAACCCCTAAAGCTAAGTCTAACCCTAACACTAACACCCCCCTAAATTAAATATAATTTACATCTAACGAAATTAATTAACTCTTATTAAATAAATTATTCCTATTTAAAGCTAAATACTTACCTGTAAAATAAATCCTAATATAGCTACAATATAAATTATAATTATATTATAGCTATTTTAGGATTAATATTTATTTTACAGGTAACTTTGTATTTATTTTAACCATGTACAATAGCTATTAAATAGTTAAGAACTATTTAATAGCTAAAATAGTTAAAATAATTACAAATTTACCTGTAAAAGAAATCCTAACCTAAGTTACAAATAAACCTAACACTACACTATCAATAAATTAATTAAATAAACTACCTACAATTATCTACAATTAACCTAACACTACACTATCAATAAATTAATTAAATACAATTGCTACAAATAAATACAATTAAATAAACTAGCTAAAGTACAAAAAATAAAAAAGAACCAAGTTACAAAAAATAAAAAAATATTTACAAACATAAGAAAAATATTACAACAATTTTAAACTAATTACACCTACTCTAAGCCCCCTAATAAAATAACAAAGCCCCCCAAAATAAAAAAATGCCCTACCCTATTCTAAATTACTAAAGTTCAAAGCTCTTTTACCTTACCAGCCCTGAACAGGGCCCTTTGCGGGGCATGCCCCAAGAAATACAGCTCTTTTGCCTGTAAAAAAAACATACAATACCCAAGCCCCCCAACATTACAACCCACCACCCACATACCCCTAATCTAACCCAAACCCCCCTTAAATAAACCTAACACTAAGCCCCTGAAGATCATCCTACCTTGTCTTCACCTCACCGGGTATCACACCGATCCGTCCAGAAGAGCTCCTCCAATGTCCTGATCCAAGCCCAAGCGGGGGACTGAAGAGGTCCATGATCCGGCTGAAGTCTTCATCCAAGCGGGGCAGAAGAGATCTTCCATCCGATTGAAGTCTTCATCCAAGCGGCATCCATCCGGAGCGAAGCGGCAGCATCCTGAAGACCTCCACCGCGGAACATCCATCCTGGCCGACGACTGAACGATGAATGACGGTTCCTTTAAATGACGTCAACCAAGATGGCGTCCCTCGAATTCCGATTGGCTGATAGGATTCTATCAGCCAATCGGAATTAAGGTAGGAATATTCTGATTGGCTGATGGAATCAGCCAATCAGAATCAAGTTCAATCCGATTGGCTGATCCAATCAGCCAATCAGATTGAGCTTGCATTCTATTGGCTGATCGGAACAGCCAATAGAATGCGAGCTCAATCTGATTGGCTGATCGGATCAGCCAATCGGATTGAACTTGATTCTGATTGGCTGATTCCATCAGCCAATCAGAATATTCCTACCTTAATTCCGATTGGCTGATAGAATCCTATCAGCCAATCGGAATTCGAGGGACGCCATCTTGGATGACGTCATTTAAAGGAACCGTCATTCGTCGTTCAGTCGTCGGCCAGGATGGATGTTCCGCGGTGGAGGTCTTAAGGATGCTGCCGCTTCGCTCCGGATGGATGCCGCTTGGATGAAGACTTCAATCCGATGGAAGACCTCTTCTGCCCCGCTTGGATGAAGACTTCAGTCGGATCATGGATCTCTTCAGCCCCCCGCTTGGGCTTGGATCAGGACATCGGAGGAGCTCTTCTGGACGGATCGGTGTGATACCCGGTGAGGTGAAGACAAGGTAGGATGATCTTCAGGGGCTTAGTGTTAGGTTTATTTAAGGGGGGTTTGGGTTAGATTAGGGGTATGTGGGTGGTGGGTTGTAATGTTGGGGGGCTTGGGTATTGTATGTTTTTTTCTACAGGCAAAAGAGCTGTATTTCTTGGGGCATGCCCCGCAAAGGGCCCTGTTCAGGGCTGGTAAGGTAAAAGAGCTTTGAACTTTAGTAATTTAGAATAGGGTAGGGCATTTTTTTATTTTGGGGGGCTTTGTTATTTTATTAGGGGGCTTAGAGTAGGTGTAATTAGTTTAAAATTGTAGTAATATTTTTCTTATGTTTGTAAATATTTTTTTATTTTTTGTAACTTAGTTCTTTTTTATTTTTTGTACTTTAGCTAGTTTATTTAATAGTATTTATTTGTAGCAATTGTATTTAATTAATTTATTGATAGTGTAGTGTTAGGTTTATTTGTAACTTAGGTTAGGATTTCTTTTACAGGTAAATTTGTAATTATTTTAACTATTTTAGCTATTAAATAGTTCTTAACTATTTAATAGCTATTGTACATGGTTAAAATAAATACAAAGTTACCTGTAAAATAAATATTAATCCTAAAATAGCTATAATATAATTATAATTTATATTGTAGCTATATTAGGGTTTATTTTGCAGGTATTTAGCTTTAAATAGGAATAATTTATTTAATAAGAGTTAATTAATTTTGTTAGATGTAAATTATATTTAACTTAGGGGGGTGTTAGTATTAGGGTTAGACTTAGCTTTAGGGGTTAATACATTTATTAGAATAGCGGCGAGATTCGATCGGCAGATTAGGGGTTAATAATTGAAGTTAAATGTCGGCGATGTTAGGGAGGGCAGATTAGGGGTTAATACTATTTATTATAGGGTTAGTGATGCGGATTAGGGGTTAATAACTTTATTATAGTAGCGCTCAGGTCCGGTCGGCAGATTAGGGGTTAATAAGTGTAGGCAGGTGGAGGCGACGTTGAGGGGGGCAGATTAGCGGTTAATAAATATAATATAGGGGTCGGCGGTGTTAGGGGCAGCAGATTAGGGGTACATAAGGATAACGTAGGTGGCGGCACTTTGCGGTCAGCAGATTAGGGGTTAATAAGTGTAGGCAGGTGGAGGCGATGTTGAGGGGGGCAGATTAGGGGTTAATAAATATAATACAGGGGTCGGCGGTGTTAGGGGCAGCAGATTAGGGGTACATAAGGATAACGTAGGTGGCGGTCGGCAGATTAGGGGTTAAAATTTTTTTTTCGAGTGTCGGCGATGTGGGGGGACCTCGGTTTAGAGGTACATAGGTAGTTTATGGGTGTTAGTGTACTTTAGAGCACAGTAGTTAAGAGCTTTATAAACTGGCGTTAGCCCAGAAAGCTCTTAACTACTGACTTTTTTCCTGCGGCTGGAGTTTTGTCGTTAGATGTCTAACGCTCACTTCAGAAACGACTCTAAATACCGGAGTTATAAAAATCCCATTGAAAAGATAGGATACGCAATTTACGTAAGGGGATCTGCGGTATGGAAAAGTCGCGGCTGGAATGTGAGCGTTAGACCCTATTTTGAGTGACTCCAAATACCGGCGGTAGCCTAAAACCAGCGTTAGGAGCCTCTAACGCTGGTTTTCACGGCTTCTGCCAAACTCCAAATCTAGGCCTAAATTATTCCTATTTAAAACTAAATACTTACCTATAAAATAAACCCGAAGATAGCTACAATATAACTAATAGTTACATTGTAGCTAGTTTAGGGTTTATTTTTATTTTACAGGCAAGTTTGTATTCATTTTAACTAGGTAGAATAGTTACTAAATAGTTATTAACTATTTAATAACTACCTAGCTAAAATAAAGACAAAAGTACCTGTAAAATAAAACCTAACCTAAGTTACAATTACACCTAACACTACCACTATAATTAAATTAATTCCCTAAATTAAATAAAATTATCTAAAGTACAAAAAAACCCCCACTAAATTACAGAAAATAATAAAAAAAAATTACAAGATGTTTAAACTAATTACACCTAATCTAATCCCCCTAACAAAATAAAAAAGCCCTACCCTACACTAAATTACAAATAGCCCTTAAAAGGGCCTTTGGCGGGGCATTGCCCCAAAGTAATCAGCTCTTTTACCTGTAAAAAAAATTACATTAAAACCCACCACCCACACAACCAACCCTACTCTAAAACCCACCCAATACCCCTTTAAAAAATTTTAACACTAACCCCCTGAAGATCACCCTACCGGGAGATGTCTTCATCCAACCGGGCAGAAGTGGTCCTCCAGACGGGCAGAAGTCCTCATCCAAGCCGGACAGAAGTGGTCCTCCAGACGGGCAGAAGTCTTCATCCAGACGGCATCTTCTATCTTCATCCTTCCGGCGTGGAGCGGGTCCATCTTCAAGACATCCAACGTGGAGCATCCTCTTTTCCAGGGAATTGCCCCAAATTAATCAGCTCTTTTACCTGTTAAAAAAAAATACAAACAACCCCCCAACAGTAAAACCCACCACCCACACAACCAACCCCCAAATAAAATACTATCTAAAAAAACCTAAGATTCCCATTGTCCTGAAAAGGGCATTTGGATGGGCATTGCCCTTAAAAGGGCAGTTAGCTCTTTTGCCGCCCAAACCCTGATCTAAAAAATAAACCCACCCAATACACCCTTAAAAAAACCTAACACTAACCCCCTGAAGATCGACTTACTGGGAGTCGTCTTCATCCAAGCCGGGCTAAGTGGTCCTCCAGATGGGCAGAAGTCTTCATCCAAGCCGGGCAAAAGTGGTTCTCCAGACGGCAGAAGTCTTCATCAAGACGTCACTTAAAGGTACTTTATTCTGTTTTAGTCATTGGATGAAGAGGATGCTCCACGTTGGATGTCTTGAAGATGGACCCACTCCACGCTGGATGGATGAAGATAAAAGATGCCATCTGTATGAAGACTTCTGCCCATCTGGAGGACCACTTTTGCCAGACTTGGATGAAGACTTCTGCCCGTCTGGAGGACCATTTCTGCCCGGCTTGGATGAAGGCTTCTGCCCGTCTTGAAGACCACTTCGCCCAGCTTGGATGAAGACGTCTCCGGGTAAGTCGATCTTCAGGGGGTTAGTGTTGGTTTTTTAAGGGTGTATTGGGTGGAATTTATTTTTTAGATTAGGGTTTGGGCGGTAAAAGAGCTAACTGTGCTTTTAAGGGCAATGCCCATCCAAATGCCCTTTTCAGGGCAATGGGGAGCTTAGTTTTTTTAGCTAGTATTTTATTTGGGGGGTTGGTTGTGTGGGTGGTGGGTTTTACTGTTGGGGGGGTTGTTTGTATTTTTTTTTACAGGTAAAAGAGCTGATTACTTTGGGGCAATGCCCCGCAAAAGGCCCTTTTAAGGGCTATTGGTAGTTTAGTTTAGGTTATTTTTTATTTTGGGGGGGCTTTTTTATTTTAATAGGGCTATTAGATTAGGTGTAATTAGTTTAAATTTCTGTAATTTGTTTATTATTTTCTGTAATTTTGTGGGGGGTTTTGTACTTTAGCTAATTTAATTTAATTTAGTTAATTGTATTTAATGTAGTTAATTTATTTAATTATAGTGTAGTGTTAGGTGTTAGTGTAACTTAGGTTAGGTTTTATTTTACAGGTAATTTTGTCTTTATTTTAACTAGGTAAGTTATTAAATAGTTAATTACTATTTAATAATTATTCTACCTAGTTAAAATAAATACAAACTTGCCTGTAAAATAAAAATAAATCCTAAGCTAGCTACAATGTAACTATTAGTTATATTGTAGCTAGCTTATGGTTTATTTTATAGGTAAGTATTTAGTTTTAAATAGGAATAATTTAGTTAATGAAAGTAATATTTATTTAGATTTATTTAAATTATATTTAAGTTGGGGGGTGTTAGGTTTAGAGTTAGACTTAGGTTTAGGGGTTAATAACTTTAATATAGTGGTGGCGACGTTGGGGGCTGCAAATTAGGGGTTAATAAATGTAGGTAGGTGGCGGCGATGTTAGGGCCAGCAGATTAGGGGTTAATAATATTTAACTAATATTTGCGAGGCGGGAGTGCGGCGGTTTAGGGGTTAATATGTTTATTATAGTGGTGGCGGTGTCCGGATCGGCAGATTAGGGGTTAAAATTTTTATTTTAGTATTTGCGATGCGGGAGGGCCTCGGTTTAGGGGTTAATAGGTAGTTTATGGGTGTTAGTGTACTTTTTAGCACTTTAGTTATGAGTTTTATGCTACGGCGTTGTACCATAAAACTCATAACTACTGACTTTTAAATGCGTTAGGACTCTTGACGGGGAAGGGTGCACCGCTCACTTTTTGGCCTCCCAGGACAGACTCGTAATACCGGCGCTATGGAAGTCCCATAGAAAAAAGACTTTACAAACTTTGCGTAAGTCGTTTTGTGGTAAGGCCAAATAAGTGTGCGGTGCCTCTAAACCTGCAAGACTCGTAATACCAGCGGGCGTAAAAAAGCGTAACGCTGCTTTTTTACCTTAACACACAACTCGTAATCTATCCGTACGTTTTTTCGGTTGCAACAATTTTTTTGGCACACAAACCTCTTACTTTCAACTTGTAATACAATCGCAACCCAATGCACCTAAACAGTCTCCGTCTAGCATAGTTTACACTATACCTATATACAATCATCTATATATATATATATATATATATATATATATATATATATATATATATATATATATATATATATATATATATATATATATATATATAGGGAGTGCAGAATTATTAGGCAAGTTGTATTTTTGAGGATTAATTTTATTATTGGACAACAACCATGTTCTCAATGAACCCAAAAAACTAATTAATATCAAAGCTGAATAGTTTTGGAAGTAGTTTTTAGTTTGTTTTTAGTTATAGCTATTTTAGGGGGATATCTGTGTGTGCAGGTGACTATTACTGTGCATAATTATTAGGCAACTTAACAAAAAACAAATATATACCCATTTCAATTATTTATTTTTACCAGTGAAACCAATATAACATCTCAACATTCACAAATATACATTTCTGACATTCAAAAACAAAACAAAAACAAATCAGTGACCAATATAGCCACCTTTCTTTGCAAGGACACTCAAAAGCCTGCCATCCATGGATTCTGTCAGTGTTTTGATCTGTTCACCATCAACATTGCGTGCAGCAGCAACCACAGCCTCCCAGACACTGTTCAGAGAGGTGTACTGTTTTCCCTCCTTGTAAATCTCACATTTGATGATGGACCACAGGTTCTCAATGGGGTTCAGATCAGGTGAACAAGGAGGCCATGTCATTAGATTTTCTTCTTTTATACCCTTTCTTGCCAGCCACGCTGTGGAGTACTTGGACGCATGTGATGGAGCATTGTCCTGCATGAAAATCATGTTTTTCTTGAAGGATGCAGACTTCTTCCTGTACCACTGCTTGAAGAAGGTATCTTCCAGAAACTGGCAGTAGGACTGGGAGTTGAGCTTGACTCCATCCTCAACCCGAAAAGGCCCCACAAGCTCATCTTTGATGATACCAGCCCAAACCAGTACTCCACCGCCACCTTGCTGGCGTCTAAGTCGGACTGGAGCTCTCTGCCCTTTACCAATCCAGCCACGGGCCCATCCATCTGGCCCATCAAGACTCACTCTCATTTCATCAGTCCATAAAACCTTAGAAAAATCAGTCTTGAGATATTTCTTGGCCCAGTCTTGACATTTCAGCTTGTGTGTCTTGTTCAGTGGTGGTCATCTTTCAGCCTTTCTTACCTTGGCCATGTCTCTGAGTATTGCATACCTTGTGCTTTTGGGCACTCCAGTGATGTTGCAGCTCTGAAATATGGCCAAACTGGTGGCAAGTGGCATCTTGGCAGCTGCACGCTTGACTTTTCTCAGTTCATGGGCAGTTATTTTGCGCCTTGGTTTTTCCACATGCTTCTTGCGACCCTGTTGACTATTTTGAATGAAACGCTTGATTGTTAGATGATCACGCTTCAGAAGCTTTGCAATTTTAAGAGTGCTGCATCCCTCTGCAAGATATCTCACTATTTTTTACTTTTCTGAGCCTGTCAAGTCCTTCTTTTGACCCATTTTGCCAAAGGAAAGGAAGTTGCCTAATAATTATGCACACCTGATATAGGGTGTTGATGTCATTAGACCACACCCCTTCTCATTACAGAGATGCACATAACCTAATATGCTTAATTGGTAGTAGGTTTTTGAGCCTATACAGCTTGGAGTAAGACAACATGCATAAAGAGGATGATGTGGTCAAAATACTCATTTGCCTAATAATTCTACACTCCCTGTGTATATATATATATATATATATATACACAGTAAACTCCCAGTTAACCGGCACCCATGGGGATTGGTAGATTCCGGATAAGTGTAGTCTCTGGTTGCTTGAGAGTTACTATTAAAATAGGCCTAACTAGGTTCTATAACCCATACAATACTATAAATGCTGTACATAATGTTAATATTTAAATACAGTAAATAAAAGCAAATAATTAATTAATATTAATGCCGCCTTCGTTCAGTCCCGGGCACCCAGTGGCAGCGTGATGTCTAATTCTCAGACTGCATTGTGCTCAAAACTTTCAAGAGCAGTTATGTTGGGTCTGGTGGCATTAAAAAAAACTTGCTTTCACCTTTGAGAGCCCACTATAGAGAAAGGAAGCTGCAGAGCAAAGGTAGTGTTCGTTTTAACGTACAGTATCTTAAATTTTTTTTTTTTTCTGGTTGCTTGAGTTCTGGTTAACTGAGAGTTTACTGTATATATATATTCAAGAATTATACAGAGGGGACGCAACTGCTTTGAGCTAAATATAAACATCCAACCAGTTCTTTAATAAATACTGGTTGAAACGGGAATATATCAATATGTTTGGTGCAGACCCTTAAATATCATACATGAGTTAGGAAAGAAAGAAAATCCTGGAAAATAGACCAAGATAAAAGACAGGGAATTCAGCACTCTTTTTTTAAAGAAATGTATTAGCTCATAAAAATAAATAAATAAATGGTGTATCCAAAAAGAGCATGGGTTGCTGGGAGAGGAGGTGATCTTCAACACCCTTAATACTTATTCTCCCTATTTCTGTCGCAACCCATTAACAATACAGATGATACAATTATGTGTATATATTATCAGCAACAAAAAATATATAAATAAATTAAATTAACATTCAAACCTGACCGGTCAGGGGGCTATGTAGGTACCTGTTCAAGAAAAATGCATGCAAGTATTATCGGTTATCGATTAAACCTCTTACATCAATATACAGCAAGTTTAGGCATCATGATGTACATTCGTTAAGGTAAATATAAGTGGGGAACAGCAACCAGGATACTACACCCTGCTGCATACGACACCTTAATGTATAAGGCTTAATGCTGGGCAGGTATTAAGTAGTGGGATCTAAGTAGTTACTGAGAGCATGTCCCCAGAATATGTACATATGCTATGGTCAAGTAGCGAAAATGCAAGTGACAAGATTCAAGATCAATATATTCAACCAGATTAGTAGGCTTGTGATCACATATAATACTGAAGGTCGTTAGTTTTGCATTAAAGTCCTTAAATCAGTCATGCAAGCAGGCGGTATGTTAGCCATAAAGCAGGAAAGCAGGATGTAAGGGAGTGCAGGATAGCAAGTCACTAAATGTATGATTTATGTACATCGAGCATTCTCATATTTTGCAGTTTCCTTATGGATTCAAGGACTAATGATTAGCCCCCACGACAGGGTAGCTAAGTAAAACACATAGTAGTGCTTGCCTATCAATCAGGCAAAAGTCATAGAAGCATACAACCTTAATCCAGTTTTGATCTCCAAGATGGTATTTTGCATTAGAGCCTACTTAATACCTGCCCAGCATTAAGCCTTATACATTAAGGTGTCGTATGCAGCTGGGTGTAGTATCCTGGTTGCTGTTCCCCACTTATATTTACCTTAACGAATGTACATCATGATGCCTAAACTTGCTGTATATTGATGTAAGAGGTTTAATCGATAACCGATAATACTTGCATGCATTTTTCTTGAACAGGTACCTACATAGCCCCCTGACCGGTCAGGTTTGAATGTTAATTTAATTTATTTATATATTTTTTGTTGCTGATAATATATACACATAATTGTATCATCTGTATTGTTAATGGGCTGTGACAGAAATAGGGAGAATAAGTATTAAGGGTGTTGAAGATCACCTCCTCTCCCAGCAACCCATGCTCTTTTTGGATACACCATTTATTTATTTATTTTTATGAGCTAATAAATTTCTTTAAAAAAAGAGTGCTGAATTCCCTGTCTTTTATCTTGGTCTATTTTCCAGGATTTTCTTTCTTTCCTATATATATACTGTTTGTTACCAAAATACCATCAGATATATTCAGAAATATGTATTTATGAATACATAGAACATATTCAGCTAGATTACGAGTTTTGAGCGATATAGGGATTTTAACGACCGTCACAAAAGCGGCGTTATTTCACCTACCTATAGCGCTGCTATTACAGGTTTAAACAAAGCAAGCTTGTGTGGGCAATATGGTGGCATTGAGCTCCATACTGCACCGAAATCAAGCGCTGCTTTGATGTGCTCATGCACGATTTTCCCATAGACCTCAGAGGGGAGAGCCGGCAAAAAAAAGCCTAACACCTGCGATCGTGGAATGAAAAGCTCCGTAACGCAGCCCCATGTAACGCAGCCCCATTGATGTCTATGGGGAAAAGAAAAAGTAACGTTAAATCCTAACACCCTAACAGAAAACCCCACGTCCAAACACCCCTAATCTGCTGCCCCTAACATCGCCACACCAACATTACAGTTATTAACCCCTACTCTGCTGCCCCTAACATCACCGCCACTTACATTACAGTTATTAACATCTAATCTGCTACCCCAACATCGCTGCCACCTACATAATAGCTATTAACCCCTAATCTGCTGCCCCTAACATCGCCGCAGCTTACATTACACTTATTGACCCCTAACCTGCCGTCCCCAATGTCGCCACCACTATACTAAAGTTATTAACCCCTAAACCTAACCCTAATGTAACCCTAACCCTAAGCATAACCCTAACCCTAACATAACCCTAAGTCTAACCCTAACCCTAACCCTAACACCCCTAACTTAAATATAATTAGAATAAATCTAAATAAACCTTACAATTATTAACTAATTAATAAAACTAAATACAAACTTACCTGTAAAAAAAAAACTAAGCTAGCTACAAAATAACTAATAGTTATATTGTAGCTATCTTAGGTTTTATTTTTATTTCACAGGTAAGTTTGTATTTATTTTAACTAGGTAGACTAGTTATTAACTATTTATTAGTTACCTAGTTAAAATAAATATTTAGTTACCTGTAAAATAAAACTTAACCTGCCTTACACTAAAACCTAACATTACAAATAAAATGAAATAAATGAATTTAATAAAATACAATTTACTAACTTACAAAGAAAATAAACACAAAATTACAAAAAATAAATAACAAAATTAGCAAAAAAAATAAATATACTCCTAATCTAATAGCCCTATCAAAATAAAAAAGCCCCCTCAAAAGAAAAAAACCCTAGTCTACATTAAACTGCCAATGGCCCTTAAAAGGGCCTTTTGCAGGGCATTGCCCCAAAGATACCAGCTCTTTTACATTGCAATAAAAAATACAAACAACCCCCCAACAGTAAAACCCACCACCCACCCAACCAAACCCCCCAAATAATCACCTATCTAAATAAACCTAAGCTAAAAATTGCCTTGAAAAGGGCATTAGGATGGGCATTGCCCTTAATAGGGCATTTAGCTCTTTTACGAATTGCCAAAACCCTAACCTAAAAAAAAACCCACCCAGAAAACCCTTAAGAAAACCTAACACTAACCCCCGACAATCCTCATCCAGCTGGCGAAGTCCTCATCCGAGCAGCAAGAAGTCTTTATCCAGGCAGTCTCTTCGATCTTCAACCAGCCGGCGAAGTCCTCATCCAAGCGGCAAGAAGTCTTCATCCAGACAGCATCTTCTATCTTTATCCATCCGGCGCAGAGCAGGTCTATCTTCAAGACATCCGGCATGGAGCATTCTCTTCTTATGGTTGCCACCGTAAACTGTAGGTTTCCTTTAAGTTATGTCATTCAAGATGGCGTCCCTTACATTCCATTTGGCTGAAAGATTTCTATCAGCCAATAGGAATTAAAGGGGAAAAATCCTATAACAAAAAGATAGAGGAGCACCAAGTGTTGAGTAGGTAAAAAGTCAGTTTATTGGGTATACATTAAAACAGGGTCTAGAAACCCCCGGGGTAAAACGGAGTCAATTATTAGAGAAAATAAACCACAGGCTAACATGTTTCGGCATAACGCTGTACTCCAAGCCTCAT
This sequence comes from Bombina bombina, assembly GCF_027579735.1. Classification (NCBI taxonomy): domain Eukaryota; kingdom Metazoa; phylum Chordata; class Amphibia; order Anura; family Bombinatoridae; genus Bombina; species Bombina bombina. The sequence goes on from NC_069504.1 coordinate 417,817,585, forward strand.
AATAGCCTTGTAATAGGATTGAGCTTTCATCCTATTGGCTGTTGCAATCAGCCAATAGGATTGAGCTCTCATTCTTTTGTCTGTTCCAATCAGTCAATAGAATGATAGCTCAATCCTATTGGCTGATTGAATCAGCCAATAGGATGAAAGCTCAATCCTATTTGCTAATTGCAACAGCCAATAGGATTTCTCCCCTTTAATTTCTATTGGCTGATAGAAATCTTTCAGCCAATAGGAATGCAAGGGACGGCATCTTGGATGACGCCACTTAAAGGGAATCTTCAGTTTACGGCGGCGACCATAAGAAGAGGATGCTCCACGCCGGATGTCTTGAAGATGGACCTGCTTCGTGCCAGATGGATGAAGATAGAAGATGTCGTCTGGATAAAGACTTCTTGCAGCTTTGATAAGGACTTTGCCGGCTGGATGAAGATCGAAGAGCCCATCTGGATGAAGACATCTTGCCGCTTGGATGAGGACTTTGCCGTCTGGATGAGCATGGATGTCTGGACTTGATAACTAACTTGATAACTTGATAATAAAGTGGATCATCGGGGGTTAGTGTTAGGTTTTTTTGTTTTTTTTTATTTTGTTTTTTAGACAGATACTTGTCTTTCCTGAGTAACCTTTTTTGTTTCAAATGGTTTTTATTATCAATTTTTCAAACAGTATAAATAAGCTCAAGCATACAGTTAACATAAAGAGTATGGTACAATAAGTATTAACACTCTGTATAACTCTGACGTTAATTCAGCATATAATTTTTTAGAAGAAGGAAAGGTAAAGGTGAAGAACCAATATTTAGGGTAAAGAAAAAAAAATAGAAGAAAGGGAGAGAAGAGGAAGAAAAAGTAGTGTAAGAGTTTTCCTCACACTTAATGGACTTGAAGTAGTTAAGGAGTTAAGGAATAGCTCACTAATTTATGTTCAGGCGTAAGTGGTCGGTGATGGAGAGCAAAAGGGACCATGTCTATATGTTATTGCGCTCTTTGTTCCCAGATAAAAATGATATCAAGAATAAAATCTTTTTTCCCCAGAAAACAATAATGCCTCTTTTCTAGGGATAATGTATGAGTTAGCTCTGATTCCCATTGTTAGAATGTAGGGGGTTGTTGTTGCTTCCACAACCTAGGTATAAGACGTTTAGCACATGTGAGCATCAGCTGTAGGAGTTTTTTGCGATAAACGCACTGCATAATTGGGACTAAATTTAGTAATATCATTGGGGCACAGAGAGTAAATTGTGTGTTCAGTGTGATGTTAATACAACGTTCCACTTGGGCCCAGAAATTCGATAGTTTATCGCATGACCACCATATATGGGCTAAAGTGCCGGTCTCCCCACAGCGCCGCCAGCAACTCGAACTAGTCCCAGGGAATATTTCCGTCAGTCTCTGGGGAGTTAGGTACCATCGGGAGATGATTTTATAGTTAAAGGGACATGAAACCCACATTTTTTCTTTTATGATTTAGAAAGAGAATGCAATTTTAAACATCTTTCTAATTTACTTCTATTATCTAATTTGTTTTATTCTCTTGATATTCTTTGCTGAAAAGCATAACTAGATATGCTCAGTAGCTGCTGATTGGTTGTTGCACATAGAAGCCTCGTGTGATTGGCTCACCATGTGCATAGCTTTTTCTTCAACTAAGGATATCTAAAAAATGAAGCAAAATAAATAATAGAAGTAAATTGTAATGTTGTTTAAATTTCTATTCTCTATCTGAATCATGAAAGAAAGATTTTGGGTTTAGTGGCCCTTTAAGTTCAGTTAGTATCAAGGAGATTGCAGCGGAGTGTGTCGTTTGAAAGCATTGTGCCCAGTCAGCTTTTGGAAGCCTGAGCTGAAGCTCTGTCTCCCATTTATTAGTAAAAGATTGTAATCTGTTCGTAGGTAGGTCCCTGAGTAGTGTTAGGTTTTTTAAGGTTTTTTTGTGTGGGTTTTTTTTAGGTTAGAGTTTTGGGCAATTTGTAAAAGAACTAAATGCCCTTTTAAGGGCAATGTCCATCCAAATGCCTTTTTCAGGGCAATGTTTAGCTTAGGTTTATTTATATAGGTTTTTATTTGGGGGGGTTTGGTTGGGTGGGTGGTGGGTTTTACTGTTGAGGGGTTGTTTGCATTTTGTATTGCAATCTAAAAGAGCTGGTATCTTTGGGGCAATGCCTCGCAAAAGGCCCTTTTTAAGGGCCATTGGCAGTTTAGTGTAGGCTAGGGTTTTTTATTTTGGGGAGGCTTTTTTATTTTGATAGGACTATTAGATTAGGAGTAATTAATTTTTATTTTTGATAATTTTGTTTTTTATTTTTTGTAATTTAGTGTTTATTTTTTGTAAGTTAGTAAATTGTATTTTATTAATTTAATTTTTTTCATTTTATTGTAATGTTAAGATTTAGTGTAAGGCAGGTTCAATTTCATTTTACAGGTAACTTTGTATTTATTTTAACTAGGTAGCTAGTAAATAGTTAATAACTATTTACTAACTAGTCTACCTAGTTAAAATAAATACAAACTTACCTGTGAAATAAAAATAAAACCTACGATAGCTACAATATAACTATTAGTTATATTGTAGCTCGCTTAGGTTTTTTTTTACAGGTATGTTTACATTTAGTTTTAAATAGGAATTATTTAGTTAATAATTGTAAAGTTTATTTAGATCTATTTTAATTATATTTAAATTAGGTGGTGTTAAGCTTAGGGTGAGACTTAGGTTTAGGGTTACGTTAGGGTTAGGAGTTAATATATTTATGTAGAGTTAGTGATGTGGTAGGTCAGAGGTTTAGGGGTTAATAATTTATCTTAGTATATTTTGTTGTGGGGGGCTTGTGTTTTAGTGGTTAATAGGTTTATTAAAGCGGTGGTGTGGGAAGATTGCAGATTAGGGGTTAATAATATTTAAATAGTGTTTGCGATGTGGGAGGGCGGCGGTTTAGTGGTTAATAGGTTTATTATAGTGGCGGTGTGGGCAGACAGCAAGTTTTTATATGGGTGTTAGTGTACTTTTTAACACTTTAGTTATGAGTTTTATGGTACAGCTTTGTAACGTAAAACTCATAATACTGACTTTAGATGTCGGTACAGATCTTGTCGTTATAGGGTGTACCGCTCACTTTTGGGCCTCCCAGGCCAACTCGTAATAGTGGCGCTATGGGAGTCACATTGAAAAGGGACTTTTTTAAAAGTGTGGTACTGACGTTGCGTGGGTTTTGGTTGGGTGGGTGGTGGGTTTTACTGTTGGGGGGTTGTTTGTATTGCAATCTAAAAGAGCTGGTATCTTTGGGGCAATGCCTCGCAAAAGGCCCTTTTTAAGGGCCATTGGCAGTTTAGTGTAGGCTAGGGTTTTTTATTTTTTTTGGGGGGGCTTCTTTATTTTGATAGGGCTATTAGATTAGGAGTAATTAATTTTTATTTTTGATAATTTTGTTTTTTATTTTTTGTAATTTAGTGTTTATATTTTTGTAAGTTAGTAAATTGTATTTTACTAATTTAATTTATTTAATTTTATTGTAATGTTAGGATTTAGTGTAAGGCAGGTTCGATTTAATTTTAAAGGTAACTTTGTATTTATTTTAACTAGGTAGCTAGTAAATAGTTAATAACTATTTACTAACTAGTCTACCCAGTTAAAATAAATACAAACTTACCTGTGACATAAAAATAAAACCTAAGATAGCTACAATATAACTATTAGTTATTTTGTAGCTAGCTTAGGTTTTTTTTTTACAGGTAAGTTTGTATTTAGTTTTAAATAGGAATTATTTAGTTAATAATTGTAAAGTTTATTTAGATCTATTTTAATTATCTTTAAATTAGGTGGTGTTAAGCTTAGGGTTAGGGTTACGTTAATTTTAGGATTAGGGGTTAATATATTTATGCAGAGTTAGTGAGGTGGGAGGTCAGAGGTTTAAGGGTTTATAATTTATCTTAGTATATTTCGTTGTGGGGGCTTGTGTTTTAGTGGTTAATAGGTTTATTAAAATGGCAGTGTGGGCAGATGGCAGATTAGGGGTTAATAATATTTAAATAGTGTTTACGATGTGTTAGGGCGGCGGTATAGTGGTTAATAGGTTTATTATAGCGGTGGTGTGGGCGGACACCAAGTTTTTTTATGGGTGTTATTGTACTTTTTAACACTTTAGTTATGAGTTTTATGGTACAGCTTTGTAACGTAAAACTCATAATACTGACTTTAGATGGCGGTACAGATCTTGTCGTTATAGGGTATACCGCTCACTTTTTGGCCTCCCAGGCCAACTCGTAATAGTGGCGCTATGGGAGTCGCATTGAAATGGGACTTTTTTAAAAGTGTGGTTCTGACATTGCGTGACAGGCTAAAAGGTGTGCTTTACATCTATACCTACAAGACTTGTAATAGCAGCATTAGGGAAAAAGCAGAGTTATGGGCCATAACAATGCTATTTGTCTCATAACGCCAAAATCGTAATCTAGCTTATTCTGTTATGTAAATAACATTGGAATATGAAATATTCATATTTTCATGTCGGGTTAGCGCAAATGAGAATATGCAATCAAGTGTGTGCCAGAGTAAGGTGTTTTTTAATCCTACTTTTTTTTTTTAATTACTTATATGGGGAATACATGAACGCGCGTGTGATATTCTAACTTTGGATTTTTGCGCTTGTCTGGTTAGCGCAAGACCAAAAACAGTTTACTTTCAACTCATAATACGAGTGCAACCCGACAAATGCAAATTCTTGATTCTAGCGCAATTAAAGCTCAAGCAGGAGCATTAATTGGCACTCCACTTGTAATCTGGCAATGTATGTTTTCATCATGTTTATTATTGGTTCACTATAGTTAAATAAATAGTATTTTACTGTTAATTAATTACTAGCAGTATCTTACCCTAATTATACATTAGCCACAAAGAAAAAGTGCCACAAAATATTATTAAGGATGCACAGAGGTTTGTTGTGCAAATAACATTAGACATTATCATTTGGAGCCTATCACAAAAAATACTGCAAACACAAACCATGCAAAAACCCATTATAACCCACCTTTTACAAGTTTTTCAAATGTATACATTGCTAATATCACCACTATATTTTGCATACAATAATCCAACTTGTGTATCCTAATCCATCAGGAAACAATGTTCAGAACACTTTTTCACATAATTGTACATGCTTCACCTATTGAGTTGCAGCATATCTTGGCTATTTGTACAGCTTCATTTTTTACTATCTACATTATCTGCCAGTTGTACATATAGGGTTAGATTACAGTTAGAGCACAATGCTCCGGGCACTTTTGTTGGGGCAAAAATATACCTTTATAGCACACCCGTAATGCTACAAATATTACAAGTGGGAAGTAAATGCGATCACAACATCATGATCGCAATTTGCAATGGTTAGCAACGCTTCTGAAAAGCAGGTGTTAATCATAGTGCAAACCTAAAATGTGTCAAAAAGCATATACAAAATACAATGTACAGTAAAATTACACTGATATTAGTACTCTCTAATGAAAAATATTTAAAAATTATATTGCACAGAGAAGTTATAAAAAGTCAAACAGCTAGATTACGAGTTTTGCGGTAAGCTGAAAAAGCAGCGTTAAAGGTCCTAACGCTGATTTTTCCCTACCGCTGCTATTACGAGTCTTGCAAGTTTAGGGGCCCGCACACTTTTTTGGCCTTACCGCAAACCGACTTAGGTAAAGTTCGTAAACCCTTTTTTCTATGGGACTTCCATAGCGCTGGTATTACAAGTCTGTCCGTTATGAGTTTTACACTACAACGCTGTAGCATAAAACTCATAACTAAAGTGCTAAAAAATACACTAACACCCATAAACTACATATTAACCCCTAATCCGAGGCCCTCCCGCATCGCAAACACTGTAATAAAATTTTTAACCCCTAATCTGCCGCTCCGGATATCGCTGCCAATAGAATAAACATATTAACCCCTAAACCGCCACACTCCCGCCTCGCAAACACTAGTTAAATATTATTAACCCCTAATCTGCTGCCCCTAGCATCACCGCCACCTACATTATAATTATTAACCCCTAATCTTCCACTCCGGATATCGCTGCCACCTACATTATACTTAATAACCCCTAATCTGCCGCCCCTAACATCGCTGCAACCTACATTTATTAACCCATAATCTGCTTGCCCCCAACATCGCCACCACCTACCTACATTTATGAACCCTTAATCTGCCGTCCCAAATGTCGCAGCCACTATTCTAAATTTATTAACCCCTAAACCTAAGTCTAACCCTAACCCTAACACCCCCTAACTTAAATATAATTTAAATAAATCTAAATAAAATTACTATCATTAACTAAATTATTCCTATTTAAAACTAAATACTTACCTATAAAATAAACCCTAAGCTAGCTACAATATAACTAATAGTTACATTGTAGCTATCTTAGGGTTTATTTTTATTTTACAGGCAAGTTTGTATTTATTTTAACTAGGTAGAATAGTTACTAAATAATTATTAACTATTAACTATTTAATAACTACCTAGCTAAAATAAATACACATTTACCTGTAAAATAAAACCTAACCTAAGTTACACTAACACCTAACACTACACTACAATTAAATAACTTACCTAAATTAAATACAATTAAATAAATTAAATTAGCTAAATCACAAAAAACACTTAATTACAGAAAATAAAAAACAAATTACAAGATATTTAAACTAATTACACCTAATCTAAGAGCCCTATCAGAATAAAAAAAAGCCCTCCCAAAATTAAAAAAAAACCCTAGCCTAAACTAAACTACCAATAGCCCTTAAAAGGGCCTTTTGCGGGGGCATTGCCCCAAAGAAATCAGCTATTTTACCTGTAACAAAAAATACAAACAACCCCCCAACAGTAAAACCCACCACCCACACAACCAACCCCCCAAATAAAATCCTAACTAAAAAAACCTAAGCTCCCCATTGCCCTGAAAAAGGCATTTGGATGGGCATTGTTCTTAAAAGGGCATTTAGCTCTATTGCAGCCCAAAGCCCTAACCTATAAAATAAACCCACCCAATACACCCTTAAAAAATCCTAAGACTAACCCCCGAAGATTCACTTACCGTGAGAAGTCTTCATCCAAGCGGCAAGATGTCTTCAGCGAAGCCCTCAGAAGTGTTCCTCCAGACGGGCAGAAGTCTTCATCCAGACAGCATCTTCTATCTTCATCCTTCCGACGTGGAGCGGATCCATCTTCAAGACATCCTCTTCAAACGACGTCTTCTTTGGAATGAATATCTTTTTAAGTGACGTCATGTAATGTAGGTGTCGGCGATGTCGGGATCGGCAGATTAGGGGTGTTTAGACTCTGGGTTTATGTTAGGGTGTTAGGTGTAAACATAACTTTTCTTTCCCCATAGGAAACCACGAGGCTGCGTTACAGAGCTATACTCTCCTTTATTGCAGGTGTTAGGGTTTTTTTTAACCGGCTCTCCCAATTGATGACTATGGGGAAATCGTGCACGAGCACGTAAAACCAGCTCAAAGCAGTGCTGGTATTTGTGTGCGGTATGGAGCTCAACGCAACCATATTGCCCACTAACGCAGGTTTTTGGAAAACCTGTAATAGCAGGGCTATTAAAGCTGAGCGGTGGAAATAACTTGCAAGGTTTTACCTAGCCAGTCATAACGCAAAACTCGTAATCTGGCCGTATTTGATTTATTTATCAAGATAAAGTAGTGTTAAGGCCAATTTCTGAATTTCTATCTTCTTAATTCATTTAGGCTAGGATCTTTCTCTGCCTTTTCTTATATGGTAACATAACGGAAGATCTTTCACTCTACATCAAACTGTGACAAATGATGAACTGATTATGTGTTGAACTATATTATTTGTTTACTCAAATTCTTTGTTGTGTTCTGGTTATTTTTTCCCATTCAGATTTTTATCACATTAGTAAGGCTAAACATTGATATGTGTTAATCTTCTAGCTTGCAGTTTCTGTATTTTCATTCACTATATAGACATGAACACCATCTGTGAAAGTATATCCCCTATGATTTTAAGCATTTCATGTGTCCTAAGTGTCTACAAAACACATACCTGCTATCTTCACATAGATCAATTGCAATCTGCTTCAGTTATATGTGCTGCTCTTTTTTAATTTTTTGTTAATTGTATTTTTTTATGCCAATTGAATACAAACTTACGGCTAGATTACCAGTCTTGCGTTAGCCTTAAAAAGCAGTGTTGAGGGGTCCCAACGCTGCTTTTTAACGCCCGCTGGTATTACGAGTCAGGCAGGAGAGGGTCTACCGCTCACATTTTTTCCACGATTTTAGCTTACCACAAATCCCCTTACGTCAATTGTGTATCCTATCTTTTTAATGGGATTTGCCTAATGCCGGTATTACAATCGCCGCCTGAAAATGTGAGCGGTAGACCCTCTCCTGGCAAGACTCCTACCGCATATAAAAGTCAGTAGTTAAGAGTTTTATGGGCTAACGCCGTAACATAAAACTCTTAACTAAAGTGCTAAAAAGTACACTAACACCCATAAACTACCTATTAAACCCTAAACCGAGCCCCCCCTCACATCGGAAACACTTAACTAAAATGTTTAACCCCTAATCTGCCGACCGGACATCGCTGCCACTTTAATAAATGTATTAACCCCTAAACCACCACACTCCAAAAACACTAGTTAAATTTTATTAACCCCTAATCTGCCATCCCTAACATCGTCGACACCTACCTACATTTATTAACCCCTAATCTGCCGACCCCAACGTCGCCGCTACTATATTATATTTATTAACCCCTAAATCTAAATCTAACCCTAACCCCCCCCAACTTAAATATAATTTAAATAAAACGAAATTAAATTACTACAATTAAATAAATTAATCCTATATAAAACTAAATACTTACCTATAAAATAAACCCTAAGATAGCTACAATATAATTAATAATTACATTGTAGATATCGTAGGGTTTATTTTTATTTTACAGGCAACTTTGTATTTTATTTTAACTAGGTACAATAGTTATTAAATAGTTATTAACTATTTAATAACTACCTAGCTAAAATAAGTACAAAAGTACCTGTAAAATAAACCCTAACCTAAGTTACAATTACACCTAACACTACACTATAATTAAACTAATTACCTAAACTACCTACAATAATTACAATTAAATTAAATAAACTAAATTACGGAAAAAAACACTAAATTAAAGAAAATAAAAAAAGAATTACAAGAATTTTAAACTAATTACACCTAATCTAATCCCCTAATAAAATAAAAAAAGCCCCCGAAAATAATAAAATTCCCTACCCTACACTAAATTACAAATAGCCCTTAAAAGGGCCTTTTGCGGGGCATTGCCCCAAAGTAATCAGCTCTTTCACCTGTAAAAAAAAAAATACAATACCCCCCGAACATTAAAACCCACCACCCACACACCCAACCCTACTCTAAAACCCACCCAATCCCCCCTTAAAAAAACCTAACACTACCCCCTTGAAGATCACCCTACCTTATGACGTCTTCACCCAGCCGGGCACAAGTGGACATCCAGAGGGGCCGAAGTCTTCATCCTATCCGGGCAGAAGAGGACATCCAGACCGGCAGAAGGCTTCATCCAGGCGGCATCTTCTATCTTCATCCTTCTGGAGCGGAGTGGGTCCATCTTCAAGACATCCGACACAGAGCATCCTCTTCATCCGACGACCGACGACTGAATGACTGGTCCTTTAAGTGACGTCATCCAAGATGGCGTCCCTTGAATTCCGATTGGCTGATAGAATCCTATCAATTGAAGTGGATACACTAAGCGCCTACTATGTACAGACCTCTGGCTTTGATGTGTTGACACCTAGTTTTCAACTAGAGTATGACAAGTAATCAGAAATATACCAAAGCGCCACCCTGGAGGAGGCTGGGTATATATAAATTGCCACTGGTGACAATACTGGTATTAAAATAACAATTTATTGACAAACTTAAAAACAGTACAAATATATATCATGGATCCATGTGATTAACAATACTAAATAAAAACAACAACTCAATCGATTGGTTTAACAATATTAGTTAAAATTCAATATGATATAAAATGATAAAAATTATAAACAATCTTGATGAATGAGGTGACGCTCAGCAGTGTGTGAACGATCAATAAGGGTGAACAAGCGCAACTTGTATTTCAATAATAAATTTCAGTAATAAATTTATAGATTCAATTCACAAGTTGAGAGTGAAAATAACAGAATTCAGTAGGCTGTTAGATTCCTATATACATATCAGAAGGAATGGGATATAAGCAAACTGTGAGTGCAGAATGTGAAAAAGCTCACAACGTGTGCTTCAATTATGTGTTTATTATATGTTTAATATATTGGCTGCAACAATACAATGGTGCATTTGGATGTATGTACAAAAATTATATAGGGCAGTGGCGTGAACAAAACAAATAAACGGTATTAATCCAAACTCAATATAAAGGTGTCAGTGTGATGGTGGTACAGTGTATAAACCAGGTGTATAAAAATGCTAACTGTGTACGCTGTCTAAAACCAGATAAAAGGCAAATAAATATAAAATCAAACTGAAAACCAAATCTATGAAAAACAAAAATTAAAAACAAAAATTATGAAAAAAGTGAAAAAAGCTCTGAATCAACAGTGGTAAATTGTGCCTTTAAATATTGAAGTATTTAGCACTTAGACTGCTTTGTAAATAATGTGTAGTTCCAAAACGATAACAAGGTGAGGTTGCTTAAAGTCAGATAATGAAAAAGTAATTTGGTGCCCCAACTTCAGTATTTATATGTCAGTAACGGCTCCTATGTTCAGTGGATAAATGTTGTTTGGACGATAAGGTGTAAATTTCGATCGTTGGTTCTGAATAATCCTCCTGCCAAAGGAAGAAATATACAATAGTGTAGATTGCATTCAAAGGGTATAAGAATAGTATTGTCCTTACCTAGGACATTTCGGATCTCACAGTCTTTATCAAGACTAGTTTTTAATTTTAATATGTGGTCTTTTATACCCTCCTAGTTGGAAACAGCTGTGGTGTGATACCGGAAGTGGATGCTTAGTAGTTCCGTTTTTTTTTATAATAAATTCTATGTAACACAAATTATATCAATCATATTTGTATCGAAAAGATCCTTATTTTACTACTACCATATAAAGTTTGTAGTATATATTTATAACTCACATCAAGCATGAACAGACGTTTATTGTCTTTGACGATTTTCGGCAATTTTTATTGGCTCAGTGTTTTGACAGGCTTGGTTCAATGCATGTTTTTGGTTGGGTAAGAAAAAAGGTGTGTGTTTAATGCACCGTCTGATAGGACGGCTATGTTATCCTTGATGGAAAAACTATTTATGTCTGGTCCATAGATAATGTTTAAATAACTTATGACAGTTAAATATTCAGATGTAAATATTGGTTTATAAGTAGTTATTTTGCATATATACAGTGTTCCTGCATATAAACAGACCCAGCATTTTGGCGTGGCCAAAGAAAGAGATGTATATTAAATAAACCGTTAATCAGACTAATAAATCAGCCTTGTAAATGACTTATGGCACTTCAAAATACATAGCAGATGTAAATATTGGTTTGTAGATAGTTTTTTTGCATATACAGCTTTGTAAACGACTTGTGAAAGTTTTTTTGTGCATCAACCTTGTGAATGATTTGTGACAGTTAAATATACATAGCAGATGTAGATATTTGTTTGTAAATAGTTTTTTGCATATTCACAGTGTACCTGCATATAAACAGACCCAGCCTTTTAGCGTGGCCAAAGAAAAAGCTTTTCATTATATTAAATGTTAATCAAACGGCTACGTTGTCCTTAAAACAATTTTTGTCTGGTTTAACATGGTTAATGTTTAACTGACTTGTAACAGTAATATATACACAGCAGATGTAGATTTTAATTTATACAGTGTTCCCGCTGACAAACAAACCCAGCCTTTAAGCGTGGCCAAATTGGTAATAGGATGTAGATATTGTTATTTACAATAGGTCTTATTTATATATTGTTTAAAACATTTTATTTAAAATATTTGTTGTTATGACAATATTCTTATATTGGCTATAACGCCTCCAGACACTTCTTTAAGTATATTTCTGATTTACAAGCAAAAGAGAAAGGTCGTGTTAAATAGACTTTCCTTTTTAGACTGGCCTAGATCAACCTTTGGTTGACTGTCAGATCTTCATTGTTATATCTTGCTAAGATTCTTATAGTAATTTTTTTTCTAAATTACTGTACACAGGTTTTCAGGTTAGCCCTGCTAATTAGTTCAGCCACCTGTGCTTTGTATTGGAGAATTTGGTATAGTTTATTAAATAGTTTACTACACAATTTGATTCAGAATATTTTTTTTCTTGTTTTCCTCCTCTAAAAACTAGGTGCGTCTTATGGTCAGGTGCATCTTATGGAGCGAAAAATACGGTAATTACACCTACTCTAATCCCTCTAACAAAATAAAAAAGCCCCCAAAATAAAAAAGCCCTAACCTACACTAAATTACAAATAGCCCTTAAAAGGTCCTTTTGCAGGGCATTGTCCCAAAGAAATCAGCTCTTATACCTGAAAAAGAAAAGTACAAATGCCCCCCAACATTGAAACCCACCACCCACACAACCAACCCTACTCTAAAACCCATACAATCCCCCCTTAAAAAAACCTAACACTAACCCCTTGAAGATCACCCTACCGTGAGACGTCTTCACCCAACCGGGCAGAAATGGTCCTCCAGACGGGCAGAAGTCTTCATCCAAGCCAGACAGAAGAGGTCCTCCAGACGGGCAGAAGTTTTCATCCAGACAGCATCTTCTATCTTCATTGATCCGGCGCGGAGCGGATCCATCTTCAAGACATCCGACGCGGAGCATCCTCTTCAAACGACAGACTGAAGAATGAAGGTTCCTTTAAATGACGTCTTCCAAGATGGTGTCCCTTCAATTCCGATTGGCTGATAGAATTCTATTCTATTATGAGCCAATAGAATGCCAGCTCAATCCTATTGGCTGATTGGATCAGCCAATAGGATTGAACTTCAATCTTATTGGCTGATTGCATGTCAATGGGATTTTTTCTACCTTAATTCCGATTGGCTGATAGACGCCATTTTGGATGACGTCATTTAAAGAAACCTTCATTCTTGCAGGTGTTAGGGTTTTTTTCAGCTGGCTCTTCCCCATTGATTCCTATGGGGAAATTGTGCACAAGCACATTTTGCCTGCTCACCGCTAACATAAGCAGCGCTGGTATTGAGGTGAGATGTGGAGCAAAATTTTGCTCTTCGCTCACTTTTTTGCGGTTAACGCCGGGTTTGTAAAAACCTGTAATACCAGCGCTGTCTGCAAGTGAGCGGTGAGGGAAAACTACTTGTTAGCACCGCACCCCTGCTAATGCAAAACTCGTCATCTAGGTGTAGGTTTTTTCTCCCCATAGACATCAATGGAGCGGCGTTACGGAGCTTTTTTTTCCGCAATCGCAGGTGTTAGTTTTTTTTTTTAGCCGGCTCTCCCCCTTGATGTCTATGGGGAAAGCGTGTATGAACATGTCAAACACAGTGCTTGTTTTGTGTGCGGTATGGAGCTCAATGCAGCCATATTGTCTGCACAAGCCGGGTTTTTAAAAACTTGTAATGGCAGCGCTTTACTTTCCCTATAGTGCTAAAAGCTCGTAATCTAGGTGAATGACAGTAAGAAAAAGAAGTATAGATCCATACTTTACAACATCAAATACATTAAACGGACAGTAAAGTCAAACTTTTATGATTCAGAGGGCATACAATTTTAAACAACTTTCCAGTTTACTTCTATTATCATATTTACTCAATTCTCTTTATCTTCTCTTTGTTTAAGAGAACATCTACTGTAGGTAGGCTTAGGAACAGCAATGAACTCCTGGCTCACTATGGGTCAGATAACAAGTGGAGCAGCATTCAACACTCCCGCTTACACGGTAACTCCATTAGAAGTAAGCTTTTTGTGAGCGTCGGATAACGCTCATATTATAAGTTGAAAGTAAAATGTTTTTATTTGTGCACTAACTCACCAGAAACAGCAGTTATGAAGCAGCGGTCGTAAAGATCGCTGCTCCATAACCCTGTCCGCCTGCTCTGATGAGGTGTACAGGAATCGCTGGAATTCTAGTACAATCGGGTTGATTGACACCCCCTGCTGGTGGACCATTTGCCGCAAGTTTGCAGGGGGCAGCATTGCACCAGCAGCTCTTGTGAGCTGCTGGTGCAATGCTGAATACATAGAGCATATTGCTCTCCACATTCAGTGAGGTCTTGCGGACCTGATACGCACTGTTGGATCAGGTCTGCAAGACCTTTGATAAATTGGCCTCCATATCTCCAGAAGCACATAAATAAACTAGAAACTGTCCAAAGGAGGGCTACTAAAATGGTACATGGTCTAAAACATAAAACATACAAAGAAAGACACTTTGATTTAAATATGCATAGTTTAGAGTAGAGAAAGGAAAGAGATGACATGATAAAAACCTTCAAATATGGGGGACGCTTCCGGGTGGTAGCCTAGATGGCTGACTTATTTTGGAGCTGCATGGACAAGCTGACAAATTTGTTGTTTATCAGTGGATAGAGCAGGCATACCTGATATATACCTACACCTTCTAATTAAGTGATCTGCACAGGATTTGGTGAAGATCTTTTGAAGCTCGATTTCCAGCTCTGAGGTACTGGAACCTGGAGCCTTTAACTGTTGTGCGAAAACACCCATGGTCTTCACCTAACACTCCCTTCCCCCCAATGACTCCAGGTACAATAGCCAGTTGAGCTATTCAAAACCATTGTTGTATAACTAAATTTTATTAAGAACAACTGCATTCACTTTTCAAAAATAAAATACCCTATTTTAGGTGAACAAAGATGGCGCTATCCTTAAGTGAAGAAGCAACCGTTAAACTTCTGGATGACCACTTCCAAAGATTGGAACAGATGCTGATAGCAGCATTTGAGGATATGTCTCCTACACGGCTCTCAGTAATCCAGAATGACAAGCTGCATAAAGTGCGTGACACAGATGCGAGGGGCTATATGCAGTCAGCTGCTGAAAGTAACAGAGCCAAACCTAGAGATCCACTGGATGGGGTTGACAAGCTCTATGGGCAGATCAGTATCTCTTCAGAAAAGTCTGCCGACTCCTCGATCAGCCGGGGAGGAATGGAGATTTCTCAAGATCTACACCCTAGCTTACTACTACCGCATATTCGCCAAAATTTGTTTATGAGCCCAAAAGTTCACATAATGGGCTCCATTTATCAATCATTTGGGGAATTCTCCTTTCTGTTCTCCTATCAGTTCTCCACAGCTGTCCTTAGGAGAGGAGCACATGTGCGCCAAATTTTTCATAAAAAAGTTGTTTTTTCTCCATGGGAGAGATGAGGAGAGCTGGGGAGAACTAATGATAAATTTCTCCAGTCGGATTAGTATCTTCTCTTTATTCACTAAAAATAAGCAACTATTCTCCATGTCAATCATATATAAACCAATAGAAATCTTTATACAGCCTTCCTAGTAGCTTTGTTAATGCCCCTCTTCAGCAAACTTTCATATAAGAAAATAGATCTACATTTTCATTGTTTTTGTGCTTCAATTTTAGTGCTTTTTTATATCTTATTTTTATGCCCCAATAGATATCATTTTTTGTGCTCTGTTATATATTATTTTGGTGCTCCATTATATATATATTTTTTTTACTCCATCATAAATTATTATTGCACTCCAATAACTATTATTATTGTGCTTTGTTATAGATAAGTTTTGCACCTTGTAGAGCCCTTTTTTGTGTGTAACTGCTTCTACAAATGGTAGAGAATAGATTTCTAATGCTGTTCTCCACATTAACTATGGAGAACTTTAAGGTAGGAACTTGCAGGAGAACTTTCAGTCCTCCACAGGAGAATATAAATTATAAACTAGGAGAATTATGAGGAGAACTAAATAAAATACGACTAAAAAGATCTAATTTAACCCTTTTTTTGGAGAACATGTTCTCCAAGGAGAGTTAGAACAGAGTAGGAGAATTTTACAGTCGAACTTGCCCAATTTTAGGAGTATTTTCTCTACCCTTATCTCTACTCTTTCTTCAAACCCAAAACATCTGTTCTCCACAGTCAATACTCTTCTCCACATACCCAAAACTCCCACCACAACTTTTCTCTCAGATCAATATTTTGCCAGCTACTTCAACAACAACATTGACTCCATCAGAAATTAAATCAGCTCTCAACATTCTACCGGTCTCCCACCCCCTCAAAAGCTCACAATCATCCAAAACCCACATGGCCATAAATTTAGCTCTTTTGCCCCTGTTACAGAGGAAGACGTTTCTGCCCTTATTCTATCCTCTCACCTCACTACCTGTCCCCTCGACCCCATACCCTCACAGCTACTCCCCTCCCTCTCTTCTACCCTTATCCCGATACTCACACACATATTCAACCTGTCCCTCAGCACTGGTATAGTTCCCACATCTCTAAAACATGCATTAGTCACAACTATCCTCAAAAACCTTCTCTTGATCCAACCTCCCCATCCAACTACCACCCTGTTTCCCTACTCCCTCTTGCCTCAAAGCTTCTTGAAAAGCTTGTCTCCAGATACCCTCCCTCCCGTCCCCTTCACTCTGCTCATGATCTCCTACTCTCCTTCTCTCTTGTTATGTCCTCACATTCCCGTTTACAAGATTTCTCCAGATGAGTTCCCATCTTATGGAACTCTCTGCCTTGCTCCACAAGACTCTCCCCTAGTTTTAAATCTTCAAGTGCTCCCTGAAAACTCTGCTATTCATGGATGCATTCAACTTACACTAACTTTCCTATCTCCACTGCTATCCTTTTAAACCCCATAGCATGTAAGACTATGAGCCCAGCTGTTTATAGTCCTTCTTCATAAGAGCCAACTACAACAGTGCAACTCTCGGCAGGACCCTCTACCCATTTGATCCCTGTAATTGTTCGACTCCATCAGAAATTAAATCAGCTCTCAACATTCTACCGGTCTCCCACCCCCTCAAAAGCTCACAATCATCCAAAACCCACATGGCCATAAATTTAGCTCTTTTGCCCCTGTTACAGAGGAAGACGTTTCTGCCCTTATTCTATCCTCTCACCTCACTACCTGTCCCCTCGACCCCATACCCTCACAGCTACTCCCCTCCCTCTCTTCTACCCTTATCCCGATACTCACACACATATTCAACCTGTCCCTCAGCACTGGTATAGTTCCCACATCTCTAAAACATGCATTAGTCACAACTATCCTCAAAAACCTTCTCTTGATCCAACCTCCCCATCCAACTACCACCCTGTTTCCCTACTCCCTCTTGCCTCAAAGCTTCTTGAAAAGCTAGTATATGCACGTCTATCCCATTTCCTTACATTAAACTCCATCTTTGATCCACTGCAATCTGGATTTTGCCCCTTCACTCAACGGAGACAGCAATTGTTACAGCAAAATCCAAAGGCCACTTCTCTCTACTTATCCTCCTTGATCTGTCCGCAGCCTTTGATACTGTCAACCACCATCTTTTGCTCCATACCCTCCAATCCTTCTGCATCTGTGACACAGCTTTCTCTTGGTTCTCTTCCTATCTGTCTAACCGTACCTTTAGTGTAGCCTTCTCTGGCGCATCCTCTTCCCCATTACCTCTTTCTGTTGGGGTACCGCAAGGCTCTGTCTTCGGTCCCCTTCTCTTCTCAATCTACATGTCCTCATTAGGTTCCTTAATAAAGTCCCATGGGTTTCACTATCATTTGTATGCCGACGATACCCAAATCTACCTCTCTGCACCAGAACTATCTTCTTCCCTACTAGCCCGTGTCACTAACTGTCTTTCTCATATCTCATCTTGGATGTCCTCTCACTACCTCAAGCTAAATCTCTCCAAAACTGAGCTACTTATTTTCCACCCTTCTTCCAAAATCTCCACCCCCCCATGTCTCTATAACTGTTGATAACTCCATCATTACCCCAACCTCACATACCCGATGTCTAGGGGTCACACTTGACTCAGATCTTTCTTTCACTTCTCACATTCAGACCTTGACTAAAGCCTGCCGCTTCCACCTTAAAAACATCGCTAAAATTAGACATTTCCTTACACAAGACACAACTAAGATTTTAATCCACTCTCTCATCCTTTCCCACCTCAACTACTGCTACTCCATCCTCTCTGGTCTCCCTAGCTGCCGCCTAGCTCCTTTACAATCCATAATGAATGCCCCTGCCAGTCTCATCTTCCTTACATGTCACTCTTCATCTGCCGCACCTCTTTGCCAATCCCTTCACTGACTTCCTCTTGCCTCCAGGATTGAACACAAAATTCTCACTCTGACACACAAATCCCTCAATTATATTGCTCCCTTTTACATCTAAGAACTTGTCTCCAGATACCCTCCCTCCCATCCCCTTCACTTTGCTCATGATCTCCTACTCTCCTTCTCTCTTGTTATGTCCTCACATTCCCGTTTACAAGATTTCTCCAGATGAGTTCCCATCTTATGGAACTCTCTGCCTTGCTCCACAAGACTCTCCCCTAGTTTTAAATCTTCAAGTGCTCCCTGAAGACTCTGCTATTCATGGATGCATTCAACTTACACAAACTTTCCTATCTCCACTGCTATCCTTTTAAACCCCATAGCATGTAAGACTATGAGCCCAGCTGTTTATAGTCCTTCTTCATAAGAGCCAACTACAACAGTGCAACTCTCGGCAGGACCCTCTACCCATTTGATCCCTGTAATTGTTTTTTATATACCACCTATGTTCATAGTGCTGTGGCACCTGCTGGTGCTCTACAAATACCTGATAATAATAGTAGTATAATTATACCATTTTAAATCTGATAGCCGAAGTCGATTTCAGGAACAGCTTATGCTCATTTTGTTCTGTTTTGACACTGTTCATGAGTTCTACACCATTTAATAATTGTTAATGCTTAGAAAACCCCAGTTTATCCTCAAACTAATCCTATGGAAGATGGTACACAAATTTAAGTAGGTGGCCAGTCTCTACAATAATATTTTATGATTTAAAAAACGATTTACCTCTATTGCGCAGTTACAATGATCTATGTCCTTTACTAATTGCCTTTATTTAATCAAAGTTTATTACTCTCTTATTACTGCCGATGGTTCTATGTTATATTTCAGTTTATGGGTCCAAACTACAATGCTAATATTATTATTTGAAAGATACAAGTGATGTTAACCCTTTGAGTGCTAAGTACTTTCCCACCTGGGTGCAAAGCCTATTTTAAGGGTTTTTCTATTTTTTTAAATATATTTTTAACTTTTTTTTCATATCCCCATTGTTGGAAAGGTTAGGCAATTACCTTTCCAAGAGTGGGTCCTTGGGGTCAGTAGCTGCTTATATGACTGTGATACAGGCTGTGATACAGGCTTCTAAGCAGCATACCCCCTTTTCCTATACTTAATATTGTTATTTTTAAATAAAGTTGTGCGGTGATGTCATCACGTCATTGCATGTGACGTCACCACGCATAACATGAAGCCCCTGCAATGCCTGTTACTATACAGGCCTGATCACCGGGGTAGGAGTGGGTGGGAGCCCGCAGATCTCCCTCAAGGTGTGAGAGTGCTAGCAACGGCTCTGAGCAGCAGAGTTGGAAACTCTGCAATGGCTCTGAGCCATCGTTAGCACTGAAAGGGTTAAAACACATGTTTTCATTTTTTTTTTTTTCTTTTTTTTTTTTAAAAGAGGTTTAGTATCTGAGACCCAAATGTGCTCACCTTAGTCTTAAATGACCACCTATAGCTTTATTATTTTCCATCCATTTCTGAAGGTCCAAGTGTAGCCTCTTGTTTCATTTGAGAGGTCTCTAGATGGCATACTCCTTTTATATTATTCACAGGATAAGTGTATTACCCTATGTGACCTTTCCATAATTCCATTTTGTTGCTTGTACCCATTGTATACTCAACATTACTTCATTTGATATACAAACTACTCTTGTAATGGTGTATGAACCTCAATAAAAATATAAAATATAAAAAAAACTTCAAATATATGAAGGGACTTAATAAAGTGGAAGCTGAAAGCATTTTCTGCAAACAAAAATAAAAAAATACCAAAACAAGGGGTCATAATCTTTGGTTAGAGTGTAGCAGGTTCAGGAACAATGTGAAGAACTATTTTTTTATAGAAAGGTTTGTGGATTCCTGGAATACACTTCCAATAGAGGTGGTAAACACAGGGACTCTAAAATAAAATGCCTGGGACCTGAATAAGGCTATCCTAAGAAAACAGTAACATGTAATATGGGTAGACTTAATGAGCCTTTTAGGTCTTAATCGGCCATAAAATTATATATTTCTGTGTTTCTATGAGACTTTTTTAGGTCAGTATGTATTATAATATATTACTATACCTCTAATGTGTTTACTATAAGGCTAAGATATGCCTGAGTGTGGTGTATGCAATCTTATTGTAATGTTTAAATCAAGTATACCTGTTGGGATTATTGAAAAACGCCATATACTCAGAGCTACAGTGATTCTGAGAAATTTGTAGTTTTATGTCCCTTTAATATATTGAAAAAATGTACACTTTTTAAATTTAACTACAAGATGTTTATTGTCACTTTAATATTATTTATTTCAGGTAGTATACTTTCAGTCATGTAATATCAGAAATATATATATATATATATATATATATATATATATATATATATATATATATATATATAAAAATACCGTCCAATGTACTGTGTCATCTGCCTGCAGAACAAATGCACTCACAGGACTTTTTTAAGGAGAAAAAACAACACTTTCTTTAATGTAACGTTTTCAAGGATTTCTTCCCCTTCATCAGCATAACAAAAGGTGTTAAAACATTCAAACTTACATATTTGTGTAATCAACAAATACCTAATACCTGTGTCCACTCAGTGAAAATCGCGGCAAACTTCTGTGTGGAACGCATAACTTGCGTTCCATCTGTGTAAAACCGGAAGTGTTAATCTGTTATACTACCAGTTTATTTAAATCATGTTATGTATACTAATATTTATCAAAAATATATGTGCTCAACAAATACTGTGTGCTCAAAAATTAGGGTTTTCCATTTTTCTAAAATATGATTTCTCCTTAAGAACGTTACCTTATTGAACTTATAGGTTAGTGCTCATATCGTATGTGTTTACTAATCCTTGTTCAAGTGCATATTTTTAACCTGATTGTAACACCTGATCAGGTATAGTATACGTTCTATTTACAATGTCACTTACATATAACTATATTTTATCCCCATCTGAGTACACATTCGCTGGATACTAAGTCTGTATTGCGATATCGGTCCCGGCTCTTATGTTTGTTGTCTTGGTTGGCTTAGTAACCGTGACTTGCCGGAACTACTTGGCATAGGGATCTACTTATATATTCATATGTATTCATGTGAATAGCCTGTTTTAATGTATAAATGATTTATATCAGTGTAGTCCCGTATATGGCTTAATATAGTAGCGCTAAGGTATATGTACAAAGTGGCAACTATAGTATGGTCCCAGATTAACCCACACACAGTTAAAATCATACAGATATTCATCCTATGTATTATCAATACTGACATTAATTTTTATGCCAATATGCTACCAAGTACTATGCATTACTACATAGTCTACTATCATCTACTTCAAGTTACCATTTTTACATGTTCAAAACCAGTATTTTACTGAACATCACACTAGCTATTGCATTTCTTGGGAATAGCTGTTAAAGCTCATATTACTTATATATTTTTATCCTAGAGAGATTTATAACATGTTAGACATTCTTATTCCTACACATAGAGTCCCTGTATTTGTATAATGACCTTCAATGGTGTTCCATGTAGGGCCCTTGTGGTCATTCCACGCTGTTCCACCTAGTATAGGGCACTGTTGATATACTGTTATTAGCCGTATGCTACTTATTAATATGTACATAGTCCACCATGATCCATGAATTCGCCATTTTCTGATCCCTCCTGTAAGGTGTTATACCAATGCCTTTGTCCTTATGTAGGAGCAATATCAGCCGTTATATGGCTCAGTGTTTAGATACAGGAGAGGTTTTGGGGCAGGGTAACTCGCCTTAGTGGGCTTCTTGTTCAACAAGTGGTGGGTGACACCTCCGTGTCTCCCTCCTACTCGGTATTTTGGTATGTGCTAGAAAGTCCACCCCCTCAGGGGACAGGCTGTCAGCAGCACCAAATATACAAGAATTAACCACTGGCTGTACCTTATATTGTATCTCCAATCTAAATAAGCGCTTTATAATCCGGCGGTGAATTGAGGCCCCCTGGGGCTATGGTGCCCAGTCTGTACATCCATTCTGTTTCTCGCCTTGTTTCGAAATGGGACATGAATATATTGGCGTAAGATGGGCCATATTAGACCCCATCGCCATTCCTGCTACCTGAAGGTAGAATTTTATCTCAAATCGAAAATAATTTCGGGTAAAGCAGAACTCCAAGAGGGTCAGCAAGTATTCCACTGGTGGTCCTTCATATTGCGTACCCTCTATAAGATGGGTTCTGACAGCATTTATTCCAGTGTCATGTGGGATAATGGTGTAGAGACTGTTGACATCCACAATAGGTTGTAGGAGAATGTCAATCAATTGGGCAACTGGTTGTGTTAGTGACTGCACCGCTGACACTATGAGGCGGCCTGGAGGTTGATGTAATTTTTTATGTATTTTTGGAGTTGTGTACAGGATAGGAACCTTTGGGTATTGGGTGACACAAAATTCATAGATATACCAAAGACACAAAGTGAGAAAACCTAATACCCAACAAGAATTAAACAACGTCCCATCTCAAAATGTACTGCACAGAACAGGAGCAATTTAAGCAAACAGTCTCAGGTAGTGGACAGATGTCGAAATAAAGTTCAGGCAATAAGGTAGTGGTGCGTGATGCAGGAAATGCAGATATATAGATAGAATGATACAGTCTCACCTCTGTTATGTGTATTTCGGTTCACACTGTATTCCGCTCTTTCTCCTTTTATGATCACAGAATACCGCTGAGCTTTTGCACACTCGTCCCCACCAGGGGGGGGGGGAAGGCGTATACAGTGCTGTATCAGTTGTACTCCACAAACCGTTCCATCGATCTTTACACTCACTTGCCGCTTGCCGAGTGTTCAGCAGATTCACTCCTTCTGAGGATCAGAGGCCTACCGCCCACCAGGGGGCGTGTCCAGAACTCTGCCGGACAATACTCCAATCCAAGTGCTCGACTGCTTTCGTCACACCTGTTGTCCACCAATCCCGGGACCGCAGTCTGGAACCATAGGAATCCTCCGCTCAGATAGTCGAAACCTTCGTACCAAAACGGCTTCTCACATGTGTGGTAATAGGATATCCCAGTTGCCGTGTGTATAATACAGACCAAAACAGTTCCAGTAATTGCTCCCAGATAAGCAGAGGAGTGGACGAGGCAGGGAACTAACGCTCTCCAGGCTAAAGTATAAAGTCCACCAAAGAAAACAATTGAGAGCGCTAGTATAAAATAAAATATAACCTTTATTTGGTATATATAAAATAAAGTAGGACAACACAGTGTCAAAAGAGACAATATGGGGCACCTCTGGCTGGCAGGCTTACGCGTTTCGGCATAGCCGTAATCATAGCATACTGAAGCCAGCCACAGGTGTTCCTTATGTACATAAGTAAGAACAACCTCATTGGCTAAAAACATATTGAGAAACAACACGCCCTGAGTTTATTTTAACCCCATATATACTGGTTGTGAACAAAAGATGACAGAGCAACAAGAGGTCATGAGTCCATTTTTTGTACATTTTTCTTTCCCGGTATTAACAAATAAATGAAGAATTATATCATATTTAAATACTATTATCTGCAGTGTATTTGTTTAACCTGGGCATTCTTTAACAAAAACCATGGTCTACAATCAACATGATATAAATTATGAATTAAAAGTCTAACAATTAGCAAAGAGTTATTTAACTTTCAAAAATGCTTACGTCCTGAATTTGTGATTGTATCACATACATGAGAGTAAGGGCCACTTTTTCAGGCTTCTGATAACCTGTTACACAACTATGCGTTCATGTATGACGCTTAATAGTTTAGACCCACTCTCTGTGACAAAAAAACAAAACACAAAAACAAAATAAGTTGAAAAGTTACCTCTATGCATTGATGTATGAAATATACAAATATATATAGAGACACAATCCCCTATTTTCTTAATCCGTAGAATTACATATTGTTTGGAAAATCTAAGAGGACCTATATTCTAAGAAATGGAGTAATTAGTGATTATATCTCTAGATCGAAACTGTAATATGTACATATATACAAATAAGTGTAATGTTTTAGATGATTGTTTGTTTTGTATAGATAGCAGTAAGAATAACCTTGAGGAATATAATTGTAGGCATAACAAGGAATAATACATTCAATCCTATTCCCAGTAATTTATAAGATCAAACTCAGAGTTCAATCCTTTTGGGACTCTGGTTTCCATCTTAAAGATCCACAGCATCTCTCTTTTAGAGAGTGCTACTTCACGATCACCCCCCTCTTCTCGGTCTAGGTACCATATCAATAGGTTGCCAAGAAAAGCAAGTCAGATCTTGTTCGTGGATTTGTGCGAAATGATGTACTATAGGAGTAGTAGCCTTGCCCACTCTAATGGTGGACAGGTGCTTTCTAATCCTACTTCTGATGTCCCTAGTGGTGAGCCCAATGTATTGTTTTCCACATCTAGTGCAGGTAATGCAATAGATCACGAAGGTAGATGTACAATTTAGGCAGAAATTTATATCATAAGAGATACCAGTCACAGTGGAGCAAAATTGTTCCGACACAGTCAGATATTCACATGCCCCACATCTAGAACTACCACATCTGTAGGACCCTTTGCTGGTTAACCAAGCACTTCCTTGTGAAATGGATTTTGGTAGGACAGTTGGAGACAAGATATTTCCTAGAGTTTTATTGCGTCTATAGGAACATCTAAGTCCTCCTTTTACGCATTGTATTAGTCTGTCATCTGCCACCAGCATATTAAAATGATGTTTTACAATATTACAGACCTCTTCATACTGGTCGCTGTAGTCTGTCACAAAGGTTACCCCTTTCATGGGGTCCTTAGTTTTCCGATCCTTTTCTTTTAAAAGATCTTGTCTGTTCAGATTCCCAACTTCTCTCTGGGCCCTATTGACCACCTTTTTTGGATAGCCTCTCTGTAGGAGGCGCTTTTTAACTTCCATCATCTGTTTCTCACCTTCTCTGGTGTCAGAGCAATTACGTTTTGCCCTCATAAGTTGACCTTTCGCTATGCCATACGGGACATGCTTGGGGTGGCAGCTCTTGGCATGCAACAAAGAGTTGCCTGAGATTGGTTTTCTGTACAGACATGTTTTTACTGAGCCCTGAGGGCTACCACTTAAAACTACATCCAGATAGTTGATCTGAGTCTGTTGAATCTCACTCGTAAATTTAAGGCCTATGTCATTGACATTCAGCCCTTCAATGAATGTTTTTAGGACATCATATTCACCGTGCCATATGACAATCAGATCGTCGATAAAACGACGATAGAAAGCAATACAATTGCGTGATGGGTTCCTATCTCCAAAGATGTGGGACAGCTCCCACCAACCCATGAAGAGGTTGGCATAGGAGGGGGCAAACTTAGCCCCCATCGCCGTCCCACATCTTTGGAGATAAAAGACACCCTGAAACTCAAAAAAGTTGTGAGTTAATAAAAACTCAGTCACCTGCAAAATATATTGTTGGAAATCTGTCGTGAAAGAGGACCAATTTTTTAGAAAAAATGATACAGCTTCCAATCCTTTAGAATGTGGAATGGTGGAATACAGTGCTGTAACATCTATGGTTGCCCATAGATGTGCCCCTTCCTGCCATTTAATGTCCTGTACCAAATTCATTAAATGCTTGGTATCTTTGAGAAAACTGGGGAGTGATTCCACAAATGGATGTAGGATCATATCCAACCATTGGGACAGATGTTCAAAAAGGGACCCTATACCACTTACGATTGGACGTCCTTTGACATCCTGTAGGGACTTGTGCACTTTTGGGAGGTGATGGAAAACAGGAGTAACCGGATGTTCAACGTATAAGTATGACATAGTCTCTTTATCAATAAAGCCATTTTCCATCCCTTCATCCAAAAGGTGCAATAGTTCTCTCTGAAATCGAAAGGTTGGATCGGTCGGTAGCACTGAATAGCAGCAATCATCATTTAGTTGACGCAATGCTTCGTTTATATAATCAATTCTATTCAGTACTACCACCGAGCCGCCTTTGTCCGCATTTTTCACCACAATATTCTGGTTATTAGCCAGAGAGGAAAGGGCTTCCCTTTCAGCTCTGCCCAAATTATCAGGTCTCTGTTTTGGAGACTTCGATAGTGTTCTTAAATCACTCTCCACTCTTTTATAGAAGTTTTCAATAACTGTTCCCCTACTGTGTATGGGGTAAAATTTAGAAGGCGATTTAAGACTTTTCACTTTATTTGTGCTGAGTCTGGCCCCTGGCTGATCGCCTTCTATAAAAAGAGTGTTGAGTGAAACCAAATCACAAAAGTCAGGAAACGAAAGGTCAGTGTTGAGATTAGTGGTAACCCACTTTACACCCCGACTTTCGTCTGGTGGTGTTTCATCTCCACCTGAAAAATGACCTTTCAATGTAACATTGCGAATTAGACGATTTACATCAATTACAGTTTTAAAGAGATTGAAACTTGTAGATGGCACAAATCCCAGTCCCAGGCTCAGTACATATATCTGAGTCTCAGACAAAGTTTCATCTGAAAGATTAATTACACATGTTACTTGTACTTCGTTTCCTTCCTTGTCTCTCTCAGTTTGTACCCTCTTTTTGCCTGTCCCATAGCCCCTCCCCTGTCGGGGTTGCTCTGGGGCAAGGAAAAAACCTGCTGTACTTGTTCATGTCCAATATCAGGGTTAGCGGGTAAAGCTGACCTCATGGCATTAGCCATGGTATTAGCCACAATTACATCTCTTTGGGATACTGCTGGCTCACTGGCTTTATACTTAGTGTTAGTTTCCCTTTGTTTTATTGCAGGATCTACCTCTGATGTTCTATTGTATGTGGGTGCACTGTATGCTATTCCCTCAGTTTGTTTATGTTTAAGGATTCCTTTCTGTGGTATAAGCTCATCCCCACTAGTACTGTCCCCTGATTCTGCCTCGGTGTCTGAAAAGGTTACTTGTGACTGTCTTCTCCCTCTTCTATTTCGTCTTCCCCTATTGCGGTTCTGTTGCCTACGAACTTGTGTACGTCTAGATCTATTCCACACATACACTGAATCAGTGTCATAGTCAGTCTGATCTCGGATATATTTATTGTGTTTAGTGTTAATAATAGTTCTTTTTGCTTCTGCTATAGTGTCTCGTAATACAGTATCAAATCGACCATAATCTACATCCTCTTTTCTAGAGTTAAGTTCCATTTGTATCTCACATATGTTATCTCTAACAGTAGACAATAATTTTGATTTATAATCACATAGTAGTATCATAAGCCTCACAGAACATTCCGTTAATATTGAGTTCCAAGCTTTTATGAAATCAGTATCATTGGTATCAAAAGTTGGGTACTTATTTACCCTTAACCCCCTTGGGACAATACATAATTCAACATATTTATTCATAGACCAAATGTCCCATTGAAGTTTTATTTCCCTGATTTTTAGCTTCTCCATATCGTCAAAAAGTTCTCCTAGTGAGGAATAGGCTTTATCCGTTGAAAAAATTCTTGATAGCTCTTCATGGGTTGGTGGGAGCTGTCCCACATCTTTGGAGATAGGAACCCATCACGCAATTGTATTGCTTTCTATCGTCGTTTTATCGACGATCTGATTGTCATATGGCACGGTGAATATGATGTCCTAAAAACATTCATTGAAGGGCTGAATGTCAATGACATAGGCCTTAAATTTACGAGTGAGATTCAACAGACTCAGATCAACTATCTGGATGTAGTTTTAAGTGGTAGCCCTCAGGGCTCAGTAAAAACATGTCTGTACAGAAAACCAATCTCAGGCAACTCTTTGTTGCATGCCAAGAGCTGCCACCCCAAGCATGTCCCGTATGGCATAGCGAAAGGTCAACTTATGAGGGCAAAACGTAATTGCTCTGACACCAGAGAAGGTGAGAAACAGATGATGGAAGTTAAAAAGCGCCTCCTACAGAGAGGCTATCCAAAAAAGGTGGTCAATAGGGCCCAGAGAGAAGTTGGGAATCTGAACAGACAAGATCTTTTAAAAGAAAAGGATCGGAAAACTAAGGACCCCATGAAAGGGGTAACCTTTGTGACAGACTACAGCGACCAGTATGAAGAGGTCTGTAATATTGTAAAACATCATTTTAATATGCTGGTGGCAGATGACAGACTAATACAATGCGTAAAAGGAGGACTTAGATGTTCCTATAGACGCAATAAAACTCTAGGAAATATCTTGTCTCCAACTGTCCTACCAAAATCCATTTCACAAGGAAGTGCTTGGTTAACCAGCAAAGGGTCCTACAGATGTGGTAGTTCTAGATGTGGGGCATGTGAATATCTGACTGTGTCGGAACAATTTTGCTCCACTGTGACTGGTATCTCTTATGATATAAATTTCTGCCTAAATTGTACATCTACCTTCGTGATCTATTGCATTACCTGCACTAGATGTGGAAAACAATACATTGGGCTCACCACTAGGGACATCAGAAGTAGGATTAGAAAGCACCTGTCCACCATTAGAGTGGGCAAGGCTACTACTCCTATAGTACATCATTTCGCACAAATCCACGAACAAGATCTGACTTGCTTTTCTTGGCAACCTATTGATATGGTACCTAGACCGAGAAGAGGGGGTGATCGTGAAGTAGCACTCTCTAAAAGAGAGATGCTGTGGATCTTTAAGATGGAAACCAGAGTCCCAAAAGGATTGAACTCTGAGTTTGATCTTATAAATTACTGGGAATAGGATTGAATGTATTATTCCTTGTTATGCCTACAATTATATTCCTCAAGGTTATTCTTACTGCTATCTATACAAAACAAACAATCATCTAAAACATTACACTTATTTGTATATATGTACATATTACAGTTTCGATCTAGAGATATAATCACTAATTACTCCATCTCTTAGAATATAGGTCCTCTTAGATTTTCCAAACAATATGTAATTCTACGGATTAAGAAAATAGGGGATTGTGTCTCTATATATATTTGTATATTTCATACATCAATGCATAGAGGTAACTTTTCAACTTATTTTGTTTTTGTGTTTTGTTTTTTTGTCACAGAGAGTGGGTCTAAACTATTAAGCGTCATACATGAACGCATAGTTGTGTAACAGGTTATCAGAAGCCTGAAAAAGTGGCCCTTACTCTCATGTATGTGATACAATCACAAATTCAGGACGTAAGCATTTTTGAAAGTTAAATAACTCTTTGCTAATTGTTAGACTTTTAATTCATAATTTATATCATGTTGATTGTAGACCATGGTTTTTGTTAAAGAATGCCCAGGTTAAACAAATACACTGCAGATAATAGTATTTAAATATGATATAATTCTTCATTTATTTGTTAATACCGGGAAAGAAAAATGTACAAAAAATGGACTCATGACCTCTTGTTGCTCTGTCATCTTTTGTTCACAACCAGTATATATGGGGTTAAAATAAACTCAGGGCGTGTTGTTTCTCAATATGTTTTTAGCCAATGAGGTTGTTCTTACTTATGTACATAAGGAACACCTGTGGCTGGCTTCAGTATGCTATGATTACGGCTATGCCGAAACGCGTAAGCCTGCCAGCCAGAGGTGCCCCATATTGTCTCTTTTGACACTGTGTTGTCCTACTTTATTTTATATATACCAAATAAAGGTTATATTTTATTTTATACTAGCGCTCTCAATTGTTTTCTTTGGTGGACAAAATTCATAGATAGTGTCAGAGAGTATGCTTATCCTGTAGTGTCTTAATGGCTACTTTTTCTATGTTGGATAGATTGTGTTTCCATGCCCTACTTGTCCTCTCTTGTTCCATGTCTTGTGTAACTAGCATCATGTATGTCTTGGTACTCGCACTACTATTCTGGGGCTCAAATGTACTGGATTTCCTAAACTTATGCAAGGGATTGTGTATATCCTCCCTCTGTGGTGTAATTTGGAAATATTCTTTAATTTTCATGTTTCTATTGAGCTTGTAGATGCCCATCTTCAGGTAAATTTCAGATATAGTGTGAGTGGGTACAAAGGATAATCCTTTGTTTAAAATGAGTTGTTCAGCTGGAGTTAGAGTATGTTTGCTTAAATTGACCACTATATCCTCCGCCTGTAACGGCGTGTTGGTCTGTTTCTGCCCCCCCGCCCTCCTGATGTGTGGTCTGTGCCTCCTCCCTCCCCTCTTGATCGTGTAGTTACCCCTAAAAAATGTTCAGGTATGGAGTGTCCTCTACCTGAATATGGGGCATGGTGTGAGGTTTGTGAGGTGTATGTATCAGGTGGTGTATGGTTTATACGTAGGGTACTTGTGTCAGTGTCTGATGTCTCTGCTCCACTGGTATCAATAGTATGGAATTGTACCCTCCTAGGTCTATGCGGTCTCCTAACTCTACCTTCATTTGTATTATATTGTATACTCTTCCATGTGTATAGTCAGAGTTAACTGTGTATAATTTTCTGTTCCTAAAGACCAATAACTCTGATCTATTTTTTTCTATTTGCTGTTTTAGTTTAAGTAGCCAATTTTCTTGTTGATCTCTGGTTAACTATTTCCATCCTAACTCTGGTCAGAATAGTAGTTACTTCTTCCACAACAAGTAATATTAAGTCTAGAGAACATTTTTTTAATATATGGCACCACTTTTTTCTGAATTCTGGATTCTCTCTTCCTATTGTGGGGATATTTTTTACCCTAAACCCCCTAGGGATGTGATTTAATCTATGATTTTCTGATAAGTAGCTACCATGTAACATAAGATCTATTTCACATTTTTTTAATTTTAACAGATTATAGTATACATTTACAAGGGTCTCACCAGCTGTTCTATTGATGGGTGCAAATAAGATTCTGGCCGCATCATTATGTGTATATGTCACCATGCCAATCTGTGCTCCTAGTGCCTGCACTCCCGGATCATCTGCGATATCCGTTGTGGTCACTCCTGTCAGGGGGAGGTCAGAGATAGGAGGAAACACAGGTTCCATTGTAGTGGGTTGGTGTCAGCTCTGTATGGATCAATTTGGTTCAGGTCTGGGATAAGGGTCTCTCCAGTACTTCCCACACTATCCTATTGCAATATATGAGAGTGCCAGAAAAAATGCACAAACTTGTTGTAGTATAGTAGTCACTGAGTATGTCCACTGTAGGTTCCAGGGGGTACACTAGTATAAATCACATAAATACCGTCCAATGTACTGTGTCACCCTCCCAGGGACATCTGTCTGGGTGCAGAAATGAAATAAATACTCCTTGCAGAACAAATGCACTCACAGGACTTTTTTAAGGTGAAAAAACAAAGCTTTCTTTAATGTAACGTTTTCAGGGATTTCTTCCCCTTCATCAGCATAACAAAAGGTGTTAAAACATTCAAACTTATATACATATATGTGCAATCAACAAATAACTAATACCTGTATCCACTCAGTGAAAATCGCGGCAAACTTCTGTGTGGAACGCATAACTTGCTTTCCATCTGTGTAAAACTGGAAGTGTTAATCTGTGATACTACCAGTTTATTTAAATCATGTTATGTATACTAATATATATCAAAAATATTTGTGCTCAACAAATACTGTGTGCTCAAAAATTAGGGTTTTCCGTTTTTCTAAAATATGATTTCTCCTTAAAGGGACACTGTACCCAAAAAATTCTTTCGTGATTCAGATTGAGCATGCAATTTTAAGCAACTTTCTAATTTACTTCTATTATCAAATTTTCTTCATTCTCTTGGTATCTTTATTTGAAATGCAAGAATGTAAGTTTAGATGCCGGCCCATTTTTGGTGAACAACCTGGGTTGTCCTTGCTGATTGGTGGATAAATTCATCCACCATTAAAAAAGTGCTATCCAGAGTACTGAAACTAGAAAAAAAAGCTTAGATGCCTTCTTTTTCAAATAATGATAGCAAGAGAATAAAGAAAAATTAATAATAGGAGTAAATTAGAAAATTGCTTAAAATTGCATGCTCTTTCTGAATTACAAAAAAAATTTGGGTTCAGTGTCCCTTTAAGAGCGTTACCTTATTGAACTTATAGGTTAGTGCTCATATCGTATGTGTTTACTAATCCTTGTTCAAGTGCATATTTTTAACCTGATCGTAACACCTGATCAGGTATAGTGTACATGCTATTTACAATGTAACTTACATATAACTATATTTGATCGCCATCTGAGTACACATTCGCTTGATACTAAGGACCCTAGTTATCAAGCCGTCAACCTCAAATACGCTGGAATTCCGCAGCGTATTTGTGGCGAGGCTGATTCGCCTAAGTTATCAAGCCCTACACACCGGCAAAAGTAGAATTTAGTGACGTAAGCTTCGATCCGCCGGACTCAGTCCGACACAGATCGATTCTTACGTCACTCCAGATGTTCCGCACACAAGTTCGGCACAATCTGACTACTTTTGCTAGTTATCGAAAAACTAGCAGGTACGCTCGACACTTTTCTGGCCCAGCATACCTGGAGGCGGCGTAACCCACAGGAATCAATGGGAGTCTGACCATAGCGAAAGTTCATGTTCGCTGCTGCCAGATAGCCCATTGATTCCTATGGGAGATGTCTACACCTAACACCCTAACATGTACCCTGAGTCTAAACACCCCTAATCTGTCCCCCCCCCTACACTGCCGCAACTATAATAAAATTATTAACCCCTAAACCTAAGTCTAACCCTAACCCTAACACCCCCCTAACTTAAATATTAATTAAATACATCTAAATATTATAACTCTTATTAACTAAATTAATCCTATTTAAAACTAAATACTTACCTTTAAAATAAACCCTAATATAGCTACAATATAAATAATAATTATATTGTAGCTATTTTATGATTTATTTTTATTTTACAGGCAAATTTCAATTTATTTAACTAGGTATAATAGCTATTAAATTAACTATTTATTAACTATTTAATAGCTACCTCATTAAAATAAAGAGAAATTTACCTGTAAAATAAAAACTAACCTAAGTTACAATTACACCTAACACTACACTATCATTAAATAAATTATTCCTATTTAAAACTAAATACTTACCTGTAAAATAAACCCTAAGATAGCTACAATGTAATTAATAATTACATTGTAGCTATTTTAGGATTTATATTTATTTTACAGGTAACTTTGTATTTATTTTAGCTAGTTAGAATAGTTATTAAATAGTTATTAACTATTTAATAACTACCTAGCTAAAAGAAATACAAAATTACCTGTAAAATAAATCCTAACCTAAGTTACAATTAAACCAAACACAACACTATCATTAAATTAATTAAATAAATTACCTACAAATAACTACAATTAAATACAATTAAATAAACTAACTAAAGTACAAAAAATAAAAAAAATAAGTTACAAACATTTAAAAAATATTACAACAATTTTAAGATACTTACACCTAATCTAAGCCCCCTAATAAAATAACAAAGCCCCCCAAAATAAAAAAATGCCCTACCCTATTCTACATTCAAAAGTTAACAGCTCTATTACCTTATCAGCCCTTAAAAGGGCCTTTTGCGGGGCATGCCCCAAAGAATTCAGCTCTTTTGCCTGTAAAAAAAAAAAAAAAAACCCAACATTAAAACCCACCACCCACATACCCCTAATCTAACCCAAACCCCCCTTAAATAAACCTAACACTACCCCCCTGAAGATCATCCTACCTTTAGCCGTTTTCAGCGAGCCGACCACCGATGGAACAGAAGAGGAGATCCGCAGCGGCCGAAGTCTTCATCCAAGGGGCGCTGAAGAAGTCTTCCATCCAACTGAAGTCATCATCCAAGGGGCGCTGAAGAAGTCTTCCATCCGATTGAAGTCATCATCCAGGCGGCGTCTTCAATCTTCATCCATCCGGAGCGGAGCCATCTTCAGACGAGCCGACGCGGAACCATCTTCTTCCACCGACGACTGAATGACGAATGACGGTTCCTTTAAGTGACGTCATCCAAGATGCCGTCCCTTGAATTCCGATTGGCTGATAGGATTCTATCAGCCAATCGGAATTAAGGTAGGAAAAATCTGATTGGCTGATTAAATCAGCCAATCAGATTGAAGTTCAATCGGATTGGCTGATCCAATCAGCCAATCAGATTGAGCTTGCATTCTATTGGCTGATCGGAACAGCCAATAGAATGCGAGCTCAATCCGATTGGCTGATTGGATCAGCCAATCCGATTAAACTTCAATTTGATTGGCTGATTTAATCAGCCAATCAGATTTTTCCTACCTTAATTCCGATTGGCTGATAGAATCCTATCAGCCAATCAGAATTCGAGGTACACCATCTTGGATGACATCACTTAAAGGAACCGTCGGTGGAAGAAGATTGCTCCGCGTCAGCTCATCTGAAGATGGCTACGCTCCACTCCGGATGGATGAAGTTTGAAGAGGCAGCCTGGATGATGACTTCAATCGGATGGAAGACTTCTTCAGCGCCCCTTGGATGATGACTTCAGTCGGATGGAAGACTTCTTTAGCGCCCCTTGGATGAAGACTTTGGCCGCTGCGGATCTCCTCTTCTGTTCCATCTGTGGTCGGCTGGCTGAAAACGGCTAAAGGTAGGATGATCTTCAGGGGGGTAGTGTTAGGTTTATTTAAGGGGGGTTTGGGTTAGATTAGGGGTATGTGGGTGGTGGGTTTTAATGTTGGGGGGTTGTATTTTTTTTTTTACAGGCAAAAGAGCTGAATTCTTTGGGGCATGCCCCGCAAAAGGCCCTTTTAAGGGCTGGTAAGGTAATAGAGCTGTTAACTTTTTAATGTAGAATAGGGTAGGGCATTTTTTTATTTTGGGGGGCTTTGTTATTTTATTATGGGGCTTAGATTAGGTCTAAGTAGCTTAAAATTTTTAATATTTTTTAAATATTTGTAACTTATTTTTTTTATTTTTTGTAACTTAGTTTTTTTTATTTTTTGTACTTTAGTTAGTTTATTTAATTGTATTTAATTGTAGTTATTGGTAGGTAATTTATTTTATTAATTTAATGATAGTGTAGTGTTAGGTTTAATTGTAACTTAGCTTAGGATTTATTTTACAGGTAAATTTGTATTTCTTTTAGCTAGGTAGTTATTAAATAATTACTAACTATTTAATATCTATTCTAACTAGCTAAATGAAATACAAAGTTACCTGTAAAATAAATATAAATCCTAAGATAGCTACAATGTAATTATTAATTACATTGTAGCTATCTTAGGGTTTATTTTACAGGTAAGTATTTAGTTTTAAATAGGAATAATTTATTTAATGATAGTGTAGTTTTAGGTGTAATTGTAACTTAGGTTAGTTTTTATTTTACAGGTAAATTTCTCTTTATTTTAATGAGGTAGCTATTAAATAGTTAATACTTATTTAATAGCTATTGTACCTAGTTAAAATAAATTGATATTTGCCTGTAAAATAAAAATAAATCCTAAGATAGCTACAATATAATTATTATTTATATTGTAGCTATATTAGGGTTTATTGTAAAGGTAAGTATTTAGTTTTAAATAGGATTAATTTAGTTAATAAGAGTTATAATATTTAGATGTATTTAATTAATATTTAAGTTAGGGGGGTGTTAGGGTTAGACTTAGGTTTAGGGGTTAATAATTTTATTATAGTTGCGGCGGTGTAAGAGGGGCAGGATAGGGGTTAATAAATTTATTATAGGTGGCGACGGTGTAGGGGGGGCAGATTAGGGGTTAATATGTTTAATATAGGTGGCGGCGGGGTCTGGGAGCGACGGTTTAGGGATTAAACTATTTATTTAGTTGCGGCGGGGTATGGGATTGGCAGGATAGGGGTTAATAAATTTATTACAGGTGGCGGCGGTATAGGGGGGCAGGATAGGGTTATGTAGGTGGCGGCGGGTCCGGGAGCGGCGGTTTAGGGGTTATTCAGTTATTAGAGTGGCGGTGGGCTCCGGGAGTGGCGGTTTAGGGGTTAATACATTTATAAGAATTGCGGCTGTGTCTAGGAGCAGCGGTTTAGGGGTTAATAAATTTATTTAGTTGCAGGGGGCTCTGGGGGCGCCGATATAGGGGCTAGAACAGTATAGTTAGTTTGGGTGCTTAGTGACAGCTTATCAATAGAGCTGTAAAAAAGCCAAAGAGCAGCGAGATCGGATGAGTGATAACTATCACAGTCCGCTGCTCATGTCTGTATTGCGATATATCTATATATTTATATCTTTATTTAAAATCTAATTCCAGAAACAGAAAAGAAAAATAAGGACCATAACATCTGTACAAGGCATGACTTACAAAGGTATAAAAGGGGATCTGCATAATTAGCTTTGACAGAAAGCAATCAATGTAAACATAATTCATTTTATCATAAATCAAATTCTGCCATAACAGATTAAATTAACCCGGAAATGGATAATTTTCTAAATAAACAAAAGAAAAGTAAATATATCACAAAACAGTGATTTGTTAAATTTGACAGGAACCATGCGAAAATATAGTGTTCACTTGCAATGGTCAAATCCTGTCTTTGTCATTTATATCTAAGCAAAAAATTAAATATTAAAATAAACAAAATAAAGTAAATACAATACCGCAATATGGGGGGGGGGGGGAATTCCCTTTAGCTATACCAAGATTTTTTGCCAATGCGATGGGAAACAATCCAGTTGCAGCTGTTGGAGAAAGAGAGGGGAGGCACGGAAAGGATCTAGAATTTACATTTGAATCTCGATAAGGAGGGACAGTATAACTTTCTCCCACTTTGATAAAAAAGCTTTTAGTTTAGTATCTGAGTATATCAATGGGTCTTGTTGTTCAACTGCCAGTTGGAATAACATGTTTTTAAAGAAGGCAGAAATAGTTGGGGCCTTTTTGTCCTTCCAGGTTTTTAAAATAATTTGTCTTACAACTAAGATTGCCAGATTAATTAAGTATATGTTCTGAAGACTTCTTGGAGTAACCAGGAAGAACACATGTTTAATGTCCAGATTGATTTTGGTAGGGAGAAATCTGTTTAGCCAGATTGTGACTTGCATCCCGAGTTTCTGAAGATTGGGACATAAAAAGAATGCATGAAGTAGATCTGATGCTGGCTTACTACATCTGGAACATAAATTATTACCCTGTGGGTACACTTTTTTTAAGTGATGTAAGATCTATTTAATATTCTTATATGGGCTCCTCTGAAAAAGATTGCCTTGGTGTACTTTGTTACATAAGAAAAACTTCTACTAAAGCATTCAAAATTAAGGCCTGGAATGCCTGTGCGCCATTGATGAAAGAGATCTACCATCTTATCTTCTGTGTCCTGGGATACTGAGTTTGTAGATCATAGAAATGGAGTGATACCCAGAGCTTAAGCGATTAATGACGGTATCAATATCCCCCAAAGACCTGGCAGTCTATGACACAAGATATAGGGGTCGATTTATGAAGCAGCGGATGCTGCTTCTGTCCCACTCCACTTCAGTTCCACCTGAAGCGAAAGTTAAGAAGCAGCGGTATTTAGACCGCTGCTCCTTAACTTGTCTGCCACCTCTGGGGTTGTGGACAGCAATCAGCCCAATCAAATACGATTGGTTTGATTGATATTCCCTGCTAGCGGCCGATTGGCTGCGAATCTGCATGCGATATTGCACCAGCAGTTGCCCAGTTGTAAAACTTGATATTAAGCAGGGCAAGACCACCATCCTTTCTATACTGTGACAATTTGTTAATTGAGATGCTAGGCTTCCTCTTTCCCCATAGAAACTGAGAAAAGATATAATTAAACATTTTAATATCTTGAGCGTGCAAAAAGACTGGAATATTTTGAATTGCGAATAATAATTTAGGGAATATAATCATTTTAATAAGGGCTATTCTAGCCAAAAGAGATAAGGGCAATCTAGTACAATTATTAAATAGAATTGAACATTTTTGCAATAGGGAGAAAAAATTAAGATCATACCATTCAATTTGGTTATTGGATAGAAATATACCTAAATATTTCATTTTTCTGTCAGTGGGCAATTTTAAGCAACTTTCTAATTTATTACTGTTATCAATTTTTCTTCGTTCTCTTGATATCTTTTTTAAAAAAGCAAAAAAAAATGTAAGCTTAGGAGCGGGCCAATTTTAGTGCAGCACCTGGGTAGTGATTGCTGATTAGTGTCTAAATGTAGCCATCCAATCAGCAAGCACTATCCAGGTGCTGAACCAAAAATGAGCCGGCTCCTAAGCTTAAATTCCAGCTTTTTTAAATAAAGATACCAATAGAACGAGGGAAATTTGATAATAAGAGTAAATTAGAAAGTTGCTTAAAATTGCATGCTTTATCTGAATCGTGAAAGTTTAATTTTGACTAGATTATCCTTTTAACAGTAAGCTGTCTCTTTTTTTCACTATCCAATGTAATTCCAATTTTTTAAGATTGATTTTATAGTCCGAAAATTTACTAAGGGGAATGAAAGGTAGCAGAGTCTCCTGTAATGGAGTTAAGGGATGAGCTGACAGGCTAGTGGAAAATCCCAGGGCAGTGTAGTAGCAACAATGTTGCAAGGTGAGGGGAGGTCTTAGGCTTACCTCATATAAGGGATGTTCTGGAACAATCTGGCCTCTTCCACCTGGGATTTTGCAAGGAGAAAGTTTTGCCATTCTTCAAGTGAAAATGTCTAGGTCCAGGAGAAGTGCTGCGGTGCCCATTCGCTTCAGGGAGTCCCTTGGGAGATCCTTGAGGAGTGCACCTGTAATTGAAGAGGAAGATGAGGATGTGGTGCCACCAACTCCGGAAAAAACAAGGCCAGTATCATCTGCTTTGATTCCTAATGTTGTGGTGATTAACCCCCCAGCCCCTGAGCTTGCACCCGCCGGGCCCGGTACTGTTATAGTTGCGGGACAGGCAAGTGCAGTGAGCGCTGGCCCATCCGGCCTGGACATGGCTTTGGAGGCAGGCCTGGGGGCCCTTACGGCCTCCGGAATGTCTCCTGAGGCGGCGGCCATTGTGGGCATGTTTAAGGCCCTCACGGCCGCCGTTCTGCCTCCGGTGGCAGGCTGGGTGGAACCGGGGCCTACCGCCCCTCATCATCCCCCTCATGTGGGCCAGGGGCCTAGCGACCCTCAACAGGCAGGGCCCAGTATTGAAACTCATCCGGCCGGGTCCCTAGGGCCCGGCCCGGATGCCTCATTGGTGGCTCAGTCGGCTGCTGGAGCGGGGCCTGCGGGTCCTCGCCCACTCACCGGACCGCCGCTTTCATTGGTGGCTCAGTCAGAGCCTGCCACTTCCAGTGCAGGCTCCGGTTGCGGCCTTGCGTCCGCCGCGTCCATTTCCGGCCGGTCAGGTGACACGCGTGACGTCACTTCCAGCGCCGCGGTAGTCACACGGCCGGAACCTGGAGCGGAGGGACGCATTCAGGGAGCGCGCAAGAGGCCTAGCCGGGTACACTCCACAGGTGAGGGGGGAGTATCCGGGTGGGCCTGCTCCGCTGCGCGACACTCTGCAGCATCTAGCATTGCGGACAGGGCCAGTCTCTTGCAGAGGGGCCGCGGCGTGCAGAGAGGGAGGCTCAGGGGGTCCAAGGTTACCAGGCAGGCTTATGGGAGAGCTAGAAGCGCATTGCTGGAGCGCCAGTGGTCTAACAGGGGGGGTGCCAGCAGCACTTATGTACCCCAAACCAGGGAGAATGTGCCCGCTGATGGGGCACAGGGCGAGTCGCTATACACAATAACTGCAGGGGTCCAGGGAGGCCAAGGGCTTG
The DNA here is from genome assembly GCF_027579735.1 of Bombina bombina. Classification (NCBI taxonomy): domain Eukaryota; kingdom Metazoa; phylum Chordata; class Amphibia; order Anura; family Bombinatoridae; genus Bombina; species Bombina bombina. The sequence goes on from NC_069504.1 coordinate 417,857,561, forward strand.
TTGCTGCAGGTGCTCAGAGCGTTCACTCAGTCAGGGAACACGTGGTCAGAGAATCCCCCTATGTGGCAGGGCCAGTGATTGAATGGAATGGTGATATGAATGACGAGAGGGCTAGAGGGGTCCCAGATAGGGCCGGTGGCAGTACTTCTACCCCGATTGGTGGCGGCAGGCAAGGGGGACGCATGGCTGGCCTGGATACTCCCCTCTCGTTTGTTTCTCCCCCACAGGACACAATGCCTGCACCGCCGAGGAGAGAGGGCCCGGGTACAACTGGAGTTGGACTATCTGTACAGCCGTCAAGCGAATCGGTGGCAGCAGCACCAGGAATATCTACACCTTCCACATCGGCAGTGGGTGAGAGAAATTTATTTAATTTGTCACGCACCACTGACACCGACTATAGCACTGATTCAGACTCAGATAGTGGGAAGAAATTAGGGCATGTTCAAAATGTTAAAGCTACTGGTGGCTGAGCGTAATCAGGCTAGAGGTTTAGGTAGCATGGAGCAGCCTGTGCTGACAGTGGGGCAAAGCACAGTGGCAATATCCATGGGCAATGCCCAGGGAGGCGAGAGCGCTGCGCAGCTGCAGGACATGTCAGGCAGTGCCAGGAGGGTGGCTTTGCAGGGTGACTCTTATCCTTGCAAGATCCACTGCCTGCATGCACATCTCAAGCCCAAGACGGTACAAAACATTTGCAATCATAAATACGTCAATATGTTCGAGCTGTCCCTAGAGGCGCAGCGAGACAAAGAGCGTAGTGAGGATGGGACTGGGCCAAAAAAGATCCAGCGCCCAGATACATTTGAGGAGTGGAGGAAGTGCTTTAGGGTATTCTCCTCCTGCTACATCGAACAGAGGCCGGAGGCCGCGGTAGATGTAATTAAGTACGCGGAAATAATAGAATGTATCTATAATAGATACGGGGAAGGCATGTGGCGTGCTTATGATAGCGAATTTAGGCGGAAGATGGTCGGTAACCCGGTTTTGAACTTTGGGGTAAAAGACTTGGACCTGTGGTCCCTGCTCATACCGGAAAAGGGGGGGGCAGGAGTTTCTTTGCTGCGGACAGGGCTCCAGAGGCAATCAGCAGGCCCCATCAAGCGGAGAGGCAGGGAGTGCTGGAAGTACAATGAGAAGCAGTGTGACAAAGGAGCCTCCTGTTCCTTTCGGCATGCTTGCATGTACTGCAGCGGTCAACACCCTGGTGTTGAATGTCCGAAGCGGAGGGACGGAGGAGCCTTCCGTGGGGCAAAATCGGGGGGGCTGGACAAAAGAGCTCCAACACCCCTGAAGCTGGACGCCATTAGACCTTGGCTGGCGGCCTACCCAGACAGGGTGTCGGCTGCCAACCTACTAGCGGGTATTAGGAAAGGCTTCAAGATACCAACATTGGGGTTGGTAATGGGGTCCTCGTCGCATAAGAACTTAAAGTCGGCTTATGAAATGCCGGGCGAAGTTATTGCGAAACTGAGCAAAGAAATTGCTCTGGGGAGATTTGCTGGTCCATTTGAACAACCTCCCATCCCTGACCTGGTTATTTCCCCTTTAGGGGTGGTCCCCAAAAAGGAACCAGGGAAGTTCCGCCTGATTCAGCATTTGTCCTATCCGAAAGGGGGTTCCATCAACGACGCAATAGACCCCCTGATAAGCTCGGTGTCTTACCAATCGTTTGACCAGGCATTGGAATTGGTAGTGGCGGCAGGTCCGGGCGCGCTGCTAGCCAAAATGGACATCGAGTCTGCTTTTCGGTTACTCCCCATACACCCAGCATCTTTCAGACTGATGGGGTGTAAATTCGAGGGGAATTATTTTATCGACAAATGCTTGCCCATGGGTTGCTCGCTATCGTGTGCTTATTTTGAAGAGTTTAGCTCATTCTTGCACTGGGCTATCATCACGGCGGCCGGCGGGGGAATAGTCGCTCATTACCTGGACGACTTCCTGCTGGTTGGCGCCGTGAACACACGCGAATGCGATCGACTGATCGCAGTAATGCGAAGGCTAATGTCGAAATTTGGAGTGCCACTAGCTGAGGAAAAAACACAGGGCCCCTGTACAAGACTCACGTACTTGGGGATCAAAATTGACACTGCTGCAAGGCTATGTCGTCTTCCAGCCGATAAGGTGAAAGCAATGCTCTCGGCGGTGCGCAAAGCAAGGGCAGCAAAGAGCATGCCCCTGAGGGAGCTACAGTCAGTGCTAGGCTTACTCAATTTCGCGTGCAAAATTATACCCATGGGTCGCATGTTTAACAGGAGGATGGAAGCTTTAAGTGTCGGTTTCGGAAGACATGTGGGAAGACTTGAAGGTATGGGAGCACTTCCTGCAAGGCTTCAATGGAACACTGCTTTGGCGCGCTCCTAGGGTTTCCAGTCAGACAGTGCACCTGCTGACGGATGCAGCTGGAGCAGCAGGTTATGGTGTCTATTTGGATGGGCAATGGAGGGCCGAGCCATGGCCCCTGTCATGGGTCCAAGTCGGTCTGACAAGGAACTTGACACTTCTGGAGCTCTTTCCCATAGTTGTGGCTATGGAGCTCTGGGGGCCGGCGTTAAAGGATCGTTACATTGTGTTTTGGACAGACAACGCTAGCGTTGTGTTCGCCATAAATAGGTTGTCTGCGTTGTCACCGGTAGTTGTTAGGTACTTGAGTCAGCTAGTGCTGAGGTGCTTGCAATACAATATTCAGTTTTCCGCGAGGCACGTTCCAGGGGTCAACAACACCCTGGCGGACGCACTCTCGAGGTTTCAATGGGAGCAGTTTCGCAGACTGGCCCCTAACGCAGCAGCAGTTGGCTTACCTTGTCCCCACTCTATTTGGCAGTTGGCGGGGCAGGGAGGTCCATAGGGCAACTAGTGACGGCGTCCCTGGCGCCAAATACATGGAGAGCTTATTCACAGCACTGGGGTGAGTGGGTAAGTTACTGTCACGAGCAGGGCGCAGCGCCGGACAGGGTCTCAAGGGATCTGTTCTTGGAGTGGCTGGCAGAGAAACACGGGCAAGGGACTTCGAAAGGCGCTATATCCAATAGAATAGCAGCAATCTCCTTCTTTTGCAATATGTTAGAGTGGCCCAACATCACTAAAGGTTTTCTGGTGAGGCAAGTGATTAAGGGCTGGGGAAGGCTCGAGGGTAGAGCGAAAGATGCGCGCGAACCTGTGACATTCTGTAGGCTAGCCAAGCTGATGGACGCCATCGAGGGCATTTGCGTCGAACCCGGTGAAAGAGAACTGTTTCAGTGCGCATTCTCCTTGGCGTTCTTTGCGGCCCTTAGGCCGGGCGAGCTGGTCGCAACCTCAAAGGATGCGGTTAACGCGGGCATGCAGTTGGCTCATGTCAAACTTGCGGCACTGGGTTGGAAGGGAGAACGCATACAGAAGTTGGGCAGATGGAGGTCCCAATGTTACAAGTCTTACGTGTGCCCTCCAGCTGAGGCGTAGGGGGTAATCGGGGCATGAGTAAGGAAACATGCGTGTTACAGTTGTTCTGGTTGTGTTGTCTCTCTTTAGTCTCTGGTGATTGACTATGTAATCCGTTTTTCAGGTGTGGCTACAGGTCCTTCTCGCATCTGGATAATAGGGCACTCCTACGTGCACTGGGCGGCACTGAGGGCCCATCCTCTTCCTGAGGGGCAGCAGTTGGGGATTCCGACGTCTAAGGCATCAATACGGTGGTTGGGCCGTAGAGGCTTACAGTGGGATGGTTTGCCTGACCTCCTCCAGAATGCTAGACATAGATGGGGACAGCCCCACATCATCCTCCTTCACATGGGGGGAAATGACATAGGGAGTGCACCGGCTTTGGACCTCATCAATGCGATGAGGTCGGATGTCAAGTGGATCTGTACCACGTTCCCAGGGGTTAGGCTAGCATGGTCCAACATAATCCCCCGGCTGCGTTGGAGATATTTTCCCACACCTAGGATAGCATATAGGGTTAGGAAAAAAGTTAATAGGGAGCTGGGTAGAGCAGTACTAGAGGTAGGGGGTTTTGTGGTCCGCCATGAACTGATCTCAGCGGACAAAAAAGGGCTGTATCGCCCGGATGGGGTGCACCTGTCCGATGAAGGGCTGGCGATCTTCCTGGCGGACCTCAAAATGGCTCTGGTTAGTAATATTTAGCGGGTGGCGGCAAGAGCCCGGTTTATGTGGGAGTGCCTGTCTCTTGTGGCGGGAGGTCGTAGCCATCAACAATTGAGGGCGGAGTCTGCAGAGGTGACAGTCAGGCTAATGGGCGGGGGTGATGTCCTCAGGTCGTGACCTGGGGGGCCCCGCCCCACGGGTCTGCTGGCTGAAGATCCTTTAGGACGTCCGCACCTATTAGACGGAATGGGGTGGGGCCACATTTGCAGCCCACCCATGGCATTTGCAATTCCACAACATCTGGCTGCGACCTCTTGTCATATGGAGCTAATAGTATTATTTTACTAGGCCTCGAATGCCGCCACAGGTTAAATATTTGAATGACTTCCGTTGAAGTCAAGTTAGTATTTGTTAATAAATATGACCATCGTTATGGTCTTTAAATCCCAGCTAACTGTGTCGTGTCTTTATTTATAGGTTAAGTAGTTATGTTAAGAGGTTTTTGTAAGGGGTTGGAACTACCAGTTACAGCATCAGCCCTTAGGGGAATGAAAGGTAGCAGAGTCTCCTTTAATGGAGTTAAGGGATGAGCTGACAGGCTAGTGGAAAATCCCAGGGCAGTGTAGTAGCAACAATGTTGCAAGGTGAGGGGAGGTCTTAGGCTTACCTCATATAAGGGATGTTCTGGAACAATCTGGCCTCTTCCATCTGGGATTTTGCAAGGAGAAAGTTTCCCTCCCTCCCAACCCTATTGTTAATGGTTAATAAGTAGTTGCTAATGCAACATCCATGGCGTCATTCAGGCCAATGGCTTCCCGGACGGGTTGCTGGTCCTTTAGATGCGAAAGGCAGGGATGGGGTTAGTTGACCTAGTCTTGGTAAGACCTTAGCCATAATTTATTTGCTTCCTGGATGAGCTTTGCTGCAGGGCTTTGCCATACCAGTGCCTTAGAGGCTGAAGCGCTTCATAACATCCATGTATCTCCTAATGGTCTTTAAATCCCAGCTAACTGTGTCGTGTCTTTATTTATAGGTTAAGTAGTTATGTTAAGAGGTTTTTGTAAGGGGTTGGAACTACCAGTTACAGCATCAGCCCTTAATTAAGAGATTATGTCTAGTAGTCGGTGTATATTTATTTTAGTATTCCCCATATAGAAGAGAATATAGTCTGCGTATAAGGATAGGATAAATCTTTTTTTTCCCAATTAATGTACCCTCTAAGGTTTTCCTGCATAATACAGCTAGGGGTTCTAATGCAATATTGAAAAGAAGCACAGAGAGAGGGCAGCCCTGTCTGGTTCCTTTATATAGAGTAATACTTGGTGAGAGGATTTCATTTATGCTTAATTGTGAGATCAGATTTTGATATATTAGTTTTATAAAACTAGCAAAGCAACCTGTGAAACCAAATTTCTCTAAGGATGTAAATAAACTATCCCATGATATGGAATTGAATGCTTTTTCAGTGTCAATGGTAAGTAGCGCAAAATCATCCTGTATATGTCTTACTTTTAAGTTGGGATGTAAAATGGTCAATTAGCAGCATAGCTAGTCTTATATTTTTCTGTAAAGTCCTATCTGACATAAAACCTGTTTGATCTAAGCATATTATTTCTCCTATGATTAATTTTAATCTTTTAGATAAAATGCTAACTAACATCTTATAATCAGTGTTAAGGAGGGATATTGGTCAGTAGGAATCCATAGACTTTGTTTTTTAAGAATGAGTACTACATTAGATGCAGTAAAATATCCAGATGGATTGATTCCTTGGATAAAGTAATTATTATAGAGGCTGACATCGAGAGGAAAGATTTGCTCCTCTAAGACTTTATAGAATTCAGATGGTATTTGATCTGGACCTGGAGCCTTACCATTGGCTGAATTATGAATAGCCTGTATAACTTCTTCCAGCATAATATCACTATTTAGTGTTGATACTTGCTCTGGCCATAGCTAAGGTAGCTTAATTCTTCCCCAGATTTTCTTTAGCTTCAATATTAATAGTATCAAATGTATATACTGTAAGTTCTCGAAGAACCTATAAAATTGGTTCAAAATATCTTTAGACAGGTTGTAGCTTGACCCATTAACTGTGATTGCTCCAATATAGTTATTTTTTTTTTCCTGCTCTTAGCTAAGTTAGCCAGAAATTTTTCAGATTTTGATTTATACCTGTTAAATGTTGCACTATTTTTATTTTGAAAATATTATTTAATGTAAAAACACTATGGCCTAGATTTGGAGTTTTGTCGGTAAGGACCCGCGTAGCTAACGCCGGCTTTTTTCTGGCCGCACCATAAAAATATCTCTGGTATTGAGAGTTCACATAAAGGCTGCGTTAGGCTCCAAAAAAGGAGCGTAGAGCATTTTTAACGCAACTTGCTCTTGCACGATTCCCCCATAGGAAACAATGGGGCTGTTTGAGCTGAAAAAAAACCTAACACCTGCAAAAAAGCTGCGTTCAGCTCCTAACGCAGCCCCATTGTTTGCTATGCGTTAACACTTCCTACGCCTGCACCTAACACTCTAACATGTACCCCGAGTCTAAACACCCCTAACCTTACACTTATTAACCCCTATTCTGCCGCCCCCGCTATCGCTGACCCCTGCATATTTTTTTTAACCCCTAATCTGCCGCTCCGTAAACCGCCGCTACTTACATTATCCCTATGTACCCCTAATCTGCTGCCCCTAACACCGCCGACCCCTATATTATATTTATTAACCCCTAATCTGCTCCCCACAACGTCGCCTCCACCTGCCTACACTTATTAACCCCTAATCTGCCGACCGGAGCTCACCGCTATTCTAATAAATGTATTAACCCCTAAAGCTAAGTCTAACCCTAACACTAACACCCCCCTAAGTTAAATATAATTTTAATCTAACAAAATTAATTAACTCTTATTAAATAAATTATTCCTATTTAAAGCTAAATACTTACCTGTAAAATAAATCCCAATATAGCTACAAAATAAATTATAATTACATTGTAGCTATTTTAGGATTAATATTTATTTTACAGGTAACTTTGTATTTATTTTAACCAAGTACAATAGCTATTAAATAGTTAAGAACTATTTAATAGTTACGTAGTTAAAATAATTACAACATTACCTGTAAAATAAATCCTAACCTAAGTTACAATTAAACCTAACACTATACTATCATTAAATTAATTAAATAAAATACCTACAATTACCTACAATTAAACCTAACACTACACTATCAATAAATTAATTAAATACAATATCTACAAATAACTACAATGAAATAAACTAACTAAAGTACAAAAAATAAAAAAGAACTAAGTTACAAAAAATAAAAAAATATCTACAAACATAAGAAAAATATTACAATTTTAAACTAATTACACCTACTCTAAGCCCCCTAATAAAATAACAAAGACCCCCAAAATAAAAAATGCCCTACCCTATTCTAAATTAATAAAGTTCAAAGCTCTTTTACCTTACCAGCCCTGAACAGGGCCCTTTGCGGGGCATGCCCCAAGAAGTTCAGCTCTTTTGCCTGTAAAAAAAAAAATACAATACCCCCCCCCAACATTACAACCCATCACCCACATACCCCTAATCTAACCCAAACCCCCCTTAAATAAACCTAACACTAAGCCCCTGAAGATCATCCTACCTTGTCTTCACCTCACCAGGTATCACCGATCCGTCCTGGCTCCAAAATCTTCATCCAACCTAAGCGGGGGCTGGCGATCCATCATCCGGTGGCTGAAGAGGTCCAGAAGAGGCTCCAAAGTCTTCATCCTATCCGGGAAGAAGAGGCGATCCGGAGCGGCAACCATCTTGATCCAAGCGTCATCTTCTATCTTCATCCGATAACGACCGGCTCCATCCTGAAGACCTCCACCGCGGACCCATCTTCTTCCGGCGACGTCCAACTGAAGAATGACGGTTCCTTTAAGGGACGTCATCCAAGATGGCGTCCCTCGAATTCCGATTGGCTGATAGGATTCTAGCAGCCAATCGGAATTAAGGTAGGAATATTCTGATTGGCTGATGGAATCAGCCAATCAGAATCAAGTTCAATCCAATTGGCTTCCATCAGCCAATCAGAATATTCCTACCTTAATTCCGATTGGCTGATAGAATCCTATCAGCCAATCGGAATTCGAGGGACGCCATCTTGGATGACGTCCCTTAAAGGAACCGTCATTCTTCAGTTGGACGTTGCCGGATGAAGATGGGTCCGCGGTGGAGGTCTTCAGGATGGAGATGGTCGTCATCGGATGAAGATAGAAGATGCTGCTTGAATCAAGATGGTTGCTGGTCCAGATCGCCTCTTCTTCCCGGATAGGATGAAGACTTTGGAGCCTCTTCTGGACCTCTTCAGCCACCGGATGATGGATCGCCAGCCCCCGCTTGGGTTGGATGAAGATTTTGGAGCCAGAACGGATCGGTGATACCTGGTGAGGTGAAGACAAGGTAGGATGATCTTCAGGGGCTTAGTGTTAGGTTTATTTAAGGGGGGTTTGGGTTAGATTAGGGGTATGTGGGTGGTGGGTTGTAATGTTGGGGGGGTATTGTATTTTTTTTTTTACAGGCAAAAGAGCTGAACTTCTTGGGGCATGCCCCGCAAAGGGCCCTGTTCAGGGCTGGTAAGGTAAAAGAGCTTTGAACTTTATTCATTTAGAATAGGGTAGGGCATTTTTTATTTTGGGAGTCTTTGTTATTTTATTAGGGGGCTTAGAGTAGGTGTAATTAGTTTAAAATTGTTGTAATATTTTTCTTATGTTTGTAGATATTTTTTTATTTTTTGTAACTTAGTTCTTTTTTATTTTTTGTACTTTAGTTAGTTTATTTCATTGTAGTTATTTGTAGATATTGTATTTAATTAATTTATTGATAGTGTAGTGTTAGGTTTAATTGTAGGTAATTGTAGGTATTTTATTTAATTAATTTAATGATAGTATAGTGTTAGGTTTAATTGTAACTTAGGTTAGGATTTATTTTACAGGTAATGTTGTAATTATTTTAGCTAGGTAACTATTAAATAGTTCTTAACTATTTAATAGCTATTGTACCTGGTTAAAATAAATACAAAGTTACCTGTAAAATAAATATTAATCCTAAAATAGCTACAATGTAATTATAATTTATTTTGTAGCTATATTGTGATTTATTTTACAGGTAAGTATTTAGCTTTAAATAGGAATAATTTATTTAATAAGAGTTAATTAATTTCGTTAGATTAAAATTATATTTAATTTAGGGGGGTGTTAGTGTTAGGGTTAGACTTAGCTTTAGGGGTTAATACATTTATTAGAATAGCGGTGAGCTCCAGTCGGCAGATTAGGGGTTAATAATTGAAGTTAGGTGTCGGCGATGTTAGGGAGGGCAGATTAGGGGTTAATACTATTTATTATAGGGTTAGTGAGGCAGATTAGGGGTTATTAACTTTATTATAGTAGCGGTGCGGTCCACTCGGCAGATTAGGGGTTAATAAGTGTAGGCAGGTGGAGGCGACGTTGAGGGGGGCAGATTAGGGGTTAATAAATATAATATAGGGGTCGGCGGTGTTAGGGGCAGCAGATTAGGGGTACATAGCTATAATGTAGGTGGCGGCGCTTTGCGGTCGGCAGATTAGGGGTTAATTATTGTAGGTAGCTGGCGGTGACATTGTGGGGGGCAGATTAGGGGTTAATAAATATAATACAGGGGTCGGCGGTGTTAGGGGCAGCAGATTAGGGGTACATAAGTATAACGTAGGTGGCGGTCGGCAGATTAGGGGTTAAAAAATTTAATAGAGTGGCGGCAATGTGGGGGGACCTCGGTTTAGGGGTACATAGGTAGTTTATGGGTGTTAGTGTACTTTAGAGTACAGTAGTTAAGAGCTTTATGAACCGGCGTTAGCCCAGAAAGCTCTTAACTACTGACTTTTTTCCTGCGGCTGGAGTTTTGTCGTTAGATTTCTAACGCTCACTTCAGCCACGACTCTAAATACCGGAGTTAGAAAAATCCCATTGAAAAGATAGGATACGCAATTTACGTAAGGGGATCTGCGGTATGGAAAAGTTGCGGCTGAAAAGTGAGCGTTAGACCCTTTTTTGAGTGACTCCAAATACCGGAGTTAGCCTAAAACCAGCGTTAGGAACCTCTAACGCTGGTTTTCACGGCTACCGCCAAACTCCAAATCTAGGCCTATGCTTTCTCACTAAAAGATACATATAGCATATAACTGAAAACTATGTACTGAAAATATAGAAATATAGAAATGATGTATTCATAACAGATACTTTTTGCATTACTATAGATGTGCCATAAGGCAAATTAGTGTGTAAAACTAGAAGAAATACAAATAAAATAAACATTTAATCAAAATAATGGAGCAGTTGTTAGTTGGTCACATTGTTACAATGTTGCAAACAACTGTGTTGTATATGTTTGTTTAACCTTTTTTTTTTTAAAAAAAGTAGTTAAGACATTGATATTTGGATGTGGTGGAATAGGTGCACATGCTATTGATTATGGTTATATGGATGTCTTATTACAGCAGTGTATATGTAGCTACAAAGTAAAACAGTAATTGCCTCATTTGGTACATGTAACCACTTCTACAGAAAATGTATAGTTAGATCTGAACAAAAGTAGACTCAGAGCAACTCTGAGTAGGAGAGAACAGTTGCTTGAAATATGGGGACAAACAAGAGTGTTGTCAAAATCAAGGCTAAAATTCAAAACCAGAAGATGTTAAGAACCAGGTGTTGAAGCATATAGGTAAATAGCAGAATATTTTAAACAGCAGATGCAAAGTTATTTACAAAGGTAGTGAGTCTGAAATTTAAGGCACATATAAAGGGTTAAGCACATTATGTAATTAAGGATCAAAACCAAGATGGCAGACCTGGAACAAGAATGCTAGGACTTCCATAAAGAAAAACCAAGCTCGGAATAGGAGATAAAGGTTCGGTCTTCTCACCAAAGTAACTGCAGGGGGTCAATTCTGATAAAGAATAATAAATAATACAACCCTTAGCGCACTTCACCAACAGTCCTTTACTCAAGCAGCACACCTCCACTGTTTGCCTCACTAATTTGAAGGTTCCTTATATGTTCTTTAGCATGACCCTGAGCTTCTACCACTTTAGACATCCTAGAATTAGTATGACCATATACTATAGCTCTTGCCCTGCAGGTGAATGTAATGTGGTTCTTACAGCGCCTTGAAACCAAACACTAGTATGGATTTTTTGCATACTGGTTGTCTGGGAAATGCGTAGTGGAGATAGGTGTAAATAAGGTCATGCTAGATATTGGTGCAGCGGAATGGTGCAGATGTGATGGGTGTGGAGGAGTGAAGGAGTGTAAGTGATTGTGAATAGGTGGATATAATTATCATGACAGTTGGTTTGATTGAGAAGGGTCTTTGGAGAAATTTTGGGGACAATTGTAAGCAGGGTGTTTAAATACTATGGTACAGATTACAAGTGGAGCGCAAACATTTGCACGTGAGTGATAAGGGGTTTATCATGGGGGTTTACAGACGTTGTGTTTATTGCTCGGATTACAATTTGAACGTAAATGTGATCGCTTGAGCACAATTCAAGTTGATGCTCGTCGAGTTAGTGTGTCCTCAGAACTCTGGTTAACTGTTTTGCAAAACAAAAAAGTGTCACAAAACACATCAATAATACATTACAAAGTACAGTTATGAAAATAATAAGACCATCTAATACAAATTATTTAAAAAAATAATATAGTTACAGTTATAAGGGTTCAAAGATATGAGGTCTCAGGTGCATAAAAAACACAGACAAAGGGGTTTAACTTTGAGATACATACATATACATATCTAAATATGGTTATGTATGTATATATACGTATATATATATATATATATATATATATGTGTGTGTGTGTGTGTGTTTACATATGTATTTATATGTGTATACACTTATAAAAAGCTTAAATTAAACTTATATAAAGGTGACCCATTTAACATAAACAATCTTATCCCTGAATTCTGTTTCTAGCCAGAAATTTATATAAACCATTTTTAAATGTATGTAAGATATTGGCATTTACTATCTCCTCAGGTAATGTGTTCCACAATTTTATTGCTCTTACAGTGAAAGAATGTTTATGTTGCAGCAGACTAAGGGGCATATGTATCAAGCTCCGTTTGGAACTTGATGCCCCGTGTTTCTGGCGAGCGTGCAGGCTCGCCAGAAACAGCAGTTATGAAGCAGCGGTCACAAAGACCGCTGCTCCATAACCTGTCCGCCTGCTCTGAGCAGGTGGACACACATCGCCGGAAATCACCCTGATTGAGTACGATCGGGTTGATTGACACCCCTCTGCTGGCGGCCCATTAGCCGCGAGTCTGCAGGGGGCGGAGTTGCACCAGCAGCTCTTGTGAGCTGCTTGTGCAATGCTGAATATGGCGAGCGTATTGCTCTCCATATTCAGCGATGTCTGTTGGACCTGATCCGCTCTGTCGGATCAGGTCCGACAGACATTAATATCTAGAGGCCTTGATCTCCTTTCCTCCAGTCTTAAATCATAACCTCTTGTCATAAACCATTTTCTTGGAATAAACAGAGCTTATACTATCTCTGTATATGGACCTTTGAAAATATTTACATATAGTAATCATGTAACCGCTCAAGCACCTTTTTTCTAGAGAAAACAGACCCAGTTTGACTAATCTCTCCTCATAGCTTAAATTCTACATTCTCCTTAGTTTTGTGGCCCTTCTCTGAATTTTTTCTAAGTCTGCAATGTCTTTTTTTCTGATCGCTCCCCAGAACTGCACTCCATACTCAAGGTGAGGTCTTAAAAGGGATTTATATAGTGACAGAATTATGCTTTTCCTCCCTTGTATCAATGCCTCTTTTAATACAGGCTAGTATCTTATTAGCCTTTGAAGCCACTGCCCTGCATTGTGTGCCAATCTTTAGCTTGTTATCTATTACTTTTCCCAAATCCCTTTCGTCCTTTGTTTGGCTAAATCTAGTCCCATTTAAACAATAGATTGTCTGCTTATTTTTACTTCCAAAATGTAGAACCATGAATTTTCCAGTATTAAATATTTTTCTATTTACCTGCCCATTATTCTAATTCTTGCAGATCCCCTTGTAAAGTAAGTTCATCCTACCCTGACCTAATGAACTTACACAACTTTGTATCCTCTGCAAAAAAATAAATAGAGATGTTGCTATTTAATCCTTGCTCCAAATCAAAAGTATTAAAAAGAACAGGCCCATTACTGATCCCTGGGGGACTCCACTGATTACCTTTGTCCAATCTGAGTATGATCCATTAACTACTTCTATTTGCTCTCTGTCTTTTATACAGTTATTTATCCATGAGCTAACATTTTAAGCTATCCCATGTCCCTTCATTTAGTACATTAATCTCTCATGTGGCACTGTATCAAAGCCTTTGCAAAATCCAATTATATCACATCAACTGATTCCCCCTTATCTATAATTTTACTTACATCCTCGTAGAATCTAATTAGATTAGTTTGACATGATCTATTTCTCATAAAACCATGCTGATTTGAACTCATAGGGGCCAATTTATTATAGTGCGAGCAGACATGATACAATGTAGCGTATCATGTCCGCCGCCCAAAATCGATAAATGCAGACAGCATACATTGTCAGTATTTACCATTGCACAAGCAGTTTTTGTGAACTGCTTGTGCAATACCGCCCCCTGGAGATTTGCAGCCAATCGGCCGCTAGCATGGGGTGTCAATAAGCCCGATTGTATAAAATTGGGCGGATTGATGTCCGCAGCCAGGCGGACAAGTTATGGAGCAGTGGTCTAAAGAATGCTGCTTTATAACTGCTGTTTCTGACTTGCACGGAAACAGGGGCATTTGGAGCTTGATAATTCGGCCCCATAATCTTGTTTACATGAATATAATTCCTTATCTTGCCCAATATTAATGTCAGACTAACTGGTGTATAGATTCCTGGATTAGCCCTGCTTCCCTTTTTAAAAAGTGGCACCACATCAGCTTTACTTCAGTCCTGGGGTACTATGCCTGGGGATAATGAGTCTTGAAACAATAAGAGTAGAGGTTTGTCTATAACAGTGCTAAATTCGAGTAAAACCATTGGGTGTATTCCATCTGGGCCTGGAGTTACCTTAATATTATCATTTTTTTCCTGATATCATCTAAAGATAACCCAATTAATGGCATGGGCTTGTGTGTATCTCCCATTGGTTCCTCTCTTGTGTGTACAACAGAAAAGAACTGGTTTAGTACCTCAGCCTTCTCCCTGTCACTATTAATCATGCTACCCTCTACACATTTTAATGTATTTATATTGTCCTTCTTAGATTTTTTTGCCATTTATATACTTAAAAAAACATTTAGGGTTTGACGTAAAATCCTTTGCAATTAATCTTTCATTTTCAATGTTGGCTATACAGTATATATATATATATATATATATATATATATATATATATATCCTATATATCCTATATATAAGCATCTATATATATATATATATATATATATATATATATATATATATATATATATATATAGGTATAGATATATTGTACCAAAATACCATCATATATATGTAGAAATATTTATAAAAAATACACAAAACATATTCTTCTATGTGAAAAACATTGGAATGTGAAATATTTATATTTTCATGTCAGGTTAGGACACATGAGAATATGCGATCGGGTTTGCGCGTTAGTAGGGTGTTAAGTTTTATTCCACTTTTTTGCTCCATTGAGTTCTATAGGGGAATAGGTTATCATGCGCTTTATATTCTAAATTCTACTTTTTGCTCTCGCTTGGGTAGTGCGAGCGAAAACAGTTTACTTTCAACTCATAATACGACGCAATCCAACATGCACAAAAAGCTAACTTCTAGCTCAGTTAATGCATGAAGCGGTAATTAGGGCTTGACTTATAATCTGTCCCTATGTATGTTGCGTGTGGCTAAGGTTTTGGGTGCCATGTGTACTGAGTCTAAGGAAGGGGTGACAGCCCCGAAAACCTTAACAATAAAATAATTTGAACACTGTAAAGCCAGAGAGTGCAGATTATTCTATTCTATTAAAGAATAGTACATTCAATATTTAATAAAATTTGACTATCTGTAGGATGAGGATATACAATGAAATTTGACTGTATATGGGTATTGATGCACAATAAATGTAACAAGCATCTGTATATGTATCAAAACATGTTACCCACTTATAAAAAATACCAGATATTACAATAAAAAGCGGTCACACAACTCAACTCCCAATATCTATAGAAGTAATACAAGATAGTTATTACGGACCTAAGAGCTCTATTTATAGCTACTTGTAATAGGGCAATTAATCTATGCAGAGATAATTGGATAATATTTAATGTAATATGCAAAATGCAAAGACTATCGCATCATCAAAAGAGTTACATTTAAAAAAACATTCAGCTTGCTTAGGTGTCCAAGTAGTATCCCTTATTGGGCTCCTATCCTACTTAAATCCGGCTACCTCATTCGTATGAGGTAAGTTAGTTGCACAAATGTTGGATCGAGTTGAAGATTTCCTGCTGGAACACCTCCGCTCAGTATCTCCCGGTTCCTTTTCTCACTGACAGTCCCAGTTATGCTTTGGTGTTAACTCCATGTGGCAAATATTATTCCCCATCCAGGTTGTTTCACATAACTGCATAGGAACACGATCTACCCTCTTATCTGACTCCTACACTGCAGTTCACATGAGGCATCATGTGCTCCACCCACTTCCTCCCTCTTCCTTCAGAAGTCTGTGCACAGCTCTTCTCTACAGTGTGCTGTACAATTAAATTAAATTCCGTTTCACAGCACAAATCGAGGCCACTGACCGGCGTCAGACAAAACCACCCTACAGATAGTCAAATTTTATTAAATATTGAATGTACTATTCTGTAATAGAACAGGGTGTAGCACAGTGAAGTGTGTGAATCTTATTATATAAATATATATATATATACATACAGTCATGGCCAAAAATATTGGCACCCCTGCATTTCTGTCAGATAATGCACCACTTTGCCCAGAAATGTTTTGCAATTACAAATGTTTAGGCATTCTCATGTTTATTTCTTTTGTTTGCATTGGTATGGTATGACACAAAAACATGGAGAAAAAAAAAGCCAAATCTTACACATTAGACGCAAAACTCCAAAAATGGACAGGACAAAATTATTGGCACCTTCTCAAAATTGTAACAAATAATTGAATTCCAAGTTTGTGATGCTCCTGTAATTTGTAATTAAACTCACCTGTATCAAGTGCTGACAATATAGAAATCACACTGGGAACCAGTTAAAATGGTGAAAAATTGACCTTTCAGTTGTGTGTCTCTTGCATGCCAAAGTGAGCATGGAGAAGAGAAAGAGCAGCAAAGAATTGTCTGAGGATTTGAGAACAAAAATTGTGGAAAAGAATGGACAATCTAAAGGTTGCAAGTCCATCTCCAGAGGTCTTAATGTTCCTGTGTCCACTGTGCGCAACGTTGTCAAGGTGTTTACAGCCTTTGGCACTGTAGCTAATCTCCCTGGACAAGGGCGAAAGAGAAAAAAGGTATCAATGATTGCAATGAAGGATTGTTCGAATTGTGGATAAAGAACCTTGATCAACTTCCAGACAAATTCAAGCTGACCTTCAGGCACAGAGTCAGCTCGCACTATACATCGTCATCTGAATGAAAAGGGACGCTATGGTAGGAAACCCAAGAGGACCCCAATGCTGACACAGAAATAAAAAAGCCAGATTGGAGTATGCCAAAACTTATCTGAGGAAGCCAAAATCATTTTGGGAAAATGTGCTGTGGACAGACAAAAACAAAACTACAGCTTTTTTGTAAAGCCCATCATTCTTCTGTTTTTAGAAGAAAGAAATGAGACTTTTAAAGAAAAGTATACAGTCCCCACAGTCAAACATGGTGGAGGTTTTGGGGTTGTTTTGCTGTTTCAGACACTGGATGTCTTGACTGTGTGCATGGCATTATGAAATCTGAAGACTACCAAAGAATTCTGCTGTGCAATGTAGGGCCCAGTGTCAGAAAGTTGGGTCTCTGTCAGAGGTCATGGGTCTTACAGCAGGACAACGACCCAAAGCACACGTCAAAAAGCACCCAGAAATGGTTTAAGACAAAGAACTAGAGAGTACTGAACTGGCCAGCAATGAGTCCAGATATCAATCTCATAGAGCACTTGTGGAGAGATCTCAAAACAGCAGTTGGGAAAAGGAACCATTCCAAGCTGCGAGACCTGGGGCAATTTGTGAAAGAAGAGTGGTCCAAAATTCCAATAGAGAGGTGTAAGAAAAAGAAACTCATTGATGGTTACAGGAAGCGATTGGTTTCAGCTATTTTTTCCAAGTGGCTCACAATAGACGTTAAGTCATTGTACACCTCTATACCCCATGAAAAAGGCCTTGTAGCCTTGGAATTCTTTCTACGAAGGGAGGATAATTTCACTGATGAGTTGATTGAATATGTGTTGAGGGTAACACGATATCTACTGACACACAACTACTTCACTTTCGAGGGGGTTTTTTATCTCCAGAGATGCGGGACAGCAATGGGCGCTAAATTTGCGACATCTTTCGCCAACCTCTATATGGGGTGGTGGGAGCTGTCCCGCATCTATGGAGATGAAAACCCCTTCTGGGGGAGTATTCAATTTTACAGACGCTACATAGATGATCTGCTCCTGGTGTGGAGGGGCACTGAAGAGAGTGCAAAATTGTTTGTTGACTGGTTGAAAAATAACGACATTGGTTTTGATTTCACGTTTGAATATAACGACTGAAAGATCAATTTTTTGGATCTCACTTTGATTGGTGGTCCCAATGTCGGTATTGAGACGGAGGTCTATAGAAAGCCAATAACTGGCAATAAGCTTCTCCACGCCAGGAACAGTCATCCTCAACAGGTATTTAGATCTGTTTGCGAAGTGCCAGTTTACAAGGCTCAAGAGGAACTGTAGCAGGGTTGAACAATATGAGTCACATGCTGACCAATTATCTGACCGCCTCAAGAAGAGGGGGTATAAGTTTCACGATATTTGTAAAGCCAGAAAAGAATTAGCAACGAGGAATAGAGAGAACTTCCTAAGTAAGACAGTTACAAGGGAGGA
Source organism: Bombina bombina (assembly GCF_027579735.1). Classification (NCBI taxonomy): domain Eukaryota; kingdom Metazoa; phylum Chordata; class Amphibia; order Anura; family Bombinatoridae; genus Bombina; species Bombina bombina. Next base: position 417,875,777 of record NC_069504.1, read on the forward strand.
CAAGAAGGAAGGTGTTTTCTTTGTAACAAATTTCAGTGTACAATATCAATTTGCCAAATAGTTAAGAAGCATTTTAAACTATTGGCTGCAGACGATGCTCTGGCAGAGACAGTGGAAAAAGGATGCAAATGCTCCTTTAGGAGAGGAATTTCAATAGGCAATATTCTTGCCCCCACACAATTAAAGAGTATACAACAAAGTGAATCTAGTTCTTGGCTTAGATTTAAGGGAGTGTATAAATGCAGTAATTTAACATGCAAGGCGTGTGAACATCTTTTGATAGGCGAGGGGTTCAAAAGCAGTGTCACTAATTAAAGGTATAGTCATAAGAAATGTATGAATTGCAGAAGTAAATTTACAGTGTATCTAGCAGGCTGTATAGCCTGTGACCTACAGTACGTAGGAATGACGACCAGGGAAACAAGAGTACGTATAAGGGAGCACCTCTCTGACATCAAGGCGGGCACTCTGACTACCCCACTCGTACAGCATTTTAAATTGGTCCACAATAAAGAGTGTGCATTCTTCAAATGGACTATCCTAGAAAATGTGGATGCTGGACGAAGAGGTGGGGACAGAGAAGCCACTTTGGCTGGAAGAGAGGTATTTTGGATCTTCCAATTAAGGACTAGGCAACCAACTGGATTAAATTCAGCCTATGACCTTATAAATCATTGGCATTAAAGGTATTTTAAGTCAAAATGGAGTAACATCATAGGAGGGGAGGTTACAAGTTAGGTAAACATATAATTAAGCACATTCAGGGGCTATAGCAGTATAGTAAAGATAGACAAAAATAAATATCCAATTCTTGGGCAATTTGCTTCAGCTAGCTCACAGTGACTGATAGGAGCAAGTAGGGCCATTTTTCAAATTGGGTTATGTCAAATGGTGAGAGCCAAAGGAATGTACTAGTAGTTGCTAGATAAGAAATAAATTATCATAAGCCCCATTTCAAGGATCTAAGCTAAAGATGTATGTAATAGAGGTTTTGATATGATTATCTCAATCAAGTATAGAGCATACACAGCTTTCTCCATAAACTCTTCCCTTTCTTTCCTTTGTGTAAAGGTTTCTCCAAATGAGCCTCTTCTTTTATTTAGATGAGTTGTTCATTTAAATGAGTCTATCTATAGGGGTTTATTCATTTATATAAAATGTTTTCTCACTTAGATGAGTCTTTTATTTAAGTGAATTACTATTCAATAGATTGCTATCTAATCCCAGTTATAGAACTTTATGAGTGGAACTATATTGGTATGAACAGTGTTAATACTTAATAAGTTATGAAATAGACATTGTATAAGAGATTTGTCAGACCTGTAATAGGTTAATTAGTAATGAAGGAGTTAATCCTGCAAAGTGCCCTTTAGCCAATTGAATGTTTTTACACCCTTTATTAAGCCCAGTAGTTACAAGGTAATAGTAAGCTATGAGTACGGCAAACATGCTGAAACGCGTAAGCTGAACTATACACTAAAGGGCATGTCTTTTGTCTATCTTTGTATCACTTCTGTTTTATGGAATAAAGCTGAACTTCACTTTTTTTGCGGCTCCTGAACTTTTGTTTGTTGACAATAATTTTGTCCAGTCAATTTTTGGAGTTTTGCGTGGAATGTGTTAGATTTGGCTTTGTTCTCTCTACTTTTTTGTGTCATACCAATAAAAACAAAATATGAGAATGCCTAAACATTTGTAATTGCAACAATTTTCTTGGCGAAGTGGTGCATTATCTGACAGAAATGCAGGGGTGCCAATATTTTTGGCATGACTGTATATATATATATATATATATATATATATATATATATATATATATTAGCCCTTTGCAGTCAAAACCCCTTGTCACATACCATATACCTTTAAACCTTTATAACTTTTTTATTAATATGTGTAATTTGTATTAGATAGGGTAAATACAAGTCTACTTTTTTGTATTTATGTTGTGTTTAGTGCAAATTACATTTTTGCCCTAACCCTTTACACGAGGTCTTCAGTTGCACCACTCTGATGAGCACAAATTTAGTTTGCTTGTATGTGATCGCTTTTACTTTCAATGTTTAATAGGAGCACAAGTTAGTGCTGGCACAATATTTCAATATTGCACGCTAACATAAGCACGCCACTTGTAATCTAGCCCTAAATGTGAAATTTAAAATGTCAAATGTTCTTTATTTACATGTGATTGCATGTAAAGGCTATATAAAAGTTCTCTTGTATGTTAGATAACCTCCTGTAACTATTTATGTTCAGGAGTATTCAATGCTGTGTAACCTGAAGCAGTACTAAATATTTGCATGTTATATAACCTGCTGTAACTTTTTATGTTTAGTGGAATGCAATGCTATACAGCTTGTGGAATTACCAGGTATTTAACAGGTATGCAACCAGGAGTAGTTAACAATATATGGCAGAGTCATGGGAGGAAAGCATAATGTATGCAGGGACCAGGGTAGGCATTGGAGAGCATCAGCTGACCTATGCTCTAGCATGACCTTGGTACTAAAACCACAAAATAGTATGTGTTATAACAACAACATCAAAAACTACTGTTTGCGTTTAATAGAAAGTCATTTTACAATCTTTTGCTTTTTTCTCCTAAGAATATACGCATATGTCTGTTTTCCCAATAAATAAAATAAATTAACTAGTGATCCACTAAGACAGTGGTCATATAACTGTCATATCTGCATGGTATATATTTTTTTTTTTTGAAGTTCAAAGCATTCATTTTCAAATAAGATCAAGGACATGCCCTATCTATTTTTGAGCTGTCACAGCTTGAAATTCAAGCTGCAGTGAGAATCAAAGAAAATAATTGGTGAAGTGTTCTTAGTGAATTTGTAATGTGACTGGGATTTAGTGATCTAGTTGATATGTATGCTCTATTTAGAAAATTAATATAAATTAAATATTTTATTCACAGAATATATATATATATATATATATATATATAGTTTTAACTATTTTACTGTTCTTTTGTTTAACATTCAGTAAACAACTTCTGTTGTTCAATGTATCTCTTCCGGCATTCTGAGTTCCACACACCCTAACCTCCCAAAACCTACATTACACGTGGAGCTCTATTGATAGCACAGGGTGCACTATTAATATTGCTGGACTGTGCTAAGATTAGTTTCTTCTAGCCTGCCTTATACTTTAATTGGATAGCGCAAACACCTCTCATATTACATGTTGCTAGAGCACAACACATAGCAGTTCAAAAAAGTTAGCACAACTAGATAACTGAAGTAAAGAGCTACAAGAAAAGTCTCATAAACACATTTAAAGCTTATTAAAATAAAGTATTACACACACACACACACATATATATAGATTGATTGATTGATTGATTGATTGATTGATTGATTGATTGAATGATTGGAGTAGCCATGTTAATCCAGTGATTTAGATTCAAAAATATTAATAGCATTGAGCAATCATACTTTTTTATTGGACTAACTATACATTTATAAGAATATCTCCAAAAGCTTTTCTACTTATAAATGTATAGTTTCCAAATAAAAAAGTATTATTGCTCAATGCAGTACTCTTTTTATCTTGGTATATATAGTATGTCACAAAAGTGAGTACACCCCAAACATTTTGTAAATATTTTATTAGATCTTTTCATGTGACAACACTGAAGAAATTATACTTTGCTACAATGTAAAGTAGTGAGTGTACAACCTGTATAACAGTGTAAATTTGCTGTCCCCTCAAAATAACTCAACACACAGCAATTAATGTCTAAATCGTTCGCAACAAAAGTGAGTAAACCCCTAAGTGGAAATGTCCAAATTGGGCCCAAAGTGTCAATATTTTGTGTGGCCACCATTATTTTCCAGCACAGCCTTAACCATCTTGGTCATGGAGTTTACCAAAGCTTCACAGGTTGCCACTGGAGTCCTCTTCCACTCCTCCATGATGACATCACAGAGCTGGTGGATGTTAGAAACCTTGCGCTCCCCCAACTTCTGTTTGCCCCACAGATTGTCAATAGGGTTTAGGTCTTGAGACATGCTTGGCCAGTCCATCACTTTTACCCTCAGCTTCTTTAGCAAGGCAGTGGTCATCTTGGAGGTGTGTTTGGGGTCATTATCATGTTGGATTACTGCCCCGCGGCCCAGTCTCTGAAGGGAGGGGATCATGCTCTGCTTCAGTATGTCACAGTACATGTTGGCATCCATGGTTTCCTCAATGAACTGTAGCTCCCTAGTGCCAGCAGCACTCATGCAGACCCAGACCATGACCCTCCAACCACCATGCTTTACTGTAGGCAAGACACACTTGTCTTTGTACTCCTCAACTGGTTGCTGCCCCACACACTTGACACCATCTGACCAAATAAGTTTATCTGGGTCTCATCGGACCACAGGACATGGTTCCAGTAATCCAAGTCCCTAGTCTGCTTGTCTTCAGCAAACTGTTTGCAGGCTTTCTTGTGCATCATCTTTAGAAGAGGCTTCCTTCTTGGACGACGGCCATGCAGACCAATTTGATGCAGTGTGCGGTATATGGTCTGAGCACTGACAGGCTGACCCCCACCCCTTCAACCTCTGCAGCAATGCTGGCAGCACTCATACGTCTATTTCCCAAAGACAACCTCTCAATATGATGCTGAGCACGTGCACTCAACATCTTTGGTCGACCATGGAGAGGCCTGTTCTGAGTGGAATCTGTCCTGTGAAACCGCTGTATGGTATTGCCCACTGTGCTGCAGCTCAGTTTCAGGGTCTTGGCAATCTTCTTATAGTCTAGGCCATCTTTATGTAGAGCAACAATTCTTTTTTTTCAGATCCTCAGAGAGTTCTTTGCCATGAAATGCCATGTTGAACTTCCAGTGACCAGTATGAGAGAGTGTGAGAGTGATAACACCAAATTTAACACCTGCTCCCCAATCACACCTGAGACCTTGTAACAGTAACGAGTCATATGACACCGGCGAGGGAAAATGTCTAATTGGGGGATGTACTCACTTTTGTTGCCAACGGTTTAGACATTAATGGCTGTGTGTTGAGTTATTTTGAGGGTACAGCAAATTTACACTGTTGTACAGGCTGTACACTCACTACTTTACATTGTAGCAAAGTGTAATTTCTTCAGTGTTGTCACATGAAAATATATAATAAAATATTTACAAAAATGTGAGGGGTGTACTCACTTTTGTGAGATACTGTATATATATATATATATATATATATTTATATATATATATATATATATATATATATATATATATATAAAGCAGAACAGGTGTCAACTCTAAAGGGGTCAGGCTTCAAGGTAGTAATGGTGAGAATAGTTAAGGACCAAGTAGCCGGTAGCAGTACTGACAGCTTTTGGTAGCTGGGTAGACTAGCATTATAACACTAGAATAACCAAGCATAAAAGGAAGGTAGTTCTTGGTATATATGGGCTTTGTTCTGACATAACTAAGCTGTGATTGGTGGAGCAATAGTTGCACCTGCTTTAACACACAAAAGGAATCCATAAATTACAGCAAAGTGTTGTGTGCCCCATATGGGATAATACACCAGAAGCAAAACCTAGAGATCCAGCAGCTGGAGACACCACACTGAAAGCCAATGCCGGACATAGCACTCACTGAGAAACCCAACTGCAGGATCCAGCACCGAAGGTAAGGTTGCTGACAAGAAATATATTAATGGAGGTGAATTAATGGTTAATAAATAAAAAACTAAAAGTTTTGGGGAATGGTTAAAGAGATAAGATATATGTATGAGTATATGTATATTTTAAAGGGACAGCAAACTCCAAATTAAACATTTATGACAGAGCATGCCATTGTAAACAACTTTTCCTTTTATTTATATTATCAAATTTGCTTTGTTTTCTTGGCATCCTGTGTTAAAGAGTAAATTTAGGTAGACTGTTAGGGACTTAGGAGTGTGCATGTGTCCTTAGCATTCTATGGCAGCAGTGTTTGCAACTATGTTTAACATTGCTATAAACATGGTTGCTGCCAGATGGCTAAAGACATGTGCATACTCCTGATCTCACCTAGGATTACTCTTTAACAGAGGATACCAAGAGAAGTAATTTGGACATTTGGAAATTTGTAAATTGTCATGCTCGATCCAATACATTTAAGTTTAATTTTGATGTTACTGTCCCTTTCAATCTTATATATAAAATAGCCAAGCAAACCTACTTCTCTTCTCTCATATCCACTCTTTCCTCAAACCCTAAATGACTCTTCTCCCTCTTTAACTCTCTCCTCTACCCACCTGCTCCACCAGCCAGACTACTTTTTAAACAAAACACGTACTATGCGAAGCAATATCCCAATACCACCTGCAATCTTCCAACAACAGGCCCAGCTATTCCCTCTGCCACCCTCTGCATCTTCTATCCAGCCACTGAGAATGAAGTTTCTTCCTTACTATCTTCCTCACGCCTCACTACCTGCCCGCTCAAACCTGTCCCTTCCCATCTAATACCCTCCCTGTCTTCCACCCTCACTCCTGCTTTTACTCACATCTGCAACCTATCTCTCTACCGGTTTATTCCCATCTTCTTTCAAACACATAAAAGTCACTCCCTTGACCCTAATTCTCCTGAAGGCTACCGCCTCATATCAATGCTTCCACTAACATAAAAACTCCTATACAAACTAGTTAACAATTGCCTAACCCACTTCCTGTCCACCAACTCTTTGCTTGACCCCCTGTAATCTGGATTCCACCCCAAGCAATCAACTGAGACTGCCTCAATTCCTCTTGTATGTGTTTGTTATTTTTTGTCCTGTTTCTTACAAGTTTTATATCATTCTTTTATTTAAAACAATTGTAACCACAGACAGTGCTGCAGAATATATTGGCGCTTCATAAATAAAGTATAATAATAATAATAATAATAGTACAATCTACATTGAAAGTGTATGGCAATGGACTAAATGAAAAAATCCTCTACTTGAGCAAAATGTTTGCACTCCCTTGGCTTTGTGCTCCATTGTTACCCAACATGAACTTTAGTATGGGTCCTTGTAAAAATATATTAACTGAAGGAAATGTTTCAACAAGCACTATACTACTGTGGACACAATGGACTAGATTACAAGTGGGGCGCTAAATTATCATGCTCCCGCAAATTTGCATATTTGTCCATTTGCGGGAGCACAATAATAAAATAGCCATCAGAAGTGGCCAGCTCAAGGTAGCAATAAGCTCTTAGAAAATTAGCCATCTATCTGAGCTCTGTTTTTTTTTTGTTTTTTTTTAATTATTTTTTATTGAAGTCAAAAACCAATACAGAGCGTAGGGTATGTCTCAAAACATACACGAGACAATGTGTACAGAACATAAATAGGAGACAGTATATTCTGGTATCTCAAACATTTCAATAAAATATGGGCTATCACATTTAGAGACTTCAGTTTTGTTTTAGAGTATAACAAATGTAACATAAGCAAAAATGGTCCTCACCTAGCTATATACAAAGAGAAGTAAGGTATCTATTCAGATAAAGGCAAGTCTAGGGAGGAGGTAACTCTATAGTTATATAGGGAAGAGGGATGCAGCGGGCAAGAGCCGCTCAAGATACAATAGGGAGGGGGGGGGGAGGCGGGGGGCGGAGCAGGTTAGTATGTCCTCACCGGGAGCGAATTTAGATGGAACTAGAGTGTTATTACTTAATATAAACAAAATCACACTCATCTAAGCCCTTGTATATCTACAGAGGGGGCCTGGAAACATATAATATATTATCAAGTGGAGGGGGGACGTTAGAATAGTTGGAGTCTGGGGGAGCCTGGGGAACCTCTGGGTGAGCCCCTCTCCTAGGGGAGTGCCACCTATAGGCGATGTGGGAAAAAGGAGAAGGGATATGACCCGCAGGCATAGGAACCAGTGGGAAAGGGAGTAGAGAGGCTCAAGCAGGACAGCTATTATGTACTAGTAATGTGAGCATAAGCATAGATAACTTAGGGGTAACAGTCGTACAGTCACAGAAAATGATAGCCAGTACCAAATAATATGAATATAAGACAACATTTAGGCAAAAGAAAAGTCACGCACACCCAAATAAACAACAATAACTATTGAACACAAGATAGAACAGGCTTTGAACTTGTTACCCAATTTCTATTAATAATTTATGAACTAGTATGTTGCTGGTAGTAGAAATAACTCCCCTCAAGATGTCTCAGCTAATTGAGCCGCATGTTAATAGTTTCAACATAGGTATCAAGTGTACTAGGCAGTGAGAAAAAATTATTGAGAGAGGGAAATCATTAGATATGTTCTGTATTAATTAACTAGCTGGTATACTAGGTTAGGCATTAATATTCAGATAAACAGAAGAAGCTATTTTGCAAGACATCTAGGGGCTAATAAAAAGAAGTGAGGGATTCACTGAGAGAGCGGGGGAAATGTACTGTAAGGATCAGGCAATAGAGTCGTTGTGATGACATGTGCACAAATAAAGCTTAAGTCTGTGTTGCTTTCTTTCAAGTTAGAGATAATAAAGCACAAGGAGAACATGGTATATGCAAATTTAGTTAAACATAGTTCAAGCCGAAGTAAGAAGTAGTGAAACCTGGACATACCATATCTATATCTTAGCTTGGTCTTTGAACCCCTGAACAGGAGAACTGTCACCCTTAGATCTAATCATAGGATTGTCACTAAAAAGAGCAACACTGCAACGCCCTGCCAATAAGTCCCATAGACAATTACTACCCTCAAATTAAGAATAGAATGCAAAGTAACTCTTCCTACTTTCTAATACATTGGGGGAAGATTAGGTAATTAGTGGATTATAAGGGTTGAATGCTCATAGAGAGCCATAGGACATCTTGGACCAATATCTTATAATAGAGCTAGCTATCTTAGAGGAGGTAATAGAAAACCCATACATACTAGCACAGCGCCATAAAAATGTGCAATACAAGCTACACTTCTAGAGATGATATAACACCCACACATACTAGTAAGGTACAATATACATGCATCCTAGGAGCTCAATATCTAGATGGAGAAATATAAAACACGGACATATTAGCGTAGTAAAATGCATTTGTGGCATGAGAGCCAACTATCTAGAATCTATGCATCTCACACATACCAACTTAAACAAATATATGGCTTAGACATAAGATATATAGCAGTGATTGGGGTAAATCGTAGAGTGTTTTTGTCCTTATATCTCTATGGGGTTATTATATCGACAGTAAAAGATAAAACATAGATACATGTGCAAAACACATAGACAGCAACATCAAACTAGTTATAGATAAATTTCAGTTACATGTTGAACTAAAGAACCTAAGCTTTTGTATCCAATAGCCTGCTCAGGTGCACTGCTTTTATAAAGGTACAACTTAACCTAAGGACGTGACAGTAGTACAAATATAAATCTCCTAAAATATGTGTGAAACAATCCTTGAGTACTGGCTAGGTTCGTAGGACAATCCTTAACAGTGAAATATATCTAAATAAAAAAAAAAATGTGAGAAAAATCTCAGTAAGCACTAGCATAGTTAATCTCACAAAAAAACAAACAAACAGTTATTGCTGAGAACTAAATCTTTGAGCTTGACAAAAAAGAAGTGTTACGTAGAGGGCCCTGTCTGTTAGTGGGGATTAACCAAGAGACAAATACCGTCCATTTTACATCAGAGTCCCTTTATGTATATGAGAGTTCACAGGTTTCATGGTCGAAGAAAGAGAAAAAAAAAAGGGAACGTTATGATGGGAACGCTAAAGACTGCTTTGCGCTACTCACTCATTGATCCTCAGCCCACACCTCTCTTTAGACCTTTATTATTAATATTTTCTGGAGAGAGCAAGAGTGTGGTCAGCAGATCCTGACCAAGCCATATTAAGTAAGGGTGCGCAGACAGTAATTGGAGGCTTAGTGTAGGGCAGGTAATGAGAAAGCTCCAGTCAGATTTGGCATTTGTCCAAGTAACGGACATACACTTGAAATCAACCTTTGGGTGTCCAGAGCTGGTTAGTTGTTCAGGCAGACCCGAATGTAACTCCACCGCTATAACTCTCATCTGCATCGACCGGCTCTGAAGAGGCAGCGCACCGGACCACCCGGCCTCTGGTGTAATGTAGCTCAGTCCCTCGTAGTAATCTGTCGGGTTCAGCTCAGGAGACTCAAGGACCTGTTTAGTTGCTGCGTGTGCCTCTCGTAGGTCTTGGAGTCTATCTACTCCCCTTGACAATATGTTTAACGCGCCGCGCTCAGATTCTCTCTCGGGCTCACATGGTATCAGCATAGCCCACTTCAGATTCATAGCAGCTCTCAGCTCCTCAACGAGTGTGTGGTGGTGGGCATCCAGAGAGCGTGACAAGCCCTGCAGAGAAGAAATGATCTGACTTTCCATATTAGATCTGGGCTAGTGGATAATAAGAGAGTCTCTGTCAAAGTTGCGGTGCGTTTTCTAAGATGGCGGCTGCTCCGTATAACATTTACACCAGGCCCAGCAATCTATGTGCCGGTGTAGTGGCCAATGCTTTAGTTCAGCGACCCAAAGTGATTGCCCAGAGATCTGGGGGTCAGTTAGTGAGAGATATAGGTGTACAAAAGTCCTCTACTTGCTCATAATAATAGGTTATTTAATCCAGCAGCGGGAGCTCTGTATAAACACGTCCTGCTACTTTAACTGTTGGCTCCGCCCCCTCGAGCTCTGGTTTTTTAACGTGCCCAAAAATGACCTCGAAATACAGGGCATTATAGATTTTTATTGAAAAAAAACTAGCATTTTTTTTTTATAAAAAAACTGCACTAGGCAGTTTTGGGGCTTTAAAGTGGGTATTAGAAAAAAAAGCACTGAAAAGTGCCTTTACATTGCGGTCTATGGAAACTATGTGTTTTCATAGACCTCAATGTAAATATATATGTATATGCATATATACATATATATTTATGTGTTAATATGTGTATATACAAATATTAACACATAAATATATATAAAAACAAAAGACAAAAGAATGGTCAGCGCTCAAAGTTAATGTATGAACTGCTATTTACAATAAATATATATTCTCATCCACTATTAAGAATAAATATATTTATATAGATATATGTCTCTATATATGCAACAATTTATAGTTAGTGCAAATGGCAGTCTTATTCGGATGGAAAGTCTGTGGATGTATAATATTCCATATAGTCCACAAAGCTAGTTCCCGTGTGCTATAGGTGTGGGCAGCCCGTCTGGTCTAAAGATGATCCCCTGCAAGGTGAGGTTCTTCTCGAATTGTCTGGAAAAGTATAGAAGGAGACAGGCGCACAGGGGCACACTTTGTGTAATACGTTCACAGAAGTAACATAAAAAGCAAACAGTGGGGGAATTATCCGCGCTCACCTGGTGTACCCTCAAGTAGTGAGGTACTAGAAGTGCACTTATATGGTTGTACTCTGTTCCTTTTCTCCCTTCTCGTGTGTCCGCGATCCTCCGGTGTTAGGTGTATCTTCAGTGGATCACCGTTATCCGTTGTCAGTGATAAGGGGAGTAAGGGGATATTATATGTATAGAGGTGTGTGTATAGTCTATATATCTCAATTGACCACACAATACACTATAGTATAACAGAGATTATAAAACCATATATTTATTTTGAATAGTATAAAACAGACACACTTGTCTGATTAGGATACAAGTAGAACAAACATATATATACAATGGTAGTGAGCCGTAGTGCTGCCCGGTAATAAGATCCTTATACAAAAGGTCTGTTTCCAAATGCATACACTAAATTGCTCCACAACCGTTAAAACGTTAGAAGTTAACAGTATCACAGATATACAAATATACAAGTATACAAGTAAGGAGCACCAAAGGTATCAATCGGAGCTAATAAGGCTAATTTCGTTGCCCAGCAACCGATTACCTTATGCAGCTCCGTGTATGCTGTGCACTCGAAAGCGTGCAGGTGTGACGTGTGGCGGGGGGCGGAGCCTAACGTGTTTCGTAACCAATGGGTTACTTCATCAGAGGTGTGGGCCGCCCCCCAACCTAGCTCTATAAATGCGTGTGGCTGTGGCTGATTGGCCAAGTGTTAGCCCCTCGGTCGCCATTTTGTTTAAGGGCAAGTGGCCAGGTTTTACTGTTCTACTAAACCCAGTATTTTTAGTTTTCTTTTTCTAGTTTCGTTAGCCATGCATTTTAAATTGACAATAGATTTTTAGTTCCAAGTTGGCAATCAAACTTTTTGTGTGCTTGTTTGTAGCTTTGAGTGTTACTATATCAAATTGAAGTATCCAGTTAGAAACGATACTTAATAGAGTAAGGTCTATATAAAAAAATAATAATCGTAAAATATATATATACAGTAAACTTAACGAATTGTATTGTGACTATCATTTTAAAAAATGTAATTAAGAATAGGTACAGAATTACTGTAATGTTATTAAAAATAGGTACAGAATTACTGGGATACGTTATGTATACTCGTATTATTTCTTCCTCATATTTGTTAATGAAGAAAGGATACTTAAAAGAACAAGAAATGTCAAAACACCATAAAATTAGCATATTATTAAAAGGGGAGATAAAATTCTAAAGGGATAGGATATTCCAAACTAACTTAATTAAGAGCCATAGTGTATATTTCCTAATGGTTTATATACTTTTAAAACTCTAAAAACATAAAACATAAATTAACTGTCTCGTGATTTTTTGGAATACATACATGGGGGAGAGATCAAGTGGTGTTCAGAAAAGTCTCCCCAGTTAGTATACCAATGATTATAGAAATGCTGCTAGGTCAATATCTCTATTTAACCCATTTGGTTCTAGCGTTCCCAATTTATGGATCCAAACTGTCTCCCTTTTTCGTAGTTCCAGAAGTCTACTACCTCCTCTGTTTCCTTTGTGTATTTGTTCTATAGCCTTAATGAAAAAAGCCTCTTTGTTTTTATTGTGAATATTCGTAAAGTGGTTTATGAGAGGATTTTTGAGGGTTCCTGCTTCTATATTTTTCATGTGTTCCAGACAGCGGATTTTTAAACCCCTTGTCGTGCGTCCTATATATCTTTTTGGGGTGTTACAGGTGCACTCCAGCATATAGACTACATGATCAGATCTACAATTTAGTAGACCTTTAATCGGATATTTTTCTCCTTCTTTTCCACAGTCTATAAATTTATTAAAATTTGTATTCTTATTTATATGTGCACAGCACACACAGTTTTTTCTTGCACATTTGAAAAAACCTTGTATATTAGTAATCTGACTTTTAGGTTGTTTATCTGTTTTCCTGATTTTCTGAATGTCACTAGGTGCTAAGAAATTCTTTAGATTCTTGTTTTTCTTGTATGTGACATATGGTCTGTTGCCTATAGTGTCTTTTAGTATGGGGTCATTTTTCAAGATTGACCAATTTTTCTGTAGAATGTTCTTAATCTTCCAGTGGCCTTCATTGAAAGTTGTAACAAAATTAATTTTAGTATTAGTATCTCTTTTCTGTATTGCCCTTATTGTATCTGGTGTTGTGGTTGGTTGTGTCTGTAATTGTTGATTATTACCATGTACTAATGTTTCTCTGTTAAGTTGAATTGCTCTATTATATGCCTTTTGGATAGTTTTAGTTGAATAGTGTTTTTCTGTAAACTTATCTTTGAGTTTATTTGCCTCTAATTCAAAATTACTCATATCTGAGCAGTTTCGCCTCAGTCTCTGAAACTGTCCGAATGGAATATTTTCTATCCATTTAGGATGGTGGCTGCTACGTGCGTCTAGGTAACCGTTAGTGTCAGTAGGTTTTCTGTATAGCTTGCTGCATATATTCCCATTTGATACATATAAAGTGACATCTAGAAAATCAATGGATGAGATTTCTATTCTTTGTGTAAAAGTGAGATTCATGCAGTTGGCATTAAGTTCTTGTACATATGTATCCCATAGATTAATCTCTCCATCCCAAATAACTAGGATGTCATCTATAAAGCGATGCCAGAACACAACATTTTTGTTTTTAAATTCAAAATTATTATAAACCATCTCCTCCTCAAATATACCCATATATAAGTTAGCAAAATTAGGTGCAAACTTTGTACCCATGGCTGTTCCTGTGTTTTGCAGATAATATGTTCCTTCGAATTTGAAATAATTATTCTGTAGGATATATCTAATGGATTCTAATAGAAAGTTTCTCTGCTCAAGGGCAATCTGATTAGCATTGTCTAGTGATCTCTTAATCGCACTTATCCCTTGGTCATGAGGGATAGATGTATATAATGCTGTTACATCGAGTGTAGCCCATTTATAAGTTGACTTCCATTGTATTCTTTCTATAATTTGGAGAAGGTGGGGTGTATCTCTAAGGTATGATTTGAGATTAAGTACCATAGGTTTTAAAAATTGATCCACATATTCAGATAGTCTAGATGTTATTGAATCTATACCTGAGATGATAGGCCTGCCAGGTGGTTTGGTCAGGCTCTTGTGGATCTTTGGTAGGTAATAAAATATTGCCATTTTCGGTTCATCATTTGAGAGGTATTTTCTCTCTCTGTCCGTGAGTACTCTGTTTTGGTAACCAGAATTTATGTGTTCCATATAAGTTCTCAGGAATAGAGGTGTAGGGTCACTTTTCAGGGTCATATATGTCTTACTATCAGAGAGTTGGCGATTAGCTTCCTCTAAATAGTCTTTCCTGTCTAGAATGACTATGCCTCCTCCCTTGTCAGCCTCCCGTATCACAATCTGTTCATTATCCATTAGTGTTTTTAGCACCCTTTTCTCTCTTATGCTCATATTATGTTTCTGGATTTTGTAGTTACTGCAGAGTTCCATACAGTCTTGAATGACCTTATCCTTAAACATGGTTATGTACTTTCCCTGTGATTGGACAGGGAAGAAAATGGACTTGGGTCTTAGGCCACTATTAATAATACTTAATTCATTTGAGTCAACTTCTGGTCCAAAATAGTTATTACAATCTATTTGTGAGTGATGGTTGTTCCCATTCTCTAGATCCATTAAGGCTTCCAGTGTTTCTAAATCTGATTGTGTGAGGTTAACTGAATTTTGTGTCTTTTTATCTTTTTCAAAATGTCTAACTAATGTTAGTTTACGTATGAATTTATTTATGTCAATAAATAATTCAAATGGATCTGGTTTTTGTGTAGGCGCAAATGACAAACCTTTTTTTAGAAGGTCTGTTTCGTCTAAACTTAGATTGTGTGTGGACAAATTGAAGATTTTTATGGTTTCTTCTTTTACTGTCTCATCTCTCTGCGTCTTTTTAAGTTGGAATTTTCTACCAGCTCTACATCCTCTTCTTCTTCCATATGTCTTTTTCCCCTTCTTCCTTCTACATGTGTTTGTGGTTGTCTCCATTCTAGTGGTATATGTTCTTGTGGTGGGGGTCTTACTTCTCTCTGTACCTCTAAAGCTCTTGGTTTGTCTGTCAGATGTCTGTTGTGAAAACCCTTATCATTATAACTATCTCTATTCCTAGAGTAGGTGTGTGGTTGTTGTTCCCAATTAGAATTTTGGTTTGCCCTTGTATCATTCCACCCTTGATTACCATATGAATCCTGATCGTACCTGTTGGATCTATAATTTGAATTATAATTATAGTTATGGTTATAATGTCTTATACCTCCCCTGGGATGTGCTCTACCTCTAGAGTGATAATAATTTCCCTCTCTATTTTCTCTTTCAATCATATGGGAATCATGTCTCAGGTTTGGATTATGATAATAGTTATCTCTGTTAGTATTGTGACCCCTATTTTGTCTAGGTGTATACTCTCTAGAGGGGAAATTGAACTTAATGTTTGTTTGTTTGGGGGTTCTTGAACCTGTTTTCTTCAAACTTTTGAGATGATTATTCCTAATTACATCACTGTATAGAGTGTTTGTGGTTGTTAGTGGAGTGTTAGGTGTCTCATTACCCCCTGGTGTGTTTGGTGTTAAAGGTACATCGGTCTCAATTTCGATATTTCCTGTTTGTTCACTAACTTTATTTTGTAAGTCTCGTTCCAACTTTTTCTTCTTTTTAAGTTTTAAATCCCTTTCTAATTTGCTCATTCTTTCTCTTATGTCACTATCTAATTTGTCAAAATATGTGTCTCCCTTAAAGGGTAACAGTAAAGTGCGCAATTTGTGTAGTTCTGCAGTAACCTTATCCAGGTTCGCCTCTCTAAATCTGATTATAATACGTATCAATTTATTTGAACTCTCTTCCAGAACAGTTTCCCACTCTGTAATGAGTTCTATGTCTGTACTGTTGAATATAGCTGTTTTTGTCAACATCAAACCTTTGGGTATTACCCCTGCCTTCAGATAAGCTTCTAGTCCTATTATATCGCACCAGTTTTTAATCTGTATTTTACTTAATTTTTCCACCTGTATATCTGTGATACTGTTAACTTCTAACGTTTTAACGGTTGTGGAGCAATTTAGTGTATGCATTTGGAAACAGACCTTTTGTATAAGGATCTTATTACCGGGCAGCACTACGGCTCACTACCATTGTATATATATGTTTGTTCTACTTGTATCCTAATCAGACAAGTGTGTCTGTTTTATACTATTCAAAATAAATATATGGTTTTATAATCTCTGTTATACTATAGTGTATTGTGTGGTCAATTGAGATATATAGACTATACACACACCTCTATACATATAATATCCCCTTACTCCCCTTATCACTGACAACGGATAACGGTGATCCACTGAAGATACACCTAACACCGGAGGATCGCGGACACACGAGAAGGGAGAAAAGGAACAGAGTACAACCATATAAGTGCACTTCTAGTACCTCACTACTTGAGGGTACACCAGGTGAGCGCGGATAATTCCCCCACTGTTTGCTTTTTATGTTACTTCTGTGAACGTATTACACGAAGTGTGCCCCTGTGCGCCTGTCTCCTTCTATACTTTTCCAGACAATTCGAGAAGAACCTCACCTTGCGGGGGATCATCTTTAGACCAGACGGGCTGCCCACACCTATAGCACACGGGAACTAGCTTTGTGGACTATATGGAATATTATACATCCACAGACTTTCCATCCGAATAAGACTGCCATTTGCACTAACTATAAATTGTTGCATATATAGAGACATATATCTATATAAATATATTTATTCTTAATAGTGGATGAGAATATATATTTATTGTAAATAGCAGTTCATACATTAACTTTGAGCGCTGACCATTTTTTTGTTTTTGTATTTTTGGGTATTCACTGTGACCACTTGTGATCAGAAGTCTTATATCATGTCATCAGCAGCTGAAGATTTATCCACATGTAATTTTGGAATGTATTTCGATCCAAATAGTAAAAAAAGAACCTTGTCTGTAGATTTACAAGGGGATACTAACATCAGTAATGTACAAAAACCAGTTAACCCTAGAGAACTATTTAAACAGGTGGAAAAATTAAGTAAAATACAGATTAAAAACTGGTGCGATATAATAGGACTAGAAGCTTATCTGAAGGCAGGGGTAATACCCAAAGGTTTGATGTTGACAAAAACAGTTATATTCAACAGTACAGACATAGAACTCATTACAGAGTGGGAAACTGTTCTGGAAGAGAGTTCAAATAAATTGATACGTATTATAATCAGATTTAGAGAGGCGAACCTGGATAAGGTTACTGCAGAACTACACAAATTGCGCACTTTACTGTTACCCTTTAAGGGAGACACATATTTTGACAAATTAGATAGTGACATAAGAGAAAGAATGAGCAAATTAGAAAGGGATTTAAAACTTAAAAAGAAGAAAAAGTTGGAACGAGACTTACAAAATAAAGTTAGTGAACAAACAGGAAATATCGAAATTGAGACCGATGTACCTTTAACACCAAACACACCAGGGGGTAATGAGACACCTAACACTCCACTAACAACCACAAACACTCTATACAGTGATGTAATTAGGAATAATCATCTCAAAAGTTTGAAAAAAACAGGTTCAAGAACCCCCAAACAAACAAACATTAAGTTCAATTTCCCCTCTAGAGAGTATACACCTAGACAAAATAGGGGTCACAATACTAACAGAGATAACTATTATCATAATCCAAACCTGAGACATGATTCCCATATGATTGAAAGAGAAAATAGAGAGGGAAATTATTATCACTCTAGAGGTAGAGCACATCCCAGGGGAGGTATAAGACATTATAACCATAACTATAATTATAATTCAAATTATAGATCCAACAGGTACGATCAGGATTCATATGGTAATCAAGGGTGGAATGATACAAGGGCAAACCAAAATTCTAATTGGGAACAACAACCACACACCTACTCTAGGAATAGAGATAGTTATAATGATAAGGGTTTTCACGACAGACATCTGACAGACAAACCAAGAGCTTTAGAGGTACAGAGAGAAGTAAGACCCCCACCACAAGAACATATACCACTAGAATGGAGACAACCACAAACACATGTAGAAGGAAGAAGGGGAAAAAGACATATGGAAGAAGAAGAGGATGTAGAGCTGGTAGAAAATTCCAACTTAAAAAGACGCAGAGAGATGAGACAGTAAAAGAAGAAACCATAAAAATCTTCAATTTGTCCACACACAATCTAAGTTTAGACGAAACAGACCTTCTAAAAAAAGGTTTGTCATTTGCGCCTACACAAAAACCAGATCCATTTGAATTATTTATTGACATAAATAAATTCATACGTAAACTAACATTAGTTAGACATTTTGAAAAAGATAAAAAGACACAAAATTCAGTTAACCTCACACAATCAGATTTAGAAACACTGGAAGCCTTAATGGATCTAGAGAATGGGAACAACCATCACTCACAAATAGATTGTAATAACTATTTTGGACCAGAAGTTGACTCAAATGAATTAAGTATTATTAATAGTGGCCTAAGACCCAAGTCCATTTTCTTCCCTGTCCAATCACAGGGAAAGTACATAACCATGTTTAAGGATAAGGTCATTCAAGACTGTATGGAACTCTGCAGTAACTACAAAATCCAGAAACATAATATGAGCATAAGAGAGAAAAGGGTGCTAAAAACACTAATGGATAATGAACAGATTGTGATACGGGAGGCTGACAAGGGAGGAGGCATAGTCATTCTAGACAGGAAAGACTATTTAGAGGAAGCTAATCGCCAACTCTCTGATAGTAAGACATATATGACCCTGAAAAGTGACCCTACACCTCTATTCCTGAGAACTTATATGGAACACATAAATTCTGGTTACCAAAACAGAGTACTCACGGACAGAGAGAGAAAATACCTCTCAAATGATGAACCGAAAATGGCAATATTTTATTACCTACCAAAGATCCACAAGAGCCTGACCAAACCACCTGGCAGGCCTATCATCTCAGGTATAGATTCAATAACATCTAGACTATCTGAATATGTGGATCAATTTTTAAAACCTATGGTACTTAATCTCAAATCATACCTTAGAGATACACCCCACCTTCTCCAAATTATAGAAAGAATACAATGGAAGTCAACTTATAAATGGGCTACACTCGATGTAACAGCATTATATACATCTATCCCTCATGACCAAGGGATAAGTGCGATTAAGAGATCACTAGACAATGCTAATCAGATTGCCCTTGAGCAGAGAAACTTTCTATTAGAATCCATTAGATATATCCTACAGAATAATTATTTCAAATTCGAAGGAACATATTATCTGCAAAACACAGGAACAGCCATGGGTACAAAGTTTGCACCTAATTTTGCTAACTTATATATGGGTATATTTGAGGAGGAGATGGTTTATAATAATTTTGAATTTAAAAACAAAAATGTTGTGTTCTGGCATCGCTTTATAGATGACATCCTAGTTATTTGGGATGGAGAGATTAATCTATGGGATACATATGTACAAGAACTTAATGCCAACTGCATGAATCTCACTTTTACACAAAGAATAGAAATCTCATCCATTGATTTTCTAGATGTCACTTTATATGTATCAAATGGGAATATATGCAGCAAGCTATACAGAAAACCTACTGACACTAACGGTTACCTAGACGCACGTAGCAGCCACCATCCTAAATGGATAGAAAATATTCCATTCGGACAGTTTCAGAGACTGAGGCGAAACTGCTCAGATATGAGTAATTTTGAATTAGAGGCAAATAAACTCAAAGATAAGTTTACAGAAAAACACTATTCAACTAAAACTATCCAAAAGGCATATAATAGAGCAATTCAACTTAACAGAGAAACATTAGTACATGGTAATAATCAACAATTACAGACACAACCAACCACAACACCAGATACAATAAGGGCAATACAGAAAAGAGATACTAATACTAAAATTAATTTTGTTACAACTTTCAATGAAGGCCACTGGAAGATTAAGAACATTCTACAGAAAAATTGGTCAATCTTGAAAAATGACCCCATACTAAAAGACACTATAGGCAACAGACCATATGTCACATACAAGAAAAACAAGAATCTAAAGAATTTCTTAGCACCTAGTGACATTCAGAAAATCAGGAAAACAGATAAACAACCTAAAAGTCAGATTACTAATATACAAGGTTTTTTCAAATGTGCAAGAAAAAACTGTGTGTGCTGTGCACATATAAATAAGAATACAAATTTTAATAAATTTATAGACTGTGGAAAAGAAGGAGAAAAATATCCGATTAAAGGTCTACTAAATTGTAGATCTGATCATGTAGTCTATATGCTGGAGTGCACCTGTAACACCCCAAAAAGATATATAGGACGCACGACACGGGGTTTAAAAATCCGCTGTCTGGAACACATGAAAAATATAGAAGCAAGAACCCTCAAAAATCCTCTCATAAACCACTTTACGAATATTCACAATAAAAACAAAGAGGCTTTTTTCATTAAGGCTATAGAACAAATACACAAAGGAAACAGAGGAGGTAGTAGACTTCTGGAACTACGAAAAAGGGAGACAGTTTGGATCCATAAATTGGGAACGCTAGAACCAAATGGGTTAAATAGAGATATTGACCTAGCAGCATTTCTATAATCATTGGTATACTAACTGGGGAGACTTTTCTGAACACCACTTGATCTCTCCCCCATGTATGTATTCCAAAAAATCACGAGACAGTTAATTTATGTTTTATGTTTTTAGAGTTTTAAAAGTATATAAACCATTAGGAAATATACACTATGGCTCTTAATTAAGTTAGTTTGGAATATCCTATCCCTTTAGAATTTTATCTCCCCTTTTAATAATATGCTAATTTTATGGTGTTTTGACATTTCTTGTTCTTTTAAGTATCCTTTCTTCATTAACAAATATGAGGAAGAAATAATACGAGTATACATAACGTATCCCAGTAATTCTGTACCTATTTTTAATAACATTACAGTAATTCTGTACCTATTCTTAATTACATTTTTTAAAATGATAGTCACAATACAATTCGTTAAGTTTACTGTATATATATATTTTACGATTATTATTTTTTTATATAGACCTTACTCTATTAAGTATCGTTTCTAACTGGATACTTCAATTTGATATAGTAACACTCAAAGTTACAAACAAGCACACAAAAAGTTTGATTGCCAACTTGGAACTAAAAATCTATTGTCAATTTAAAATGCATGGCTAACGAAACTAGAAAAAGAAAACTAAAAATACTGGGTTTAGTAGAACAGTAAAACCTGGCCACTTGCCCTTAAACAAAATGGCGACCGAGGGGCTAACACTTGGCCAATCAGCCACAGCCACACGCATTTATAGAGCTAGGTTTGGGGGCGGCCCACACCTCTGATGAAGTAACCCATTGGTTACGAAACGCGTTAGGCTCCGCCCCCCGCCACACGTCACACCTGCACGCTTTCGAGTGCACAGCATACACGGAGCTGCATAAGGTAATCGGTTGCTGGGCAACGAAATTAGCCTTATTAGCTCCGATTGATACCTTTGGTGCTCCTTACTTGTATACTTGTATATTTGTATATCTGTGATACTGTTAACTTCTAACGTTTTAACGGTTGTGGAGCAATTTAGTGTATGCATTTGGAAACAGACCTTTTGTATAAAGATCTTATTACCGGGCAGCACTACGGCTCACTACCATTGTATATATATGTTTGTTCTACTTGTATCCTAATCAGACAAGTGTGTCTGTTTTATACTATTCAAAATAAATATATGGTTTTATAATCTCTGTTATACTATAGTGTATTGTGTGGTCAATTGAGATATATAGACTATACACACACCTCTATACATATAATATCCCCTTACTCCCCTTATCACTGACAACGGATAACGGTGATCCACTGAAGATACACCTAACACCGGAGGATCGCGGACACACGAGAAGGGAGAAAAGGAACAGAGTACAACCATATAAGTGCACTTCTAGTACCTCACTACTTGAGGGTACACCAGGTGAGCGCGGATAATTCCCCCACTGTTTGCTTTTTATGTTACTTCTGTGAACGTATTACACGAAGTGTGCCCCTGTGCGCCTGTCTCCTTCTATACTTTTCCACATAAATATATATGTATATATTCATATACAGGGAGTGCAGAATTATTAGGCAAGTTGTATTTTTGAGGATTAATTTTATTATTGAACAACAACCATGTTCTCAATGAACCCAAAAAACTCATTAATATCAAAGCTGAATAGTTTTGGAAGTAGTTTTTAGTTAGTTTTTAGTTATAGCTATTTTAGGGGGATATCTGTGTGTGCAGGTGACTATTACTGTGCATAATTATTAGGCAACTTAACAAAAAACAAATATATACCCATTTCAATTATTTATTTTTACCAGTGAAACCAATATAACATCTCAACATTCACAAATATACATTTCTGACATTCAAAAACAAAACAAAAACAAATCAGTGACCAATATAGCCACCTTTCTTTGCAAGGACACTCAAAAGCCTGCCATCCATGGATTCTGTCAGTGTTTTGATCTGTTCACCATCAACATTGCTTGCAGCAGCAACCACAGCCTCCCAGACACTGTTCAGAGAGGTGTACTGTTTTCCCTCCTTGTAAATCTCACATTTGATTATGGACCACAGGTTCTCAATGGGGTTCAGATCAGGTGAACAAGGAGGCCATGTCATTAGATTTTCTTCTTTTATACCCTTTCTTGCCAGCCACGCTGTGGAGTACTTGGACGCGTGTGATGGAGCATTGTCCTGCATGAAAATCATGTTTTTCTTGAAGGATGCAGACTTTTCCTGTACCACTGCTTGAAGAAGGTGTCTTCCAGAAACTGGCAATAGGACTGGGAGTTGAGCTTGACTCCATCCTCAACCCGAAAAGGCCCCACAAGCTTTGATGATACCAGCCCAAACCAGTACTCCACCTCCACCTTGCTGGCGTCTGAGTCGGACTGGAGCTCTCTGCCCTTTACCAATCCAGCCACGGGCCCATCCATCTGGCCCATCAAGACTCACTCTCATTTCATCAGTCCTTAAAACCTTAGAAAAAATCAGTCTTGAGATATTTCTTGGCCCAGTCTTGACGTTTCAGCTTGTGTGTCTTATTCAGTGGTGGTCGTCTTTCAGCCTTTCTTACCTTGGCCATGTCTCTAAGTATTGCACACCTTGTGCTTTTGGGCACTCCAGTGATGTTGCAGCTCTGAAATATGGCCAAACTGGTGGCAAGTGGCATCTTGGCAGCTGCACGCTTGACTTTTCTCAGTTCATGGGCAGTTATTTTGCGCCTTGGTTTTTCCACACGCTTCTTGCGACCCTGTTGACTATTTTGAATGAAACGCTTGATTGTTCGATGATCACGCTTCAGAAGCTTTGCAATTTTAAGAGTGCTGCATCCCTCTGCAAGATATCTCACTATTTTTGACTTTTCTGAGCCTGTCAAATCCTTCTTTTGACCCATTTTGCCAAAGGAAAGGAAGTTGCCTAATAATTATGCACACCTGATATAGGGTGTTGATGTCATTAGACCACACCCCTTCTCATTACAGAGATGCACATCACCTAATATGCTTAATTGGTAGTAGGCTTTCGAGCCTATACAGCTTGGAGTAAGACAACATGCATAAAGAGGATGATGTGGTCAAAATACTCATTTGCCTAATAATTCTGCACTCCCTGTACATATATATTTAAAAATGCTGTCCATCCCTAGGCTACTTACTCCCTTTGTGCTACGTGAGGTTCTGATGATGTCTGTGATGGCATCAGAACGAGGCTCCCATAGGAGCCTATGGAAGTGGGATCTCCAGATTTACTTGCGATTTACTGGCAATACCAGAGCATATAATCATGAGCTGATATTACAAAGTGGAGCGCTAATCTTGCTTGCATTCAAGAGATAGTAAGATCTCCACTTGTAATGTAGCCCAATATATATTAACCATTGAGTGCCTAAAATCATGCGTTTGTCAAGTGTTTTTCAGTCATAACTAGGGTTGCCAGGTGTCCAGTATTCAACTGGACAGTATAGTATTTTAGCAGGCTGTCCAGTAAATGTTTTACAAAAATACTGGACACTTAAATGTCCAGTTTTTTAAAGTTCCTGAATTTTAGCTTAATGTAAAAATCCTCCTATGTTTTAATGCATTACAGAGTAGTCAAATCACTACTGTTTACATGTGTTACTGGCAATCAGAGATAAAATTATTGATTTGCATGTTAATGGTAGACAAGGGGGCCTATCTATCAAGCTCTGGATAGAGCTTGAGACCCCGTGTTTCTGGCGAGCCTG
Organism: Bombina bombina; assembly: GCF_027579735.1. Classification (NCBI taxonomy): domain Eukaryota; kingdom Metazoa; phylum Chordata; class Amphibia; order Anura; family Bombinatoridae; genus Bombina; species Bombina bombina. The sequence goes on from NC_069504.1 coordinate 417,900,437, forward strand.
CAGGCTCGCCAGAAACACCAGTTATGAAGCAGCTGTCAGAATTAAGGTAGGAAAAATCTGATTGGCTGATTGAATCAGCCAATCAGATTGAGCTCGCATTCTATTGGCTGATCGGATCAGCCAATAGAATGCAAGTTCAATCTGATTGGCTGATTCAATCAGCCAATCAGATTTTTCCTACCTTAATTCCGATTAGCTGATAGAATCCTATCAGCCAATTGGAATTGAAGGGACGCCATCTTGGATGACGTCCCTTAAAGGAGCCTTCATTCGTCGGTAGTCCGTCGGGAAAGAAGGATGTTCCGCGTCGGCGGGATGAAGATTGAAGATTGAAGACCCCGCTTGGAAGATGACATCGCCCCGGATAGAAGACTTCTTCAGCGCTGCTTGGAAGATGACATTGCCCGGATGGAAGACTTCTTCAGCGCCGCCTGGAGGATCACTTCATCAGATGGAAGATTTCTTCAGCGCCCCTTGGAGGATCACTTCTGCCGCTCCAGATCTCCTCTTCAGTTCCATCGGTGGCTCGGCTGAGTGAAGACGACTAAAGGTAGGATGATCTTCAGGGGATTAGTGTTAGGTTATTTTAAGGGGGGTTTGGGTTAGATTAGGGGTATGTGGGTGGTGGGTTTTAATGTTGGGGGGGTTGTATTTTTCTTTTACAGGCAAAAGAGCAGTTAACTTTTTTAATGTAGAATAGGGTAAGGAATTTTTTTATTTTGGGGGGCTTTGTTATTTTATTAGGGGGCTTAGATTAGGTGTAATTATCTTAAAATTGTTGTAATATTTTTTAAATGTTTGTAACCTATTTTTTTATTTTTTGTAACTTAGCTTTTTTTTTATTTTTTGTACTTTAGTTCGTTTATGTAATTGTATTTAATTGTAGTTATTTGTATTTAATTTATGTAATTTATTTAATGATTGTGTAGTGTTTTTTATTTAATGATAGTGTAGTGTTAGTGGTTTAATTGTAATTTAGGGGTTAATAAATTATTAGATTAGGGGTTAATAAATTTAATATAGGTTGCGGCAGGGTCCGGGAGCGGCGGTTTAGGGGTTAAACTATTTATTTAGTTGCGGCAAGGTGCGGGATCAGCAGGATAGGGGTTAATAACTTTATTATAGAGGGCGGCGGTATAGGGGGGGGGCAGGATAGGTGTTACTAGGTATAATGTAGGTTGCGGCGGTGTCCAGGAGCGGCGGTTTAGGGGTTAAACTATTTATTTAGTTGCGGCAAGGTGCGGGATCAGCAGGATAGGGGTTAATAACTTTATTATAGAGGGCGGCGGTATAGGGGGGGGCAGGATAGAGGTTACTAGGTATAATGTAGGTTGCGGCAGGGTCCGGGAGCGCCGGTTTAGGGGTTAAACTATTTATTTAGTTGCGGCAAGGTGCGGGATCAGCAGGATAGGGGTTAATAACTTTATTATAGAGGGCGGCGGTATAGGGGGGGGCAGGATAGGGGTTACTAGGTATAATGTAGGTTGCGGCGGTGTCCGGGAGCGGCGGTTTAGGGGTTAATACATTTATAAGAGTTGCGGCGGTGTGAGGGAGCGGCGGTTTAGGGGTTAATAAATTTATAAGAGTTGCGGTGGGGTCTAGGAGCGGCGGTTAAGGGGTTAGTTGCGGGGGGCTCCGGGGGTGCCGGTATAGGGGGTAGAACAGTGTAGTTAGTGTGAGTGCTTAGTGACAGGCTAGCAATAAAGCTGTAAAAAAGCCGAAGAGCAGCGAGATCGGATGAGTGATAACTCTCACAGTCCGCTGCTCATCGCCCCGTACTTGGTGTGCGGCTTTTTGACAGATATATTGATAACTTAGGCAAATTTTTTCAGGTCCACGGCGGCGATGGTAGGCGAGCTTAGGCAGGTGTATTGGGCCGGCGAAGGCAGGAAAGATGACACGTTGATAACTATCCCCCGGAGAGCGTATTGCTCTCTGCATTCAGCGAGGTCCACCAGACTTTGATAAATAGAGGCCAAAGAATAAATAACAGCTTGGTTGTTAAAAATATACATGGTTGGATCAAGATTGTGAGCTTTTGGGGGGGAGGGGGGCATTGTGTGTCCAGTATTTTTAAGGAGGACAGCTAGAAACCCTAATCATAACGCACTGTCCCATAGCTAACAATTTGTCTGGTAGGAGCCTCAACCTTACTTATAACATCAAACTCTCACCTATGATTACGAGTTTTGCGTTATGGTTTTAACACTGGACTACCATATAATATCTATTTGCCGTGGGAACAACAACATAATAATATAGCCATTATCATATCAAAGCACTAGTACATAAGCATTGCAAATTGATTTATTGTGCCATAGTGCATAGTTTTATATTATACAAAGGTATTAAGGCTATTTATCAAGCAAGGCAGACGATTTTATATTGTCTCAATAGCTTTAATACTTAGTATATCATTGGTGACATTGTCTTGGGTTAATGTTTTTATATCTTCAACCATTTTTAATTTTACTAATAAATCAAACTGTGAGCAATATACTCACATAAATTATTGCTTTAGATTAGAAAATAGACGCCTAGATTATGAGTTTTGCACTATAGAGGGTACGAAGCGAACACAACAAAAGTTGCGTTATTTCACCCTGCATAGCGCTGCCATTACAAGTTTCTGAAAAGACACCTTGTGCGTGCAATATGGTGGCTATAAGCTTCATACCACATTCAGCTCTTTAAAAAAAAAAAAAAACTAATCTAAAAAATAAACACCCCAAAAAAGTTAAAAAAAAAAACCTAACACTAACCCCCGACGATCCACTTACTGTTTCTGAAGTTCGGACATCCAGGCGCGCAAAGTCTTCATCCAAGTGGCAAGTTTTTCATCCATCCAGGCGGCGTTTTATATCGTCATCCAGATGGCATCTTCTATCTTGTTCCCGGCAGTGTCTTCTATCTTAATCCTGGTGGCATCTTCTATCTTCATCCCGGTGGCACGGAGCGGGTCCATCCTTAAAGACATACGGTATGGAGCGTCCTCTTCATACGGTCACCGCCATACACTAAATCTTCAATGCAGGGGAGCCTTTTCAAAATTACATCCCTTGCATTCCTATTGGCTGATTTGATTTTTTGAAATTAAATCAGCCAATAGGATGAGAGCAACTGAAATCCTATTGGCTGTTTGAATCAGCCAATAGGATGAGAGCTACTGAAATTCTATTGGCTATTCAAATCAGCCAATAGGATTACAGTAGCTCTCATCCTATTGGCTTATTTGAATTTCAAAAATTAAATCAACCAATAGGAATGCAAGGGATGCCTTTTGAAAAGACTCCCTTGCATTGAAGATTCAGTAGAAGTAGTTGCCTGGATGAAGATAGAAGATGCCGCTTGGGTGGATGAAGATCTCACTGCCTGGATGAAGACTTCTTGCTGTCTGGATGTCTGGACTTTAGAAACTCTAAGTGCATTGTCGGAGTTTAGTGTTAGTTTTTTTTTAACTTTTTTGGGGTGGGTTTTTTTTTAGATTAGGATTTGGACTTTTTTGAAAGAGCTGAATGCCATTTTAAGGGCAATGTAAAAGAGCTGAATGCCCATACAAATGCCCATTTCAGCAATGGGTAGCTTACAATTTTGTTAGAGTTAGGTTTTTTATTTTGGGGGTTGGTTGGGAATAGGTTTTACTGTTTGGGGCAATGCCCTACAAAAGGCCCTTTTAAGGGCTATTGGTAGTTTATTGTAGGCTAGGTTTTTTTATTTTGGGGGGCTTTTTTACTTTTATAGGGCTATTAGATTAGGTTTATTGTTTTTATTTTGATAATTTCATTTGTTATTTTTCAAAATTTAGTGTTTGTTATTTTTTGTAATTTAGTATTTTTTTGTCATGTTAGACTTTCTTTTTTTAGTAGTGTTATGTTTTTATAATGCGTAATTTAGTTTCTTTAATTGGTAGTTATTTTAATTTTAGTGTAATATTTATGTTAGGTTAATTGTTAGTTTAAACTGAGTTTTTTTTTATTTCACAGGTAAGTTTTTATTTGTTTTAAAATAGGGATACTGTAATTTTAATATAAAGTTAGGGGGTTGTTAGGTTTAGGGGTTAATAGTTTAATTTAGTTTTTGCAATTTGGGGGGCTCGCAGTTTAGGGGTTAATAGGTTTATTTAGTGGCCATGATATGGGAGGCCAGAGGTTTAGAGGTTAATAACTTTATTTAGTGGTGGCGGCGATGTTGGGGAGTGGCGGGATAGGGGTTAATAACTTTATTAAAGTGTCAGCAATATTGGGGTGTGAAGGAATAGGGGTTCATAACTTTTAAGTTGGTTGCGGCAGATTAGGGGTTAATAACTTTATTTCAGTATTGGGGATGTCAGGGGCAGCAGATTAGGGGTGTTTAGACTTTATGTCAGGGATTTAGGTTTAAATGTAACTTTTTTTCCCATAGACATCAATGGGGTTTTGTTACGGTGATCGCCATTCCGCGCTTCAGGTGTTATATTTTTTCTAACACTATCTCCCCATTGATGTCTATTGGGAAAGCGTGCACGAGCATATCAAAGCAGCCTATGGATTTTAAGCGGTATGGAGCTAACGCCACCATATTGCACGCACAAGACGGCTTTTCAGAAACTTGCAATGGCAACGCTATGGAGGGTGAAATAACGCAACTTTTGTTGCATTCGTTTTGCACCCTCTATAGCGCAAAACTCGTAATCTAGGCATCTGTTTTGTAATTTAAAGCTATCATTTATGTGAGTATATTGCCTACAGTTTGATGACATGTAACTGTTTGTCAAAGGCAATATACTTTACAATTTTGTTTTAAAATTTATTGTTAGAAAATAGCTAGAATGTCAACATGAGTCTCCATCTCAGTGGAAATAAAGGAGAAAATTCTTAAACCTTTCAATTTTAATGTAAATTGTAAGGTGTCTACGTAAACAATAAGCATGAGATTTTTGCAAACATATTACAGAGTCATCTAGTGTGAAGAAAGTTGGGTATTAGTATTAAAGGTTTTCAAACTATCTATTAAACTCTGCAAACATTAGAATAGAATTATGGCTGCAAAAAAAAAAAAAAAAAAAAGCAAGGTTAATGCCTGTATTTTTTTTTTCTTTAAAGCTATTATAAGTGTTGTTTCATGGATATAATTTAACTGTGCTATTTTTTCTTAAACATACTTTATGAAACTATAAAAAAAATGAATAGGAATAGCAGAGTTAGCACAATAGAAGTCAAACAATCTCTACATTCTTTATAGAAATGAAATATCAGCCACTGTTTTGTCTGACATGATGAGACCAAAATAAAACATTTAGGCAAAGTTAATGCTCTATTATGTTAATTTAAAACAATATAAAGCGTAAGATACCATGAGAAACGGTTTTTCACTTTGCACAGAAACTAATTGGACTAAACATAAATTATATATGTGATAGACACCATCTAAATATTTTTTTCACAACTGTGCCACTTCGCACCCTTTTTGCTAAAGCTGTTTTAGTCATTTGATTTGATTGCATTAAAGGGATACTGAACCCAAATTTTTTCTTTTTCGTGATTCAGATAGAGCATGACATTTTAAGCAACTTTCTAATTTACTCATATTATCAATTTTTCTTCGTTCTCTTGCTATCTTTATTTGAATAAAAGGCATCTAAGTTTTTTTTTGGGTTCAGAACTCTGGACAGCACTTTTCATTGGCTGATGAATTTATCCACCAATCAGCAAGGACAACCCAGATTGTTCACCAAAAATGGGCCGGCATCTAAACTTACATTCTTGCATTTCAAATAAAGATACCAAGAGAATGAAGACAATTTGATAATAGGAGTAAATTAGAAAGTTGCTTAAAATTTCATGCTCTGAAAATCACATGCTCTGGCTCTGACTGGTTCTGGTGGAGGTGGAGCAAGCAGGTGTACCTGAGCTCTGATCTCCAGTCCCACAGCTGCTGGCGGTGATCTTCGCGCCTCTCCCAAGCTAGGGAGTTTGTATTAGGACAGTTATTGTCAACACTCCTGGAACCCATTCAGCGGCACTACATCCCGCTGCCAAGGCTGAGGAGCTGCTAAACATACCTTGTACTTAGACCCCTACAAAAGGATTATTGAAACGGACTTAACCACTTTTTTAATGTAAGAAATTACAAAATAGTGATCACCGTTTTCTCCTAATCTAACTCTACTGGGTCAGAAAGAGACATAATTACAACTTTATAACAGCAGAATATTGGCTGTATTCCGAGTCTCCCGCTAAGCTCCATTGCTCTCCCATTCCCTGCACCCCTGGCTTTCGCTCACCTGTCTCCTCCCTTCCACCTTCTCTAACGGCTGAGACTTCTTGCCGTAGAAATTTTGCCGCAGATAGAGGCATATCGTTCGCCTCTGGACTTTCCGTTGGTCCTGTTCCAGCTCTGGATATATCCTTCGCCCTCCCCCTCTCCCACCGGTGCTGTGTGAGAGGGGGTTAGGGTAATTTCGCACAGAAGTCAAGTGGCGGTGTGTGACCGAGCCTACCGGCCCGTGAGATGGTCCCTTACTTGGATCCCTCCCCCTCCTCTGCCACCGCTGCTGCGTGAGAGGCGGGAGGTAAGCTGCTGAAGGCTGAAACTCGGGGAGCTCTCACGCAGAGTAAGTCCCTAGCATCTTAGGATACCAAGCAAGCCACTCCACAGGAAACATCAGTGGGAACACTACCAGCAGAAGACTGTGGAAGGAGGAGGTGAGTAATTGAACTTTTCTTGAGGGGGTGCGTAGGGAGGAATTTGGCTCCAATTAGCTTGGAGTCATATACCCCCTACACTAAGACCCATAAGGGAGAGAAAGTCAAGAAGGTGATAAAGAAAAAGAAAAAGAATAAAAATAACTTTTTTTCAAACGGCCCCAGATCTGAATCTAAGAGCTATCATTGCTGCCTAGAGCTCATTTCAAAAAAGAGTGGAACGAAGAAGAGGAAGGAAAAGGGGGAAGGGGAGTGAAGACAAAGATAAGAAACACAAACTGTTATATTACATGGAAATAAATCTTTAAAAAGATTTGTTTAACTGAGAAAAGATGGACTTTAACTTTCTATTTTGCTTGTCTCACATTAGAAATAATCCTTAACAAGGTTTATGGTTTTGTTGTTTCCCTTGTTTTTTAGTTTTTTTCCCCCTTGTTTTGGTATCTTCACCTTATGTTTATTCAAAATCTGACAAATTATCCCTCCATCATGAAGCTAATTCTGGAGTCCTAGCATAATTAAAAGGGACGGCTTCAATAATTCTATATTTAAGAACATATGCTTCTCTTACAGAAGCTAATGAGGATGACTTAAAAGTGTTACATTGGTTAATTTATGTTTGGTTACAAATTGATTACATATAATTGGATATAGAGGGCTCAAGGTAATTCTTAGGGACCTGTTTAAAAAAATTTTTTTTTTTTTTTTTTCCCTAGCTTGCTTCACTGCTTTATATAAGAGAACTCAAATGTATGATTCCTTTTTAAGCCCTCTATCCCTTATGGAAAGGTGGTAAACGTTTATTCCTGACTCAGTAGTTAAATTAACAAGACACTGCCGCTATGTTCTAGCCTTTAGGCCTATGCTGTCTGTAAATCAGAAACTCAGGTTGTATAGATAAAATCTATTTGGCTTGAATTTGTAAAATGATGCTTTGATAGAGACTATTTGTACCCTAGAAAATTGTGTTCTTATATAAGCAAACCTTGAGAGAGAATTATTCCTTTACTTTTACCTCTGGCTTCACAGAAACTCTGTTCATTTCAACTTAACTTATGCCTTGCATGACTTAAGTGTACATTTTTTTTTTCTATATACATTAATTGACTGGGGCAGGCGAGGGGGGAAAACAAAAATAATAGAGGAGCAACCTTAAGTTTTTAAGAAAACTGTAAAACTCACCTTGAAAGGTGGCTTAAATTATTACAGGTATAGCTCTCTATTTATCCTTTCCAAAATTGCCTTGTCATTGATTTAAGGCTCCCTGTTAACCCCTGACAAAGGATTATTACCAGCAAGATATAATTAGGGTAAAAAATATATACCCTCTGCCCACTTAGGATAAGGAGAAAACCTCACCAAGGGTTACTACAAGTTCACTCAAATCCTACCAAGCAACGGCTAGAGGAGAAATAGCAACAGTGTAAGAATTACTTAGTTAGAAGCTCCATTTATGAGACAGGAGTATTAATCGGTTACTGCATTACAAAGTTTACACTTGTCTCATATGCTCTCACAATTGCACACAGATAGTTTCTACAGTTAAATTATCTTTACCACACTTATTATTTATATTACCACGGGCTTTTAGCCCCTTACACTGACCGGGCCTCGGTCCCCTAGATCACAACCTTCTCACTTTCCTTGCAATATCACTGCCTCACTGTCTTATATTCAATAAATTGATCACCTCCACAATCTCCTTATTTTTTCTCACTTCACCACATCTAATTTAAAAAATCATTTTTTTCACTCTCACCCCCAATCACGTGGTATATGGATAAATACCTTTCTAACTCACTGAAAACACCCTCCCCAAATATGGCAGGAAGGCATAGAGACAGGAAACTTAAGAATGCACAGGACCCAGTCTCTGATTTTCAAACAACCCCCGCTAATACTGCAGTATCTTTAGAAACTCTTAACATGCAGACACTAGTATCTAATATTGCAGATGCACTTGCTCCTAAATTTGAGGTACTTAAATTTGAAATTAAATAAGATATTTCCTCCCTAACTCAAGAGATAAGGCAGTTCTAGAATAGGCTGCAGGAAGTAGAGCAGAGGGTCTCGGATTTGGAAGATCAAGCAACTTCACAGTGTGCTAAGTTACGGCTAGATTTGGAGTTTTGTCGGTAACGACCCGAAAAACTAACGCCAGCTTTTTTCTGGCCGCACCATAAAAATAACTCTGGTATTGAGAGTCCACATAAAGGCTGCGTTAGGCTCCAAAAAAGGAGCGTAGAGCATTTGTAATGCAGCTTCAACTCTCGATACCAGAGTTGCTTACGCAAGCGGCCAGCCTCAAAAACGTGCTTGTGCACGATTCTCCCATAGGAAACAATGGGGCTGTTTGAGCTGAAAAAAAACCTAACACCTGCAAAAAAGCCGCGTTCAGCTCCTAACGCAGCCCCATTGTTGTCTATGGGGAAACACTTCCTACGTCTGCACCCTAACATGTACCCCGAGTCTAAACACCTCTAACCTTACACTTATTAACCCCTAATCTGCCGCCGCCGCTATCGCTGACCCCTGCATATTATTATTAACCCCTAATCTGCCGCTACTTACATTATCCCTATGTAACCCTAATCTGCTGCCCTAACATCGCCGACCCCTATATTATATTTATTAACCCCTAATCTGCCGCCCACAACGTCGCCTCCACCTAACTACACTTATTAACCCCTAATCTACCGAGCGGACCTGAGTGCTACTATGATAAAGTTATTAACCCCTAATCCGCCTCACTAACCCTATAATAAATAGTATTAACCCCTAATCTGCCCTCCCTAACATCGCCGACACCTAACTTCAATTATTAACCCCTAATCTGCCGACCGGAGCTCACCGCTATTCTAATAAATGGATTAACCCCTAAAGCTAAGTCTAACCCTAACACTAACACCCCCCTAAGTTAAATATAATTTACATCTGACGAAATTAATTAACTCTTATTAAATAAATTATTCCTATTTAAAGATAAATATTTACCTGTAAAATAAATCCTAATATAGCTACAATATAAATTATAATTATATTATAGCTATTTTAGGATTTATATTTATTTTACAGGCAACTTTGTAATTATTTTAACCAGGTACAATAGCTATTAAATAGTTAAGAACTATTTAATAGCTAAAATAGTTAAAATAATTACAAATTTACCTGTAAAATAAATCCTAACCTAAGTTACAATTAAACCTAACACTATACTATCAATAAATTAATTAAATAAACTACCTACAATTACCTACAATTAACCTAACACTACACTATCAATAAATTAATTAAATACAATTCCTACAAATAAATACAATTAAATAAACTAGCTAAAGTACAAAAAATAAAAAAGAACTAAGTTACAAAAAATAAAAAAAAATTTACAAACATAAGAAAAATATTACAACAATTTTAAACTAATTACACCTACTCTAAGCCCCCTAATAAAATAACAAAGACCCCCAAAATAACAAAATGCCCTACCCTATTCTAAATTACTACATTTCAAAGCTCTTTTACCTTACCAGCCCTGAACAGGGCCCTTTGCGGGGCATGCCCCAAGAAATTCAGCTCTTTTGCCTGTAAAAAAAAACATACAATACCCCCCCCCAACATTACAACCCACCACCCACATACCCCTAATCTAGCCCAAACCCCCCTTAAATAAACCTAACACTAAGCCCCTGAAGATCTTCCTACCTTGTCTTCACCCTACCAGGTTCACCGATCCGTCCTGAAGAGCTCCTCCGATGTCCTAATCCAAGCCCAAGCGGGGGGCTGAAGAGGTCCATGATCCGGCTGAAGTCTTCATCCAAGCGGGAGCTGAAGAGGTCCATGATCCGGCTGAAGTCTTCATCCAAGCGGGAGCTGAAGAGGTCCATGATCCGGATGAAGTCTTCGAACAACGGCATCTTCAATCTTCTTTCTTCCGGATCCATCTTGCAGACCTCCGACGCGGAACATCCTCTTCTCCCGACGCCTACTAGCCGAATGACGGTTCCTTTAAGGGACGTCATCCAAGATGGCGTCCCTCGAATTCCGATTGGCTGATAGGATTCTATCAGCCAATCGGAATTAAGGTAGGAATAGTCTGATTGGCTGATGGAATCAGCCAATCAGAATCAAGATCAATCCGATTGGCTGATCCAATCAGCCAATCAGATTGAGCTCGCATTCTATTGGCTGATCGGAACAGCCAATAGAATGCAAGCTCAATCTGATTGGCTGATCCAATCAGCCAATCGGATTGAACTTGATTCTGATTGGCTGATTCCATCAGCCAATCAGAATATTCCTATCTTAATTCCGATTGGCTGATAGAATCCTATCAGCCAATCGGAATTCGAGGGACGCCATCTTGGATGACGTCCCTTAAAGGAACCGTCATTCGGCTAGTAGGCGTCGGGAGAAGAGGATGTTCCGCGTCGGAGGTCTGGAAGATGGATCCGGAAGAAAGAAGATTGAAGATGCCGTTGTTCGAAGACTTCATCCGGATCATGGACCTCTTCAGCTCCCGCTTGGATGAAGACTTCAGCCAGATCATGGACCTCTTCAGCCCCCCCGCTTGGGCTTGGATTAGGACATCGGAGGAGCTCTTCAGGACGGATCGGTGAACCTGGTAGGGTGAAGACAAGGTAGGAAGATCTTCAGGGGCTTAGTGTTAGGTTTATTTAAGGGGGGTTTGGGTTAGATTAGGGGTATGTGGGTGGTGGGTTGTAATGTTGGGGGGGGGTATTGTATGTTTTTTTTTACAGGCAAAAGAGCTGAATTTCTTGGGGCATGCCCCGCAAAGGGCCCTGTTCAGGGCTGGTAAGGTAAAAGAGCTTTGAAATGTAGTATTTTAGAATAGGGTAGTTCATTTTGTTATTTTGGGGGTCTTTGTTATTTTATTAGGGGGCTTAGAGTAGGTGTAATTAGTTTAAAATTGTTGTAATATTTTTCTTATGTTTGTAAATATTTTTTTATTTTTTGTAACTTAGTTCTTTTTTATTTTTTGTACTTTAGCGAGTTTATTTAATTGTATTTATTTGTAGGAATTGTATTTAATTAATTTATTGATAGTGTAGTGTTAGGTTAATTGTAGGTAATTGTAGGTAGTTTATTTAATTAATTTATTGATAGTATAGTGTTAGGTTTAATTGTAACTTAGGTTAGGATTTATTTTACAGGTAAATTTGTAATTATTTTAACTATTTTAGCTATTAAATAGTTCTTAACTATTTAATAGCTATTGTACCTGGTTAAAATAATTACAAAGTTGCCTGTAAAATAAATATTAATCCTAAAATAGCTACAATATCATTATAATTTATATTGTAGCTATATTAGGGTTTATTTTACAGGTAAGTATTTAGCTTTAAATAGGAATAATTTATTTAATAAGAGTTAATTAATTTCGTTAGATTTAAATTATATTTAACTTAGGGGGGTGTTAGTATTAGGGTTAGACTTAGCTTTAGGGGTTTATACATTTATTAGAATAGCGTTGAGCTCCGGTCGGCAGATTAGGGGTTAATAATTGAAGTTAGGTGTTGGCGATGTTAGGAAGGGCAGATTAGGGGTTAATACTATTTATTATAGGGTTAGTGAGGTGGATTAGGGGTTAATAACTTTATTATAGTAGCGGTGCGGTCCGCTCGGCAGATTAGGGGTTAATAAGTGTAGGCAGGTGGAGGCGACGTTGAGGGGGCAGATTAGGGGTTAATAAATATAATATAGGGGTCAGCGGTGTTAGGGGCAGCAGATTAGGGGTACATAGCTATAATGTAGGTGGCGGCGCTTTGCGGTCGGCAGATTAGGGGTTAATTATTGTAGGTAGCTGGCGGTGACATTGTGGGGGGCAGATTAGGGGTTAATAAATATAATACAGGGGTCGGCGGTGTTAGGGGCAGCAGATTAGGGGTACATAAGTATAACGTAGGTGGCGGTCGGCAGATTACGGGTTAAAAAAAAATATTCGAGTGTCGGCGATGTGGGGGGACCTCGGTTTAGGGGTACATAGGTAGTTTATGGGTGTTAGTGTACTTTAGAGCACAGTAGTTAAGAGCTTTATAAACCGGCGTTAGCCCAGAAAGCTCTTAACTACTGACTTTTTTCCTGCGGCTGGAGTTTTGTCGTTAGATGTCTAACGCTCACTTCAGAAACGACTCTAAATACCGGAGTTAGAAAGATCCCATTGAAGAGATAGGATACGCAATTGACGTAAGGGGATCTGCGGTATGGAAAAGTCGCGGCTGGAAAGTGAGCGTTAGACCCTATTATGAGTGACTCCAAATACCGGCGGTAGCCTAAAACCAGCGTTAGGAGCCTCTAACGCTGGTTTTCACGGCTAACGCCAAACTCCAAATCTAGGTCTTAGAGCCCTCAACTAAAAATCTACAAAAAATGATTGATAGGCTTGAAGACCTTGAAAACCGTTCCAGACGGAACAATCTAAGAATAATTGGCCTCCCTGAAAATAAACATTTTGAAGACCTTGATACTTTTATATCTGATACACTCATCAAAGCTTTAAAAATTCCATCCACACATCCACCGATCATAATTGAAAGAGCTCATAGAATAGGTGTTCCCCGCTCTGATAGTAACAATAGCAGTAGACCTAGGCCTGTAATCACAAGACTACTTAACTACAAAGACAAAGACTTAATATTACAATATTTTCGTAAAAATCAACCAATTATGATTCAGGATAATAGAATTTTGATTTTTCAAGACTTTTCGGCAGATACAGCCCTTAGGAGAAGAGAGCTAGCACCGATTTGTTCTAAATTCATTCAACAGGGGTATAGAGCGGCCCTGATCTATCCTGCTAAACTTAAAGTAGTGGTAAAAGGGACAACACACATAATTGAGGATGGTCCAACTGCAGAAAATCTCTTTAAGACCCTAGACACATAAGTATAAGTCATAAATTGGGTTATCTTTTTTAACATCTTTATAAGACAGGTGTATGGCAATGGCAGCCACAAGGTTGGGGGATATCCCACAATTCTCCTTTTTTTCCCCTCCCCCCCCTTTTTTTTTTTTTTTCTCTCCGCCCTTCCTCTCTCCCCGATTCTCTCCCCTCCCCCACAGTTTCCGCCTTTACTATTTCTGTAACGTTTTAGAAAACTACGATGCAAAGAATAGATAATTTTAAAATTATATCCTGGAACGTAGGGGGAGTCTCGTCCCCCATCAAACGAAAGGCAATTTTGACACACTTACGGAAAGCGCAAGCTGATATTGGACTAATACAGGAAACTCACCTAAACTCTGAGGAATCATTAAAATTAAAATCATCCTGGGTAAAGGAGGTTCTTGGTGCTCCGAGTTCTGGAAAGAAAAGGGGGGTTGCAATACTTATAGGTAAAAGACTACAAGTGGAGACTCTGCACTCTGAGGCTGACCCCGGGGGGAGGTATGTTGTGACTAAATTGAAAGTTGGCCAGATGAAATATACAATTTGCAACGTTTAGGACCCGAATAAAACTGACCCTGAGTTTTGGGATTTATTGAAGGCCAAGCTCCTTCTCATCAGTGAAGGCCATTTAATCTTGGGGGGGGACTTCAATATGGCCCCACAATGTCCGTTAGACAGACTCAGAAGAGATACCAAGCACCCAAAACAAAAGAAAGATAGTCTTCATTTTAAAATGATCAATACAATTAAACAGATTCTTGCTGTATGGGATATTTGGAGATATCAGAATCCTGATATTCAGAATTTTACATGTCTATCTAAGGCTCACAAAACTTTATCAAGGATTGACTTGTTTTTAATTGATGATCGCTTAGGCTCTGCAAAGGTTAAAACAGAGATATTGCCGGGGGGCGTGTCCTGGCCGCAGCCATGTTCAGAAGTGCCTCATAGTAGCTCCGATATTATTTCACAAACCTGGACACTTATTCTTAACTTTTAGAATTATACCTCCAATATATTTGTCATATATCTCCCGGAGAAGAGGTGGGCTATCTAAGGATCCTACTTTTAATACATCTCTGTACCGCAAATGATCCTATCCAACTGAGACCTCTGACTGCGGCCCAACTCACGATTTTACCATCTCTCCCCCCCGGCATCATACTACGCCGGATAGAACAGTTGCATCAGATCACAGAGAGGCTTATCGGCTGAGGAGTGAAAATTATTCTCCACTATTTTTTTCAAACAGACGAGACTACGCTTCCCCACGATGGAACCCGCAATAACAGCCCTACTGCAATTACTCTCACGCAAGTTACACGGTCATTACATCTCCCTCATGGTGGCTTTGAAAGTAGAGAGCCCTGACAATTGTGAGAACGTGAGTCGCAGCATTGACTCCAACTTAAGCACCATACAGAACGAGATATTAGAAATCTGCAACAGTGATTACCTTCTGCTCCCAGATAGAGATGACCGTCTGGTTACTCTTCCCGGAGATGCTGCGGGGATTACATCCTGTTCCTCGTTGCCAGACGCCATGTTTTCTACACACCTACGTCCTGATATTATATCTGGCGATGCCAGATGAAATATACAATTTGCAACGTTTAGGACCCGAATAAAACTGACCCTGAGTTTTGGGATTTATTGAAGGCCAAGCTCCTTCTCATCAGTGAAGGCCATTTAATCTTGGGGGGGGGACTTCAATATGGCCCCACAATGTCCATTAGACAGACTCAGAAGAGATACCAAGCACCCAAAACAAAAGAAAGATAGTCTTCATTTTAAAATGATCAATACAATTAAACAGATTCTTGCTGTATGGGATATTTGGAGATATCAGAATCCTGATATTCAGAATTTTACATGTCTATCTAAGGCTCACAAAACTTTATCAAGGATTGACTTGTTTTTAATTGATGATCGCTTAGGCTCTGCAAAGGTTAAAACAGAGATATTGCCGGGGGGCGTGTCCTGGCCGCAGCCATGTTCAGAAGTGCCTCATAGTAGCTCCGATATTATTTCACAAACTTGGACACTTATTCTTAACTTTTAGAATTATACCTCCAATATATTTGTCATATATCTCCCGGAGAAGAGGTGGGCTATCTAAGGATCCTACTTTTAATACATCTCTGTACCGCAAATGATCCTATCCAACTGAGACCTCTGACTGCGGCCCAACTCACGATTTTACCATCTCTCCCCCCCGGCCTCATACTACGCCGGATAGAACAGTTGCATCAGATCACAGAGAGGCTTATCGGCTGAGGAGTGAAAATTATTCTCCACTATTTTTTTCAAACAGACGAGACTACGCTTCCCCACGATGGAACCCGCAATAACAGCCCTACTGCAATTACTCTCACGCAAGTTACACGGTCATTACATCTCCCTCATGGTGGCTTTGAAAGTAGAGAGCCCTGACAATTGTGAGAACGTTAGTCGCAGCATTGACTCCAACTTAAGCACCATACAGAACGAGATATTAGAAATCTGCAACAGTGATTACCTTCTGCTCCCAGATAGAGATGACCGTCTGGTTACTCTTCCCGGAGATGCTGCGGGGATTACATCCTGTTCCTCGTTGCCAGACGCCATGTTTTCTACACACCTACGTCCTGATATTATATCTGGCGATGCTGAGCCGAGACCGGACCCGCTGGAGATGCGGCCGGTCGAAAGGGGGTTTCGGTTAGGCATTACCCTGCAGCACTCTATCTCCTATCTGCTCTGCACCACTGTGAACTTACCAACGAATAGGGCTCCAAAATATCCAGATGCTTCTATGTCAGCAGTTGAACTACACCAGTGGAACTTCCGATACGTTGAAGGTGGACTTTTCTTGATCTGTTATCCACATGCCTGCTTTCACAAACCATTGGGCATAGGGTGAAATAGTACAGCTGCTTATGGCGACTAAGACTCTTAGCTACAGCCAGGGAACTAACCCTAAATTTTTTTTTTTGTTATTCACAATCATTTACCTTCTTACAGTTTCACAGTTGTTGGTGATATTTAAGCTATTTATATAGTTTCTTTGAGATGTCTCTCATGTTTTATAGGATCCAGTTATACAGTGGGAATACTATTACTTTAATGTAGTTTAAATTAAGGGGCCTACTATGTCATAGACATGCCATTTAGACCAATACCGTCTCATTATAGCTATTACATATGTTCATAACTAATATCATGCTCTGGCCTGAACATCATGTGTGAGATGTTATGTGCTTACACCACGGACTGTTTATGGTCCAGCTTCCCTGTTGCTTAATAATATGGGTTCAGTCAGGGCAGAACGCACAGATAATAAGCCTACTGGGACATATTCATTGCAGAGTTCTGTCCTATTGGTTGTTCACTCTCTTCCCTCAAATCATATAATCTCTTTGCTATTCTTACATGTAGCATCTGGCAGCCTTATGCGCTCAGATTGATCTATCTCATGGTCTCATCTATAGAAGCTACAAATCAATATGGATCAGCAAGGGCTCTGAGAACTACCCACATACTTGATATCATACAGAAAGAGAAGATATTATTGTATGCTATAATTAGTCATTTCTACTTACTTAGCT
The DNA here is from genome assembly GCF_027579735.1 of Bombina bombina. Classification (NCBI taxonomy): domain Eukaryota; kingdom Metazoa; phylum Chordata; class Amphibia; order Anura; family Bombinatoridae; genus Bombina; species Bombina bombina. Next base: position 417,917,614 of record NC_069504.1, read on the forward strand.
TTCTAGCTCTCATTACCTACAAAGCGTTTCATTTTTTTTTCTCCTATACTACACAACTAAGCATTATCTATAGCCCACATATAACATATCATACCTCTTATGCCTTTTAGGTCTTATCCCTCCCCCTAAACATGGAGGAACTACCCCCATTACTTTACAATTCGCAAAAATATGTCCCTCCTTTATTCTATCCTGCATAGCTTTCCACGGACTATAGATCCCACCAGCTGTCATATGCCTAATTAATTTTACTCCTCCTCCCTACATAACCATCCTCACTTACTTATTTTGGGCCCCCTGGTTTTCTTGTGGTATATTTCACTTACATATGTCTCTACTTTAATAACCCCCTGATGCAACTCCTATCCCTCATAACATATCCTAAGAGGTCCGGTTTCTATAATAAGATTATCCCCCCATCCTTTTCTGAGCGGCTCTGGTCCGCTGTACTCCCTTGCCTTACACCCTGCTCATTAGCTAAGCTCATCGCTTATACACCTTAAACTCTCTCATATGGAACCATGGATCAACTACCTTTCCTTGACGATAACACGCCAAGCTCCCACCAACCCACTTGAACATAAGATCTCTTCTCTCTTTTTCTTTTTCTGGTGTTTATGCATTAATCTACACTATGCTCAAGCTCTAGCTATCATATCCTAATTTATATTAAAAACTGAGGTCACATCATCAGCAACTCATCACTATGTAATACATTATTCAAGGTCTTGCTATTAAAACTTGTATACAGTATGGAACCTTCATTCTACTATATACCAATGCGATATTTATAACATCTAGGTTGTTCATTCATAATGTATGTTTGCAGAGATGTCACTCACTATATTGCTCTATAATTCCACTGACCACTGTAATGTCGAGTTGTTGCTTATTTGTCTTTTCTTTATGTATTTTTGAAACCTCAATAAAAAAATAAATTTCAAAAAAAAAAAACCCAGAGATATTGCCAATCTTTCTATCAGACCATGGCCCCATCTCCCTTGAATTTAACTCTGTGCAACCAAAAATAAAGACCATGCGATTTTTATTTCCTTATTATTTATTCACTGACTTGAAATTTAAAGAGTGGCTCAGGAATAAATTTAAGGATTATGCTCAATTCAATAACAATTATGTAGATCGTACAGGTATCTTCTGGGAAACTGCCAAAGCAGTCCTCAGAGGGGAAATCATAGCATATTCCACTATTCAAAAAAGGGAGAAGGAAGTTTGCAACTCAGTGATCAATTCTTATAATCTTTATTTGCTTGAAGGAACTCCCCTAAACTGGGCAAGATATATACGTGCTAAAGCTGCCAGAGATACTTTTTATCTTACTCAGGAAACTTACAACGAATTGAGACTACAAGCTAAATTGCACAAATTTGGGAATAAGTCCGGGAAAATGCTAGCTAAATTAATTAAGAATGAGAACAAAAAACTTAACATTGACAAAATTCAGCATAATGGGAAACACTTATCTAAGCCCGAAGAAATTTCAAACACATTCCATCAATACTTCCAAGATCTATACACTAGTAAAGAGTTTGACACAGAGAAAGCAAATGAATTTTGGAGTAAGATCACATTCCCTACGGCTACTGCTGAAGCAATAAATAGACTTAATTCTCCCATCACAAGAGAAGAAATTGAAAAAACAATTGCCAAACTTTCTCTTAATAAAGCGTCAGGCCCAGATGGATTACCCAATGAGTTTTACAAAATTCTATCATCAGAGATAGTCCCCTATTTGGGCAATTTGTACAATGACATCTTTATTAACAATAAACCGGTTGCATCTTCCTTCTCCTCTTCTCTGACTACTCTGATTCTAAAAGAAGGAAAGGATCCGACATGCAAAGAGTCCTATAGACCAATTGCACTGCTGAATTCGGACTATAAAATCCTTTCTTCAATTTTAGCGACGCAACTTCAGACTATTCTATCTAAAATAATCCACTCGGATCAGGCTGGTTTTCTTAACAATCGCAATTCATCAGCAAAAATTACGGAATTACTTGTCACCATGGAATATATCCAGGGAATCTCTTCAGGGGGCTTAGGGAGGGAGGACCTCACTGATTTGGCCATTCTGTCAATTGATGCAGAAAAAGCTTTTGACCTTGTAACACATAAGCATATCATTTTCTCCATAACAAAGTTCGGGATTGAGGGCAATTTTCCTAAGCTTGTGCAGAACCTATATGACCATTCTTTCACAAGTATAATTATTAACAATGATATTTCTTCCCCAATTGCACTGAATAGGGGCACTCGACAGGGCTGTCCTCTCTCCCCGCTTCTTTTTGACGTAGCCATAGAACCTTTGGCAATTATGATTAGGAACACCCTGGAGGGTATAAAAATCCAGAACTACGAAATTAAAATTGGTCTATATGCAGATGATTTGCTTGTCTACCTTTCCAATACGGCCTGCAATATCCCAAAGCTTTTGCAAATTACTGATCATTTCGGCACTTTCTCAGGGTATAAAGTTAACGCCATAAAATCAGAGCTAATTTGGCTTAGGAAAAATATTAGAAGTAACTTAGAGTTGCCTTTTAGAGTGGTAACAGATTCAATGAAATACCTAGGAATTAACATCCCAATCAAGTTAAGGGACCTATACAAAGTAAATATAACTCCAATGCTTGATTATTTTAAAGAAAAACTTAAGGCCTGGCAAAACTTACCACTTTCAATATCTGGTCGGTCGGCCTTATTCAAAATTGTACTGCTTCCAAAGCTGCTCTATATTCTACAGAACGTTCCAGTAACCCTATTCGAAAAAGATCTACCCTCTATGAACTCAGCCATTAGGCAATTTATTTGGCAAGGGAAAAGATCGAGGATAGCCTTTTCTAAATTGACAGTCCCAAGAGAGTGGGGAGGCTTAGCACTTCCAAATTTAAGAGCTTACAATCTATGCTTTCTAGCTCGCATAGTAGCAGACTGGATGTCTTCTAAGAATTATGTGCTAAATAATTAACTTGAATTAAACATATGTGAACCGTACTCACTAGTGGCCTTAGCGCATTTAGAACCTAGCGACCTTCCAATAAGTATTAAAGAACTTAAGTTCATCTTGAATCCCCTTAAAGCATGGTTTAAGTTATCTAATCTCCTTTCAATAAACCATACAGCATCAAAATACCTTACCTTGCTTAGAAACCCAAACTTCCAACCAGGCTTAGACTCTTTGATCTTCAATAGATGGCACAACAATGGCCTGACTAAAGTCATCTATTTAATTGATCAGGATAGAAAATGTGTCAAGTCATTTGAAGAGCTGAAGAGTGAATTTAATTTGCCAAACAAAGACTTTTTTGCATATCTGCAGTTAAGACACTACGTCACAGATCTTGTCCATAAGTCTGGATGGTGCTGGACGTTAGGCAAACTAGAAAATTGGTTGATAATTACTAAAATTAGCTCCTTGTCCATTGCTCCCTGTTATTATATGTTGGGTTGTTCTAGAGATACCTCTATTATAGAAAATTTGGCGCTGACTTGGAATGGCTTAATCCCACAAAGTAACATTGAACCCAAGACCATTCAACTATCACTAAGCAAAGTAATAAAAAAGACCCTTTCCTCTAATTGGCGTGACACACACTTAAAACTTTTGCACAGAGCATACTTCACCCCGGAAAGAGGCCTCAGAGTCTGAAATCAGGAATTCAATAAATACCCCAAATGTTCCCATATAGCTGCAGATTTAACTCATATGTTCTGGTTCTGCCCTAGAATTAGAAATGTATGGAGTAAGCTAGAATACTGGCTTAAGAATAATCTAAGAATTGAATCATTAACTCTCTCACTGTTCCAGATCATACTATGTTTAAAATTGGAAAATAGACCCCATCCTAAGGAGAAATTAGTAAACTTATCTATTTTGGCTACTAGATATTTGATATGCAAGAAATGGAAACTGAGATCAATACCATCTACCTCTGAAATTAAGAATCATCTAAAGAAACAATGTGTTTTAGAACAAAAAAACACAAATATAGATAATGAGCTAGGAGTAAGGAAATTCTTCGAAAAATGGGCTCCGTTTATTAAGATCTTCCCTGAGAGAGAAATTGACCACTTGATATTTCCATTTAAGAACTCGGAGATAGTGTTGCTAGGTATTTGGTGAAATAATGAGGGTTAGAGAGAATCAGGTACTCTCCTTCCTTCCCTCCCTTCCCCTTCCCCCCTCCCCCCCCCCTTTTTTTTGTTGTTGTTTTGTGTGTTGTTGTTTTTGTTTTATTTGGTTTTGTTTTATTTCATAAATGATTAAAAAACTCCAACAATGAGTAATTACCAAATATGTGGATAATTCAGTTTAATTTATTGTATATATGAATTGTAACATATACTTCATGGCTGGTTGACATTGTTTTTCGGTTTTTCTGTTGACATGACATGTATGATAACTGAAATATCTCTTGTTCTTTCTTTTTGTCACTATGGATATTGTATTCATTGTTGGTTATAAATAAATGGGAAAAAAAAAAATTCATGCTCTATCTGAATCACAAAATAATTTTTTTTTAAGGTGCACAGCACTTAAAGTGCTTTAGGTCCTATTATAAATTATACCTTGTTCAACAGCCCAATCACTTTTAGAAAGTATATACATATTCCATATTACCGATTTTTTCCACCACACATGGACTATATAGGTCTGAAGTGAGTAATTCTTGTAAAAATTAATCTTTATTTCAATTATTTAAAAATGGAAACCAGAAGTACAATTCAAAAATAGAACCTAAACTATTACAATTATTATTCACCTTAAAAGTAAAGATACAATGTAAATTAATCCAGTTCTTTCCATTAATCTAATTTGCTTAAATGATGGAGAAGTAATGATTATTTTATTGTTTTGAAAAAAAATATTAACATTTTAATAAATCTATTGCAATAATAATGTTAAAATAGGGGTACATTTATGTATTTTCTGAAAATGATCTCATAATGTTAATGTTAAATACATATGTATACATATTTATCTATAGGAATAGGTATATAAGTATATATATATATATACAGATATATAGAAAAATATGTATTAAAAATAAAAATAAACTTTTCCTGCATGTGAAGAACTAAATATGCTAAATATTTACAGGTAACACATAGTAAAACACATTATCAAATATTATATTATTATTTAGCCACATATATATATGTATATATATATATATATATATATATATATATATATATATATATATATATATTATATATATATATATATTATATATATATATATATATATATATATATATATATATATATATATATATATATATATATATATATTATAGCCCTTTGCAATCACATACCTGGTCATATGCCATAAACCTTTGAACCCTTATAAAAAATGTTTTTATTAATGTTTATATGACAATAATTTTTTTTATCAGATAGTGTTTATATGAGTGTAACAGTTTATTTTAATGTATTTATTTGGGGCCAGATTACAAGTGGAGTGCTAAATATTGCTTTCAAGAAAGCGATATTTGTATTCCACTGTGTAATACCAGCGTATGCTAATGTGCGCTGGTATCACAAGTTAACAGCAATGCAAATGAGAGCTCGTGTTGGAATTGCTGGTAAGCAGTTTGCTCCCTAATATTTAAAGAGACAGATAAAACATGATTTTAAACAACTTTCCATTTTGTCTCAATAGCGGTTAATACTTAGTATATTATTGGTGATATTGTCTTGGGTTAATGTTTTTATATCTTAAACCATTTTTAATTTTACTAATAAATCAAACTGTAGGCAATATACTCACGTAAATTATAGCTTTAGATTAGAAAATAGACGCCTAGATTATGAGTTTTGCGCTATAGAGGGTGCGAAGCGAACACAACAAAAGTTGCGTTATTTCACCCTGCATAGCGCTGCCATTACAAGTTTCTGAAAAGACACCTTGTGCGTGCGATATGGTGGCTGTAAGCTTCATACCGCACTCAGCTCTTTTAAAAAAAAAAAAAAAAACCTAATCTAAAAAATAAACACCCAAAAAAAGTTAAAAAAAAACCTAACACTAACCCCCGACGATCCACTTACAGTTTCTGAAGTCCGGACATCCAGGCGCGAGGAGTCTTCATCCAGGTGGCAAGTTTTTCATCCATCTAGGTGGCGTCTTCTATCTTCATCCAGATGGCATCATCTATCTTCATCCCGGCAGCATCTTCTATCTTAATCCTGGTGGCATCTTCTATCTTCATCCCGGTGGCGTGGAGCGGGTCCATCCTTAAAGACATCCGGTATGGAGCGTCCTCTTCATACAGTCACTGCCGTACACTGAATCTTCAATGCAAGGGATCCTTTTCAAAATGACGTCCCTTGCATTCCTATTTGTTGATTTGATTTTTGAAATTAAATCAGCCAATAGTATGAGAGCAACTGAAATCTTATTGGCTGTTTGAATCAGCCAATAGGATGAGAGCTACTGAAATTCTAATGGCTATTCAAATCAGCCAATAGAATTTCAGTAGCTCTCGTCCTATCGTCCTATTAAACCATGATTTTAAACAACTTTCCATTTTACTTCTATAATCAGATTTACTTTGTTCTCTTGTTTTCCTTTTGCTGAAGAAGCAGCAATGCACTACTGGAAACTAGCTGAACACATTGGGGGAAACAATGACAAGAAGCATGTATGTGCAGCAGCCAGTCAGCAGTTGTTCCTGACCCTACTTTGCTATGATTTTCAACAAATGATAGAAAAAGAACAAAGCAAATTGGATAATACAAGTAAACTGAAATGTTTTTTTAAAATGCCTTGCTCTCTGAATCATAAAAGAAAAAGGTGTTTTTTATGTCCTTTTAACACATTTTGCTGGTATGTAAACATAATATTTTTTTCTACTTTTGTTTCTCATACTGTATGAGTCTGGGGTCTGATTTTCTAAACATTGGGTTGAATCAGGTTTGAAAAAAGTCAGCAAAGCAACAATATAATTTAGTTTCTCATACTGTAAAACAGCACACTACCATACCTCCAAATATTTACTTGTGAAGATTCAGTTTCTGGGAATAATGGTGAAGGTGCAAGATTATAGAGATAGAGTTGCGTATAGGTGTAGCTGAATGGTCCAAGAATGGTATCAGTCAGTCCAAGAACAGCGCTGCAGAGTAGAGTTGGGCAGTTTAAGAAGGGTTTGCAGATTTTGGACAGATTTTGGGCATTATAAATAAATTAGAGTAACACAGAGATAAAGGACAATAGTGGGACAGAGCTCTTAATCATCACACAGGGCTCCATGTACTAAATGGTGGGCGGACAGCTTCTCAACTCGCGAAGCTGTCCGCCCGCCTTCGCTACTACACGGGCAGCGGATCTGTTGATCCGCTTGCCCGTATGTATCATTACACACTCATCGGAGTGTGTAATGCCCGCCCCTTCAATCGCGTGACCAATCACGCGACTGAAGAGGCTCTCAATCATGAGAGCGAGCGTGCTCTCTGTGATTTTCCCTCGCCACCTAAGAGGTGGCATAGGGTGTAGGAAGCAGCGGTCTAATAAACGCTGCTTCTTACATTGCAGGAAGCAGGCTCGCATATGCGAACCTGCCCCGCAAAAGCTCTGAGACAGCTTTCGCTGCTTCGTACATGGAGCCCATAATCTGAGATACTGCACTAATTTGGGTTACCTATCCCATTTAATTCTAGTAGACATTTCTGTATTAGGACTTTGCATCATTAGATTTTTAAATATGTGTCATATGCTTTCAACATTCAACTAAAAGTCATAATAAATCAGGTAGATAGCAACAGTATGGGCTAGACATTTTTCCTTAATTTAGTTAGGAGTCTGTCAATACCAGCATGACAATTATGGCTATTTCTATCAATGCCAAGTGGCATCTTGAGCGATTTGATCTTCCACACTATCCAACTTGTCATTATTATGAAAGGTTACTTCTTTTAAACAACAAGATATAGCTCATGTTAAAAAAAAATGATTGAGTTTTAGATGAATATGGCTTAAATTAAAATGTTGAAGCCAAATTGCTGGGTAAAAAAAAGGAGTAGGAAATTATTAATGGGACACACCTTTTATGGACCAGTAATTTACATAAAGACACAAAACATATTGTTAGGGTACCGTTATCACTGCTGAAGGGTTTAGGCACCACATACAAACATGTCTACCGCCTGTAGACTGTAGTAGATAATAGGTTATTGCAGTAATGACTATAGCTGCAACCTATTGGTTTACAGAGCAGGTCATGTGCTAAGGAAGGCGAAACTGTAAGACTGATTAATTTGATACAGTGCAGCAAAATAATTCACCTAAGTCAAATCTTAGCATTGTCATTGATTGTCAAATATTTGTAAAGCATTTGCTTAAAATTCATGACTGAAAGAGTTAGCTTAAGATAGATAGATAGATAGATAGATAGATAGATAGATAGATAGATAGATAGATAGATAGATAGATAGATAGATAGATAGATTAAATAGATAGACCACTCAGGAAACATAGTATAAGCATTGGCTACAAAAAGGAAAATTATGCAGTAAGACATAAGCATTTAACATACTGTAAAAAGTGTACAGGGGAACACTGAACTTGTCAGTTAATCCAACAGTGAGTATGATTTTCAAGAATAATGGTGCAATTACAGAACATTTCTATTTCAGCAGTTAAAGTTTCAGACTGCAGCAAAAAGCCTTCATTGATTTAGAAGATATGTTATATTATACTTTTTTATACGACTTTTTCCATGTAAATGTAAAAATATCTAGTAGAAGAGAGCATTAACATTTGTCTTAAATAAATATTTCATTGTAGCACTGGATATATCACTGCATGTAATGTTTCTTTATGACATGTAGTTTGGCAATATCTTTACTTACCATTGAAATGAAGGGAACTATTTGAAATCCCATTAACATGGGCTTCTATTATTCTATTATATGTGTACTGATAGTAGAACAATATTAAGCTGCAGGTTTACTGTATTCTGTACATGTAAAACAGCCACATTACTGTACATATTGTCTGGAAGTTTCTTCCTTTTACATTTCTTATTACACTTACAAATTTCTAATTGTTGATGAATGTTTTTATTTATTTATTTATTTTTAATTTTATTAAAGGACCACTTAAAAACAGTATAATTAAATAATTGACAAATACAATAAAAAGACAATGCAACAACATTTACTTTGAATTTAAAAAAGGTGTAGGATATTTTCAAAGTGAATCCAATTGTCCCTCCCCCTGTATCATGTGGCAGCCATCATCCAATTAGACAATGCATATAGTATATACCGATATGGTTAGTAAGAGCTGGAGCCTCATAAAGGGCCAGATTACGAGTGGCGCATTAACAGTTATGCATGAGCGATAAAGGATTTATCGTTCATGCATAACTATCACTCGTATTACAAGTTGAAAGTAAACTCGATCGCTTGAGCACCATCGCGATTTACGCTACAATGATTACCGCATCCTCAGAGCTCTGTTTAACTGTTTTGCAAAACAAAGAAGTATCACAAAACACATACAAAATACATCAAAAAGTACAGTTACAATCACAATAACACCATGTAATAAAAATTATTAAAAAAAAATATTGCACAAAAAAAGTTATAAAGGTTCAAAGATAGGAGGTCTTAGGTGTTAGAAAAAAAAGGCAGGGAATTGGCTTTAACATAGGGATACATATATATACATGTATGTATATATAAGTATATATAAGTATATGCATGTTTTGATAATGGAAGTATATTGGAATGTTTTTTTGTTTTAATTACATTCTTTATCTGAATCATGCAATTTTAATTTTGACTTTAGTGTCCCTTTTATTTAAAAAAATTGCGGTACATGGAAAACTGAACAAATAGCATTTTTCAAATGACTGATATTACTCTCTTGTCAATTAGCTGTTCCATGCCTCTCCTACTCTTTACTATTGACAGCAAACAAGTATAAATGCATCTCTATAGTGTAGCATCCCCCACAATTTTTTTTGTGTTGATTGCAGAGAGATGAATAAATTATATATGTATATATTTTATTTTATTATTAAAGCTTTGAAAGCTGTTCTGATTGGCTGCATTTGGATTAGCACGAAATAGACAAATGCACGTCTAATAGCTATCTTTTTTTTCTTTAGATTTAGCAACAGAACAACAGATTTCACCAATAGAAAAGTTTTACTGTTCTCAAGCTAAAATTATATAAATAGCATTTACCTTTAAATGTATGTTGTTTAAAGCAATACAACTGCAACTTAAATTTTGATTAAACTTGCACTGCCACCTCTCTGCTAAATAGTAACATGGGTAGTAATAGTGAACTTTGTGATCACTTTAACACTTCTTTGGTGCCTTTGCTAAATGTTCTATTGTTCTACATAGCAGGAGTATCCCTAAAAAGACTTTAGAAGGAAATATGACCTGTAAAGGATTACATTGCTGAATACACCCTATGGCTTACATTTCTGGATAGTTTTCAAATCAGTTCAGAGTTAGGGCCAATTCTATTGAGAGATATCATCATCAGCTTATTTTACTGAGAACCATATTGTAAATACAGTATTTTGTAAATACAGTGTCTCTCACACGAAATTGCATTTAAAACAATCCCTAGTGGCCTCTGACAAGGCATTTTTTATAATTTTGTCAAACTAGAGAGCTTTAGAGAATTGGTCCCTTAAAATAACATTTTAAAGAGAAAAGTGGTCAAAGTTGGAGTCTTTAACCAACAAATTAACACTCATCAATTGCCAATTCAGAGAATGTTTACAGAAGAATTATTTGCCAAACAAAGCAGAATGTTGTTCATCATCTGACAAGAACTGTCTTTTAGATCTATTCCTATAAATTTGAATAAAAATATATGCTATTGGTAGTCCTTGTTTTATACAGAGCACATTGGAGGGTTCAAGCATTTACTGTAGTGGTGGTGGTGAGAACTGTATTCTGGTGTTTAGCAATATTTCTGAAGGTTAGAACAATAGGCTGTTCAAAAAGACAGAAAAATTGAACCCATACTCAAAATAGTCCTGTCTCATATGAAATAATACTTCTCAAAGTTACCATACAACCTTATTGTTTGGAATAGGTACTGTTCAATAATGTCTTTTATCCAAGTTTTAACATATTGTTGGCCTTCCTTGAATTAATAAACAATACTTCAATACTCTACCAATCACTACGCTTATGAGGAGTAATAAAGCTCTAATTTCAAAACTTTTTTTAACCTTTTAACCATATATATATATATATATATATATATATATATATATATATCAATCTTTGGTATTTTAGTATGTTTTAGCAATAAGAAATGACTTTCAAACAAAAATTAATTTAGTTATAGACATTGAGGTTGATTTATCATTTGTCATGCGGACATGATTCTCTATAGTAAATAATGTGTGCTCGACATTGCTAAATGCAGACAGCATACGCAAAGCCGCCCCCTGCTCACTGGTGGCAAATCGGGTGCTAGCAGGGGCTGCCAATCATCCCGATTGGATCAGGATGATTTCAATCCAGACAGGTTAAGGAGCAGCAGTCTTACGATCGCTGCTTCTTAACTTACGTTTTAGGCAAGCCTGAAATGATGGGCCTCTGAAGCAGCATACGCTGCTTAATAAATGTAGTCCAATAAGTGAAATTAAAAAGAAGTTAACCCAGAAGTTTGACAGATTATATTAAAAAAAATGGTACCTTGAGCAACTTGGTAAAGATTTAACGCCATCTCCAATTTTATGTGGAATCCTCAGCTAAAGACTTTGATACCCCCAAGGAGTCACATATCCCCTGAAAAGAATAACTAATATTCATAAATAAATTATGAATCTATATTATTATCAAAAATGGAAAATTCAAAATGTACTTAAATACTATGTTTCTCCATTTAAACACACATGCACACACACGTATGCCTCACAATTATCATGCATTGAAAATAATATTGAAGAATACTGTAAAATAGTACAATTGACTGCACACAGTTAAGAAGGGTACGTTTCACACAATGGCCTTGATACTTAGATGCTTGTAAGGTTGAAAAGGGGCTGTGTTAGGAAGGAGAGATAGTGTGAGTGTTCCTGCCATTCACATATATAGTTATGTGAGGTGCCCAATACATGACATCAAATCAAAACTGTTGGCAATACAAAATTCTGAATTTTGAAACCACCAAACCCTGCATTAGACTTGTCAACCTAGATATGACCACTTGCATCATTCTAGACTAGACTAAAAGAGTGTTGTACTTTAGGTAAAATAATTAAAAATGATTTATTTTCTTGGTAAATGCAAAGTCTACGGTAAACCTGTGCAGCCAAGAAAAATTTGTTTTGGATGAAGTTTTCGTTCTGAATATTCAGGGAAATTTGTTTCCCCGAATATTCTTTGTCTGCACTATCCAATATTGGTTTTGTTTAAGATTAAACGAATGCTGAATTTTAGTTAAACATTTACAATTGGTTTTGTTAAAATTAATGTAAATGTTTCAAAGCTACAGATGAAAAGTTTACCTGTAACTACAATACTTACCCTAACATGCTCTGAAGAGAGCGCTAACCCAATCCTCTTCTTGCCAGAGTCCCAGTCGTGCTAACAGGAGGCTTAGGGGCCTATTTATGATGCTGTGAGTGGACATGATTCAATATTGCGGATCATGTCCGCTGCACATCGATATATGTCGATAGCATACGCTCTCAGCATTTATCATTGGACCAGCAGTTCGGGTGAACTGCTGGTGCAATACCGCCCCCTGCAGATTCGGGGTGTCGTATTAGATCGGGTTGATTTTCTGGCAATGTCTCTCCACCGCCTCAAAGCAGGTGGATAGGTTTATGGAGCAGCGGTCTTTAGACCGCTGCTTCATAACTTGTGTTTTTGCCAGAAACACGGGGCATCAAGCTCCATTCAGAGCTTGATAATTTGGCCCCTTAGTGTGCACAAACCTGCACTAACTGCCTCCTGTTATCGCGGCAAGGGCTCTGTCAAGAAAAGGATCGAGTCATTCATTTACAGAAAACTAATGAATACTAATGAATTTCGTCAGTATTTTTTTCATTTTCTTTAAATTTTACTGGAGCATTCATTTGGATATTAATTTTAATTTACGGAAACAAATATCAATTTTTCAATACAAATGAGCTTTTATAACTAAAAGAACGCACACCACTACTCTACATATAAAGTAAAAATAATAATTTAATGGAGAAAAAATAATCCCTCTAATTATTTTATTTAACAATTCATGAGTATAACTATTTTCTTTTTTCAGGGGGAAGAGTAGAAAAAAGGACCTGGGTTTTTAAATAGCATTACACAAAAAAAGGGTTTGCTATTCATGTTCTAAAACCTGGGTAAAACATACCCACCATCAATGCTTTTATTATTAAAAATAATTGGCATTGGCAAAACTAATCCAGAATATGGCTACAAGCAGTGGCATTCATCGTTTTGGTGCCGATATATCTGTGTGATAGTGCAACACACAACTATGTGGATTTGCATAGATCTCTGTGTGTTATTCTTTTACATTGATATATCCGGTGCCAAAATTAAATGAATATTGCTGCCTGCAGCCAAATGAGGTATTCGGTTCACTAGTAAATGCCATATACCGAAATTTTGCCCATGCCTAGAAATGAATACGACATAATAATATTCCTGGAGGAAAATGTTCAGTGTTAATGTGATTCTGCAACAAACCTTAAGATCACATAAATAAGCATATTGTATCCTGAAAACAAGGCTGATAATCACATCAGCTCTAATGTGATCTAGTTGCTAGTTTGTTATACGGAAGAAAAAATTCATTAAAGTTAATTAAGTGAAGCTATGAATAAGCACATATCGATGAACAATAGAACACAACTGAGAATAGTTTTAAGGACTGATCTCTTATTCCTCTGTAAACAAGGGCTGTAGGGAAATACCTACTTTGTTTAGTTCTCATTTTTCTATTAGACTGCTTGATGTGCCCCTGGTTAATTATTAGACATAATGCACATTTTGTAGCGTATGTTGCGTTTTCTATTTCAAAGTGAAGTTTTTCTTTCTTACTGGATAATACATTTACAATTTATCTTTTCTCCAATCAAAAAAAAAAATGCATTTTAAAATTAATTTCAATTTATTATTGTAGGTTTGTAAATGATAAATAAAACTTTTTTTACTTCAGGTTTGATAAGTTATGTCTTTCTCTACCAATGAAACTGTAAGAATAATCCTTGTTAGAGAATCTTCATTGATACAACAGTACCATATGTGTGAAGCTGTGCTAATTTCATTATTAATGTAAACAGCATTTTTCTATGCAATAATATGTTTAAAGGGACACTGAACCCACATTTTTTCTTTCATGATTCAGATAGAGCATGCAAATTTAAGCAACTTTCTAATTTACTGCTATTATCAATTTGTCATCATTATTTTGCTATCTTTATTAGCAAAGAAAGAATGTAAGTTTAGAAGCTGGCCCATTTTTGGTTCCCCTACCTGGGGTGTGCTTGCTAATTGGTGGCTAAATGCACCCTCCATTAAACAAGTGCTATCCAGGGTCTGAACCAAAAATTGCTTAGATGCCTTCTTTTTTAAATAAAGATAACAAGAGAACAAAGAAAAATGAATAATAGGAGTATTCACCTTCAATAGTAGAAGAAAACATCTGTGAATATACTGGCACATTGGAAATGAGGTTCACAATTAAAATAGATAACTACTTAAAGGGACACTGAACCCAATTGTTTGCTTTCTTGATTCGATAGAGCATGCAATTGTAAGCAATTTTCTAAGTTACTCCTATTATCAAATTTTCTTCACTCTCTTGCTATCTTTATTTGAAAAAGAAGGCATCTAAGCTTTTTTTTTGTTTTGTTTTTTGCTGATCCACCAATCAGCAAGGACAACCCAGGTTGTTCACAAAAATAGGCCGGCATCTAAACTTACATTCTTGCATTTCAAATAAAGATACCAAGAGAATTAAGAAAATGTGATAATAGGAGTAAATTAGAAAGTTGCTTAAAATGTCATGCTATATCTGAATCACAAAAGAAAAAATTTGGGTTCAGTGTCCTTTTAACAATAACTAATAAATTATTACAAATTATATATGTATATTAGACATGTGCATGGCGAAAAAATTTGGTTCGGTTCGGATCGATTCGGAATTTTTCGAAGTTCGGTTCGGATCGATTCGAATTCGGAAAATGTTGAATCGATTCATTTCGGATTCATTTCGGATTCATTCGGATTTGAAGAAATTCGGCTGGATTCGGTTCTTTTCGGTTCGATTCGGTTTGTAAATTCGGCAATTCGGTAAGTGTTAGGTGTGATTAAACTAGTATTATACTGTATATTAGGTGTTAACCTAACATACTGTATAATACTAGTGTAATCCAATGGCCATCCGAATTTACGAATCGATTCGATTCGGTTCGGAAAATTCGGCAAAATTTGAATTCGGAAATTCGGTTCGATCCGAATCGCCGAATTTGCCGAATTTTCCGAATTTCCGAATCGAACCGAACCGAATCGCACATGTCTAATGTATATATATATACATTTTATCTCTGTAATTACCTTGTATCTAAGCTTCTGCTGACTGCCTCCTTATCTCAAATCTTTTGACAGACTTGCATTTCAGGCAATTAGTGCTGACTCTTAAATAACTTCACGTGCATGAGCACAGTTTTATCTATATGAAACACATGAACTAACGCCCTCTAGTTGTAAAAAAAAACCGGTGAAATGCATTCTGAAAAGAGGTGGCCTTCAAGAGCTTAGAAATTAGCATATGAGCCTACCTAGGTTTAGCTTTCAACTAAGAATAACAAGAGAGAAAAAGAAAATTTGATGATAAAAGTAAATTAGAAAGTTGTTTAAAATTACATACCCTATCTGAATCATGAAAGTTTAATTTAGACTTTACAATCCCTTTAATTAGAAGGATTTTTTGCTAATAGAAGTATATTGCAAAAATGCTTATAATTCAAACTGAAACGCACCCATGCACATTTCATTTTTGACCTTTCTATCCCTTACAATACAATTAAATTAAATAACAATGGGAGCAAAATAATAAACTTTGTTAAACAGCAATTAGCCCCAACTATATTAATATGTTTATTATGAGTAGTGCAAATTTATTTGATTGTATAGACACTGAAAATATGATCATATTATTATATGATAAAAATGAGAAAGAAAAAAGGACATTTCCTGAAATCTATATACAGGGAGTGCAGAATTATTAGGCAAATGAGTATTTTGACCACATCATCCTCTTTATGCATGTTGTCTTACTCCAAGCTGTATAGGCTCGAAAGCCTACTACCAATTAAGCATATTAGGTGATGTGCATCTCTGTAATGAGAAGGGGTGTGGTCTAATGACATCAACACCCTATATCAGGTGTGCATAATTATTAGGCAACTTCCTTTCCTTTGGCAAAATGGGTCAAAAGAAGGACTTGACAGGCTCAGAAAATTCAAAAATAGTGAGATATCTTGCAGAGGGATGCAGCACTTTTAAAATTGCAAAGCTTCTGAAGCGTGATCATCGAACAATCAAACGTTTCATTCAAAATAGTCAACAGGGTTGCAAGAAGCGTGTGGAAAAACCAAGGCGCAAAATAACTGCCCATGAACTGAGAAAAGTCAAGCGTGCAGCTGCCAAGATGCCACTTGCCACCAGTTTGGCCATATTTCAGAGCTGCAACATCACTGGAGTGCCCAAAAGCACAAGGTGTGCAATACTCAGAGACATGGCCAAGGTAAGAAAGGCTGAAAGACGACCACCACTGAACAAGACACACAAGCTGAAACGTCAAGACTGGGCCAAGAAATATCTCAAGACTGATTTTTCTAAGGTTTTATGGACTGATGAAATGAGAGTGAGTCTTGATGGGCCAGATGGATGGGCCCGTGGCTGGATTGGTAAAGGGCAGAGAGCTCCAGTCCGACTCAGACGCCAGCAAGGTGCAGGTGGAGTACTGGTTTGGGCTGGTATCATCAAAGATGAGCTTGTGGGGCCTTTTCGGGTTGAGGATGGAGTCAAGCTCAACTCCCAGTCCTACTGCCAGTTTCTGGAAGACACCTTCTTCAAGCAGTGGTACAGGAAGAAGTCTGCATCCTTCAAGAAAAACATGATTTTCATGCAGGACAATGCTCCATCACACGCGTCCAAGTACTCCACAGCGTGGCTGGCTAGAAAGGGTATAAAAGAAGAAAATCTAATGACATGGCCTCCTTGTTCACCTGATCTGAACCCCATTGAGAACCTGTGGTCCATCATCAAATGTGAGATTTACAAGGAGGGAAAACAGTACACCTCTCTGAACAGTGTCTGGGAGGCTGTGGTTGCTGCTGCACGCAATGTTGATGGTGAACAGATCAAAACACTGACAGAATCCATGGATGGCAGGATTTTGAGTGTCCTTGCAAAGAAAGGTGGCTATATTGGTCACTGATTTGTTTTTGTTTTGTTTTTGAATGTCAGAAATGTATATTTGTGAATGTTGAGATGTTATATTGGTTTCACTGGTAAAAATAAATAATTGAAATGGGTATATATTTGTTTTTTGTTAAGTTGCCTAATAATTATGCACAGTAATAGTCACCTGCACACACAGATATCCCCCTAAAATAGCTATAACTAAAAACAAACTAAAAACTACTTCCAAAACTATTCAGCTTTGATATTAATAAGTTTTTTGTTTTCATTGAGAATCTGGTTGTTGTTCAATAATAAAATGAATCCTCAAAAATGCAACTTGCCTAATAATTCTGCACTCCCTGTATAAATAAGTGCACTAACTTCCTAAATTCCTTTACAATACTGTAGATACTTAAACACAATTGCATCTACACCTATTTTTCTAACAAAAAATAACTAAAATATTCATTAAAAACTATAACTGTATGTAGTCTCTGACATTAACGGCTAGATTACGAGTGGAGCGTTATTTAACGATCACGCTAGACCGTTAACTGCGCTAGAAGTAACCTGACAAGCACAAAAAGCAAAACTTAGAATATTGCGCATGTGATAACCTATTTCCCCATAAAAGTAAAATGGAGCAAAAAAAGTAGAAAAAAACCCAACACACAACAAGTGCATAAACTAAACTGCATATTCTCATGTGCACTAGCCCGACATGAAAATATTAATATTTCCCATTCTAATGTTCTACACATAAAATAATATGTTCTATGTATTCATAAATAAATATTTCTATATATATGATGATGTTTTTTTGTAGAATTTATCTATACCTATATATGGATGATTATATATACAGGTGGCCCTCGGTTTACAACGGTTCAATTTACACCGTTTCAGAATAACAACCTTTTTTTTCAGTCATGTGACTGCTATTGAAAAGCATTGAGAAGCAGTGCATTGATTAAAATAGCCAGTAGGTGGAGCTGTCCGCTTGTGTTGCAGCAAAGATATGCAAGCCAAGCAAGCTGATATTAATCAGTTTAACCAGACCTGAGCTATCGAGCTGATTTCAAAGGAACAAGATCTTCTATAAATCAGTCCAGATTGGAATGCATAGAAAGAACTGTTTTCAGAAAAATGCAAGTAAAGTCTGTTTTGTGTGATTATTTTATTAGGTATATAATGCTGTTTAGCAAATGTTTTTGTTCATTTAACTTAGTTTAATTATATATTCTGTGCTGTGTGATTATTTTATTAGGTTTATAATGCTGTTTAGCATGTAAAGTCTTCATTTCAAAGCTTTAAAAATAATGTATTAGGTGTTACTTATGACAATTTTGAGAGGGGCCTACAACCATTGCTTCTGGAACCTAACCCCGGCGTAAACTGAGGGCTACCTGTATATATATATATATATATATATATATATATATATATATATATATATATAGAGAGAGAGAGAGAGAGAGAGAGAGAGAGAGAGAGAGAGAGAGAGAGAGAGAGAGAGAGAGAGAGAGAGAGAGAGAGAGAGAGAGAGAGCTGAAGGACGAAGCACTCTCTGGTCTTATCAAGTGTACAACACAATTTTATTTACAGTGACGTTTCGGGGTGTTCACCCTGTCGTCAGACCAACAAGAGTGAAAAGAGCAAACAATTATTTAAACTAAATCTGATCCCCCCAACACAGAAATCCGCAAAAACGGTTGCCATGGTGATATCCAGGTGTTACAAACTGTGCAACAACAAAAACATAATTTCCACATTGATACAATCAAATAAAACTGTGCAATACCTATTGTTTCTTAAGTGAACGTAGCTAAAGTGATAATGCTAATAATATCCCTAACCTGAACCCTGTGCGTGTGTCTAAGAAAATTGCACCCAGTAAAAATCACTACAATATACAACAGGATACTTCTGGTTTAATTTCTTGCTACCTATGCCATAGATACAAGCAGTGGCGTAGCGTGGGTTGTCAGTGCCCAGGGCAAGGCAAGTATTGTGCCCCCCCAACCCCATTTTAGATATGCTGCTTCTTCTTACATTTGGGACAAACCAAGCAAAGACCCAAGCCTGGTAGATCACATAAAGCAAGGGACAAAATGCTCCCTTAACCATCTTTACTGGATAACTAACAGTTATTGCTACTGATACCCATATCCCCAAAATATGTCCCTTGTCATAAGCAGCTGCTAATCAGTAGCGCCTTATAAACAAAGCCATGAAAATAATATATTGGCAATACAAGAGGCAGTGGGTGAAGCCTGCAAGCATTATGTGCTATCCCACTGTGATCAAACCCTGTCTGCAGCTCTCCAGAGCTGGGCAAATATATACAATATTAAATTTTAAGATTTATTCTCATTTTACACATGGGTGGAAAGCCCCCCTTAACCCCCATCTGGTGGTGACATGTGCTGCTCTGTAAAACTTCATGGTACAAATACTGCAGACCACAGGGTGCACCCACCCCCACATTGCAGCAACCCATATTGTATATGTGGTGCAATAGGTTTTTGGTAAGTCGTTAAAAAGAGGAAAAGGGGACACACAGGTTGGCAGCTGTTACATAAGGTTGTCCCTGCTGGGCAGACTGTTTTTTGGGTGCCAATGACATATAAAAGTGTGGTATATATTCTACCTTAATAAATATAACAATTGTAAGTAATCAATATAAAAGGGGCATGGGACAGACAACCCAGCATTACATACATATATGGGGGGAGGGTGTATGGTATTTAGGGGGGTGCTGTTAAATTTATTTACTAACACACATTATAGTTATTTTTTTTACTTTAAATGCAGTAGTGGGTTTAATGTAAATAAAAAAGGCAATGAGCACCCAAACCATAAAAATCAGTAAAAGTCCACACCTCAGGAGTCCAGCAAGAAATAGATTCAAGATGGTGAATTCATAGGACTTCTTTGATAGGAGACAAACACAGTGAAATGCCTGGTGAGCAGCACAATCATGGTGCCAGACAGCACACAAATCCCTAAATCTACTTCTGCCCTAGGAAGATCATGGAGGGGAAAAATCAAATACAGGAAACAAGGCCTCATTTTTGTCAACTGTCACAAATATACTTTTTTTGTGCAAGGACAAGATGGCGTAAGTTGTAATCAGAATCCGGTCAAACATGAAAGTATGGTCTCTGATCACCCCACCATCCCACTAACTAGGTAACTGGGGTTAACAGAAAGGCGGAGCCCAGCCATGCTGCCACCAGTGCCACGGGTTTGAAAGAGATTTATTGCACTTTTTAAGGATTCCTCCCCCCCACCTCTGCTTAGAGATCCTTAAAAAGTGCCCCAGGCAATGCATGGCATTCAGGCTCTGGGTCCTTTGTTGGAAGGGAACTTAATTGTTGGATAATAATAGAACCGTAATTAAGCTGCATTTTGCATGTTGCCAGTATCAGGCAAAAACAGGGCTATAAGTAAGTCTGGTCCTGACACCTTACCTTAGTCGCGGCATCACCACATTCCTGACGGGTCGCAGAACAGAGCTGGGGGCCTGTCAGAATTTTTAGCCTCCCTTCTTCCCTTTGCTAAGTTGAGGCTGGAAGCGCCCCTCAGAATTATGCGCCCGGGGCAACCGCCCCTGTTGCCCCCCCCACGCTACGCCACTGGATACAATTAATTTTGAATAATCAGCTTGACTCACTTTAATCTTTGTTAGTTCTTAGCAGTTAACTTTTGATCAATTCTTGTCACCGTTTATTTTTGGTTTTGAAAGAGCAACATCAAATTAAAATGTATTTTTGGTGTTGAAATAGCAACATAACATTTGTTTTTTATTTTCCCAACTTTTACATTTGATCCATAGATATACATAGGATATATACCTGTGAGATCCTGTCTTTTGGCCCGTACAATAGGATATTTTTTTAGTTTAATTTCTTGCTAATTATACCATAGATACAATTGTCCTAGGGCGGTAGGCACCTGACATCTGATTTGTCTGAATTTAAATAATCAGCATGACTCATTTTGTTTTTGATGAATTTTGGTAGTTCTTAGTTGCTAACTTTTGATCATTTTTGTTGATATTTATTTTTGGTGTTGAAATAGCAACATCAAATTTATTTTTGATGTTGAAATAGCAACATAAAATTTGTTCTCATTTTCTCAACTTTTACATTGCAAATGTACTTTGTATATATTTTATGCTATGCCAACACATCTATCTGTTAGAGTTTATAAGATGATCTAATTTTGGTTTTATTTTGGTTTTTGATCTTTGAGCCTAATTTATCCAGTCGTTATCTTGTGGCTCTATCACCGATGTGCCACATATCTAGCGTGCCTCTGTATAGTGACTTTCACTTATTTTTTATTTCCTAATAATCCACCCGTTATGTAATAGGGACATACTATTGCTAGGATCATGACACAATTAGTTATATGATATGTAAGTTAGACACAGTAATGTCTATGACGCAATAACACATGCCCAATATGGGCGGGGCCAAGCTGACCCCGTTCTTACACTGTCATGTCTTTATTGTAATACATGCCGTATGTGACAGATAATCCTTAAGGCATGATCAGCCTTTAAACAATAACGGTAAGCATAAACAGCACAATCTGATAACTTATATACTATGGCTGCTGTCTTCCATATATCAGACAATGTAAAAACATATCTTTTATCTCGTATACAATATGTCCCATTGTAGTCCAATTTTCTTAAACACACGCACAGGGTTCAGGTTAGGGATATTATTAGCATTATCACTTTAGCTACGCTCACTTAAGAAACAATAGGTATTGCAAAGTTTTATTCTATTGTATCAATGTGGATACTATGTTTTTGTTGTGGCACAGTTTGCAACACCTAGATATCACCATGGCAACCGTTTTGGCGGATTTCTGTGTTGGGGGAGGGATCAGATTTGGTTTAAATGATTGTTTGTTCTTTTTACTCTTGTTGGTCTGAGGAAGGGGTGAACACCCCGAAACGTCACTGTAAATAAAATTGTGTTGTACACTTGATAAGACCAGAGAGTGCTTCGTTCTTCAGCTCTATCTACTACTCTTAGCAACCTGGCATATGAAGTTTGTTTGTGGGAGTGCACCTATCTCTACATGTTTTTATTTATATATATATATATATATATATATATATATATATATATATATATATATATGAGAATATTTATAAATACTTAGAACATATTCTGCTATGTGCAGAACATAGGAATGTGAACTATTTACAGTAAATACATAGTTAAATGAATATTGCATAAATATGTTTTTACATGTTTTCATCTACTTAACTGTAAAGGGCTCAAATGTGTGTGCGTATATATATCTCTGATGAAGCGCATGTGCCCATGCGCGAAACGCGTTAGATGGAGCTCACCTAGCCTTCAGAAGCCTGTTCTGCAATAAACTGTATTACCGACCTTTGGACTCAGCTTTCCTTTTTTCCTCATTTCGTATATATATATATAAATATCTGGGGGTAAACTGTGTTTTGGATGCTGTGATAAAGAAAAAATAAATGACTTTTTTCAGACCGGTGAGTGCAGCTGCTTTTATTCAATATTGAGTAAATTGGACTATATATATATATATATATATATATATATATATATATACAGTGGATATAAACAGTGGATATAAACAGTCTACACACCCCTGTTAAAATGGCAGGTTTCTGTGATGTAAAAAAATTAGACAAAGATAAATAATTTCAGAACTTTTTCCACCTTTAATGTGACCTATAAACTATGCAACTCAATTGAAAAATAAACTGAAATCTTTTAGGTTAAGGGAAGTAATAATAATAAAAAAATAATATGGTTGCATAAACTAATACTTTGTTGAAGCAACGTTTGATTTTATTACAGCACTCAGTCTTTAGGGGTATGAGTCTATCAGCATGGCACATCTTGACTTGGCAAGCTTTGCCCTCTCTTCTTTTCAAAAACACTCCAAATCTGTCAGATTGTGAGGGCATCTCCTGTGCACAGCCCTCTTCAGATCACCCCACAGATTTTCGATTTGATTCAGGTCTGGGCTCTGGCTGGGCCATTCCAAACATGTAATCTTCTTCTGGTGAAGCCATTCCTTTGTTGATTTGGATGTATGCTTTGGGTCATTGTCATGCTAAAAGATGAAGTTCCTCTTCATGTTCAGCTTTCTAGCAGAAGCCTGAAGGTTTTGTGCCAATATTGACTGGTATTTTGGAACTGTTCATTATTCCCTCTACCTTGAATAAGGCCCCAGTTCCAGCTGAAGAAAAACAGCCCCAAAGCATGATGCTGCCATCACCATGTTTCACTGTGGGTATGGTGGTCTTTTCCTGATATGCAGTGTTGTTTTTGCGCCAAACATATCTTTTGGAATTATTGCCAAAAAGTTCAACCTTGGTTTCATCAGACCATAACATATTTTCTCACATGCTTTTGGGACACTTCAGATGTGTTTTTGTTAAATTTAGCTGGGCTTGGATGTTTTTCTTCGTAAGAAAAGGCTTCCGTCGTGCCGTCTACCCCAAAGCTCAAACATATGAAAAATACGGGAGATTGTTGTCACATGTACCACACAGCTAGTACTTGCCAGATATTCCTGCAGCTCCTTTAATGTTGCTGTAGGCCTCTTGGTAGCCTCCCAGACCAGTTTTATTCTTGTCTTTTCATCAATTTTGGAGGGACATCCAGTTCTTGGTAATGTCATTGTTGTGCCATATGTTCTCCACTTGATGATGACTGTCTTCACTGTTTTCCATTGTATGTCTAATGCCTTGGAAATTCTTTTGTATCCTTCTCCTGACTGATACCTTTTAACAATGAGATCCCTCTGATGCTTTGGAAGCTCTCTGCGGATCATGGCTTTTGTGTAGGACGCGACTAAGAAAATGTCAGGAAAGACCTACTAGAACAGCTGAACTTTATTCGGGGTTAATCAAAGGCACTTTAATTTATGGCAGGTGTGTGATGACTCTTATTTAACATGGTTTTGAAGGTGATTGCTTAATTCTGAACATAGCTACATCCCCAGTTATATTATTTTAGGTTTTTTTTGTTTACTTCCCTCCACCTTAAAGATTTCAGTTTGTTTTTCAATTGAGTTGTGTAGTTTATAGGTCACATTAAAGATGGAAAAAGTTCTGAAATGATTTATCTTTGTCTAATTTTTTTACATCACAGAAACCTGACATTTTAACATGAGTGTGTAGACTTTTTATATCCACTGTATATATATATATATATATATATATATATATATATATAGTATATTGTTCAGAGTGGAATTGCCTGGTATTTCGGTGCTGGACTTACCATAATAGGTGGGACCAGACTGATATACTACAGGAAAGTTCTACTCTGTAAAAAGCATTACTGGGCTAAAGAGTTGCAACCATGTGGTAATGGTAAATCGCCATAGAACAGGCTAACAATGGTATTGAGTCAGTTGTTCGTTCCTGTGAGTGCACTTCTCTCTGTATGTATTTAGTCTCCTTATGGGAAAAAGGGGCAACCAGACGTGGACTCCTTGCTCAGCGTGCTTAGAGGATTATAGCTACACCTCACTGACGAGGCCCAATGAAGGCCGAAACAATCGTCTGGGGATGCTGTGTTCCTTGTTCAGAGAGGAATTGCCTGGTATTTCGGCGGTGGACTGACCATAATAGGTGGGACCAGACTGATATACTACAGGAAAGTTCTACTCTGTAAAAAGCATTACTGGGCTAAAAAGCTGCACCCAGGTGGTAAATAGCCATAGAACAGGCTAACAATGGTATTGAGTCAGTTGTTTGATCTTGTGAGTGCACTTCTCTCTGTATATATATATATATATATATATATATTATTATTATTATTTTTTTTTTTAAATCAATTTTTTTTATCCTAATGCAAAGTAAGTTACATTCATAACATTATCTGATAAAAAAAAAGAATATTGCACAAAAAAGTTATAAGGTCTCAAAAGTATCAGGTCTCAGATGTTAGAAAAAAAAAGCAGGCAAAAGGCTTTAACATAGAGATACATACATGTACATGTCTAAATATATATATGTATGCGTGTGTATATATATATATAATATATATATATATTTATATATATATTTATGCATTTATATGTGTATATATGTATTTACAGATATATATACACATATAAACACATAAATACATATGTACACACACAAAAAAAAAATGTATATATATATATATATATATATATATATACACAGTATATATATATATATATATATATATATATATATATATATATATATATATATATATATATATGTGCATTGGAGCCCTTTGCCGTTAAGTAGATGAAAACGTAAAAGCATATTTATGCAATATTCATATTTAATAAGTGTTATACTGTGTATTTACTGTAACTATTTTAAATTCAAATGTTCTGCACATAGCAGAATATGTTCAATGTATTTAAAAATAGTTATTACTAATATATATATATATATATATATATATATATATATAATTCAAAAAGAAAAGAATATGCAGAAAAAAGAAAAGACAAGAAAAAGAGGGTTTAAAGGGATACTAAACCCAAAATGTTTCTTTCGTGATTCAGATAGAGAATACAATTTTAAACAACATTACAATTTACTTCTATTATCTAATTTGCTTCATTCTTTAGATATCTTTTGTTGAAGAAATATCAATTCACATGGGTGAGCCAAGGCTTCTAAGTGCAGCCACCAATCAGCAGCTACTGAGCCTATCTAGATATGCTTTTAAGCAAAGGATATCAAGAGAAATAAGCAAATTAGATAATATAAATAAATTAGAAAGCTGTTTAAAACTGCATGCTCTCTCTAAATCCTGAAAGAAAAAAATGTGGGTTTCATGTCCCTTTAAGGATGCCCTAGCCAGCACACTCTATATAATAAAAAATGATTGCACAGAAAGTTTGTATGAAAATGGATGATCCAAATCTGCACAAATCAATATATATATATATATATATATATATATATATATATACACTGTGTGCAGAATTATTAGGCAAATGAGTATTTTGACCACATCATCCTCTTTATGCATGTTGTCTTACTCCAAGCTGAATAGGCTCAAAAGCCTACTACCAATTAAGCATATTAGGTGATGTGCATCTCTGTAATGAGAAGGGGTGTGGTCTAATGACATCAACACCCTATATCAGGTGTGCATAATTATTAGGCAACTTCCTTTCCTTTGGCAAAATGGGTCAAAAGAAGGACTTGACAGGCTCAGAAAAGTAAAAAATAGTGAGATATCTTGCAGAGGGATGTAGCACTCTTAAAATTGCAAAGCTTCTGAAGCGTGATCATCGAACAATCAAGCGTTTCATTCAAAATAGTCAACAGGGTCGCAAGAAGCGTGTGGAAAAACCAAGTCGCAAAATAACTGCCCATGAACTGAGAAAAGTCAAGCGTGCAGCTGCCAAGATGCCACTTGCCACCAGTTTGGCCATATTTCAGAGCTGCAACATCACTGGAGTGCCCAAAAGCACAAGGTGTGCAATACTCAGAGACATGGCCAAGGTAAGAAAGGCTGAAAGACGACCACCACTGAACAAGACACACAAGCTGAAACGTCAAGACTGGGCCAAGAAATATCTCAAGACTGATTTTTCTAAGGTTTTATGGACTGATGAAATGAGAGTGAGTCTTGATGGGCCAGATGGATGGGCCCGTGGCTGGATTGGTAAAGGGCAGAGAGCTCCAGTCCGACTCAGACGCCAGCAAGGTGCAGGTGGAGTACTGGTTTGGGCTGGTATCATCAAAGATGAGCTTGTGGGGCCTTTTCGGGTTGAGGATGGAGTCAAGCTCAACTCCCAGTCCTACTGCCAGTTTCTGGAAGACACCTTCTTCAAGCAGTGGTACAGGAAGAAGTCTGCATCCTTCAAGAAAAACATGATTTTCATGCAGGACAATGCTCCATCACACGCGTCCAAGTACTCCACAGCGTGGCTGGCAAGAAAGGGTATAAAAGAAGAAAATCTAATGACATGGCCTCCTTGTTCACCTGATCTGAACCCCATTGAGAACCTGTGGTCCATCATCAAATGTGAGATTTACAAGGAGGGAAAACAGTACACCTCTCTGAACAGTGTCTGGGAGGCTGTGGTTGCTGCTGCACGCAATGTTGATGGTGAACAGATCAAAACACTGACAGAATCCATGGATGGCAGGATTTTGAGTGTCCTTGCAAAGAAAGGTGGCTATATTGGTCACTGATTTGTTTTTGTTTTTTTTTTGAATGTCAGAAATGTATATTTGTGAATGTTGAGATGTTATATTGGTTTCACTGGTAAAAATAAATAATTGAAATGGGTATATATTTGTTTTTTGTTAAGTTGCCTAATAATTATGCACAGTAATAGTCACCTGCACACACAGATATCCCCCTAAAATAGCTATAACTAAAAACAAACTAAAAACGACTTCCAAAACTATTCAGCTTTGATATTAATGAGTTTTTTGGGTTCATTGAGAACATGGTTGTTGTTCAAAATATAAAATTAATCCTCAAAAATGCAACTTGCCTAATAATTATGCACTCCCTGTATATATATATATATATATATATATATATATATATATATATATATATATATATATATATATGTTGTACCACAAAACCATCAGATATATGTAGAAATATGTATTTATAAATAAATAGAACATAGTCTACTATTTGAAGAACATTAGAATGTGAAAATGTAAAATATTCATACTTTCATGTCGGGTTAGTGCGCTTGAGAATATGTGATAGTGATTTTTTTTTCCCCTTTCTTCATTGACTTCTGTGGGAGGAATATGAGAAAGCACACTTATATTCTAACCTGCTTTTTGCACGCATGGGTTAGCGCTCGTGTGAAAACTGTTTACTTTCATCTTGTAATACGAGCGTTACCCAACACGTGCAAAAAGCTTACTTCTAGCGGAGTTAGCGTGAGAGCGGGAGCATTAAATAATGTATTTTTATGTGATGGAATCTTTTTTAGCCTTCTTGATATAAGATGATCTACTTATAATTAATATACCTACCTCTTATCTTCCTCTTTAATTATAGTTACCATTTTGGTTAACATTTTGTTTTTGGTTTGTTTTTGGCCTACTTTTTCAAATTAGTTTTAATTCATTCTATTGCTAATTTTTACATTATTTCCTTTTTATTTTGAAGCAACACAATCACATAAGCTCAGCACCACTTCTATTCATGTAATCTGAAGATTCTGCACACGACTTATGACTCGTTTTGTATTAGAGGGCACACAACAGCACTCTTTTTAAAAGAACAACTTATTTATAGAAGGTGCATAGCCAAAAAAAAGCTGTATAGCCAGGGGATTTTTCCATCTTCATTTGCCTCTATTTCCCTGGCCTTCTTCTGCACTATATTCTTAAACACTTAGCACATAAGTGATTTCCTTCTCCTTAAACAAAACTAATTGAAGTTCTCATTTATCTGCTTTTTTTTTTTAGTTTTATTTAGCTTATATACAGTGATAAAGTTGAACCTGAGGAAGGTGGCTGAAATCCACTAAAGCACATTGAGCAATATCCAATTAAGCTATTTTGCTATTTTTTTTATCTTATTGCATACATGTGTTTCTAATAAAGCCAGTAGAATTTTTTTAATTGGATTGCATGATGTGGCTTTTTTATATTTTTTAAATAAATAATTATACGGAATGCTAAATAGAAGAATATATATTGTTCATTAGCTTAAAGGGACATACTACTCATATGCTAAATCACTAGAAGGTAATGCAGCATAACTGTAACAAGCTGACAAGAAAATATCAACTGAAAATCTGTAAAAAGGAAAACATTTTACCTCAAAAACTGAATATAAAAATAAAATGACTGTGCCTGCCCATGCAAGATGCACACTGCCTTGCAAGTCCTGGGACTTGCATTCTGATTGGTTGCTTAAAGTTTCTTTACAGTGAGATGTGAATAGTTAGGAAATTATGAGGTAAAATATTTTCCTTTTTTACATATAGAAGTTCAGGCGATATGTTCTAGTCATCTTTTAACAACTTTCAAGTGCTTCAACATTTGGGTATTATGTTCCTTTAATGCTACCTAAGGAGAGTGAGTGTATACCTGAGTATATTTCAATGCATATTTTATACTGTACTACTGTGTATTTTTGCAGTGCTCCGTTTTCCCCTAAAATATTTGATTGCACCCCTTGCGTTGCTGTTTCTTTTGCCTCAGGATTGTGGGTGGATGCAATGGAGTTAATGGGGGATGGGGATGCTGATTATTTTCTCTACAATTATACCATTATTTCATATTGCAAAGATAGACTATTGGTTTAAATATATTGTGAGTTTAAAGGGTCAGTAAAAACCTTGTCATTACAAGACATTTCTGATGTGTTGCTATAGAATAACATATGAGCCAAGTCTTTATATTTTTAAAACATTTTTTTTTTAAATTCTTTTATTAAACCAGTTCACAAGACATAAGAGAGAAAATTACATACATTTCATGTCCATAAAACAGATGACAAATTATGACAAACAATAAATAAATACATAAACCACCGAAAAATAAGAGTAAACCACATGTCTTCCAAGAATTAATCTCAATTCCAAAGGTTACCCTGATTTCAAAGTTTCCAACACAAGTACAGGACAATTCCTGTATATGTTATCCCAATATCTTTTGGTACTATCATGCCTGTGAACCATACCATTTTTCTTTTATCCCCCCAGAAACATAAAATAGACACAAAAAAAACAACAACGCAACCATAAATAATAAATAAATCACTCCATCCCTCTATAACATTATTCACTTTAACACAGTCTTCAAATGATTATGTTACTGATGAAGCTGGTATCCAGGAAAGAGGAAACAGCCCAGTTTTGGCAGCTGATATAAATGGTTTGGTGTTGAATAATGGAGATAACTGTTTTTGAATCACCAATGTTTGAGCTCTGATCAATGGTAACCATTTATCCAAAAATTACTGAGTCTTATTATCATTTAATAAATTAATATTCTGAATCTCAAATGTAATATGTTGTAGAAGGGTACTGATAAAACTGGTAAAACTAGGTGGAGAAGTATCCTTCCACTTCTTCAATATCATGTATCGCATTATCATTATCATCGTACAATAGGTATGATAGTAGTTTGGTCAAATAATTGCCAAATCCGTCAGAAAAAAATAAATATCTACCATTAATCTTGAAATGATCCGAAAAAAAGTGTGTTGTACCAAAAATTAAATTTGGCACAGAATTGTGATATTTTTGGACATTTCCAGAATATATGTAGAATATCTGCTTTATCTAAGTGGCAATTAGAACAATAAAAATCATTATTTGAAAAGAATTTTGCCAATTTAGAGGGAGAGATATAGACATTGTCAATCAGTTTGACGTGTGATTCTTTCTGGACAGATAGCTCAGCATGCTAAGGCACTGTGGCTGAGCTTTGTAGAAACCCAAGGGTTGTAGGTTCGATCCCCGGCAAGGTCCACTCAGTTTTTTTTCCTTCCGAGGTTGATAAAATGAGCAGCGACTTGAGACCCTTACGGGTGATTTGCAACACTTTACAAGTACCCAATACATACAACCAATGGGAATTGTAAGTTTTTGCATTAACATAAAACTGTGTCTAATATTAATAGAGTCTACTGCTGGAAAATGCAATACCCAGAAAGCTTGAATTGTATTTAAATATAACTAACCCTGTTTAGAAAGCAAAATATCATACAATAACGATATAGAACATTTGCCTACAGAAAATATCCTAATGGATAGATTGATCTCGGACCATCGACACAGTAGCTCAATTTTCCAACTTTTAGAATTAATAAAATGACGTATCTGAAAATATGTGAACTAGTCATTCCTAGATATTTGGAACCTGCAAATAAGTTTATTAACCCCTTAATGACCACAATGTACCCTGTATGTCACTGGTCGTTAAGGGTTTTTTCCGGACATAATAGCACAAGTCTAGCAAGAACACGCTATTAATGCCCTCCCTCCAGCAGGCTTTGTGGAATAGAGCAGTCTCAACGTTGGTGGCAAGACCACGCTATAAAACAATCAAGTCCCAAAAAAAGGCCAGTGACATACAGGGTACGTCGCTGGTCCTTAAGGGGTTAAAGGATAGTAAATGTCCGGTAGAAGAGAACAATTAATGCAGGTATATCAACCCCTTTTGGGACCATGATTTAAAAACTGTTTGTTGGATTCCTGGTATAAATTCTGGATTCCCGCATATTGGAAGAAGGGAAGAGCATTTAAAATCTATTCCCAGATTGAAGCAAATCTTGTGCCATGCAATTATAACATTATTTAAAGTTATTAAATTTGTTAGAATACTAGGGAGATTCCCTATTGAACAATGCAAAATCACCTTGAGAGAAAATTGTGAGATTATTTCTGTTTCAAGTTCATTAGAGGTGAATTTATTAAGATTTGTTAGCCAGTCCATGGCAGTCCTGGCTAACGTTACAAAATTGTACAGTTTAATATCTGGAAAAGCCAGCCCAGCATTCTCTTTTTTTTTAGTAAGTTTTGCTATTGATATGCGGGCCTTTTTGCTTTTTCCATAAAAATTGTGAACAAATTGGGTAGAATTTATTTATCTGCTGTTTAAAAACAAAAAGTGTTAAATTCTGTAACAAATACAGAATTTGTGGAAATATAATTGTTTTAATCAAGGTGATTCTGGCTGACAAAGAAATGGGAAGATCCATCCAGTTTTTAAGATCTGAGATAGATTTACTAAAAACCTGTGGAAAATTCATCTCACACCAAAATTTCCGATTCTTATTCTCTTCAACTTGTTTTCACATACTCCACCTACTGCGAAAAATCTTCAAGTGGATCCCCACTGAAACTAGAAAATCTGTCACCCACGCCCTCATCGGTAGTTGACTGGACTACGGCAATGCACTCTATGCCGGGTCCACCATCAAGCTCCAGAAACGACTCCAACGCATCCAGAACACCCCGGCCAAACTTATCCTTGACATCCCTCGCCAAAACCACATCACTGAACACCTAAGGAACCTACACTGGCTCCCTGTCAACAAGAGAATCACCTTCAAGCTCCTAACCCATGCATTCAAGGCCCTCCACAACATCGGTCCTGAATACATCAACCACCGTGTCAATTTCTACACCCCCTCCAGACAACTCCGCTCTGCTGACCATGCACTCGCAGTAATCCCCTGCATCAAGAAAAAAACAACTGGAGGAAAACCCTTCTCCTATATGGCAACAAGGTCATGGAACTCCCTCCCGCTGCACCTCAAACAATCTACCTCCCTTACAAACTTCAGGAAGGACCTCAAGACCTGTCTCTTCGACTGAATCATCTTCCCTTAGCCCCCCTCTCCCCCCTCCCATAACGTCTTGAGACCCTCACGGGTGATTAGTTTGCGCTTTACAAGTACCCAATAGAATAGAATAGAATATCCCCAAAAATTTTATGTAAACCGTTGTTTTAAAAGGATGATGTAAATAGCTATCGGGCTTCTTCATGATCTACATCAATTCGCTTTTTCCCAGATTGATCTTATAGCCTGAAATCGAGCTGAAGATAGTGAGCATGTCTAATAATAAAGGTATAGATTTTTTTGAGTTTTCCAAGAAAACCAGTAAATCGTCAGCATACAATAATATTTTAATCTTCTCAGTACCAAATTTCAGCCCTATCAATTCAGACCAAAGCCATATAGCGAGGGATTCTATAGATATATTGAACAATAACGGGGAAAGGGGACATCCTTGATGAGTCCCACAACCTAATAAAATTCTAGCTGAGGGGTTACCATTAATCAATAGATAGGAATAAGGATTTGTATATAGTTTCCGAATAAAACCTACAAAATTACCAATGAATCCAAACTGGGATAAAGAATCTAGTAGGTGAATCCACGAAATGGAGTCAAAAGCTTTCTCTGCGTCTAATGACAACAGAGCCAGATCTGTGTCAAACATCTTCTTTTTATTAGATTTTTTTAGGTAATTGTTGAGGGATTGTATTCCAAAAATAATCCAAAATGACTTCCACTTTATGCAAGTTTAAAGACATATTCCTTCCCTGTATGAAACCTGTTTGATCAGGATGTATTATTTTATACAGAAATTTGTTTAACCTGTTCGCTAAGATAGCCGTGAGGATTTTATAATCAGCGTTTTAAACAGAAATCGGTCTATAGGTAGCTGGCTCTTCGGCATACTTGCCTTTTTTCTGAATAAGAGTAATATTAGCTGTGGAAAAGTAGCTTGATATTGGCATATTAGTAATATAATACGAGTTAAAGAGTTTAGTAAGTGTATACTTAATATCTTCCACTAAAATGTTATAAAACTCTGCCGGTAGCCAATCTGGGCCTGCCGCCTTAATCAGTTTAGATTCACTGATAGCCTCACATATCTCATCTACTGAGAATGGTTTATTGATCAATTCAAGATCATTTTCTGAAACCTTGGGAGGTGAAATTTTAGGCTAGAAGTTTGTTCTATTAGATAGATCTTCATCAACTTTTCTATATAAATTTTGATAAAATTTAAAAAATGCCTCCCTGATATTTTCGTTATCAGTATATCTATAACCCCCTTCCTTAATTGCTGCTATATAGTTTTTACTCTTCCTATTCTTAGTTATTTTTGTTAAATATTTAGCTGAACAACCAATATACCCCTTATATCGATTGTTGATTTTCTTATCTTCCTCTAAACACTTTTGCTTTAAAAATAACTCCCTTTTGGTTCTAGCGTGGCAGTATTTATCCCAGTTAAACTTAGAGTTCTCCAATCTATATCATAAAAATGCATTTCTGAGCTGATTAGATAGCTGTAGTTCCCTAGCTTGCCATTTTCTTTTCCAATTACACATATATGCTTTTATCTTTCCCCTCAAAACCGCTTTTGCTGTTTCCCAAAATACTTCAATTTTATCATAATACCCTCTGTTATTATGATGGAAATCTTTCCATTGACCGGACAACCAAGTATTACATTTAGTATTCTCTAACATAAAACGTGGAAATGTGAAAAAATTATTTACACGCTTTTCAGCTTTTATCAATTGAAATTTGATGGAAATTATTGCGTGATTCGAGACTAATATATCATGAATTGAATATAATCAATTCTGGAGAATGAACGATGAGTCTTGGACACACATGTATATTCATAGCTTTCTGGGTTTTTAATTCTCCAGATATCGTATTGTATTTTTAAAATACTGGACAATATTTTCATTCTTAACCTTCTCTTTAGTTGAGGATCTGTCTAACTTAATCTTTCACTAGCAATTGAGTATAACTTACTTTTAATTGTGTCCCAGAACTGTGGAGAAAACACATTTGGCCCATATATATTACCTATCATACATCGTGTACCACCAATTGTTGACATTCCATGACAGGATATTCAACTGTGTACCCATTTAAAGATACTCTGTATACTTAAATGACACATAGCAATAGAAAAAAAACAAAAAACACTGCACATAACATAAAACAAGAACTCCTAACATACCCCTACCGAGCGAATATCCTATGTTGGCTGACCTTTGGTCACACAGGTAACAAAAAAGTACAAATTTTATTAACCCTATTTTCCATAAGGGTGAACCTTGGTTCCTTAAAAAAATTATTTAAATAGCGGCCAGCAATTCCTGCTTGTTTTTAAAACAAATTAACAAATATTTAACTGCAGTTATTTGAGAAATTAGTAGGGTGCTTTTCATGTTCTAAGCTAAATTACATGAAAAGATGCAAAATAAATAATAAAAATATATTGCAACATTGTTGCATTATGCATAACTAAACATTTTATTTAAAAATGTAAACGTGCTTTCTGTCCCTTTAAGATTACGATTTCTTTCACTTTAATTTAGTTTGTGGGGATAGATAGGGAAAATGTATCATGCTACATTTGCAGTTTTTCAGACATTGCACTTCAGATTTGACAAGAGAATCTTTAAAGGGATACTAAACTCAATTTTTTTCTTTCATGATTCAGAAAGATCATTCAATTTTAAACAACTTTCTAATTTACTCCTATTATAATGTTTTCTTTGTTCCTTTGCTATCTTCATTTAAAAAGCAGTAATTAGTTTTAGGTTCAGCACTATGGATAGCGCTTGCTTATTGGTGACTACATTTAGCCACCAATAAACAAGCATAACCTAGGTTCTGAACCAAAAATGGGCTAGCTCCTAAGCTTTACATTCCTGCTTTTTAAATCAAGACTGCAAAAGAACAAAGAAAAATGTGCTCTATCTGAATCATAAAAGAAAAAATCTGGGTTTAGTAAACATTTAACCGGAATTTTAAAAGGGACACTAAACAGCTCAGAACTTCTACAGTAGCATTGCTACTACTCAATATGCTATTGCTCATGTACCTGCAGGTTTCCTTTTAAAGCCATTGCCTTATTTTAACTCATTAAAAAGTTCATTTGGTTAAGCTCTGTATTTTATACTGGGTGTCGCCATGTTGTAGTGTGCATATTGATGCATTCTGTAATAGGAGTAGGGATGGGCGAATGTGTTTTTATTCAAATTTGAATGTTAAAACGAATGTTATTGTAGAAATTCAATTTACATAATAGAATGTTGATAAGAACGAATATTCTTAAAAATTCTATTATCGAATATTATTTACAGTTTTCGAATGTCACTTTCGAATTCAAATGTCACTTTCGAATTCGAATGTCACATTCAAATTCGAATGTCACATTCGAATTTGAATATTACACTTATAAAACACAGTTGTAGACTAGAAATACTATTTTGAATTTAAATGCTACATTCGAATTAGAATATTACATTTATTAAACACAGTTGTAGACTAGAAATACTATTTTGAATTTGAATGTTACATTCAAATTTGAATGTCACATTCAAATTCGAATATTACATTAAAAAAACACAGTATTAGACTAGAAATACTATTTCCATTTCAAATGTGACATT
Source organism: Bombina bombina (assembly GCF_027579735.1). NCBI lineage: Eukaryota > Metazoa > Chordata > Amphibia > Anura > Bombinatoridae > Bombina > Bombina bombina. The sequence goes on from NC_069504.1 coordinate 417,953,996, forward strand.
CAAATTTGAATATAGCATTCAAATTCGAATATTACATTTATTAAACACAGTTGTAGACTAGAAATATTATTTCAAATTTGAATGTTACATTCGAATTCGAATGCACCATTCAAATTTGAATATTACATTTATTAAACATAGTTGTAGACTAGAAATACTATTTCGAATTTGAATGTTACATTCGAATTTGAATGTCACATTCGAATATTACATTTAAAAAAAACAACATATAGAAATACTATTTTCAATTCGATTGTGACATTCGAATTCGAATGTAGCATTCAAATTTGAATATTACATTTATTAAACACAGTTGTAGACTAGAAATATTATTTCAAATTTGAATGTTACATTCGAATTCGAATGCACCATTCAAATTTGAATATTACATTTATTAAACATAGTTGTAGACTAGAAATACTATTTCGAATTTGAATGTTACATTCGAATTCGAATGTCACATTCGAATATTACATTTAAAAAAAAAAACATATAGAAATACTATTTCCAATTCGATTGTGACATTCAAATTCGAATGTGACATTCAAATTCTAATATTATATTTCAAAATTGAATGAATGCATAGCTAAACATTCTATTATTCGAACAAATATTTTCGAATTTTATTGAAACATTCAAAAACGAAACTTAAAAAATAGAATAATAAAATGTTATATAAACATTTGAAATTCGATTCGAATGAAGGAATGTTTCAAGATTGCTGTTTAATGTCCATTTAAGAAAGAGTTCCTGCTTCTTATTCTCACCAGTGGCAGAGATAAAGCACTCCACATGCTCATTTGGAGTGAGATACAGGCCCTGCTCTCATGTGATTAGTTGTGCAAGATTTGAGGACAAGATTCTAAAAGAGAGCTCTTGTGCAATCATAATTTTTTCCAAACATTGCTACATCATAGGTGCCAATTGCAGGCATACAGGTTCTCTGATAATTTGTCTATTTTCAGCTTGATACATTTTTCTTTATGTCACAGATACATCTTACATACATTTGTCAATAACTATGTATAATTATCATAATACATATGTGAATGTATTCAAAAAATATTGCTAGAACAATTAATTTAATTCCTCATAATAAAACATATTTTTAATTGCTTCAACTATTACAACAGCTGTTGATCAGTTTTGATACCTTAAAGTGGTTTTATGTTGAAATGAATATATAGAAAACAGAAAGTAAATCTTACACATTCACTTCTGATTTTCATTTTTACATTTAATGAGACCATATAACATACTGGGAGTTCTTCCTATTCGACTGCAAAAGTAAACTTACTGGCTGTGCTTTTCAAAGACAATTAGTTTTTTTATAGCCATTGTCCATTAGGATCAATATAAACACAGGAAATTGACCAAATTGGTTTTAAATATGGTATCCAATAAGTTTTACCTAGCGTAATGGATTTTCATTAAACAACAGTCTTTAGACACACTAAGCAAAATTATTCTATATATAACAAATAATAAGGTTAGCCTTTGTATTTAGAATTAAATTGCTAATGCAACTGCTTGCATTGACTACCATTATGTTAATCTATAAACCCTTAAAGAAAAGTAATTTCACATCCTGTGCTTAAAAGAAGAGTCTTGTCAACATTAAACTTTCGTGATTCAGATAGGGCATGCAACTTTAAACAACTTTCCAATTTACTTTTATCATTAAATTTGCTTTGTTTTTGAGGTATTCTTTGTTGAAAGCTAAACCTTGGTAGTCTTATATGCTAATTTCTAATCCCTTGAAGGCCGCCTCTTATCTCAGTGCATTTTGACAGTTTGTGTGTGCCATATAGATAACATTGCACTTACTCCTGTGGAGTTATTTACTAGTCAGCACTAATTTACTACTATTATAATTTTTTCTCCGTTCTCTCAGTACCTTTATTTGAAAAAGTAGGAATGCAACCTTACAAGCTGGCCCATCTTTGGTTCAGCACCTGGGTAGTGCTTGCTGCTAAATTTAGCCACCAATCAGCAAGCGCTATCCAGGGTGCTGAACCAAAAATGGCCCGGCTCGTAAGCGTACATTCCTTCTTTTTCAAATAAAGGTACCAATAGAACAAAGAAAATTTGATAATAGGAGTAAATTAGAAAGTTGCTTAAAATTGCATGTTCTACCTGAATCATAAAAGAAAACATTTGGATTTAGTTTCTCTTTAAGAGATTTTTTTTACCTGATATTGGTGGACATTCTGCTTACATTTAATTTTTTGTTTGCTTGGTTAAATGACCTGGGGACTTCAATCCATTCTAAACTAAATTCCTCACTGTTAGCACAGAACAAGGATTTGCAGGCCATAACTATTATTTTTAAATAGATGTTAAAGTTAAAAATATTTACACGCATTCAGCCACAACAAAAACTATTTAAAAAGGAAGAAATACAATACAATGCAATAAAGTGAGTGGAATAGATTCTATTTGTGAAGCTGTGGACGTAATTTCGGAAACCAAGCATTGCAGGCTCACACAAGCAGTTCTGAAATGCTATTTAAATTATTGCCCATGTGCAATTGGTTGTGCAAGATCAGGGGCATGGCTGCACAAGCAAATGTTTGTGCACTGAAATGTGAGCAGTGAATGCTGCCCCTTTACTGAAATGCCTTGTCCATCCAGTGTTTGATAAATGGACAATGGATTCTATGCAGAACGTGCTCAAGCAAAGAAAAAAAGCTGAATCACTAGGGCTATGTGGTTTTAATGACAAGGTCTGAGTGATAAATTCAGTAAAGTTCACATGTATTATTTTATTTAGTTAACACTTAAAGGGACAGTCTACACCAGAATTGTTATTGTTTAAAAAGATAGATAATCCCTTTATTACCCATTCCCCAGTTTTGCATAACCAAAACTGTTATATTAATATACCTTTTACGACTGTGATTACCTTACACCTAAGCCTCTGCAGACTGCCCCCTTATCTCAGTGCTTTTGACAGACATGCAGTTTAGCCTATCAGTGCAGACTCCTAAATAACTCCACGAGAGTGAGCACAATGTTATCTGTATGACACAGATTAACTAGTACTGTCTAACTGTGAATTTTTTTTAAAATGCTCTGAGCTAAGAGGCCAGTTTCAATCAGTTTTAGCCTAGCTAGGTTAGCTTTTAAAAAATACCACCAAGGGAACAAAGCAAATATAATTATAAAAGTAAATTGGAAAGTTGTTAAAAAACATAATTTATGTAAGAACTTACCTGATAAATTCATTTATTTCATATTAGCAAGAGTCCATGAGCTAGTGACGTATGGGATATACATTCCTACCAGGAGGGGCAAAGTTTCCCAAACCTCAAAATGCCTATAAATACACCCCTCACCACACCCACAAATCAGTTTAATGCATAGCCAAGAAGTGGGGTGATAAGACAAAAAATAAGGAATTGGAATAATTGTGCTTTATACAAAAAAAAAAACATAACCACCACAAAAAAGGGTGGGCCTCATGGACTCTTGCTAATATGAAAGAAATGAATTTATCAGGTAAGTTCTTACATAAATTATGTTTTCTTTCATGTAATTAGCAAGAGCCCATGAGCTAGTGACGTATGGGATAATGAATACCCAAGATGTGGATCTTCCACGCAAGAGTCACTAGAGAGGGAGGGATAAAATAAAGACAGCCAATTCCGCTGAAAATAATCCACACCCAAAATAAAGTTTAAATCTTATAATGAAAAAAACTGAAATTATAAGCAGAAGAATCAAACTGAAACAGCTGCCTGAAGCACTTTTCTACCAAAAACTGCTTCAGAAGAAGAAAATACATCAAAATGGTAGAATTTAGTAAAAGTATGCAAAGAAGACCAAGTTGCTGCTTTGCAAATCTGATCAACCGAAGCTTCATTCCTAAACGCCCAGGAAGTAGAAACTGACCTAGTAGAATGAGCTGTAATCCTTTGAGGCAGAGTTGTACCCGACTCAACATAAGCATGATGAATCAAAGATTTCAACCAAGATGCCAAAGAAATGGCAGAGGCCTTCTGACCTTTCCTAGAACCAGAAAAGATAACAAATAGACTAGAAGTCTTTCGGAAATTCTTAGTAGCTTCAACATAATATTTCAAAGCTCTAACTACATCCAAAGAATGCAAAGATCTCTCCTTAGAATTCTTAGGATTAGGACACAATTAAGGAACCACAATTTCTCTACTAATGTTGTTAGAATTCACAACCTTAGGTAAAAATTTAAAAGAAGTTCGCAACACCGCCTTATCCTGATGAAAAATCAGAAAAGGAGACTCACAAGAAAGAGCAGATAATTCAGAAACTCTTCTAGCAGAAGAGATGGCCAAAAGAAACAAAACTTTCCAAGAAAGTAGTTTAATGTCCAGTGAATGCATAGGTTCAAAAGGAGGAGCTTGAAGAGCCCCCAGAACCAAATTCAAACTCCAAGGAGGAGAAATTGACTTAATAACAGGCTTTATACGAACCAAAGCTTGTACAAAACAATGAATATCAGGAAGATTAGCAATCTTTCTGTGAAAAAGAACAGAAAGAGCAGAGATTTGTCCTTTCAAGGAACTTGCAGACAAACCTTTATCCAAACCATCCTGAAGAAACTGTAAAATTCTCGGAATTCTAAAAGAATGCCAGGAAAAATGATTAGAAAGACACCAAGAAATGTAAGTCTTCCAGACTCAATAATATATCTTCCTAGATACAGATTTACGAGCCTGTAACATAGTATTAATCACAGTCAGAGAAACCTCTTTGACTAAGAATCAAGCGTTCAATCTCCATACCTTCAAATTTAAGGATTTGAGATCCTGATGGAAAAAAGGACCTTGCGACAGAAGGTCTGGTCTTAACGGAAGAGTCCACGGTTGGCAAGAGGCCATCCAGACAAGATCCGCATACCAAAACCTGTGAGGCCATGCTGGAGCCACCAGCAGAACAAACGAGCATTCCTTCAGAATCTTGGAAATTACTCTCGGAAGAAGAACTAGAGGCGGAAAGATATAGGCAGGATGATACTTCCAAGGAAGTGACAATGCATCCACTGCTTCCGCCTGAGGATCCCTGGATCTGGACAGATACCTGGGAAGTTTCTTGTTTAGATGAGAAGCCATCAGATCTATTTCTGGAAGTCCCCACATTTGAACAATCTGAAGAAAAACCTCTGGGTGAAGAGACCATTCGCCCGGATGTAACGTTTGGCGACTGAGATAATCCGCTTCCCAATTGTCTATACCTGGGATATGAACCGCAGAAATTAGACAGGAGCTGGATTCCGCCCATACCAGTATTCGAGATACTTCTTTCATAGCCAGAGGACTGTGAGTCCCTCCTTGATGATTGATATATGCCACAGTTGTGACATTGTCTGTCTGAAAACAAATGAACGATTCTCTCTTTAGAAGAGGCCATGACTGAAGAGCTCTGAAAATTGCATGGAGTTCCAAAATATTGATTGGTAATCTCACCTCCTGAGATTCCCAAACCTCTTGTGCTGTCAGAGACCCCCAAACAGCTCCCCAACCTGTCAGACTTGCATCTGTTGAAATCACAGTCCAGGTCGGAAGAACAAAAGAAGCCCCCTGAACTAAACGATGGTGATCTGTCCACCACGTCAGAGAGTGTTGTACAATGGGTTTTAAAGATATCAATTGAGATATCTTTGTGTAATCCCTGCACCACTGGTTCAGCATACAAAGCTGAAGAGGTCGCATGTGAAAACAAGCAAAGGGGATCGTGTACGATGCAGCAGTCATAAGACCTAGAATTTCCATGCATAAGGCTACCGAAGGGAATGATTGAGACTGAAGGTTTCGACAAGCTGAAACCAATTTCAGACGTCTTTTTTCTGTCAGCGACAGAGTCATGGACACTGAATCTATCTGGAAACCTAAAAAGGTTACCCTTGTCTGAGGAATCAATGAACTCTTTGGTAAATTGATCCTCCAACCATGTTCTGGAAGAAACCATACAAGTTGATTCGTATGAGATTCTGCTAAAAGTGAAGACTGAGCAAGTACCAAGATATCGTCCAAATAAGGAAATACCACAATACCCTGTTCTCTGATTACAGACAGAAGGGCACCGAGAACCTTTGTAAAAATCCTTGGAGCTGTTGCTAGGCCAAACGGCAGAGCCACAAACTGGTAATGCTTGTCTAGGAAAGAGAATCTCAGAAACTGATAGTGATCTGGATGAATCGGAATATGCAGATATGCATCCTGTAAATCTATTGTAGACATATAATGCCCTTGCTGAACAAAAGGCAGGATAGTCCTTATAGTTACCATTTTGAATGTTGGTATCCTTACATAACAATTCAATATTTTTAAATCCAGAACTGGTCTGAAGGAATTCTCCTTCTTTGGTACAATGAAGAGATTTGAGTAAAACTCCAGCCCCTGTTCCAGAACTGGAACTGGTAAAATTACTCCAGCCAACTCTAGATCTGAAACACATTTCAGAAATGCTTGAGCCTTCGCTGGATTTACTGGGACATGGGAAAGAAAAAATCTTCTTGCAGGAGGCCTTATCTTGAAGCCAATTCTGTACCCTTCTGAAACAATGTTCTGAATCCAAAGATTGTGAATTGAATTGATCCAAATTTCTTTGAAAAATCGTAATCTGCCCCCTATCAGCTGGGCTGTAACGAGGGCTGCACCTTCATGTGGACTTGGGAGCTGGCTTTGGTTTTCTAAAAGGCTTGGATTTATTCCAGACTGGAGATGGTTTCCAAACTGATCCTGAGGGTGAAGGATCAGGCTTTTGTTCCTTATTGTGACGAAAGGAACGAAAACTATTATTAGACCTAAATTTACCTTTAGATTTTTTATCCTGTGGTAAAAAAGTTCCTTTTCCTCCAGTAACAGTTGAGATAATAGAATCCAACTGTGAACCAAATAATGTATTACCCTGGAAAGAAAGGGAAAGCAAAGTTGACTTAGAAGACATATCAGCATTCCAAGTTTTAAGCCATAAAGCTCTTCTAGCTAAAATAGCTAGAGACATATACCTGACATCAACCCTAATGATATCAAAGATGGCATCACAAATAAAATTATTAGCATGTTGAAGAAGATTAACAATGCTATGAGAATTATGATCTGTTACTTGTTGCGCTAAAGCTTCTAACCAAAAAGTTGAAGCTGCAGCAACATCCGCTAAAGATATAGCAGGTCTAAGAAGATTACCTGAACATAAGTAAGCTTTTCTTAGAAAGGATTCAATTTTCCTATCTAAAGGATCTTTAAAGGAAGTACTATCTGCCGTAGGAATAGTAGTACGTTTAGCAAGAGTAGAGATAGCCCCATCAACTTTAGGGATTTTGTCCCAAAACTCTAATCTGTCAGATGGCACAAGATATAATTGCTTAAAACGTTTAGAAGGAGTAAATGAATTACTCAAATTATTCCATTCCCTGGAGATTACTTCAGAAATAGCATCAGGGACAGGAAAAACTTCTGGAATAACTACAGGAGATTTAAAAACCTTATTTAAACGTTTAGATTTAGTATCAAGAGGACCAGAATCCTCTATTTCTAATGCAATTAAGACCTCTTTAAGTAAAGAACGAATAAATTCCATTTTGAACAAATATGAAGATTTATCAGCATCAACCTCTGAAACAGAATCCTCTGAACCAGAGGAATCATTATCAGAATCAGAATGATAATGTTCATTTAAAAACTCATCTGAAAAATGAGAAGTTTTAAAGGACCTTTTACGTTTACTAGAAGGAGGAATAACAGACATAGCCTTCTTAATGGATTTAGAAACAAAATCTCTTATGTTAACAGGAACACTCTGAGCATTAGATGTTGATGGAACAACAACAGGTAATGTAACATTACTAAAGGAAATATTATCTGCATTAACAAGTTTGTCATGACATTCATTACAAACAACAGCTGGAGGAACAGATACCACAAGTTTACAGCAAATACACTTAACTTTGGTAGATCCAGAACCAGGCAGCGATTTTCCAGAAGTATCTTCTGACTCAGGGTCAATCTGGGACATCTTGCAATATGTAATAGAAAAAACAACATATAAAGCAAAATTGATCAAATTCCTTACATGACAGTTTCAGGAATGGGAAAAAATGCCAGTGAACAAGCTTCTAGCAACCAGAAGCAATAAACAATGAGACTTAAATAATGTGGAGACAATAGTGACGCCCATAATTTTTAGCTCCAAAAAAGACGCCCACATTATTTGGCGCCTAAATGCTTTTGGCGCCAAAAATGACGCCACATCCGGTAACGCCGACACTTTTGGAGCAAAAAAAGTCAAAAAATGACGCAACTTCCGGTGACACGTATGATGCCGGAAACAAAGAAAAAACATTTTTGCGCCAAAAAAGTCCGCGCCAAGAATGACACAATAAAATGTAGCATTTTCAGCCCCCGCGAGCCTAACAGCCCACAGGGAAAAAAGTCAAATTTTAAGGTAAGAAAAAAATTGATTTATTCATATGCATTATCCCAAATATGAAACTGACTGTCTGAAATAAGGAACGTTGAACATCCTGAATCAAGGCAAATAAATGTTTAAACACATATATTTAGAACTTTATATAAAAGTGCCCAACCATAGCTTAGAGTGTCACAAAAATAAGACTTACTTACCCCAGGACACTCATCTACATGAAGTAGAAAGCCAAACCAGTACTGAAACGAGAATCAGCAGAGGTAATGGTATATATAAGAGTATATCGTCAATCTGAAAAGGGAGGTAAGAGATGAATCTCTACGAACGATAACAGAAAACCTATTAAATAGACCCCGTAGAAGGAGATCATTGAATTCAAATAGGCAATACTCTCTTCACATCCCTCTGACATTCACTGCACGCTGAGAGGAAAACCGGACTCCAACCTGCTGCGGAGCGCATATCAACGTAGAATCTAGCACAAACTTACTTCACCACCTCCATAGGAGGCAAAGTTTGTAAAACTGATTTGTGGGTGTGGTGAGGGGTGTATTTATAGGCATTTTGAGGTTTGGGAAACTTTGCCCCTCCTGGTAGGAATGTATATCCCATACGTCACTAGCTCATGGACTCTTGCTAATTACATGAAAGAAATTACATGCTCTATCTGAATAATGAAAGTTTAATTTTGACTAGACTGTCCCTTTAAATCTATTTTTTCTAAGTCTTTTATGGGGAACTTATATACATCTTAGATACAATTTGATGGTTCTCTCTCTGCTCGACGGGAAAGGTTATACAGTTATGAGTTTATTGTTTTACAGTTTCAAAAGTTTATGTTTACAATTATTAAAATAAAAGGAAAACACATTAGAAAAGGGAGGGGAAGGAAGACTATAGATAATTTTGTTCCTACTTCAGGAAAATAAACAGGACCTCATATATTTCCTATGCCTGAAGGCAACTTCAGTAGGTGGGAGCTTTTCCTAGGACTCTATGGACTTTCAGAGATTTCAGTAATGATGGAGATACATTGGGAAAGCCGGATGGATATACTAATTGCTGAGAGAAGTTGTTTCATCCTCCAACTCTTTTTCATGTTGTTTGAGACAGACATATGGAATTATAAAACTTTATCGAACATGATAAGAGGTCCTGAGACTGTAACAATGAATATAAATATGTTTATCTGAACTAGGGGCATGATGTATTAGATATGTCTCTTGTCTTCCTTTCTGACAATAAAGATTATTTCAACTAAATCTATTTTTTCTCTTACATTGCTGATTTTTAAAGGGCCACTATACCCAAAATCTTTCTTTCATGATTCAGATAGAGAATACAAATTTAAACAACATTACAATTTAATTCTATTATTTATTTTGCTTCATTTTTTAGATATCCTTATTTGAAGAAAAAGCAATGCACATGGTGAGCCAATCACATGAGGCTTCTTTGTGCAGCAACCAATCAGCAGCTACTGAGCATATCTAGATATGCTTTTCAGCAAAGAATATCAAGAGAATAAAACAAATTAGATAATAGAAGTAAATTAGAAAGATGTTTAGAATTACATTCTCTTTCTAAATCATGAAAGACAAAATGTGGGTTTCATGTCCCTTTAAGTAAAAGTGAGAATAACATTTCCTGTATAGAATAAATATTTTAGACTCATACCTCCAGGAAACTAGTGTTTTACATTTCCTTAACTAATTTAAGAAAACAGTGACTGTTATTGTAACATCTAATAAAAAATGTTCTAACCTTATTTATCAGCAGGAGGTATATTTAATTAGATGTATTCTTGGTCACATGAGAGTGCATTTTCTGTACTTGCTTTGTACAACAATATGCATCTGTTTCAAGGTTTGCTGACCTTCAAGGATTTGCATAATTATGCTTCTTTTTATGTGACTTAACTTTTTGTCTTATTATCCCATACGGTCTCCAATCAAATAGATTTTTTTTAGCAACTAATTGTTTAAAGAGGACACATTACTTCTAAACAATGTTTAGCCATGCTGTTACAGTTCTACATAACTCCTTACTTAATACAAAATTAGACTCAAGACCTATATGCTTATTCCTATTTTTAGAATTAGCAGAGTGAAATTACCTTTAGACTGTGCTGTGAACAGGTTATTAGTCACATTGGTGACTGAAGTCTCTGGATTATTGGGGATGAAAGCTAGACTACATAGAGTCAAAAAGAGAGGATAACACAAGCAAATCTTATAGATATTTTGCAAGAAGTTATGAAGTGAGAGGGATTAGGGAGATAGGGAAATTTCATAGCATAATGCTAGATCAAGTGACAGTTTCATAAGAATCTATTAATAGTTGTTGATGTTTAAAGAGTGCCTTTTTGAATGAAAAGTGTGAATATGTACCTGAGGATTTGTGTAACAGTGTCAAGGAGACCTGGGGAAAAAGAGGGCAGGAAATAAGATGGGAAATGATTAAAGGGCCAATACCTTATACTCTGTACCAAGGGCAAAAAAAGCAGAGTTACAGAGGTTGGATGTTATTTTGTTTCTAATAGGGTTGAGATTGTTAAATGAAGTGGTTTAAAATAATGGTTGTGCTCAAGCAAAGTTGGCTGTGCTAACCATTCTCTGGTTAACGCACTTTGCGATGGACTTGCAATATCAAATTTGCGCGCTAATGGTAGCGCGGTCAAGCAAAACTGGTTATTGCGTGCTATCATTAGCGTGCCACTTGTATTCTGGCCCTTGGATGGATAGGACTAAAACAATTAGGTATTACTTGCCGTTGGGGTATCTAATGCCAGAAACCCTTAGGAGATTGTTTGTAGAGGTGCAGTTCTAATAGCAGGATGGGAAAGAGATTGCATGTAGTCATGGGATCATGTAGCAACATCCATGGGTAATAAAAATAGTTAGGGATTGAGATGGTTGTGATATCAGTTAAGATCTTAACTGAAGATTAAGTATTGGTCTCTAAAATGAATTCATTTTCATATTTAATAAAAACATGACAGATGGGGAGTATTAAACAGAAAAATGAGAATGAAGATAAAAAGAGAGAATTTTTTTTTTTAAGCACATTAGGTTTAAAGCCCCATATATATTAGAACTATAACTAATTAAAGCTTACATGGAACACTACTGGGGTTTATTCCAATCCAACAGAGGAGCTATCAATCTTCTTTCCATAATGTTTTGTGGGTTTTAAAATTAGAGGCCAGTCTTTTTCCTTAGAAACACTTTATAAATTATGGTTATATTGTGGATTTCTAGTTGCGTTAAACGGAGTAAACTCCACAAATATGTGGCTTTGAAAGAATCTGCTGGTATTCCAATCCATTAACAAAATTACTTTTTGATATGATTTCAACATCTCTTTAAATAATCTGCATATATTGTTTGTTCCCATATGTTTATTTAGATGCGTTGTTCATACTTAATTCACATATCAATAAATACGATTTCTCCCCCAGTTTAAAGCGTTAAAAATATATCTCAAATCATTGCTTTAAACTATGAAGCAAATACACCACTACAATATAAACCTTAGAATGCAAAATCTTGATTTAGCAGTTAAAACATCTCAGTTCTAAATTTGAATGCAAAAATATGACATTTCTCAAGTCATGAAGTGATAAAACCTGCATTCAAAATCATCAGTCAAAACACATTTGTGGCTTATCATTTATATTGAATCAATTATCTAGTATGGTTTACTTTCTCATTAATTGCATATATTATGAAAAGCCAGAGAAACACCTGTTTTGTTGTGAGTTGCTTAACTAATAGAACTTTTCTGATTCTGCTGACTTAGAATGCTGTAGATAATGTAGCTGAAGGCTGCTAGCGCTGAATGATAGGTTTATGTACAGCAAACGCTAATGGATTGGAATGAGGCCAAAGTATCATCATTAACTAATGAATAAATCTTCTATCTTAAAAGGTGATATTTGCATATGATTTTAAGTAACAACACTTTATCTTGTTCTCAGTTTTACCACTTTTACCCATCTCTCTGCAGTAATAAGCTTCTACCTGCTGACCTCAATTATCTCTGGGTTATTGAGCAGAATCCTGCCATATGAAAACATAATCAGTTTTACAGTAGAGAATTCAAACAAAGGAAAAAAAGAATCTAACTGGAATAAGTCACCCCACCAGAAAGTTTAATTAACTCAGTGAAATATATTTGTATTCTGAAAGCATTTGAACTTATTCTGAAAATTGTTGGAAAAAAATATAAATCATCTATTTAGAAAATGATTATTGTAACTGTTGTAAGAGCTAGATCTCTTATTGGATAATTTAGTATTACTTAATTAGTACTTCAATAATTTGCAATTTAAAAGCAGACTTTGCCATTCAAATTGATATACAATCAATAGAAATTGTCCACAGATAAGGAAATTAAGCTGTATTTTTTTTGTAGATGGAGTAAAGATTTATTTGATGTCTATGGAGATTAAAAAAGATCATAAATAATTCTTTATGATTTCCATCAAGTTGTCTGATCTGCTGCTTCTATTCATAAACAGAAATCCCATACATTCTGCTTACAATGATCAATTTATTTGGTTTTACCTATGCAGTATAACATAGCTTTTTAAATCCAGTTCTATATCAGGTCACTTTTAGAATATAGTATTATCATAAGATAGCCCTTGATTGTAATTATATATAAGGCTTTAGTTGCTTCTATTAATATTACCTGACAAATCAAACAAAATTCATCCATGGGTCAACTGTTCAAACAACAGCATAACAGTTTCATTCTATGGGTTCCACTTATCAAGCAGTGGATGCTGCCTCAGAGGCCCATTGTTTCAGGCTCACCTGAAACGAAAGTTAAGAAGCAGCGGGTGGCGGATGGAAATCAACAGGATCTGATTCAATTGCGATGATTGACAGCCCCTGCTAGCGGCCACCAGTGAGCAGGGGCCGGCATTGCACAAGCATTTCTGGTGATATAAATGGTATTTTAGTACAAAATAGATCAATACCTATATACATGATTATATTTTTTATATAGGTATAGATATATACAGATATGTATAGGAATCTATATTTAAAAATACTTAGAACATATTCCCCTATGTGAAAATCATTTGAATGTGAAATATTTACAGTAAATACAAAGTTCAACACTTTAATAAATGTATAAATATTAATTTTGCATAACTATGCTTTTACATGTTTTCAGCTACTTGACTGTAAAGGGCTCCAATGCTCTTATATATATCTATATATGTATACATATGTATCTATGTGTTTTATATGTGTTTATATGACTGTAAATACATATATACACACATATATATATATATATATATATATATATATATATATATATATATATATATATATATATATATATACATGTATATGTATGTATCTATATGTTAAAGCTCTTTGCAGCCTTTTGTTCCCTAACACCTGAGACCTCATACTTTTGAGCCCTTATAATTTTATATTGCCAATTTTAAAATATTTTTTATTAGACAGTGTTATTATGAGTGTAACTGCACTTTTAAATGTATTTTAAATGTTTTTTGTGCAACTTTCCAGTGTAAAAGTTAACCAGAGCTCTGAAATTGTACTATCATGACGCATGTTAAATTCAATTGTGCTTGAAGGAACGCATTTACTTTCAACTCATAATATGTGCGCTACTTCCAACGCGCACAAAGAGCAGCAATACAACCACATCTAGCCCTCTATTGGCTGAGGACTTTTCACCGATTCTTCTGGCTGAAAAGGCCACTTTTGGATTTAAGCAATCTTAATATTATGTTTTTTTGCTATTTCCCACCCCAGCAATTGTGTTTTCAGCCCATCGCTAAAAGCCCTAATTTTTACTATGGGGGTGAAAAAGTTCTACGTGATCGGAATCTATTTTCAAGAGGCTCTTCATTAAATTTTTGAGGCCAGTTTTGACTTTAAAATTCCACACCTCAAGGCACTTGATAAAGCCCTGGAATGGCATTTTGGATTTTTTTGCAGCTATTTAGAAACAGTCTATTATTATCTTGTGCATTTCTCTGTACCAAGCACTATGGCATTTTGTGGCGCTATACAAATAAATGATGATAATACTACTACTACTAAAAATAATAAAAAATATACAAGAAGGTTTAAAAGAAATCACACTCCCAGTTAGTGGTGAAAGAGGTACTAAAAGATTATTTTCCATTGTTCTTACTAAGGCCCCAATGTTAAAAGCATTGTGATAATAGAGATATTTAAAAAGGGATCCATCTTGGGATCGAGATTGTCTGTGAAATGTTATAAAGGGCTGAAATCAGTGTTTGAAGGCAGTCTCACCAAGAAGCATTTTACTATACTTTTCTGTGGGTGGCAATATTTCTCTGACACTAGGAAAATGTTAAAACTAGCATGGCACCTGCATTGAAGGTGTAATGAAGTGGTTCCCATAGTGATACCACTGAGGGGGGCACTAAGGATTAAGGCATAAGAGGTGGAAGGGGGCACTGGGATTACCATAGGGGGCACTAGTAGGAAAGGAATGGAAGAGGATGCCCCTTCAAATAAACTAATTGTAATTTGTTGTGCTTTGTCCTAGATGTGCAATGCAAAACGACTTTCTTGCATTGTTTTTCAAATTTTACTGTTTTTTGCGTTCAAGGTTTTTTCTTCTATGATAGTTCAGGTTTATCAGCAGCTTACACCTTCTCTCACTACGATACATTGCAGACAATTGTACTGTAGACTTCTTTGTTTTGCAAGTGCTGTACATTAACATTGATTATTAATATTAAATGCACTTTATTAATTAACTTTTTTTATATTAACTGCACTCTAAAAGACTTTAGAGACAGTCTAATACATACATATAATTAACTTCATACAGATCTATAATATACCCACAATGCCCCAGCTCCTATAGAATTTTTATTAAAGGGATAGTCTAGTCAAAATTAAACTTTCATGATTCAGCTAGAGCATGCAATTTTAAACAACTTTCTAATTTAGTCTTATTATCAATTTTTCTTAGTTATCTTGGTATCTTTATTTGAAAAATCAAGAATGTAAGCATAGGAGTCGGCCCATTTTTGGTTCAGACCCTGGCTAGCGCTTTCTGATTGGTGTCTTAATGAAGCCACCAATCACCAAGCGCTACCCAGGTCCTGAACCAAAAATGGCCCGGCTCCTATAATTACGTTCAAACAAAAATACCAAGACAATGAAGAAAAATTGATAATAGGAGCAAATTAGAAAGTTGCTTAAAATTGCATGCTCTATCTGAATCACAAAAGTTTAATTTTGAATAGACTAATCCTTTAAGGTGTTTTCTTTTTCTTTATTAACAATGTTGATCGCACACATAGAGAATATATAGGTGGTGTTCCATGAGAGTTTTATGGGTGCTCTAAAGGAGCAACTTGCATTTTATTAGGGAAATATTTCCAGGAGTCTCTCCTTTTAAAAAGACTATCCTACATCTCAAAATGAACCGTTCACCCTTATCAGTCTCGACAGATTTTCAGTGGATAGATTTTTAATTGTAAGAAATCTATTGAACGTACAGTGAAACTAAACTTACATATGTATTTGCATTTGAACTGTTACTACACATCAACCATTATTTATTTCTATTTAATACACATTCTATGTTGTATAAACATGCTTTAAATACACGGCCTCTGCCCACATTCCCGAGATCCAAGTTCACTGGCAATGTGGGACGATTTTTGCTCAGACAGAAATCCCTATTGTTTGTTATGAAAGACACATTACCATCTGTCGGGACAGAGAGGATTAGCCTGCTTTTTTTTTTTTTCTTTTTAAATATCATCAGACACATGGATTGTGAGACTGGTGAAACAAAAGCCTTTTGAATGTATATAATATATAAATATATAAATAAATATATAATATATATATATATATATATATATATATATATATATATATATATATATATATATATATATATAGAGAGAGAGAGAGAGAGAGAGAGAGAGAGAGAGAGAGGATAATGATATTTGCTCTCCCTTAAAGCTTAATCCATTTGATTGGGCTGTGGTTTCAATTACCGGTAACAGCAATTTTTATATACAAAAATAAACCACTATTACATTGTTGTTGAATATAATCAGCTGCGTTCAGTGTACTTTGTCTTCATAATTTGCTAAATTATCTAGGTACTAAATGCAGAGTGTTTCTATAAGGTTTTGCTTGTTCATAAAATTCAAAAGGTTTGTCCTGTCCTTGGAAAGATCTTTCAGCTTTAACTGACAATGTTCTAGGGTTAAATATCTATAATTTATGTTGTCCTGCAGTATTTATTTCTGAATACATAGTTCACAAATAATCTGAACGGTTTCCATGAGAAATCCAATTATGTGCTTTTTCACTGTATCCCACTTTAATTGGTCTTGTATTGCATCTTAGAAATCTAGTAACAAAAATTACAATTCTGTATTAAGAAAAACGCACACAGTCATGTTCAATAATACATAAAATGCCAAATAAAAAAGTAGCACAGAAAAATCATGAAGAATCAAACCCCAAAGGCTTCTGTATATTTTCTATAATTTTAACTACATAACTGTATATTTCATTTTAAATTAAATTTTCTATTTTAGCCACTGGCAAAATGACCTATGTGAAATTCAATCTTACCTTTTTTTTTGTATCACTGTTTTGAGTTATTTGCTACCATTTATTAATTATGTGCAAAATGTAGTAGTCTCAGTTGCAAACGCGTTTTATAGATAAAGGTTACATTTAAAACTATCCACATATATTTTTAATTAAAACAGTGTCATAATATCTATACTATATTCGCATTTGTAACGCGTCCATCACCAGTTGCGCACACATCCTCAAAGGAATGTTGGCTGCTCATGGTAGCCAAAAGAATGCCATTTTCAGAATCCACCTGTATGCAGCATAGGCAAACCGAAGCCAAAAAAAAAAAAACAAGTAACCGCCCGCAAGAAATAAATAAAAAACACATAACCGCCAGCACCAAGTATAACAAAAAAAACATACCCGCACGCATGAAGTATAAAAAAAATAACCTAACCTCCCGCACAAAGTATTAACAAACACCTAAACCGCAAACCTCCACATTGCAAAATAATAAAGTAATTAACCCCTAATCGACAAATAACATAATTAAAATATTAACCCCTTAACTGCCAACAGTTTATATCGCAATAAACCTAACTAACCTATTAACTCATAAACCGCCTGCCCCCCACAATGCAAATAACTAATTTAATTAATAAGCTCCCTAACCTAACACCCCCTAAATTAACCCCAATACTAAGTTACACTTAAATAAAACCTAATATTAAATAAAAAAAAATAATCTAAAATTACAAAAAATAAAAACAAAATTATCAAAAATAAAAAAATGAAACCTAATCCCTATGAAAATAAAAAAGTCCCCCCAAAATAAAAACACCCCCTAAACTAAACTACTAATAGCACTTAAAAGGGCCTTTTCTAAGGCATTACAATAAGATAAACAGATATTTTACATTTAAAAATTACTACATCCCCCTAACAGTAAAACACCCCACCCACCAACTCCCCAAAATAAAAAAAAATAACATTAAAAAAAACTAAAGTACCCATTGCCCATAATGGGGCATTTGTATGGGCATTGCCCTTAAAAGGGCATTTAGCTCTGTTACTTCCCTTAAAAAGGGCAATCTGCTCTTTTTCAGTCCATTAAATCCCTAATCTTAAAAAAAAAAAAATTGAAAAAAAACTAACTAACACTAAGCCCCAAATAGGTACTCATCATTCCTGAAGTCCGGGGGAGAAGGTCTTCTTCTAGGCAGCTCCATCATCTTCTATCTTCATCCGGAGAGGACTACCCCCGATGCGGCGGTCGTCCTCAATGGCGGTGGTCCTTGGCGGCGGTGGTCCTTCACAGTGTCGAGGCTCCTCTTCCTGCGATCATCCGTTGCACACTGAATATTGAATACCAGGTACCCTATATTTATTGGGGTACCTTGCATTCCTATTGGCTGAAATTTTGAAATCAGTCGATAGAATGAGAGCTACTGAAATCTTATTGGCTGAAATGAACAGCCAATAGGATTTCAGTAGCTCTAATCCTATTGGCTGATTTAAAAAAAATCAGCCAATAGGAATGAAATTGCATTCAATCTTTAGTGTACGACAGACATCAGATGAAGGGAAGCCTCCATGCCGCCATGGACCGCTGCCGCTAATTGAGGACCGCTGCTGCAGATCCACGCATCGGAGAAGACAGCTCCGCACCTCCGCTCCACGCCGCCGGTTAGGACCACCGCTGAGGATCCACAGCTCCACACCACTGCTCCGCGCCGCCTTCGCTCTGGATGAAGATAGAAAATGATAGAGCCATCTGGAAGAAGACCTTCTACTATGGATTTAGTGTTAGGATTTTTTTATTTTTTTAAGATTAGAGATTTTATGATCTGGAAAAGAGCTGATTGCCCTTATAAGGACAGTTAAAAAGCTGAATGCCCTTTTAAGGGCAATGCCCATACAAATGCCCCTAGGGGAAATGAATAGCATACGGCTAGATTTAGAGTTTTGTCGGTAAGGACCCGCTTAGCTAACGCCGGCTTTTTTCTGGCCGCACCATAAAAATAACTCTGGTATTGAGAGTCCACATAAAGGCTACGTTAGGCTCCAAAAAAGGAGCATATTTAACGCAGCTTCAACTCTCGATACCAGAGTTGCTTACGGACGCGGCCAGCCTCAAAAACGTGCTCGTGCACGATTCCCCCATAGGAAACAATGGGGCTGTTTGAGCTGAAAAAAAACCTAACACATGCAAAAAAGCCGCGTTTAGCTCCTAACGCAGCCCCATTGTTTGCTATGCGTAAACACTTCCTACGTCTGCACCTAATACCCTAACATGTACCCCGAGTCTAAACACCCCTAACCTTACACTTATTAACCCCTAATCTGCCGCCCCCGCTATCGCTGACCCCTGCATATTTTTTTAACCCCTAATCTGCCGCTCCGTAAACCGCCGCTACTTACATTATCCTTATGTACCCCTAATCTGCTGCCCCTAACACCGCCGACCCCTATATTATATTTATTAACCCCTAATCTGCCTCCCACAACGTCACCTCCACCTGCCTACACTTATTAACCCCTAATCTGCCGAGCGGACCGCACCGCTACTATAATAAAGTTATTAACCCCTAATCCGCCTCACTAACCCTATAATAAATAGTATTAACCCCTAATCTGCCCTCCCTAACATCGCCGACACCTAACTTCAATTATTAACCCCTAATCTGCCGACCGGAGCTCACCGCTATTCTAATAAATGGATTAACCCCTAAAGCTAAGTCTAACCCTAACACTAACACCCCCCTAAATTAAATATAATTTAAATCTAACGAAATTAATTAACTCTTATTAAATAAATTATTCCTATTTAAAGATAAATACTTACCTGTAAAATAAATCCTAATATAGCTACAATATAAATTATAATTACATTGTAGCTATTTTAGGATTAATATTTATTTTACAGGCAACTTTGTAATTATTTTAACCAGGTACAATAGCTATTAAATAGTTAAGAACTATTTAATAGTTACCTAGTTAAAATAATTACAAAATTACCTGTAAAATAAATCCTAACCTAAGTTACAATTAAACCTAACACTATACTATCATTAAATTAATTAAATAAAATACCTACAATTACCTACAATTAAACCTAACACTACACTATCAATAAATTAATTAAATACAATACCTACAAATAACTACAATGAAATAAACTAACTAAAGTACAAAAAATAAAAAAGAACTAAGTTACAAAAAATTAAAAAAAATTTACAAACATAAGAAAAATATTGCAACAATTTTAAACTAATTACACCTACTCTAAGCCCCCTAATAAAATAACAAAGCCCCCCAAAATAAAAAAATGCCCTACCCTATTCTAAATTACTAAAGTTCAAAGCTCTTTTACCTTACCAGCCCTGAACAGGGCCCTTTGCGGGGCATGCCCCAAGAAGTTCAGCTCTTTTGCCTGTAAAAAAAAAAAACATACAATACCCCCCCCCAACATTACAACCCACCACCCACATACCCCTAATCTAACCCAAACCCCCTTAAATAAACCTAACACTAAGCCCCTGAAGATCTTCCTACCTTATCTTCACCATACCAGGTTCACCAATCGGTCCAGAAGAGCTCCTCCGATGTCCTGATCCAAGCCCAAGCGGGGGGCTGAAGAAGTCCATGATCCGGCTGAAGTCATCATCCAAGCGGGAGCTGAAGAGGTCCATGATCCGGCTGAAGTCTTCATCCAAGCGGGAGCTGAAGAGGTCCATGATCCGGATAAAGTCTTCATCCAAGCGGGAGCTGAAGAGGTCCATGATCCGGATGAAGTCTTCTATCAACGGCATCTTCAATCTTCTTTCTTCGGGAGCCATCATCTTCCATCCGACGCGGAATATCCTCTTCTCCTGACGCCTACTAGCCGAATAAAGGTTACTTTAAGGGACGTCATCCAAGATGGCGTCCCTCGAATTCCGATTGGCTGATAGGATTCTATCAGCCAATCGGAATTAAGGTAGGAAAATTCTGATTGGCTGATGGAATCAGCCAATCAGAATCAAGTTCAATCCGATTGGCTGATCCGATCAGCCAATCAGATTGAGCTTGCATTCTATTGGCTGATCGGAACAGCCAATAGAATGCGAGCTCAATCTGATTGGCTGATCGGATCAGCCAATCGGATTGAACTTGATTCTGATTGGCTGATTCCATCAGCCAATCAGAATATTCCTACCTTAATTCCGATTGGCTGATAGAATCCTATCAGCCAATCGGAATTCGAGGGACGCCATCTTGGATGACGTCCCTTAAAGGAACCGTCATTCTTCAGTTGGACGTCGCCGGATGAAGATGGGTCCACGTCGGAGGTCTTCAGGATGGAGCCGGTCCTCATCGGATGAAGATAGAAGATGCCGCTTGGAAGTTGATGGTTGCCGGTCCGGATCTACTCTTCTTCCCGGATAGGATGAAGACTTTGGAGCCTCTTCTGGACCTCTTCAGCCACCGGATGATGGATCGCCAGCCCCCGCTTGGGTTGGATGAATATTATGGAGCCAGGACGGATCGGTGATACCTGGTGAGGTGAAGACAAGGTAGGATGATCTTCAGGGGCTTAGTGTTAGGTTTATTTAAGGGGGGTTTGGGTTAGATTAGGGGTATGTGGGTGGTGGGTTGTAATGTTGGGGGGGGTATTGTATGTTTTTTTTTTACAGGAAAAAGAGCTGAACTTCTTGGGGCATGCCCCGCAAAGGGCCCTGTTCAGGGCTGGTAAGGTAAAAGAGCTTTGAACTTTAGTAATTTAGAATAGGGTAGGGCATTTTTTATTTTGGGAGTCTTTGTTATTTTATTAGGGGGCTTAGAGTAGGTGTAATTAGTTTAAAATTGTTGTAATATTTTTCTTATGTTTGTAAATATTTTTTTATTTTTTGTAACTTAGTTCTTTTTTATTTTTTGTACTTTAGTTAGTTTATTTCATTGTAGTTATTTGTACATATTGTATTTAATTAATTTATTGATAGTGTAGTGTTAGGTTTAATTGTAGGTAATTGTAGGTATTTTATTTAATTAATTTAATGATAGTTTAGTGTTAGGTTTAATTGTAACTTAGGTTAGGATTTATTTTACAGGTAATTTTGTAATTATTTTAACTAGGTAGCTATTAAATAGTTCTTAACTATTTAACAGCTATTGTACCTGGTTAAAATAATTACAAAGTTGCCTGTAAAATAAATATTAATCCTAAAATAGCTACAATGTAATTATAATTTATATTGTAGCTATATTAGGATTTATTTTACAGGTAAGTATTTAGCTTTAAATAGGAATAATTTATTTAATAAGAGTTAATTAATTTCGTTAGATTTAAATTATATTTAACTTAGGGGGGTGTTAGTGTTAGGGTTAGACTTAGTTTTAGGGGTTAATACATTTATTAGAATAGCGGTGAGCTCCGGTCGGCAGATTAGGGGTTAATGTTTGAAGTTAGGTGTCGGCGATGTTAGGGAGGGCAGATTAGGGGTTAATACTATTTATTATAGGGTTAGTGAGGCGGATTAGGGGTTAATAACTTTATTATAATAGCGGTGCGGTCCGCTCGGCAGATTAGGGGTTAATAAGTGTAGGCAGGTGGAGGCGACGTATTGGGGGGCAGATTAGGGGTTAATAAATATAATACAGGGGTCGGCGGTGTTAGGGGCAGCAGATTTGGGGTACATAAGTATAACGTAGGTGGCGGTCGGCAGATTAGGGGTTAAAAAAATTTAATCGAGTGGCGGCGATGTGGGGTGACCTCGGTTTAGGGGTACATAGGTAGTTTATGGGTGTTAGTGTACTTTAGAGTACATTAGTTAAGAGCTGTATGAACCGGCGTTAGCCCAGAAAGCTCTTAACTTCTGACTTTTTTCTGCGGCTGGAGTTTTGTCGTTAGTTTTTTCTAACGCTCACTTCAGCCACGACTCTAAATACCGGAGTTAGAAAGATCCCATTGAAAAGATAGGATACGCAAATGACGTAAGGGGATCTGCGGTATGGAAAAGTCGCGGCTGAAAAGTGAGCGTTAGACCCTTTTTTGAGTGACTCCAAATACCGGAGTTAGCCTAAAACCAGCGTTAGGAGCCTCTAACGCTGGTTTTCACGGCTAACGCCAAACTCCAAATCTAGGCCTTAGTTTTTTTTAAATGTTAGTTTTTTATTTTGGTGCGGTTGGTTGGGCGAGGGGGGGGTTTACTGTTAGGGGGTAATTGGTATTTTTTTTAAGTTAAAGAGCTGTTTAACATAGGGCAATGCCTCCAATAACTAAACATTGTATTTCAAAATGTCAAGGTGTTTACTGTCTCTTTAAGTGGCTACACTACCAGACCACCCCCCTCCAAGCACACACACATTCATTTAATTGTAGAGGTGGTTCTGATGGTTTAGTGATTAATTGTGGGTTTCTGAAACTTAAGAGGTAAAATGCAGAGGCAGATCCTTGAGATGGATACCACTAAGGCCTTAATACCAGGTATTTAAAAGCTATTAAAGTAATACAGGCCAATAATTGTGAAGTATGTAAAAAGTTTAGGAGTCTGCATTCCACAGAACACACTTCTGGTAGGAAAAAACACAGTTTTCAAATGTGTACAAGTACAGTAGCATTGTTAATACTCACTATACTATTGTTTTCCCTCCTGTACCTGCAACTCTCTTTAAAGCCGTTCTCTTATTTTAACTCTTTACAGAATCCAGCTGGTAAAGCTCTGCAGTTTATGGTTCTCAGACAGAATGCTAACAGACAGAATGCCGAAGCATGTTCTGAATTTGGCCGATGGCAGATATGCTCCAGAGTGCCCTGTTCTAATCAGAGCCTCGGGCACTGCAACCGCCTCTGGGAACCTAACCATGGGTCTCACCCCCCCACGTCTTGTGGTTCTCTGTCTAGGTAATACTCTATCTATCTATCTATCATCAAATGTATCTATCTATCTATCAAGACTATATATCTATCAATCTATTGAATCTATCGACTCTATCTATCTTGTGGCCGGACTGTTATCCAATGGCCACTTGTCTGTCGGAATATTATCTGCGGACAAATGATAACAGTCTGGCCATGGCAGTTTATATTGGGTGCCGCCATCTTGTAGCTTGTGTATTGTTACATCCTGTGATAGGAGCAGTGCACTTGCACAGATCTGTAATGTTACAGACTATTTGACAGCTGTACCTTACACTTGAGTTTAGCTCACATAACAGATAGCAGAAGTGTTACATCTTTGCATATTTTTTTGCACAGTTTAAAATTTATGCAACAAATATAAACTTCAAGATGGCGGCGCCCAGTGTGAAGATGCAGAGCCTTACTGATACTTGTAAAGGGTTAAAATAAGAGGATGACTTTGAAGACAGCTGCAGGCACAGGAGCAAAAAACAATTAGCATTGTGAGTAGTGACCGTTCTATTGTAGTTTATTGTCCCTTTAAAAAAAAAAAAAGCAGTCAAAATAATTAATGAAAGTGCATTGCTAAACATAATAAAGCAATTTTGTGGAATTAAATGTTGAGTTTAATGTCCCTTTAAGTCTATGTTGTATGTTAATATTTTGATTTTCTTTCCTTGCTGGGTGACTAACCATAGATAGATATTTAATAGTTCACAGCCAAATGTTACACAGGAATGATATATTGCTCCTGTAGCACAGCTGTTGCCTGCTGATAGCATATGTAGAGCATGAGCTTTTTTTACCAGCCTTATGCTGTTTCGTACTCACAGTGCAATATCAAATATAACATGTTATTAAAATCAAGAATTCTTAAACTAACTGATACACAAGCTTTGCCACGTAAATACATTTCCTTATCCTTAGTCGTTTTTCTCCTAGTTATTTATCATCAAAGATTCTTCATAAGCCGATTTGGATCAGATTGAGCCAATAAAAGATTCCCTCAGGCTTTAATGCATACAGATTCAGGACAGCATGAATCACCGTCAGATGCAAGTAATGCAAAGTTAAAAGGAAGCTAAAAAGGCTCATTTCTTGCATTTCAACAAGAAATGTAGTTTAGTGCTTTTATTTTGTTGTTTTTTGGGGGGTAAGAAAAGTATCAGCGTAGTTTAAACAAATATAATTTGCAAATTAAATGTCTTACTTATAATAATAATAATAAATAATAGATACTGCTGTATTTACTATTTTTGGTGAGATTGTGTGAGGTCGCAATAAAGCACCCTGCGCTAGCTAGTGCACTCAACTTTGCAAAGAATAATGAAGTGATTTTATTACAAGTGGTGAGTTATGTGTTGTGTTTGAGTGCAATTCAAAATAGCGCTTTGTGCTCAAAGTAAAATGTTAAAATGTTATTGTGTACGCATTAGAGTGGGTATTACAAGTTAAAAGTAAAAAGTTAGAACAAGGCACACTAACTTCAGGACATTGAATACCAGGACCACTTTAACTTCTTCTCCCCATAGACTTCTATGTTGCACACGTAAAAAAATAGCAGTTATCGATCGCGAGTTAACCCTAGACTGTGTTAGATCAACTGCGCTAAACTCGAAGAAAGTTTGGAATACATGAAATTTCTATGTTCTCCACATAGAAAAAAATTATATTTTAATTTTAATTTACAGTATATATATATATATTTTTTTTTTTCTGTAAAATATATATATATCTACTTAAAATAAAAAAAATAAAAAATTCTATGAAAAGAACATAGGAAATTAAAGTATTTCTATTAAAAGAAAAACATTAAAAAATAATTAAAATGATATTGCATGTTTCAAGGTATTTGACTGGGAAGGGCTCAAAACTGTATGTATGTGTGTATATAAGTGTTTACATGTGTATACACATATAAATACACATACACACACATATATATATATATATATATATATATATATATATATATATATACATACACAACACAAATGGTAATAGGCACAGAACCATGTCAAGGTCTTTTCCTCCCTGGGTCCCTAACCTACAGCAGCCACACAATGTGTACCTTCAACCAAACACACTAAGATGCAAACAAGGGAGACACAGGTCCTTTGTAATTTTCCTAGACACATACAAAACACGGAAATGTGCTACACTCTCAAACCAGACTCTACAAAGCTTCCAGACCTGGGGGTTTACCAGCACTCATAGCCAGCTGCACAGTTTACAGGGTCTAAGGCAGTTAACTCCAGCCAAGTCTGGGAAACTTGGGTGGGAAAAATTATAAAATTATTAACACAACACATAGAAAGCCTGACACTCTCTTGCAAGCACACAGCTAGATTAAAAGAAAAATTGAAGCGTTAGTTACAGCATTTGGCCAAATGGTGATAGGCCCAGGACCACATAAAGGTTTTTTCCTCCCTGGGTCATTAACCTACAGCCAAACAATGCACTTCTTCAACTAAACACACTGAGATACAAACAGGGTTAAGTGATATTGATTATCACCCCTGCGCTATCATTAGCGAGCCACTTGTAATCTGGCCCATTAACTGCATGCTCGAGAGAAGACTGTGAGGGATTTAGTAAACCCACGTTATGAGACATGTAGATGTTAGCATGCCCTAGACTACTGCTCAAGCAATAAAGAGTGTGACTATATCTGTGCTTCACTTGTAATCTAAGCCTTGATTCTTATTTTTTAGAAATATATTTCTGTCATATAGAAGAAGTGAAAAATAATATAAAATTGGTATTATCATTTTGCCAAACTTAGGAATGTCCATTATGGATGTTTTACCTTCAAAACTGGGTTACATAGTTTCTCCTTACCTATAAAATATTTTCAGGAACATATCTATATATAAATTCCTCTGATAAACATGTGTGTTAACAATGGTGCTATATGCAATAGTGACTAGGCATATTATTTACCATGCAAAATGGTAGAAAACATATTTTAATAATGTTATTAAATATATTGAAGTGTTTTAGTCATAATTTACTTATCCTTCCCCCAGGGGCAAAATAAAAAAAGAAGCATTATCTCTGTCCAAGCAATGAGCTTTATCTTACTTTTGCAGCCTGTTATACATTGGTAGACAGCTGATGAATTAGTAAAGGCTACCAATACTGCTGCACTTACACATGTAATGTTTTTGTTCCTAATATACACGTAAAATAGACTTGACCAAATACAAGTAAATAAAGTAACGCCACAAACAATGCTTCCAAAAATATTTTCTTTAACAAGACACAATAATATCTAGACACAACTGGTTTAAAATGTCATACAGAACACCTTTTGCAATATGGCCAGTAAAATGAATGATACTTTCCCTATTGGATTTAAATATTAATATCAATAAGAATATTTTTCAGAAAGGGAGCTTTGAAGTACAATCTATGTTGACATAAATTTTAAAATACTGTTGATTCATGACCTCTGCTCTAATCCATTAGAGAGAGTGCTTTGTTTAATTTTTTAATCCATAACAAGTGTTTTGCGTTCTCATTGATTGTAAAGGTGTCTGGGTTACATGTAAATTATTATTATTTTTTGCCCATAATTTGTAAACCATATTAGTGTCTAATAATCACTATGCCATTTCACTATATCTTAATGTATGTCTAAGTATCTAATAATTATAATAATACAATGTTAATGGTAATGTCACTACTTGAGTGCAAAATTAAAGTATTAAAATTATAAAAATATGAACTGTGTTATTTTTCAGTTCTCACATTGCAAGTATTTTTAAATATACTAAGGTCAGATTACAAATGGCACTCTAAATACATTTTTCTCTCACACGCTGAGCTCAAAGTAAAAATGTATTGCGGGCAGGTTAGCGTGCATATTACAAGTAGAAAGTAAAACAGTGTGAGACTGGAAGTCAGATGCATACTAAATTCAGGACAGTTATTGCTCACAAGCTAACCCAACACCTCGTTAGACCAACTATGCTAAACCTGAAGTGAGTTATGAATACTTATTATTCCAATATTCTGCACATATAATAAAATGTTCTTTTTAGTTCAAAATATTTATTTATTTATAGAAAGATAGATAGATAGATATAGATAGATTGAGATTGATTGATATAGAGATAGATGATGGATATATAGATATATAGATATGCACAAGAGGATTCTATCTTCTACTGACGATTTCTAAAAAGAACGAAACAGGCTGTCTAGTGAGTGGTTTCTGTATTGCTGCAATAATCCTGTTAAGGGATTGCTGTGTTAAAACAGTATTTGAAGCAAAAAACTGATTTTGCATATCTAATTTGCATATCTTACCCAGAATCCTCTTGTGCATTGGTAACAATGTATGTGGAGTTTTACTGGGGAAACGCAAGTGGGGAAATTGCCTAGATGTGCTAATTTCCTATGCAAAAATTTGTATTAATTTACTTTTGAGGCATGGAGGATTTTAATCTTAGATTTTTATCTCCACCATCATTTTAATGAATTTTTATTTCACCCTGAAATAAGCTTTACCAAAGCAGCAACCAGAAATCTATCGCCTACTGACGGTTTCTAAAAAGAACGAAACAGACTGTCTAGTGAGTGGTTTCTTTATTGCTGCAATAATCCTGTTAAGGGATCACTGCGTTAAAACAGAATTTGAAGCAAAAAATCTGAGATTTTCCATATCTTACCCAGAATCCTCTTGTGCATTGTTAACGATGTATGTGGAGTTTTACTGGGGAAACGCAAGCAGGGAACTTGCTTAGATGTGCTAATTTCCTTTGCAAAAATTTGTATCGATTTACTTTTGAGACATGGAGGATTTTTATATCAGATTTTTATCTCCACCATAATTTTAATGAATTTTAATTTAACCCTGAAATTAGCTTTACCAAAGCAGCAACCACAAATCTATCTTCTACTGACAAGCTCTCAAAAGAACAAAACAGGCTGTCTAGTAAGTGGTTTCTGTATTGTTGCAGTAATCCTGTTAAGGGGTCGCTGTGTTAAAACAGTATTTGAAGCAAAAAATCTGAGATTTTGCATATCTAATTTGCATAACTTACCTTATCCTCTTGTGCATTGGTAACAATGTATGTGGAGTTTTACTGGGAAAACGCAAGTGGGGAACTTGCCTAGATGTGCTAATTTCCTATGCAAAAATTTGTATTGATTGAGATATATATATATATATATATATATATTTAAAAAGTATTAAAGATAGATAGAGTATACAAAATTTCGACAAATTAAGTATAAAGAAAAGGGATTGCAGCACTCTTTTTGAAAATAGTCTAATATAAATTTATTTCAGAATCAAAATCTAAAAAATGGCGGAATCCAGCCCTATCAATGGGCAGTATACCTACACAACATAGACATACACAAAAAAGGATGCAGAAAATCACATTTGACTGGCCAGTCTGAAACTATAATCAATTGGTAATGTGATGAATAGATATATACAACCACAAATATACACAACAAACAGTATTACATACTGCAGAGAAAATGTTATCCAACAGATTATAGCAATGTAGCAAAAAGTGTAACAAACATATGTTGCAACATTAGAACAGTCCCCTTAGTAGATATAGAGGCGAAATTATGCATAGTGAAACTGTGCTAGCATAGTCATAATTCCATCTAATAATATTGCACCATTATTTGGATGCACCAGTTCCTCAGAATGACGAGAAATAAATTTAAAGTTCACTTTACCATTTCCACAGCCTTTTGAAAAAACTGGATGGGGTTAAGGTTAATACAGAAACCCTCCTAGTCTCTTTAGACGTGGAGGGTTTATACTCATCTATCCCACACAGGGAAGGTTTAAAAGCTGCTGAACACTATTTGGACGCAAGAGGTCCTAAGTACAGAGAACATACAGCTTTCGTAATATCTTTACTTAAATTTATTCTTCAAAATAACATATTTATGTTTGATAACATGATGTACAGACAAAAAAGAGGTACAGCAATGGGGGCGGTTTGCGCCCCCACGTATGCTTGCCTGCATCTTGGAGCATGGGAGATGGAAATCTATGAAAAATATAGCAATATATTTGAGGAAAACATCACTTTATGGATCCGCTATGTGGATGATGTCCTTATGTTATGGGAGGGCCCGTTAAAAGTACTTGAGAAGTTCATTACTGATTTGAACAATAATTAAAAAAATATTCTGCTCACCTATCAGATTAATGAAAAAAGTCTTCCTTTCCTAGACATACTGATAAGTAAGGAAGGTAACTCTATAGTCACTGAAAATTATAGGAAGTCAACAGCGACCAATAGCATCCTACAGGCAGAAAGTAGTCACCCAGAGCATCTAAAAAGAGGGATCCCCTTTGGGCAACTACTTAGACTAAAAAGGAACTGCTCCTCCAAAAATAAATATGTTAAACATGCAAATTTGATGGAAGCAAGATTCTTAGACAGAGGATACTCTAAAAAATGTATCAACAGGGCAGCTTCAAAAGTCAATAGACTGGATAGAGATGAAGTGCTCTATAAAACAAAAGTGGAACCAATTCAAAAAGAAAGGATAAGATTTATCTCAGGTTACAACTGCCAGTGGAGTACTATTAAATCAATTTTGCAGAAACACTGGCATCTCCTAACTTATGAGGAGAAAATAAAAGATAAAGTAGGGACATTTCCCCTAATGGTAGAACGAAAGTCACCAAATTTAAAAGACCATCTAGTAAGAAGCATGTATAGTAAGAGTCCATCTAGTGCTGACTGGCTCAGAAAAGATAGAGGAGTTAAAGGTAACTATCCATGTGGTCAATGTGTGTATTGCCCGTACATGGAGAAAGCTAAGAAATTCTCAGCAGGCAATAGAAAAAATTATGATGTGAAATATTTTTTTAATTGCAATTCTGTTGGGGTAGTCTATCTAATACACTGTTCATGCCCAAAATTATATGTAGGAAAAACAAAAAGATTCCTAAAAGATAGGATTCAAGAACACAGAGACGACATCTCACACTACAATAGCAAGACACTTCACTCAGTTTCACCAATCAAATGCAGCACATTTAAAAATAATGGCAATTGATAAGGGAATAGTGAATAACAGAGGAGGTGATAATGAACCAGTATTACTACAGAAGGAAACTCGTTGGATCTATGTTTTAAAAACAAGATACCCAAGAGGCCTGAATGAAAGACTAGAGTTTGCTTCATTTCTTTAGAAATACTGTGCAAGAAAAATAAAATGACATGGTGAACGCCTTTTCCTGGGCTTCAGGATTGCATTAAAAGAATGCTAATATGTTTTATATGTTTAAGGAATTTGATGTATAATACCTTTAAATGTAGAGCAATTTTAAATAAGAAAAAACCTCTTTGCTATACGCCCCCATGACGTAATGAATGGAGGCGGGGTTTAGGGTACTAAAAAGAGCACCTGTACCTGAGTAATTTAGCCCTGAGGAAGCCCCGATATGTTTGGAGCAACAAGGGGTGAAACGTACGTTGGCAAGCTCCCAAAGAAGTCACACTGACTGACCCTAATAAGCAGTCCCCAAGTAAAGTTGCACCATTTCAGCGAGCACCGCAACTAAGGAGTATCAGTTTACCTGCATGAGTCGGTTCCTGATTAGAAACAAGATACAGCTGACAACCTCAAAGTTGGTAGAAGCAAGGGAGGAGTGAGCAGCGATTTACAAGCACCCTGGAGGTATCCCTGAGAAATAGGGAGGCAAGACACCACAGATCGGAAACAAAAAGCGAAAAGCTAACCGGAGTAAAAGTGGAAGTCTAAAAGCTATCCCGGATGCAGTGCACGGCCTGGTTCTGTGCATATCTGTCTCTAATCGCTTGCCTTGGATGGTATACAGCCCAGGAGAGGTGAGGAGATGCTGAGTTAAGCGTGGCTGTTGGAATACAAATCCGCATAAGGTCTGACAACAACAATCCGTCACTTTGGAGCATTAAAGCCCATATCGGTAAGGAGAGCAATACCGACTGACGGAGATTGCCATGGAAATGGTAAAGTGAACTTTAAATTTCTTTCTCGTCATTCTGAGGAACTGGTGCATCCAAATAATGGTGCAATATTATTAGATGGAATTATGACTATGCTAGCACAGTTTCACTATGCATAATTTCTCCTCTATATCTACTAAGGGGACTGTTCTAATGTTGCAACATATGTTTGTTACACTTTTTGCTACATTGCTATAATCTGTTGGATAACATTTTCTCTGCAGTATGTAATACTGTTTGTTGTGTATATTTGTGGTTGTATATATCTATTCACCACATTACCAATTGATTATAGTTTCAGACTGGCCAGTCAAATGTGATTTTCTGCATCCTTTTTTGTGTATGTCCATGTTGTGTAGGTATACTGCCCATTGATAGGGCTGGATTCCGCCATTTTTTAGATTTTGATTCTGAAATAAATTTATATTAGACTATTTTCAAAAAGAGTGCTGCAATCCCTTTTCTTTATACTTAATTTGTCGAAATTTTGTATACTCTATCTATCTTTAATACTTTTTAAATATTCATTACTAGAGGGTCTGCACCATAAGATGTGACTACATCAATAGTAACTTTTTACCATAAAATGGTGAAATAATTAATCTCTCCCCATCATAACACACACATATATATATATATATATATATATATATATATATCAAATCTAAAAATACAAGAGAGAGAGATAGACAGACAGACAGACAAACATATAGATAGATAGATAGATAGATAGATAGATAGATCGATTGATCGATATAGATAGAGAGATATACATAGATAGATAAATATATATATATATATATATATATATATATATATATATATATCAAATCTAATAACAAAAGCGCACATAAAATCTCCTCATAGTGTAATATGCTTTTAATAGATACAATAAAAAAACATCATGCAGTTCCCCTGTGAAAAAACTATTCACAGACTTTAACCTCCATCTATATGAGGTAAGGATAACACACAATACACTGCACAGGTGTGGAAAAGATATCCAATCAAGGCGATCTTGAATGGAGCAGGATCAAAAGTCGATCCACAAACTAATCCTGTGCACTTGTATTTTTAGATTTGAAGCCTCTGACGAAGCAGATATAATCCATGAAACATGTAAGGCCACACCCACCTTACATCACGGTGTTAGAGACGCCAAAGTTTCTGCTACACAAACTAGTGGTGTTTGTAGCTAATTCAGTCTTTAGCTAAATTTTGAGACACCGGATTGTTTTATACTGACCTTAATTCTTTTTAGACTATACCTGCACGGTGATACAACACCACGGCTTAGTTTGTAGATTAACTTTTGATCCTGCTCCTTTCAAGATCGTCTGGGTTGGACATCTTTACCACACCTGTGCAGTGTATTCTGTGTTATCCTTACCTCATATCGATTAAGATTAAAGTCTGTGAGTAGCCATTTCACAGTGGAACTGCATAATCTTTGTTTGTTATTGTTTCTATTAAAAGCATATTACACTATGAGGCGATTTTCTGTGCGCTTTTATTTTTAGATTTTATACTTTTCCATTTGACTTCTGTCTTGGTACCGGAGGGTTTTTTATATGATTAGCTGCTATCTCCATGTGTTGAATAGGAATCAAACATTTTATTTGGAGATAGGAATCTGAGACATTTTACTGTTTGAATATTTATTTGCATTTATTGGATTTTACTAGTGCGCGCAGCTCGATTTCCCCTAGATTACGAGTTTTGCGCTAAACAGGGTGCAAAACTAACGCCAAAACAAGTTGTGTTATTTCACTCTCCATAGCCATTGCGAGTAACTGAACTAATGATGGCATTAAGCTCCATACCACAAAAAATCATAGGGCTGCTTTGAAATGTTCATGCACGCTTTCCCCCATAGACATCAATTGGGAGAGAGTGTTAGAAAAAACCTAACACCTGAAGTGCGGAATGAAAAATCTCTGTAACAGAACCCCATTTATGTCTATGGGAAAAAAAAAGTTATGTTTAAACCTAACCCCTATTCTGCCGGTCCCTGACATCGCCGACACTAATAAAAGTTATTAACCCCTATTCTGCCGGTTCCCAACATGGCCAAGACTAATAAAAGTTATTAACCCCTATTTCACCCCTCCCTGATATTGCCAACATTATAATAAAGCTATTAATCCCTAACCCTCCAGCTATCCACATCGCAGCCACTAAATAAACCTATTAACCCCAAAACCTCTGGCCTCCCATATCACCGCTACTATGTAAACCTATTTAGCCCTAAACCTCTGGCCCCCACATCGCCACTACTAAATAAACCTATTAACCCCTAAACCGCCAGCCCCCACATTGTGAAACACTATATTAAACTATTACCCCTAAACTTAACACCCCCAACTTAAATTAAAATTACAATATAACTAGCTTAAAATAAATAAAAACTTACCTGTGAAATAAAAATAAACCTAACATTAAACTATAAATTAACCTAAAATAACTATTCTAATAAAATAAAAAAATGCTACCAATTAAAACATTTAAATTACAAATGTAAAAAAACACTACGAAAAAAATTGAAAAATCTAAAATTACAAAAAACAATAAACACTAAACAGGAAAAATAAAAAACACTAAGCTTACAAAAAATAATAAACAAAATTATCAAAAATAAAAACAATTATGGGGCGGAGCTTGCCGGCAAAGAAAGCAGTCACAGAGACACAGAACTCCACTGCAGAAATCGAGTTAAACTTGGAGCAGAGGACCCAGTCTGGTCATTGGGCCGACTAAACTTCATTCCAGCTGACAGGAGACTCCAGCAATCATAATCCTCTACAGCAGATTACAGCAAAAGTACCAGCGGAACCATCGCAGCACCACTTTCCTTTTGGCGGGTAGGACAGCCATTTCAGGCCTTTCACCAAAGCCTAACTGCGGCCCCCACCTGGCGTGGGATCCCGTCGCTGATAACCAGAAACCTCCTCACAGAGCTGCAAGCAAGGTAAGATGCTTTATACAAAGCTAAAATGCACTGCTACCCTGCACCAATTGAGACCCCTGTCCTTAAACCCTCACCCACATGGAATAGCTAATCTAGCTTTGCCTCACCCTGACCTCAGGCCACGCAGGCATCTTTGCTTCAAAGTCACTCCTCTACAGGTTCCCATATACAGGCAGCCAGTAGCGACCCACTGCCTCTTACTATTCAATTTACCTTCACGTTTGAGACAGACATCTCTTACAAGATAATCCACCTCAGTTTCTGCCTATAAGGCCTGCACCATAGCATAGGCCACATCATAGGCCACACCAGACAGGGTGCATAGTACCTAACAGCAGACCCAGGCCTGAACAGAGGTCAAACTGAATTGTACCACAGGGGTCTTAGCACATCTCCACCTACAGAGACATCTATTTGTTTTAACCCTTATCCAGAGTCACTTTCTCTACTGGTGGTGTGCCCCTAGACCTGTCTTCTCTTGTATTCTATAGAGACCTCACCCTCATGCCCACCCGGCCTTAATCCATACTGCTGACCTCCCCACTTTCAGAGATAATACAATAACAAGAGACGTGCTCTCCCCTCCCATTTCCTGCTGCCCTTAGTGACAGTGGGTCATATCCAATATCCATTTTCCCGTGATCGCCCTGTGAGGGCACTCTCCCTGGGGAGTAGCGTGCATCTGTAGCCCTTACATCCTAAGGTTTTACCATGTTCCTTGTATAAAGGTATGGGCTGATCTTCATGGTCCTCATCCGAGCACTGCACTGAGTATTGACCACACTCATAAAGGACTTCCCTTTATCTTCATCCTTACTAGATAAACCTAACAACATAGTGAGTTTTCATCTCAGAGACCACATTCTTCTTATTATATCCCAAGCCATGAAGAAAAAGCCAAAAAGTTGCCTGATCCCTATAAGAACTGTGAAAGATCACTTTCAACAATCTCAAGCTTTAATGAGGGGTAGATCAGATGATGAGTTTTCTGAGGATGTCCCAGAGATGGACACTGAACATCCACAAACAACTTTAAATCTCGCAGACATTCCAGGTGCTAACAACAATCTAGTTGACACTATCACAGCAGTCTTAGCAACTCAACATGATTCCCTCTGCAACCATTTTGATAAATCTTACTCGGACCTAAAAAGAGACATTGCCTCAATAGGGGAATGCAGAGCAGATCTCATATCTAGAGACAAAGCTTGCTGACCTGGAAGATCGCTCCAGGCGTAACAACATCAGGCTAAGGGGCATCCCAGAGACTGTGTCACCGAAGGACTTACAACCCTACCTCCAAGACTTCTTCTCTTCTGCCCTGGGCACTCTGAAA
The DNA here is from genome assembly GCF_027579735.1 of Bombina bombina. Lineage (NCBI taxonomy): Eukaryota > Metazoa > Chordata > Amphibia > Anura > Bombinatoridae > Bombina > Bombina bombina. The sequence continues at coordinate 417,990,144 of NC_069504.1, forward strand.
GAGCAGGAGTCCCTCATAGATAGAACGCATCAGGCAAATAGGCCCAGATCCCTTGCAGACGATAAGCCAAGAGATGTGGTGGTCAGACTACACTTTTTCACATTTAGAGAAAGACTTCTCAGGGGCACTCAGATCCAGCAAATTTGATGCCATTCAGGTGTTCCCGGATCTATCTCCTCACACCCTTCAACTCTGGAAGGCTTACCAAGATTATACTAAAATCCTTATAGAAAAAGGGATTAAATACTGCTGGGGCTTCTTGGTTAGACTGTTCATTTCAAAAGATGATCTCCGATTCATTGCCTCTTCCCCAGATCAAGCAAGAGACTCCTTGCAGAACGGAATCTCCCATTCCTCTATGGGCTGATGCCCCTTCCTACCAATCACATTGCAACAAGTCCTTATCTTCAGCACAAGAAGTGGAATAATCCACTTCCGACTAGAGACTTCAACTCCATACCAGTCTGACGGCATGCAATCTTCTTGATCCACAAATGATTTTGAAGAAACAGCACACCTTTACTTTTTCAGTGGGGCACGGAACAAAACGGACTTGCCAGGTCCCAGTCAATCCAGATTCAAAGAGTATTCCAGCCACCAAGTTTTCTTAAAAGAGCTTTATTTCACATAGGGTCCCAAACAGTTACAACGTTTCAAGCCACACCAGGCTCTTAATAATGTATAATTAGATACACAGGTGTATGCCTTATATACCCTTACCTATTATTCTACATCCTGTGTTAGAATCCAACTGCACAACAGTGCCATCTTGTGGATGCAATAATTCAATGCAACTCCAAATTCAACACAGGAGGTGAATAAACACGTAGATAAAATCACTCAAAAAGACATATTCAACCAAGTACAAAGTTAAAAAGAGGAACAATGCATAGCAAAATTATTTCAAACAACTGATGTTATTTATGTTGTCAATAGAGAAAAATAATTTTATCTTAATACATTATCACAGATTCTATCAGAGAAAAAGCCTCCATTAAACATCTTTGTTCATACCCTTTTGCTTCATGCACTCTAGTTTATATACCCAGAACATCTCTCTCATTTTTAATAGTTGTTCCCTATCTCCACCCCTTCTAGGCCTATCTACTTGTTCAATAATTTGAAACCTAAGTTGGCTTATATTATGACCCATAGAGAGGAAGTGAGAGGAAACTGGCGCTTCTTTATTCTTGCATCTGATATTAGATTTGTGTTCAGTTATCCTCTAAGTAAGGGAGAGGATAACTGAACACAAATCTAATATCAGATGCAAGAATAAAGAAGCGCCAGTTTCCTCTCACTTCCTCTCTATGGGTCATAATATCAGCCAACTTAGGTTTCAAATTATTGAACAAGTAGATAGGCCTAGAAGGGGTGGAGATAGGGAACAACTATTAAAAATGAGAGAGATGTTCTGGGTATATAAACTAGAGTGCATGAAGCCAAAGGGTATGAACAAAGATTTTGACTGGAGCCTTTTTCTCTGATAGAATCTGTGATAATGTATTAAGATAAAATTATTTTTCTCTATTGACAACATAAATGACATCAGTTGTTTGAAATAATTTTACTATGCATTGTTCCTCTTTTTAAATTTGTACTTGGTTGTATATGTCTTTTTAAGTGATTTTATTTATGTGTTTATTCACCTCCTGTGTTGAATTTGGAGTTGCATTGAATTATTGCATCCACAAGATGGCACTGTTGTGAAGTTGGATTCTAACACAGGATGTAGAATAATAGGTAAGGGTATATAACACATACACCTGTGTATCTAATTATACATGATTAAGAGCCTGGTGTGGCTTGAAACGTTGTAACTGTTTGTTTGGGACCCTATGTGAAATAAAGGTCTTTTAAGAAAACTTGGTGGCTGGAATACTCTTTGAATCCAGCATGCAATCTTCTCACAGCTTCCATGAACTCCCTCTGAAGTGTTCCACAGACTTTCTCCCAGAACTCTACATCTTTCTACTGATTACTTAAGTACCTTATTTTGCTTGTTATGTTTGTGTTTAAATTGTCAACCCATGATCTGATCTTCTCATTAACAATTTTGAACATTCCCGGCTCCCGTTCCCATTTTCTCCTCCTCCACTTCCTCTCCCTCCCTTCCACCCTCCTGCCCCTTTTTCCTTTCCCTTCTTTCCCCTCTTCCCCCTGTTTATATTAGGTATTGTCATCACCTGATATTTAAATTCTTGATGCGATCACCCATTTCTAGTGAGATGCCTCTATACCACATTTTAGTGTGTATTAATCAACATGTTGTATTGTTGTTTTATGTTTTGATGGTGCTTGGATTCAAATTATCCTTTCTATGCTCTCAAAAGCCCATATACATACCTACCCAGATACCAAATAACGTATCTCAACTTATCTCCCTCCTCTAACTCACCACCTCCTCTCCCCTATCTTTCTTCCCCCACCTCCCTCTCCTTTCCTCCCCCCCTTTCACCCTTGACCCATCCTTAGCATTCCTTTCCCCACAAGTGACAGGATGATTTGACTTCAGATAATTTACTATCCCTTTATTTCTAGGTTTTGTACTGTCTTTCTCTCATGATTTACTGTTATTTCATGTGAAACCCGCTGGACTTATTCCCTTGTAATCACGGCAACTCCATTGTAACCGAATGCTTAGAGACTTCCTCATAAACTTTCAGACATTCTTCTGTTGCAAACGTCAACCCTATTGCCCCCCATGGGAGCATATCTAGGCCTAATAATACCCACAAATATCTTTAGTGACCCCAACCCCTTCTCCCCCATCCTTTCCCATACCCTCCTTACCCTTATTTTCCACTTCCCCTTTTCCTTAATTTCCCCTCCTCCTACCTCTCCCCCTCTTCCCTCCACTCCTACCTCTGTTCATTCTGCTGGTCCTCCTTTGTGTCAGAAGCATTTAAAAGTCGACCTGACAACCTTGTAAAACAATACACTTACGTCCTGCTATTTTCCAAATAAGGTATGAGCCTCTCTTACTAAACAGATTTGTTGTTACACCTCAGACAATTGTTGGGTTGCATGGCCTCAGGCTTTCATTGTATTTGTTTTCTAATGTTATGTATCTTTACCTGTTGATACTCAATTCGATTTTCCAAATAATTTATTTATTTTCATAGCTCGGGCCTGGGCTAGGTGAGATTTAGCCTTATTTTCATTGCCCAGGCACACTTACCCCCACACTACATATAACCTGCTCTACTCAACGGCGTAGACTAGAGCATTTTTTAGCTGTGCATACTATAATCACAGACCTTTTGACCTTGTAACTGCTTAAGCATTAAAAAACATTCTTCACACTTTTTACATACTTTAATCGGTGGGACAGCCTCTCCCCCAATGCTATCCCATCCTCCTTTCACCCTTTTTTTTCCTGACCACTTTTATCTCTAAGACTCCAACATGCCATCACTTAAAATCGCCACCCTTAACACCCAAGGGTTAAACACTCCTACCAAAAGGAGCTTACTACAAGAAACCCACTGTCCCCAGAGATCCACTTTTCTTCAAAACTCCAAAGTTTATCCAATTTGCCAAGTAGTATCCTCTCAAACCAAAAAAATAAGTTTTGAAATTCTGGTCCATAATTCAGTTTCTTGTGACATTCAATTTCTTGAGAGAGACCCGGAGGGCAGATTCTTAATCATTGTCTGCCAATTAGATTATACTCAATACACTTTAGTGTCCTTATATGCCCCCAACTCCAAACAACTCCCATTACTGAGAAAACTCCCACTAATTGAACAGGTTCAGAGAGGAGTCCTCCTTGCTGGAGGAGACTTCAACCTCACCTGGGACCCCAACTTAGACAGAAATAACCCTTCTAAAAAATCCCCAGACAGAGGAGCAATTTCCCAAGCTCACGCTCTTAGAAACCTCATGTTCCAATTTAACCTCTTTGACGCATGGAGATGTGTTTCCCCGACTGAAAGAGACTTTACTTTTTTTTCTAACTCTCACCAATCCTACTCTTGTATTGATTACTTCCTATGCCACTCTACCCTTCTCGATAACTTAACATGCCCTAAAATCTCCATTTGTCCATGGTCTGACCATGATATGGTATCGGTAGAGATGTCATCACGTCCTCCTTCTCTGGCCCTCCCTCCTTGAAACTCGCTCCAATGCTAATTTCAGGCCCTTTGGCAGCGCTAACTGTTTATATTATTGAAGAATTCTGCTCCATTAACGATACTAACAAGACAGACAATCCCACTTTGTGGGTGGCAGCCAAAGCATTCCTTAGAGGCCATTTCCTTAAACAAGCTGCGAAACATAAGAAAACTCAAGGTCAATCCCCTGCACAAATGTATGCAAACTTACACACTCTGGAGCAAGGAAACAGGTCCACCCCTTCTAGGCCAATTTCGGACCATATCGCTTTGATAAAGTCCAAGATAAATTCTATTGAAGAAAAAAGGTTCCAATCTAACTTATTTTCCCTTTGTCAACTGTATTACTACAAGGGTAATAAGGCGGACCGCCTTCTGGCCACTAAGCTTCATCTGCGCACCCAACAACGCAGATTCCCATCAATAAAGACCCCTTCAGGCTTAGTATACTCCCCTACGGATATAGGGAAAGCATTCGCCCGCTATTACGATTCCTTCTATAACATCAAACAATCCTTAAAAGCCCCTTTGGCACCTCCTTCATTGATAAAACAATGTCTCTCTTCCTTAACTTTGCCAACCCTATCCCAAGAAGAGACTCAAAGTCTAATGGACCCCCCCATCCCCTGAGGAGCTAAAATTGGCAATATATTCTCTTAAACTGAACAAAACTCCTGGTCCTGATGGATTTACCAATCTTTTTTATAAAGCCTTCTCCTAGCAGCTTACCCCTTATTAACTTAGGTTTTATGATGCCTCCTTCTCTAGGGAAACCATTAAACCTGAATTCCTAGAAGCTACAATTTTTACCATACCTAAAGTAGGAAAGGACTACTCCCTCTGTGAAAGCTACAGGCCCATCTCCCTAATTAATGTTCATGCTAAAATCTATGCCAAAATCCTGACCACTAGATTGAACCTAAAACTCCTGTCTCTCATACACCTGTACCAGGTGGGCTTCATCTTGGGTAGACAAGGTCTTGATAGCAATAGATGCCTTCTATACATCTTCACAGAGGTCTCTGACATGGGTGCCCCCCTCCTTGCTCTGTCCATGGATGGGGAAAAAGCATTTGACAGGGTGAGGTGGGAGTATATGTTTGCGGCTCTTGAGGCCTTTGGAATACCTGACGGCTTTACCAAGGCGGTTTCAGCCCTCTACTCCTCCACTACAGCTAGAGTGTGGGGAGTGGGTTTCTGCTCAGACCCAATCTCTATCACAAACTGGACTAGACAGGGGTGTCCCCTCTCCCCCTTCTCTTTGCCCTTACCATAGAACCCCTGGCAGTGGCGATCCATAACATGGTAAAACTCAAGGCCTCCTCCTGCATGTCACCCATCATAAATTGGCATTATACGCTGATGACCTTATTGTATTCCTTTCAGACCCAGATTCCTCACTTCCATTTCTTTTCGACCTCCTCGAAAGATTTGGGAATATTTCATTTTACAAACTCAACATTAACAAGACTGAGGCCTTTTCTATAAATCTACCACTATCTCTAGTTGCTTCTCTTAAGAAAGACTATGATTTCTAATAGTCCCACAGAGGTATCACACACTTAGGAGTTTTCCTCTCTCATGACCTCCAAGACATACAAAAACTTTAACCAACTTTTGTCCAAAATCCAACAGGACCTGCTTTTGAGAAGATATGGTGAGATCTCCTGGTTTGGGAGAACAGTAGCAATCAAAATGATGCAATTGCCGAGATTCATTTACTTGTTCAGATGTTTACCATTGAAAATACCTATTACTCTCCTTAATAAATTCCAACCATTATATACAGATATATTCGGAATGGTAGGCACCCAAGGATAGCGGCATCTCTATTACAATGCCCTTTACTCTCAGGTGGCATTAACCTCCCCAATGTCTGCCTCTATTATGAGGCAGCAACGATTTCACATATTTCTTCCTGGGTTCCCTCTCAATCTCCCCGAAGGTGGTTTGAGATTGAACAAGCCTCTCTCCCAGCTCATATGACACTGATCAACTTACTTTGGATCCCCTTCCACAACTCCCCTTCCATTCCCCTCCATAATAAGATTGTTATTTTCTGCAGAGACCAATGGCTTAAGCTCAGACATCATCCCCAGACATTTCTCTATGAGCTCTACATCAAACTCCTTACTAGATGGCACTTTGTACCTTCCAAACTCAACAGGATGTTCCCTTCCTGTTCTTCCCTATGCTGGTGAGGTTGCTCCAATGTTGGTGACCCTCAGCACATCTGGTGGTCATGCCCAGCCATCAAACCCTTCTTGTCCAAGATATTAACACTCTGTAAACGCCTCTACCTGATTGGTGGTCTCCCCACTGAAATTGCACTCCTCCATCTCAATTTTCACAAACAGACTCTTCCTCAGCATTGCCTCCTGATCATAATTTTGATGGCGGCGAAACTTCTAATATCCAGGAATTGGAAAAAGCCTAATCCCCCGAGCTGGCCGAGTCTAATAAATCTAATCACATATCTTAAATCAATGGAAAACTATGTTTACTCTGCCAAATCACAACACAACCTTCACTTTCTAATTTGGGAGCCCTGGTATGCCATTGGATAACCCAGACTGCTATCTCTGTCTTAATCCCTGCTCCTTATCTTCCTGATGGGGGGTCATTCCATTTCATCCCATCTAGCTGTTATGCTTGTTTTCTCTCCTTCCTTGGTATTACTTTTCAGTGGCCCCCGTCCCCTACCATGCACTTTTATATATATATATATATATATATATATATATATATGTTTGTTTTGTTTTTTTCCTCTCTTGCCTCCTTCCTCTCTCCCCACCCCTTCCCATCTCCTTAGGCCCTCCCACCGATTGTTATTTATTAGCTTTAAAAGGCCTCCACCTTTTAAACACAAGTGACCTGAGTTTCTGAATGTCAAAATATTGAGAGCAGCAGCAGTTTCCAGCTATGCTGCTTTAAGATCTAAAGGAAATTAAAAAAATTTCTGTTATTTGAAAACTCACAAAAACTTGAATAATTGTTTATTGGTTTCACAATTTATTTAACCTCATCTTGATTAAAAGAGATATCTTGTTTCTCGAGATATGTCCAGTCTCGAAAGTTTGCATTCCTTTATCTGCGGCATTGACTAATGTTCAACCACCTTTTATTTGTGTTATACATTGGTTGTCATATTGTATACTTTTGTACAAGATGTTATAATGCTGTATCTTTCTTAGCAATTCCTCAATAAAAAGAAAACTTTAAAAAAAAAAAAAAACAATTACACCTAATCTTAAAGCCCTATAAATAAAAAGCCCCCCAAAATAAAAACACCCCCTAGCCTACAATAAACTACCAATAGCCCTTAAAAGGCTATTTTGTAGGGCATTGCCCTAAGTTAAACAGCTCTTTTACCTGTAAAAAAATACAAAGTCCCCCCAACAGTAAAATCCACCACCCAAACAACCCCTAAAACAAAAAAGCCTAACTCTTTTTTGCTCCCATCTGTATGTTAGTGATGTGTTCTAACAGTCTTTTTTTGTATAGTCTTGTCGTTCTACCAATGTACTGTAAGTTACAGCTACATTGTAGCATGTAGATCACATGATCTGTTTTGCAATTGTACAGGGATTTGACGTCAAAAGTCTTTTCACTGCTAGTAGAGCTTACTATCTTTGTGGGTTTATTTCTGTTTAAATTATGACAACATGCTATACAGTTGAGTCTGTTACACTTATAAATGTTCCTGTAATTATCTTGCTTCATATAAATATATTCCAAAATGAGTCTTTATTGATAACAGGCATCTTGGAGCTATTGCTGTATGATTTGAAAAATAGATTTCTCTTAGACCATACAGATAGTTTATCAGTGAAAAACTAATGTGTGAGTAACATTTTAAGAATAAAAACATTTCATTTTTCAGTAAAACCCTTTTTGTGTATAAGTAAAAAATAGTGAATAATGACTTCCTATCAATGAAACAATCTAAAGGTACCCACAGGGATCTAAGCTCATATAGGATTATACTATCCTTAAAATTAAAGTATACCAGATGTTACTAGCGGGGATAGACTTCAATGTAAAGGCACTTTTCGGTGCCAGTTGTTTCTTACACCCCACATCCCCTCACTTTAACTCCTTATAACTGATTTGTGCATTTTTAAAAAAAAAATAAAGATGGTCATATTTTATAATGTTTTAATAAAAAGAAACAAACACTTTATTTTGGGGATAACTGGGGCACATTTTTTAACTTCTTCACCCAGATAGACATATATATATATACGTCTTGCAGTACTTTGCTAATTGTACCACAAGACGTATATATACGTTTGAGCTTCAGGAAGCTCCAGCAGTCTCAGCTGTTAAGTTACAACCGGGAGCTGGAGTTCCTAAAGCTCCAGGCATCTGCCGCATATGGAACCAGAGTGTGATCAGTGCTCTGGTTCCATATGAGGGCAGGTGCCTGATTGCTACAGACAGTGACACTGTGTGTGTCACCATCTGTAATGATCATTGCTGGTGCCGGCGGGAGCTGTGGGCTGGAGGCAGGTGGCAGTTGGGTGGCTCAGCTGCAGAGAGGGGAAGGAAAGCGGAGGGAGTGGGAGGGCTCTACGCTGCAGAAAAAAAATAAAGGAACAGGGAGGGATGGGGCAGTTACACTACAGAAAAGGAGTCTGGGGGCGTGTGGGGGGTCAATAAATGGCGATCGTGGGAGGGGGGAGTTGGTAGAACCACTACAGTACAGAAAAAAAAATCAAAATTAAAAAAAAAAAAAGATGGGTTATAGTCTGGAGCTATTTGGGGGGATCAGGAATGTTGGAGCTTTAGAAGGAATCCTACACTGCAGGAAAAAAAAATGTAATTAAAAAAAGTTTAATTTTTATTGGCTGTCTGCCAGTACTTGGGGGGACCAGTGGGGGGTGGGGGAGGGAAGAGACCTGTTTGGCAGGGCTCAGGGGTGAAAAGTGTCAGGTGGGAGGGTAATCTCTACACTAAAGATAAAATTAACCTTAGAAGCTACCTAATTAACCCCTTCACTGTCGGGAATAATATGTGTGGTGCGCAGCAGCAATTAGTGGCCTAATTACCGAAAAGCAATGGCAAAGCTATATATGTCTGCTATTTTTGAACAAAGGGGATCCCAGAGATGCTTTTATAACTATTTGCGCCATGATTGCACAAGCAGTATGTAAATAATTTTAGTGAGAAGCGCAGTTTGTGATTGCGTCCTTTTGTAGACGTAATGGGCAAATTGTACTAAGTTGATCAAATTCTGATTTTGAAAGTGATATATTCAGTATTTCCGATTTCTACATATTAACAGAAAAGTTTTACATTTTCCGAAAGAGGCAAGTTCTCTAAGGATCTCCGGACTATAACAAGCACCTCATACAACTGAAAGCTGACCTAGGCCAAAAAGTGTATGCAGCCATCCTAGCCAACAAAGGTACCCATTACCCAGTTTTGCATAACCAACACGGTTATATTAATATATTTTTTACCTCCGTGATTACCTTGTATTAAGCCTCTGCAAAATGCCCTCTAATTTCAGGGATTTTTACAAACTTGCATTTTAGCCATTTACTGTTGTCACATGCATAACTCCACAGGAGTGAGCACTATGTTATCTATATGGCAAACATGAGTAAGCATTGTCTGGCCGTGAAAATGCACTGAAATAAGAGTAGGCCTACTGGGGCTTAAAAGCAGGCAGAAATTTAGAGGTTTAAAATTTATATAGTATATTAATACAGTATAACAATGTTGGTTGTGCAAAGCTGAAGAATGGGTAGTAAAGTCATTATCATTCTTTTTAAACAATAAAAACTCTCAAGTAGACTGTCCCTTTAAATGCACAGTAAGTAATGGTATGGCAGCAAAAGTTCTCTAAACTTTTTGGATGAATTAAGGTACAGACCTAGTCAAGTTTTACGATGGTTTTTGATGAAGGACTTATTCACTTAACCCCTTAATGACCGCAGCACTTTTCCATTTTCTGTCCGTTTGGGACCAAGGCTATTTTTACATTTTTGCGGTGTTTGTGTTTAGCTGTAATTTTCCTCTTACTCATTTACTGTACCCACACATATTATATACCGTTTTTCTCGCCATTAAATGGACTTTCAAAAGATACCATTATTTTCATCATATCTTATAATTTACTATAAAAAAATTATAAAATATGAGGAAAAATTGAAAAAAAAAACACTTTTTTTAACTTTGACCCCCAAAATCTGTTACATATCTACAACCACCAAAAAACACCTATGCTAAATAGTTTCTAAATTTTGTCCTGAGTTTAGAAATACCCAATGTTTACATCTTCTTTGCTTTTTTTGTAAGTTATAGGGCCATAAATACAAGTAGCACTTTGCTATTTGCAAACCACTTTTTTTTCAAAATTAGCGCTAGTTACATTGGAACACTGATATCTTTCAGGAATCCCTGAATATCCATTGACATGTATATATTTTTTTTTAGTAGACAACCCAAAGTATTGATCTAGGCCAATTTTGGTATATTTCATGCCACCATTTCACCGCCAAATGCGATCAAATAAAAAAAATCGTTCACTTTTTCACAATTTTTTTCACAAACTTTAGGTTTCTCACTGAAATTATTTACAAATAGTTTGTGCAATTATGGCACAAATGGTTGTAAATTCTTCTCTGTGATCCCCTTTGTTCAGAAATAGCAGACTTATATGGCTTTGGTGTTGCTTTTTGGTAATTAGAATGCCACTAAATGCCACTGCTCACCACACGTGTATTATGCCCAGCAGTGAAGGGGTTAATTAGGGAGCATGTAGGGAGCTTGTAGGGTTAATTTTAGCTTTAGTGTAGTGTAGTAGACAACCCCAAGTATTGATCTAGGCCCATTTTGGTATATTTCATGCCACCATTTCACCGCCAAATGCGATCAAATTAAAAAAAACGTAAAATTTTTCACAATTTTAGGTTTCTCACTGAAATCATTTACAAACAGCTTGTGCAGTTATGGCACAAATGGTTGTAAATGCTTCTCTGGGATCCCCTTTGTTCAGAAATAGCAGACATATATGGCTTTGGCGTTGCTTTTTGGTATTTAGAAGGCCGCTAAATGCCGCTGCGCATCACACGTGTATTATGGCTAGCAGTGAAGGGGTTAATTAGGTAGCTTGTAGGGAGCTTGCAGGGTTAATATTAGATTTAGTGTAGAGCTCAGCCTCCCACCTAAAACATCAGACCCCCTGATCCCTCCCAAACAGCTCTCTTCCCTCCCCCACCCCACAATTGTCCCCGCCATCTTAAGTACTGGCAGAAAGTCTGCCAGTACTAAAATAAAAGCTATATATATTTTTTTTTAATGATTTTTTTAAGCATATTTACATATGCTGCTGTGTACTATCCCCCCTTAGCCCCCAACCTCACTGATCCCCCCCCCAAACAGCTCTATCCCCTCCCACTCTAACTTAATGGGCGCCATCTTGGGTACTGGCAGCTGTCTGCCAGTACCCAGTTTAGAAGAAAAAAATGGTTTGTTTTTTTAATTTGTTGAAATTTTCTGTAGTGTAGCTTCCCCACACACAAACCAACCCCCCCACCCCTCCACGATCGTTTTTTTGTGCTTTTGCACAAACATGATTAGCCAGGTTTTATGAAATGATTATGAAATACTTTTCCGTAGTGTAGCGGTTCCCACCCGCTCCCGCCCCGTGCACGCGCCCGCCCGCCACCCTCCGTGCACGCGCGCGCGCCCGTGCGCGCCCCTGACGGTCACGCCCCCGATCCCGCCCCCCGTGACATCACGCGGCACACCGATGGCCGCCCACCCGCCTCCCAATTCGGCTCCCACCCACCAACGATACCGGCCATCGATGTCCGGTGCAGAGAGGGCCACAGAGTGGCTCTCTCTGCATCGGATGGCCATGTGAGGTTATTGCAGGATGCCTCCATATCGAGGCATCACTGCAATAACCGGAAAGCAGCTGGAAGCGAGCAGGATCGCTTCCAGCTGCTTTCCACACCGAGGACGTGCAGGGTACGTCCTCAGGCGTTAACTGCCTTTTTTTTGAGGACGTACCCTGCACGTCCTCGGTCATTAAGGGGTTAAAGGCATTCTTTACTGTAAAGTTGCTTTTCCCTTAATGTGTTTATGATTACGTGTGCCAGTATATCAAATTGTTTCTTTTTAATTATTTGTGTATATGTAATTTGGTTTTGCTCAATACAAACACCACACGCTCTAAATAACTATTATGATTTAAAAAAAAATATAATCATCTGCATATTACTCTTAGGCTAATCTTTTCTTTGAAAACCTCATTCTGTCTAGTACTTATTTAGGGCTAGATTACCAGTGGGACTATTGGATTTTATTTTTCTTGCACACTAACTGCGCTCAAAGTATACTTTAAATGTGTGCGAGTTAGCAGGCCTATTACAAGTTGAAAGTAAAAAGTTAGTGTGCGAGTGAAACCCAATGTGTGATAACTTCAGGACTTTGGATATCACAACCGCGTTAACTTTTTCTCCCCATAGACCTCAATAGAGGGCGCTTTAAAAACCCCCACTCATCTACTAACCCAAAACCACGTAAGACCAACAGTGCTATATACAGTACATAGAATAAAATGTTCTTTTTATTTTTAAATAAATATTTCTATGTATCTGATATTTATCTATACCTATATTTCTATAAGACTATATACAGGTATGATATTAACAGATATATACTGCATATAAGGAATATATATTTAAAAATAAAAAAACATTTTCTTCTAAGTGAAGAACAGTGGAATGTGAAATATTTAAATTATAAAACATTAAAATTGCTTACAAATTATTTTTTTCAGGATTTGAGGTATTTAATTGGAAAGGGCTCCAAAGTGTGTATACAGGTGGCCCTCGGTTTACAATGGTTCAATTTGCACCTTTTCAGAATAACAACCTTTTTTTCTGTCATGTGACTGCTATTGAAAAGCATTGTGAAGCAGTGCATTGATTAAAATAGCCAGTAGGTGGAGCTGTCTGCTTGTGTTGCAGCAAAGATACGCAAGCCAAGCAAGTTGAAATTAATCAGTTTAACCAGACCTGAGCTATCAAACAGCTTGCAAAGGAACAAGATATTTCTGTCTATAAATCAGTCCAGATTGGAATGCATAGAAAGAACTGTTTGCAGAAAAATGCAAGTAAAGTCTGTGTTGTGTGATTATTTTATTAGGTTTATAATGCTGTTTAGCAAATGTTTTTTTCATTTAACTTAGTTTAATTATATATTCTGTGTTGTGTGATTATTTTATTAGGTTTATAATGCTGTTTAGCATTTAAAGTCTTCATTTCAAACCTTTAAAAATAATGTATTAGGTGTTACTTATGCCAATTTTGAGAGGGCCTGGAACCTAACTCCCTCACTTCCCATTGACTTACATTATAAACTGGGTTTCAATTTACAACGGTTTCGATTTACAACCATTCCTTCTGGAACCTAGCCCCAGCGTAAACGGAGGGCTACCTGTATATGTATATACATGTGTATATATGTGTTTATATGTGTATATTTGTATGTATATACAGATATACATATATAAACACATAAATACACATAAATTCATAAAAGAGTATTTTAGCCTATTCGGTACCCACAAGGGTCCCTACTGGTGCCTACTGGGGACATTAGCTCACTATGGTATGCTTGTTTCATATATAGTTATTATCTCATGGTGTGGCAAAGTTGTGTGCCATATTACCAGTTTATTTGTAGATTCCTCTACTGCGTAGAGCATTTTTGAAGGCAGGAAAGGCGTGGTCTAGATATGGCTTTAGTTTAATTATTTTTCTCTCTGAACAAGATAAATGAGCCTCCCTATTTAATTACAGTTCACCTTACATTATTTTATTGAGTACACTGGTTAAAATGTTCTCAAGTCCTTAACGTGATCCTTGTCTTCCTAATAGTGGGTTACTTGCTCCAGTTGGTTGACATAACTATAGGACTTTCATGTTGGCCGGCTATATTGAAAAGGCTCCCCATGGGTATTAGGAATATATTATAACCTGGTTTTCCTTCCTTGAGAAGTCATTATGTTGTCTAACAAGCCTGTTTACTAGAGTTGTGCCTATATAACGTGCTTCTCAAATTTGTCTGTATCTTTTACACTTATGGTACAATAGAATCTTCAATTCTAGGAGTTCAAACTTATAGCTATTTCCTTCATGCTCAGTTGTTGTTATGTTTTGAATCCCATTTTATATATATATTGGGTAATGATCTTTATATATTGTATTTATATTATGTAGAGGCATTCTCGATAATTCAAGCCAACAATTAGCCCCTCTCACTTAATATAACTTCTTAGTTTGATATTAGAGCTTTAGTGAGGCTGCTAGTGGTTGCGGCAGCAGAACATATATAATGCATATCTACTAAACAGCAGTTAATTTTAAAAGTTAATCACTCAAATTTGGCATGTGGAGGATAGTAATTCCATATTGACTTCCTTTAGAGGCAATTGTTCAGATGTCAGTCTATTGTAGCTGTAAATTTCATATAAACCCTAATGTACATGATGTAGTTTCAGTCTTATAGAGAGTAGGATTTGTATCAGTTTAGTCTGTGAGCATTTTTACTTAGAGTTTAATGCACTGGGACTGCCCCAGCCTTCCTCACCTGGCCCTACAGCTATTGTCCTAAATATGTTTTTGTCCATTATTTTCTTTTTTCATGTCCCAGTTTGCTGCCTCTATAAAGAGGATAATGTTTATCACACCTATGTCTCCAAATATTGACACTGAAGCTAGTGGATTTCCATTATTTTATGTAGTGAAGTAATAGCAGAAAATTATTAGAGTTTTAGGAATGTAAAAGACATGTTTATGTGTTTTGTTAAAAAATGTATTTAATTTATAAAACATCTTCTTCTAAAGTGTTAATGTAAAATGTGAGGTCCAAGAGTGTTCTCTATTATTTTTAACACACCAAAACTGCACAGCACTTCCTGTGTAGTGCACACCGATACAACGTTTCTGTCCACCCTTCAATGTATATCTATAAACAGCAGCACCAATAACAGATTTAAAGGATCTGTATCACCAGTTCAACAGGGTCACATAAAAAGTGGTGTTTCGGGTACCTAGCCCTTAATCATGCATAGCTGACAACATATGGTATATCCTTAATAATCTGATACTTGTATAGCACACAACCTCAAACTTAATCGACCCTCTGCACTGATAACAGGTATTATTATTACCCACCTTAATGGTACTCATTTTACCAACCTCGGAAGGATGAAAAGCTAAGTGGACCTTGCAGGTATTGAACCTGCAACCATTGGGTTGCCACAGATCTCAGTAACAGTGCATTAGCACGATGAGCTATCTGTCCAGCTTATATAGCCTTTCCTTCATTGTGGCAACCAATTAGTGACAATACCCACACACCCTAGTGACTAAAACAGGTAATACAATATCTCAAATTACAACAGTCAAAAATATATATTTTTTTTCAATGACATGGTTTCTCCATAAAAACAATATATACAAAAAATATATTGGCTTCCCTGTACCACTTCACCCAGAATATTGTTGCAATTACTAATGTTTAGGCATTCTCATGTTTATTTCTTTTGTTTGTATTGGTATGACACAAAAAAGTGGGGGGAAAAAAAGCCAAATCTGACACATTCCATGCAAAACTCCAAAAATTATTAGCACCCTTAATTTAATATTTGGTAGCATACTCCTTGGAAAAAAATAACTCAAATCAATTGATTCCTGTAACCATCAATGAGTTTTTTACACCTCTCTACTGGAATTTTGGACAACTCTTTTTTCGCCAACACCTTCAGTTCTCGCAGATTGGAAGCGTTCCTTTTCCCAACTGCTGTTTTGAGATCTCTCCACAGGTGCTCTATGGAAATGAGATCTGGACTCATTGCTGGCCAGTTCAGTACTCTCCAGCACTTTGTCTTAAATCATTCCTGGGTGCTTTTGATGTGTGCTTTCGGTTGTTGTCCTGCTTTAAGATCCATGACCTCTGACGGAGACCCAACTTTCTGACACTGGACCCTTCTTGGTACGGAAGACTTCTTTGGTAGTCTTCAGATTTCATAATGCCATGCACACAGTCAAAACATCCAGTGCCGGAAGCAGCAAAGTAACCTCAAAACATCTGTGAACCTCCACCATGTTTGACTGTAGGGACTGTATTAACAGCCTCATTTCTTTTTCTGAAAACAGTAGAATGATGGGCTGTAATTTTGTTTCGTCTGTCCACAGCTCATTCTCCCAAATGGATTTTGGCTTCCTCAGGTAAGTTTTGACAAACTCCAATCTGGCTTTTTTATGTTTCTATGTCTGCAGTTGGGTCCTCCTGGGTCTCCTACAATAGCGTCTCTTTTCATTGAATGGTGTACATGTGAGCACTCTTCCCACAATGTAAGAAGCAGCGGTCATTAGACCACCTCTGAGGTGGTAAAGAGAAATCACAGAGAACTTGTTCACTCTAAGTGATTGACAGTCCCTTCTTTCGTGTGATTGGTTCTGTGAGTGAAGGGGGTGGTATTTCCCACTCATACGGGCCATCAGACGAACAGATTTGATGCCTGTATGCAGCAAAGGCATTCGGACAGCTTCTCAAGTTGACAAGCTGTCCGCATGCCATTTAATACATGGGGCCCTTTGTGTGCAGGGGAAAAACAAATGCATAGATTATGAGTTTTGCTGTAAGAGGGGTGCGTTGCTAACTTGCAGTTTATTCTCAGCGCTCACTTACCTGCAGCGCTGGTATTACGGGGTTCTACAAACCCGGCGTTAAGAGGCAAGAAGTGAGCACAGAGCAAAATTGAGCTCCATACTGCACTCCAATACCAGCGCTGCTTAAGTCAGCAGTGAGCTAGTTGTACGTGCTCAAGCACAATTTCCCAATAGACTTCAATGGGGAGAGGCGGCTGAGAAAAAGTCTAACACCTGCAAAAAAACAGCGTAAAGTTCAGTAGCACAGCCCCCATGATTCCTATGGGGAAATAAAATGTATGTTTACACCTAACACCCTAACATGAACCCTGAGTCTAAACAACCCTAATATTACACTTATTAACCCCTAATCTGCCACCTCCGACATCGCTGACACCTACATTATACTTATTAACCCCTAATCTGCCTCTCCGGACATCGCCGCCACTATAATAACCCCTAAACCACCGCACTCCCGCCTTACAAATATTAGTTAAATATTATTAACCCCTAATCTGCAGTCCCTAACATCGCCGCCACCTATCTACATTTATTAACCCCTAATCTGCCACCCCCAACGTCTCTGCCACTATACTAAATGTATTAACCCCTAAACCTAAGTCTAACCATAACCCTAACACCCACTAACTTAAATATAATTTAAATAAATCTAATGAAAATCTACAATTATTACCTAAATAATTCCTTTTTAAAACTAAATACTTACCTATAAAATAAACCCTAAACTAGCTACAATATAACTAAAAGTTACATTGTATCTAGCTTAGGTTTTATTTTTATTTTACAGGCAAGTTTGTATTTATTTTAACTAGGTAGAATAGTTACTAAATAGTTATTAACTATTTAATAACTACCTAGCTAAAATAAATACAAATTTACCTTTAAAATAAAACATTACCTAAGTTACACCAAGTAACACCTAACACTACACTACAATTAAATCAATTACCTAAATTAAATACAATTAAATAATTTAAATAAAATTAGCTAAATTAAAAAAACAAACAAACACTAAATTAAAGAAAATAAACAAATTACAAGCTCTTTAAACTAATTACACCTAATCTAATAGCCCTATCAAAATAAAAAAGCTCCCCCAAAATAAAAAAAAAACCTAGCCTAAACTAAACTCAATATCAATAAATCAATAGCCCTTAAAAGGGTCTTTTGCGGGGCATTGCCCCAAAGAAATCAGCTCTTTTACCTGTAAAAAAAAATACAAATAAAAGATAGAAGATGACGTCTGGGTGAACACTTCTGCCTGTCTGGACCACTTCTGCACGTCTGGAGGACCACTTCTGCCGGATTCCTTGAGGACATCTTGCCGCTTGGATGAAGACTTCTCCCGGTAAGTGAATCTTCGGGGGTTAGTGTTAGGATTTTTTAAGGTTGTATTGGGTGGGTTTTATTTTTAGGTTAGAGCTTTGGGCAGTAATAGAGCAGTAATAGAGCTAAATGTCCATAAAATGCCCTTTTCAGGGCAATGGGGAGCTTAGGTTTTTTAGTTAGGGTTTTATTTGGGGGGTTGGTTGTGTGGGTGGTGAGTTTTACTGTTGGGGGGTTGTTTGTATTTGTTTTTCAGGTAAAAGAGCTGATTCCTTTTGAGGGCTATTGATAGTTTAGTTTAGGCTATGGTTTTTTTTTTCTTTTGGGGGGGCTTTTTTATTTTGATAGAGCTCTTAGATTAGGTGTAATTAGTTTAAAGATCTTGTAATTTGTTTTTTATTTTCTGTAATTTATTTGTTTTTGTTTTTTTTGTTGTAATTTAGCTGATTGTATTTGATTTATGTAATTGTTTTAATTGTAGTGTAGTGTTAGATGTTAGTGTAACTTAGGTAATGTTTTATTTTACAGGTACATTTGTATTTATTTTAGCTAGGTAGTTAATGATAGTAATTTTATTTAGATTTATTTAAATTATATATAAGTTAGGCGGTGTTAGGCTTAGGGTTAGACTTAGGGTTAGGGGTTAATAAATTTAGAATAGTGGCGGCGATGTTGGGGATGGCAGATTAGGGGTTAATCAGTATAATGTAGGTTGCGGCAATGTTAGGGGCTGCAGATTAGGGGTTAATAATATTTAACTAGTGTTTGCGAGGCAGGAGTGCAGCGGTTTAAGGGGTTAATATGTTTATTCTTGTGTCGGCGATATCTGGAGAGGCAGATAAGGAGTTAATAATTTTATTTTAGTGTTTGTGATGCGGGAGGGCCTCAGTTTAGGGGTTAACAGGTAGTTTATGAGTGTTAGTGTACTTTTTAGCACTTACATTATAAGTTCTATGCTACAGCTTTGTACCATAAAACTCTTAACTACTGACTTTAAAATGCATTAGGAATCTTGGAGGTAGAGGGTGTACCGCTCACTTTTTGGCCTCCCAGGACAAACTCGTAATACCGGCGCTATGCAAGTCCCATTGAAAAAAACACTTTACGAAATTTACGTAAATTGGTTTGCGGTAAGGCCAAAAAAGTGCGCGGTACCCCTAAACCTGCAAGACTAATACCAGCGGGCGTAAAAAAGCAGCGTTAGGACCTGTTAACGCTGCTTTTCTACCTTAACGCAAAACTCGTAATCTAGCCAAACATTTTCAGATGTAAGTTACATGAGAAGCAACTAAATTAATAAAAAAAAATTGCATACTCTTTTACTGTATATGATTAACCAATTTATGGGAGTTAAATGTCCCTTTAATGTGCTGAAAAGCAAAGCAATTACACAGGTTCTACACCGCCACTAAGTCTAGTGGTAAAATATGTTAGCATGTATATGTGTATATATATATATATATATATATATATATATATATATATATATATGTGTGTGTGTGTGTGATATGTGTGTGTGATATATATATGTGAGTGTAGGGATAGTCACAAGTGAAAAGAAAGGAAATAGAAAAATGCAAGGCTGCTGCTCCTTAACTTCTTTGCCACCTCTGAGGTGGCGGACTGCAATCATTCCAATCTGATCCGATCGGGATGATTGACACCTCCTGCTATTGGCCTTGAATGTGCAGGGGGCGGCATTGCACAAGCATTTCACAAGAAATACTTGTGCAATGTTAAATGCCAACAGCGTATGCTGTCGGCATTTAGTGATGTCGGGCGGATATGATTTGCTACAGCGAATCAAGTCCGCCCACCATTTGTTAAATTGGCCCCATACAGTGAAATAAACTGAGAGAGAAAAAAGGGAGTGATAAAGGAATTGAGAATCTGTGGACAAAAGATAGAGAAGTATTATTTTGGATCCATTCTGACCTCCACATCAGACCAATAGACCTCTGCCTGGACCTCCGCGCATCCACTGTCCACTCCGCCTCTGCAGGGATGAAGACAATAGAAGATGTCTGCTTCACGATGTATGAAGATGGAGCCGTCTGGATTAAGATTCTTCGCCGCTGGGATGAAGATCTTTCGTAGGACTTCAGCAACTAGATTAGGGCTTTTTTTATTTTAATTGGCTGAAAAAGAGCTGAATGCCCTTTTAAGGGCAGTAAAAGAGCTGAATGCCCATACAAATGCCCTTTTCATGGCAATGGGTAGATTAGGTTTTTTTAGTTATTTTTTTTAATTTTGTGGGTTTGGGGAGGTTAATGGTGTTTGTTTTAATTTTTTGCAAAAGAGCTGTTAAGTTTAGGGCAATGCCCTACAAAAGTCCCTTTTAAAGGCTATTGGTATCTTATTATAGATTAGGGTTTTTTATTTTGGGGTGGGCTTATTTTTTTAAACAGGGGATTAGAATAGGAATAATTTTTATTATTTTGGATAATTTTTTTTTTTTTTTGTAATGGTAGTTTTTTATTTTTTGTAATTTTAGTGTATATTATTTTTTGTAGTTTTAATTTTTCTTGTAATGTTAGGTTTTTTATTTTTGTAATGTTAGGTATGTTTATTTTTAGTAATGCTAGGTTTTATTAGTTTAAGATTAGGTTTTATTTTTATTTCACAGGTAAGTTTGTATTTATTAATAGTTATATTGTAGCTAGCTTAGTTTTTTTATTAAACAGGTAAGTCTGTATTTATTTTTAAATAGGTAGTTAGATAATAATTGTAACTTTAATTTAGGTCTATTTTAATTATGTTAAAGTTAGGTGGTGTTAGGTATAGGGGTTAATATAGTTTAAATTAGGTAGTTGTGGGGGCGGTGGTTTAGGGGTTAATATATTTAGTTTGTGTTGGCGATGTGGGGGTACGGTGGTTTAGGGGTTAATAGCTTTACTTTGTGTTTTATTTAGTGTCGGCGATGTCGGGAATGGTGGTTTAGGGGTTAATAGGTTTAGTTAGTGTCGGCGATGTTTGGGAACTGCGGTTTAGAGGTTAATAGGTTTAGTTAGTGTCGGCGATGTTTGGGAACTGCGGTTTAGAGGTAAATAGGTTTAGTTTGTGTCAGCGATGTTTGGGAACTGCGGTTTAGAGGTTAATAGGTTTAGTTAGTGTCTGCAATGTTTGGGAACTGCTGTTTAGATTAGAACAATGAAAAATTCTGAATATAAATAAAGAATGGATCCGAAAATTCGGAAACTAATGGATCAGAAAATTCAGTTTTAGCTATGGTGCGGATTCGGAAATTCGTATTTATTTGAATCTCCAAATCGGCCAAAATTAGACCGAAAATGAAAGTCGGCCGAAACAAATTGCACATGTCTACTCGCAACCTCATTACCCATCTATATACCATAATGATGCCATAAATAAGATTTTATGTCCTTGCACCTCTAGATAATGTCACCTGGAAGCTTATGTGAGCCATGAGAACCAATGAATGTACCTTGTAGCCCTGTTTATGGAGGATGTATGTCCTGTTTAGGGTTTAAGATCATATACTTATACTTAACCTATAGTCTGTCTCATTTATGCCAGCTCCAAACTAGAAATGTGTGATTCGTTTTGGATCGATTCAGCCGAATTCGTTAAATTTGGAGATTCGGATCGATTCGAATATCCGAATTGAAATAGTGCCGAATCTACCGAATAAATCCGAATTAGTTCAGATTTATTTGGTAGATTCGGATGGCCATGGATTACACTAGTATTGTACAGTATATTAGGTTATATCACTCTGCTATGGGTTACACCTAATATACAGTACATAATACTAGTCTAATACACAGCACATGCCACCTAACACATACCAAAATTACGAATTTCCGAACTGAACCGAATAAAGCCAAATTTTTTCGAATCCGAATGAATCCGAAACGAATCCAAACCGATTTGATTCAAATTTTTCCGAATTCGAATCGATCCGAACCGAAATTCGAAAAAATCCAAATCGATCCGAACCGAACTTAATTTTTTCGCCATGCACATGTCTACTCCAAACTCATACTAGATACAGGAAGATTGAAGCCTACTTCATGCCAGTTATATATTCAG
Source organism: Bombina bombina (assembly GCF_027579735.1). Classification (NCBI taxonomy): domain Eukaryota; kingdom Metazoa; phylum Chordata; class Amphibia; order Anura; family Bombinatoridae; genus Bombina; species Bombina bombina. The sequence goes on from NC_069504.1 coordinate 418,012,339, forward strand.
GTTTTCCATAGAAGAGCAACAAAAAATCAATTAATACAATACTGTGTGAAGCTAGCTGGCACTTGTCTTCCATCTAGCGTTAAGCTCCTGAAATGCACCCCAATGACTACTCCAACTGAATTCACTGTTTAAAGTGTTAATAAAGCACTATACTCTTCTACTATTGCAATACAGTTAAGCACTTTAGAGGCTATACACCAGTAAGCATCTACAATTGAAATCTATCTGGAGCCTAATCCCTTAAAGATGTTAAAGGAATGTGGTATGTTACCCATGGGAATCACACAAATCATTAATTAGTTTTATTATACTGGTCTAAATATACTGCTATATTGTTATTGTGTCCCTCAAGGTTTTGCTTTGGGAATAATTTTAATGATATTACCCCCAATCCAATCAATGCACAAACTTTGTATTAAAATCAAGTGATTTTGGCGTCCTTTTTATGGCATTTAAATTCCATTGCAAACAAGTAGATTTAAATGAGTAAATCCATCTGTGGAATCTTTTTTGACATTCTACAAATAACTGCTAATATTAAAAAAAAATTGTATGTGCTTTTAAGTGGAAAATCAGGTTTTGCTTAAGGGTGGACATTCTATTTGTGGTTTATTGCCCACATGATATTATTTTACTTGGAGCAAAAGTAATTGGTTGATTGTGAAAGGCTGTTTGAAGTTGTTTTTTTTTTTTTTTTTTTTTTTTTTTTGTATATATAGTATATGTTGCATCATGAAACCTATAACAGCATCTCTACAAAAAATAGGGTTTGGCAATGTGATTGCAGTTTAATTTTTTTAAAGAATATTCCAGGGTTAAACCCAATTCTTGTTTTTCTTGATATTTTTTTACTGATGGTTGTAGTGTTATGTATTTGGGTATCATGTTAAGAAGCAGCACTTGGACTGTACACAGTAGAAGTGCAGTGTCCTGAAGATATGTGAATGATTGATAGGAAAAGTCAGATTAAGAAAGGGAGAGTACAGCAGGGATATCAACTTGTGGTATAGGTCATAAGTGGAAAGATGACCAGTAATTGTGAATAATGTTTTTTTACAACTGATCCTGTTTTTTGGACTTCTCTTGCAATTTTTAATTTCTGTATATGTGTTTTTAAAATCTTGTTATTTTTGCCCTACAGGGTTTGCTTTATAGATTGTATTCCCCAGGTGAAAAACTAGTACACTGTCCATTATTTTCCTTTTCTTATGTGTTTATATTTAAGTTTTATTTAAAAATATTGGTGGTTTAATTAGTTTTGATGATATGGAGGGTGAGTTTGCAAAAGTGACAGGATTTGTGTAATAGCTGATAGGTGTTCGTCTACCCTGACTTTCTTGATCTATGTCCAGCATTGGAAATGCATAATGACGGAATGTCTTGTGTGGTTTAAAGCAGGGTTGCATATTAATAATGTCCGTTCAGTTTATGTTTTGTCTGTTGATGATTTTCTAAGCATTATGTGAGATATGTCTCTTAGTCTATTTACTTGCTTAGAGGTGCTTATGCAGCATGTATTTTACAACATTACAGGCAGTAGAATTGCTATGTTCAATAGATCTTCTGGGAATGCCTTTTCTATTTTTAAGGGACACAAACAGTGGTCAAGTCCTACAAAATAAAGTGTGGGAACTCACCAAAGCATCCACCCCATCACAATATATATATATATATATATATATATATATATATATATATATATATATATATATATATATATATATATATACACACACACACACTTACACACACACACTGTATTTATATGTATATACTATAATCTATACACTTTGGTTAATGAAAGCAAATTAAATCCAATGAAGGGCTGAATGGTTGCCTTTGGGCCTGAGAATCCTCCTCTGTCACAAAATCTTACCCACTTAAGTTGCAATAGTCCTATTTCTGCTGATGGAAGCTAAATAACTCCAGAGCAAGCCACACAGAAATGTAAGCACCATGTGTTCCACACAGTGCGGGGTGATCACACAGCAGATCCACTGACAGGCTTGCATTTAGTGTATCATAGGAAGTGTTACTGCCCATTACTAGAGGATCCCACTATCCCTCTAACCAGACTGGGCTCTAGCTCTTTCCACTAGCAGCCACAGTGTTTACTGCAAAAATGCAGGAACTCCGTTCTCATGCTTTCCCGCTCGACTTCACCACTGGACACAAACATTTTGTCAAGGCATGTGTTTTATTATTTTGTTGCTTCTTATAAATGGTGTACTTTGTTCCCGTCAAAGTGGTGTCCAGTAATGTTTGATGGTCCAGCTTTGCATGGTACTTTTATTCTTGTTAATTTGTATTAAGTGTTTTTACTTTTTAACAATGCTTATTAGTATTGGGTTTATTGAGTTAAGTACTGATTCTTTCTACATGTTTGCACATCTTGTATAAAGGATAAAAAGAGGCATTTTGAATTTGATAGAGCTATCTGATTATGAAATATGATTTAACTTGTCCATTTTTACCCTTGACAAGGATGAATGGATTTGGAAGACCTTGGCTTTGGTTGGTAGAGTTTGATATGGACATGTTGAGTTTATAGTTGGTTATTCTTGTACTGCGGAATACCTTCTTTTTAAAAAAGGTTAATCCTTGGGGTTGAAGCAAGTCTAATGATTTGGGTTATTACTATAGCTGAAATTAATAACATGGTGTAGCCTTTTCTTGTGTCTTGCCTTTTTTTCTTATGGGGCATTAATTGGTTTGTGGTGGTGTATAATTTAATGAGGAAGAAAACTATAGGAGGCCCCTGTTAGTTTAGGCTTCTTCACCTTTTTTTAATATGTTTTGTTTATTACAACATATGGTGGGAGGTGCTTGCCTTGGTATGTTGTCTTAGTCTTAAAGGGATAGTAAACCCAACATTTTTCTTTCCTGATTCAGATAGAGCATGTAATTTTAAGCAACTAATTTACTCCTATTATCAATTTTTCTTCATTCTCTTGGCATATTTTGTTGAATGAGCAGCAATGCACTACCGGTTGCTGACTGAACATATGGGTGAGCCAATGGCAATCAGTATATATATACACCCATCAATCAACAGCTAGAACCTAGGTTATTTGCTGCTCCTGAGCTCTCCTAGATAAACCTTTCAGCAAAGGATAACAAGAGAAGAAAGCAAACTAAATAATAGAAGTAAATTGGAAAGTTGTTTAAAATTGTATTCTCTATCTGAATCATGAAATAAACTTTTTGGGTTTCATGTCCCTATTTAGGATAAACATAAATGGCCCAAGCATGAATTATAGACCGCACCTTGTGGTTTTGGGATTTGTAATGCTGTGGCTCATGAAACCTATATTTACCTGGGTTGTGGTTTTATTAAAGGTGGGGAAATGATATTAATTGGTTTGATATTGCCAGGAAGGTTGTTAAGGTCTCTGAGGATTTCCCCAAACCCCTTCTTTATTTGGAATTGTGAGTCAAGGCAAAAAAACTGAAATGCTTGTTATAGAGAAAACTAGCTATATCAATGGTTCTTCGAGTATGAGGTCAAAATGCATGTTACAAACAATTAACATGTAAGGGCTATAAGTATGTGTGCAAAATAAATGGCACTTCATCCAAATAGACAAATGGAGGTTGAATGGAAAGTGTGCAACAATAATAGGATAAGCAGGTGACCATAAAATAGATACTTTATTGCCACGTAATTTCATTTAGTTCCACTGCCTTCCTTTTCTAACTTCATTCCCTTTCCCTTAGCCTATCTATCATCAACCCAAGAACATTTTTTCATTTTCTATTATCTTCTTTGCCTATAGATAAGATACATTTGGATTACTTAATATGTCCATTTTCTCATCAGCTGTAAAACTGCAGACCCTATTAAATCCTTTGTTATCTTTATTTTCAATTTATTTTCAATATAGTCTTATTTCAAGGATTTTAAAATCCCCTCATAGCATTAGATTCTACATTTTCTGCTAGGTGCCATTTCCTTTATAAATCAATTCTAATCAAAATCTTTCTACAATGGTCTTATTTTTGCAGGTTTTCTTCCTCCTAGCTGTATTTTATTTTTGTTATAGACTTACCTTTTGTCTATTTCTGCTCTTTAAATTTGGGTTAGACATCAGGCCTTTCAAAAGCTTTTCAATGTCCTAAAATAACTGATATAACTATAAATAAAATGCTTAACCAGAATTATTTTCCTATAATTCATTATGTTCACTTTAGAAAGTCTTTCACAGAAACATTTTAATAATTTTAATGGTAACTCTATCTTCCCGGGGCTATTTTATATATTAATTTCTTACACACATTAAGCGACCCTTGACTGATATCTCAAAAATAACATTAAAATCCCTAACTATTCTCAATATATTTATTTGTTCATATATACACTCAGTATATATATATATATATATATATATATATATATATATATATATATATACCACTTGATTCCAAAATTAGGCAAACTCAAGAATACCACTGAATAAAGGGAGGACAAAGAAAATATATGAAATAGATTACTTTTATTTATAGCTAATGCTAAACAAAGCAATGGTTATTAATTAAGCAATAATTAGTTTCAATTGTTAATGGCTTGTTAGCTGTTTAAGATGGCGTACACTGACAGGGAAAAAGATAACAGTCATCACAAACAGGATGAGTTCCATCTCATGGGTGACAAACACTTTGTAGAAGATGTTCAGTTTAGTCTCATCTCAACAGGAACAGCCCAGGTTCAGCACAGTGATGATACCCAAAAGCGACACTGAACCAAACTGTCAGTCTGCATCTCTCTCACCCTGCATAATATCAGAGAGACAGTTGTGCCTTGCCCGCAACTCTTTGCACCCCTTCCACAGAATCACAAAACTAACTTTTTATTACAAGCAGTAACATTGTTACTAACCTGCCAATTGTTTAAAAATATTTGTATTAATCAGTCATAATAAAGTTAGTTTATCATAGTGCAATGCAATACCGAAAGCCTATATTATTTATGGTGCATGCAGAGCAGGAACAAAAATAAAGCCTGATTTCCAAGGCCTTTGCTGGCCTTCAATTATATGTGTTCTATAAAAGCAAAGCTTTAATATGAACAGCAAACACATTAACTGTTTGATTATTTTCTTGTGAAAACTTTTCAATCATTTTCATAAGGCAATGTCATTTATTGAGTGTGTTTACGCCTAAGATGTTTACAACTTAGCTCACTGTAAGTATGTATGAGCCCTCAGGGAAAATAAAGAATTGGCCTCATTAAAGCAAGAGGAAGAAATATAGGGCGAGATTACATAGGAGGCATAGGATTCAGCGCAACTGCTGAAGCCCGCGTCACCCGTAAGTTCACCTTGCACATGGGGTAAATCACATATATGATGCTGGCAGATCATATGCTGCTTAATGTTGGAAAAACTGACGACATTCAGAATTGTGTGGAAATACACATTACTGGCGTCAGTCTTTTTTTATTTTATGTAATTACATTTTAATTGGGGTTAACTTAGGGGGGTGTTAGGTTAGGGGTTTAGGTATTAGATTAATAATTTGTGTTGTGGGGGTTGGCGGTTTAGGTGTTAATAGGTTAATTATAAACTTTGCATTGTAGGGGGTTGGCGGTTTAGGGGTTAATAGTGTAATTAGTTTCTTTGCATTGTGGGTAATGGCAGTTTAGGGGTTAATCACTTTATTAGGTAGATTGCGATGTGGGGGGTTGGCAGATTAGGGGTTAATAGTGTAATAAGATACTTTGCATTGTGGGTGGTGGATTAGGGGTTAATAGTGTATTAAGATACTTTGCATTGTGGGTGACGGATTAGGGGTTAATTACTTTATTAGATACTTTGCGATGTGGGGGTTGGCGGATTAGGGGTTAATACATTTATTAGTTAATGTGGTGGGGGGAAGTTGGTTAAGAGGTACGTATTGCGCATGTGTTAGGCTTCTAGGGAGTTAAGGTGCACACATACTCAGTGCAAGGCCTGCTGCGCCTGCCTATGTGTGGCGTGGTGAAAATGGAGTAAAATGTCTCCATTTTCACTGCGTAACTCCTTGCGCTGAATATGTGATACCGACTGCCGACGCCGTTTATATGTTAGTTTATGTGAGTAAGAACTACGGGTGACATGTAAAATATACGTGCATAACTTGTATGCGGCGCCGTATATGTGATTGCTAAATTCACTAAATAATTGTCCATAGACGGCATAATAGCCCCTCTATACAAAATCTAGCTACATTAACTAGTACAGGTGACATCCATTTCCCAAAGTGATCACCTGCACCCTAGGGGACAAGTAACCTTACATTTGAAAAAGGTAATTCTCTCCTTTGAAATAGTCACTTGTCCATCTAGGAAAACAATTTGGATTGATAGCAAGTACTTTTTGACTGTTGCTCAGGTGATAGTGTTTATTATAGCAAAGCCATGCATCCTGTAAGAAAATATGACCCATCATTTTTTCTTTATGGAATATTTTTATTAAAGGGACAGTCTACTCTAGAATGTTTATTGTTTAAAAAGATAATCCCTTTATTACTCATTCCCCAGTGTTGCATACCCAACACGGTTATATTAATACACTTTTTACCTCTGTGATTAGCTTGTATTTAAGTCTATCCAGACTGCCCCTTTATTTCAGTTCTTTTGACAGACTTGCATTTTATCCAATCAATGCTGACTCATACATAACTCCATGGGAGTGAGCACAATGTGACCTAGGAAGTTCTTTAGATCATGTGGCTGCAGGGAGAAGATATGGTTTTGTTAGCCATCAAAGCCCTGTTTGGCTTGATAGTAGCTTGTATAAGAAGGATGCTTTGCATCTGGATAATAAAGGGACAGGAGTAATGAGTAAAGAATTTAAAGACTTTCGGCTAGATTATGAGTTTTGCGTTAGAGCCAGGCTATGCGGTGCTAACAAGCAGTTTTCTCTCACCCCTCACTTACATACAGCGCTGGTATTACAAGTTTTCTGAAACCCATAGTTAAAAGACAAGAAGTGAGCGTTGAGCAAAATTTTGCTCATTACCGCACTCCAATACCAGAGCTGCTTAAGTCAGCGGTGAGCTGGTGTAACGTGCTCGTGCACAAATTCCCCATAGGGATCAACGAGGAGAGCCGGCTGAAAAAAAGTCTAACACTTGCCAAAAGGCAGCATAAAACTCCCTAACACAGCCCCATTGATTCCTATGGGGAAATAAAAGTTAAGTCTACACCTAACACCCTTACATGAACCCCGAGTCTAAACACCCCTAATCTTACACTTATTAACCCCTAATCTGCCGCTCAGGACACCGCCACTACCTACATTATAGTTATGAACCCCTTATCTGCTGCCCCCAACATCGCCGACACCTACATTATATTTATTAACCCCTAATCTGCCGGCCCTAACATCGCCGCCACCTACCTACATTTATTAACCCCTAATCTGCCACCCTCAACGTCGCTACCACTATACTAAATGTATTAACCCATAAACCTAAGTCTAAACCTAACCCTAACACCCCCTAACTTAATTATAATTACAATAAATCTAAATAAAATTACTATAATTAACTACATTATTCCTATTTAAAACTAAATACCTATAAAATAAACCCTAAGCTAGCTACAATATAACTAATAGTCACATTGTATCTATCTTAGGGTATATTTTTATTTTACAGGCAAGTTTGTATTTATTTTAGCTAGGTAGAATAGTTATTAAATAGTTATTAACTATTTAATAACTACCTAGTTAAAATAAATACAAAAGTACCTGTAAAATAAAACCTAACCTAAGTTACAATTACACCTAATACTACACTATAATTAAATAAATTAACTAAATTAAATGCAATTACCTAAATTAAATTAAATTAGCTAAAGTACAAAAACAAACAAACACTAAATTACAGAAAATAATAAACAAATTACAGATATTTAAACTAATTACACCTAATCTAATAGCCCTATTAAAAAAAACAACAACCCAAATAAAAAAAAACCTAGCCTAAAGCAAACTACCAATAGCCCTTAAAAGGGCCTTTTGTGGGGCATTGCCCCAAAGTAATCAGCTCTTTTACCTGTAAAACAAAATATAAACAACCCCCAACAGTAAAACCCACCACCCACACAACCAACACCCAATACACCCTTAAAAAAACCTAACACTAACCCCCTGAAGATCGACTTACCAGGAGACGTCTTCACCCAAGCCAGGCGAAGGGGTCCTCCAGACGGGCAGAAGTCTTCATCCAAGCAGGGCAGAAGTGGTCCTCCAGATGGGCAGAAGTCTTCATCCAGACGGCATCTTCTATCTTCATCCATCAAGCACAGAGCGGGTCCATCGTCAAAACATCCGACGCAGAGCATCCTCTTCATCCAACGACTAACACAGAATGAAGGTACCTTTAAGTGACGTCATCCAAGATGGCGTCCCTTAGATTCCGATTGGCTGATAGAATTATATCAGCCAATCGGAATTAAGGTTGAACAAATCCTATTGGCTGATGCAATCAGCCAATATGATTGAGCTCACATTCTATTGGCTGATTGGAACAGCCAAAAGAATGCGAGCTCAATCCTATTGGCTGATTGGATCAGCCAATAGGATTGAACTTCAATCATATTGACTGATTGCATCAGCCAATAAGATTTTTTCTACCTTAATTCCGATTGGCTGATAGAATTCTGTCAGCTAATCGGAATCTAAGGGACACCATCTAGGATGACATCACTTAAAGGTACCTTCATTCTGTGTTAGTCGTCGGATGAAGAGTATGCTCCGCATCATATGTCTTGAAGATGGACCCGCTCCGCGCCGGATGGATGAAGATAGAAGATGCCGTCTGGATGAAGACTTCTGCCCGTCTGGAGGACCACTTTGCCCGGCTTGGATGAAGATGTCTCCTGGTAAATCGATCTTCAGGGGGTTAGTTAATGATAGTTAGGTTTTTTTAAGGGTGTATTGGGTGGGTTTTATTTTTAGGTTAGGGACTTTGGGCGGCAAAAGAGCTAACTGCCCTTAAGGGCAATGCCCATCCAAATGCCCTTTTCAGGGCAATGGGGAGCTTAGGTTTTTTTAGATAGATTTTATTTTGGGGGTTGGTTGTGTGGGTGGTGGGTTTTACTGTTGGGGAGGTTGTTTGTATTTTTTTTTACAGGCAAAAGAGCTGATTACTTTGGGGCAATGTCCCGCAAAAGGCCCTTTTACGGGCTATTGGTAGTTTAGTTTTGGCTAGGGGTTTTTTCATTTTGGGGGGGCTTTTTTATTTTAATAGGGCTATTAGATTAGGTGTAATTAGTTTAAATATCTGTAATTTGTTTATTATTTTCTGTAATTTAGTGGGGGGGGGTTGTACTTTATCTAATTTAATTTAATTTAGGTAATTGTATGTAATGTATTTAATTGTATTTAATTTAGTTAATTTATTTAATTATAGTGTAGTTTTAGGTGTTAGTGTAACTTAGGTTAGGTTTTATTTTACAGGTCAGTTTGTATTTATTTTAGCTAGGTAGTAATTAAATAGTTAATAACTATTTAATACCTAGTTAAAATAAATACAAACTTGCCTGTAAAATAAAAATAAACCCTAAGCTAGCTACAATGTAACTATTAGTTATATTGCAGCTATTTTAGGGTTTATTTTATAGGTAAGTATTTAGTTTTTAATAGGCATAATTTAGTTAATGATAGTAATTTTATTTAGATTTCTTTTAATTATATTTAAGTTAGAGGTGTGAGGGTTAGGGTTAGACTTAGATTTAGGGGTTAATAACTTTAATATAGTGGCGGCGATATTGGGACGGCAGATTAGTGGTCAATAAATGTAGGTAGGTGGCGGTGATGTTAGGGATGGCAGATTAGGGGTTAATTATATTTAACTAGTGTTTGCGAGGCGGGAGTGTGGTGGTTTAGGGGTTAATATATTTATTATAGTGGTGGCGATGTCCGGTTCGGCAGATTAGGGGTTAAATTTTTTCTTTTAGTGTTTGCGATGTGGGAGGGCCTCGGTTTAGGGGTTAATAGGTAGTTTATGGGTGTTAGTGTACTTTTTAGCACTTTAGTTAAGAGTTTTATGCTACGGTGTTGTAGTGTAAAACTTAACTACTGACTTTAAAATACGGTACCAGTCTTGACAGGAGAGGGTCTACCTCTCACTTTTTTCAAACTCGTAATACTAGCGCTATGCAATCCCATTGAAAAAAAGAGGATACGCAATTTAGGTAAGTGGATTTGCGGTATTTCCAAGTCTGGCCAAAAATGTGAGCGGTACACCTGTACCTGCAAGACTCGTAATACCAGCGGGCATTAAAAAGCAGCGTTAGGACCAGCTAACGCTGCTTTTTCAGCCTAACGGAAAACGTAATCTAGCCGTTTATTAGTAGCAATTTAACCCCTTAAGGACAAGGCCATTTTTCAATTTCTTTCCCTGAAGGACCAGGGCTATTTTTAAATTTCTGCGGTGTTTGTGTTTAGCTGTAGTTTTCCTCTTACTCATTTACTGTACCCATACATATTATATACCATTATTTTCATCATATCTTATCATAAAAAAATGATAAAATATGAGGGAAAAAATGGAAAAAAAAAACACTTTTTCTAACTTTGACCCCCACAATCTGTAACACATCTACAATCACCTAAAAACACCCATTCTAAATAGTTTCTAAATTTTGTCCTGAGTTTAGAAATACCCAATGTTTACATGTTCTTTGTTTTTTTGCAAGTTATAGGGCCATAAATACAAGTAGCACTTTGCTATTTCCAAACCACTTTTTTTCAAAATTAGCGCTAGTTACATTGGAACACTGATATCTTTCAGGAATCCCTGAATATCCATTGACATGTATATATTTTTTTTTAGAAGACATCCCAAGGTATTGATCTAGGCCCATTTTGGTATATTTCATGCCACCATTTCACCACCAAATGCGATCAAATAAAAAAAAAATGTTCACTTTTTCCCAAATATTTTCACAAACGTTAGGTTTCTCACTGAAATTATTTACAAACAACTTTTGAAAGTATGGCATAAATGATTGTAAATGCTTCTCTGAGATCCCCTTTGTTCAGAAATAGCAGACATATATGACTTTGGCATTGCTTTTTGGTAATTATAAAGCCGCTAAATGCCGCTGTGCACCACACATGTATTATGCCCAGCAGTGCAGGGGTTAATTAGGTAGTTTGTAGGGAGCTTGCAGGGTTAATTTTAGCTTTAGCGTAGAGATCAGCCTCCCACCTGACACATCACACCCCAGGATCCCTCCCAAACAGCTCTCTTCCCTCCCCCATCCCACAATTATCCCTGCCATCTTAAGTACTGGCATAAAGTCTGCCAGTACTAAAATAATAATGGGTATATTTAAAAAAAAATAAAAAAATTGTATAGCATATTTACATATGCAGCTGTGTAGGATCCCCCCTTAGCCCCCAACCTCCCTGATCCCCCCCAAACAGCTCTCTAACCCTCCACCTCTACCTTACTGGGAGCCATCTTGGGTACTGGCAGCTGTCTGCCAGTACCCAGTTTGCAAATAAAAATGTATTATTTTTTTATTTTTGTTCCTTTTTTCTGTAGTGTAGCTTCCCCCCCACAGACCAATCCCCCACCCGCTCCCAGATCCCTTAGATTTACTTTTATTAGGGATTTAACCCCCTTACTGCCTCTTATAACAAATGTTTTTTCTGTAGTGTAGCAGTTCCCACCCGCTCCCTCCCCGTGCACATGCCCGCCCGCCACCCCCCATGCACGCTCCCGACAACCCCGCCCCGGATCCCGCCCCCCCACTCTATTCAGTCTTTCATCGATGGCCGAACGTCAGCTCCCACCCACCAACGATTGCGGCCATCTATGCCTGTGCACAGAGGGAAAAATTTTATTGCAGGATGCCTCGATATCGAGGCATCACTGCAATAACCGTGAAGCGGCTGGAAGCGATCAGGCCGCTTTAATCTCCAACATCGTACAGGGTACGTCGCTGGTCTTTATCGACCAGGTTGTGTGCGACGTACCCTGTACGACGCATGTCGTTAAGGGGTTAAACTAAAAAAGGGGACAGTGTTAAAGAAAAAGTTTGTTTAAGAAAAAAAGAACATTACTTTTAGGAATAAGACTTTAAATAATGTAGGCAGGCACTTACTACGATAATGATTCAAGATAAATTGGATTTAGTAGCTATAACAGAGACATGGTGCAATGACTCTCACAACTGGGAAACAGTCATACCTGGTTACAGCTTGTTTAAAAAATAGTAGATAAAAAAGGGGGCGGAGTTTCTGTGTATATGAAAGAAAATATTAAAGTAACTGAAATTGTAGAAAAAAAATGACAATGTAGAACGTGTTTGGGTAACTATAGAAACTGAAGGGAAACAGGTGTTTAGAATAAGAGTAGTATATAGAGCACAATTACAGGATGAACCATAAGACAATTTATTAATTAATGAAATAGCTAAAATTACAATAAAGGGTAATGTTATAGTAGTGGGGGACTTTAATATGCCTGATGTAGCCTGGGAAGAACCTGTTGCCAAATCAACTAGAAGTAAATATATTCTGGAATCTTTAGAAGGGGAATCTCTTGAGCAACTAGTAAAAGAACCAACACGTAAAGGAACTATATTAGATTTAGTACTTACAAACAGTGATATACTATCTGAGGTCTCTTTGGGTGAGAACCTAGGTTCTATTTATCATCAGTCTGTATGGTTTAATATTCAGGCAAAGGTACTGTGCAACCATAGTAAAATAAAAGTCTTACGTTTAGATTACGAGTTTTGCGTTAAGTTGAAAAAACAGAGTTAACAGGTCCTAACGCTGCTTTTTCACTACCGCTGCTATTACGAGTCTTGCAGGTTTAGGGGCACCGCACACTTCTTTGGCCTTACCACAAAACGACTTACGTAAACTTTGTAAACCATTTTTTCTATGGAAAAATATTATTTCATAGGTCAATTTGTATTTATTTTAGCTAGGTAGTTATTAAATAGTTAATAACTATTTAGTAACTATTCTACCTAGTTAAAATAAATACAAACTTGCCTGTAAAATAAAAATAAACCCTAAGCTAGCTACAATGTAACTTGAACATTCTTTGCCCTTGACAAAGTTCTTCCGAGATCCGAACGAAACGCGTAGGGATATCTTTGGGGACTATTTGCAGTTATCAGCTGTTTGCTGTGCGGCCTGAGAAGGATCCATCTGAGGGGGACGTTCCGAATTCAGCCCCTTACTGACGTCAGACGCCGATTTGGGTTTGTCGGCTCGTCTTCCATCACGGACGTTAAGTTTGTTTAGAGCAGGACTCAGACCGCCGCTGGCTTTTACTGGACCACATTATATTCTGTGTGTGATTAGGATGAATGTTGCTGCTTACCTGAGTGTAAGTTTTTATGTTTATTTCTTACATGTTCTGAATAAACTACTCAAGATTGTTCTTTTGCGCTTCTTTGTACTCCCTTGTCTTAACAATGTAACTATTAGTTATATTATAGCTAGCTTAGGGTTTATTTTATAGGTCATCGTGACTCTCAAAAACAACTTCCCCCAAAGGTTTTTCTCTGCTTTGTATCAGCTGCTCTGTTTTTATAAGTACCAGTCTTACCTACTAACTTTACTCTGCACTGTTCGACAGTCTCTTAATTACTCTCTGCTACACATAACTAGTTGTACTCTGCACGTTCCTCATATCAGCATAGATATTAACCCTTGTTGTATGCATGCTATTTAGTAAGCAATACTCAGAATACAACCTCACCAGTTACTTATTTTATAGTAGCAATTGTTACTCTTATGTTATCATTTTGTGGCCAAAGGGAGTATTTGATATCAATAGATTCTACTACTCTTATTTAATGTTAATAGATAAAAAACGCTGCATACAGACATTTTAAATATCACTCTATGATATTTAAGTCTCTGTTAAAAGCAACAATCTTTGATTATGCATGAGTATAATTAGAAATTTAATAAATAAGTTTTCAAAGACTTATATCTTCTTTGATTCTGCACAGCAGATCCAGACAAAGACCCAGCATTACAAATTAGCAAGCCTTAACATTATGGATCCTGCAGAATTAACTAGTTGAACACCTAGCACAGGGGTTAAGAGAATTACAAATTCAAAATGAAACCTTAAGGAATGTCATAAAAGACACCACCTCCATTAAATCCAATTCTTCTGAGTCTCACCCAGAACCTAATGTCAGCCCCCCAGAGAAGTTTTATGGAGACAGGGCCCGATTTAGAGATTTCATGAATGCATGTTACTAAATGTTTGATTTAAAACTTAAAAGCTACTCCACTGATAAACACAAGGGCAAACACATATTATGAGACTAATAACCCAATTCTATAGATTTTTTTTTCTGCTATGGCAAACCTTTATAAAGATCCATCCAAACAACTTACTGCAGAAAACAATATGAGAGCACTAAAGCAACTGAAAAGACCAGTTGAAGATTATATTGCTGATTTTAAAAGGTGGTCAAAAGACAGTGAATGGAATAATATTGCATTAAAAAAACAATTTAGAATAAGATTGTCTGAAGCTTTGAAGGATGAATTAGCCAGGGTTGAAATACCAGACACCCTAGAAGCTCTTATGACATTAACTATCAGTATAGATAGGCATCTGCGTGAAAGAAGAAAGGAAAGGGGGTTCCCTGAATCATTTAAATATAAGATATCTAATCCTATCTCTACATTCTCCAACGAAACCCCTGATGAACCCATGGAAGTCATTCTTTGTCAAAGGCCCCTTAAAACTGGAAGAAAAAGCAAGAAGAAGATTAAACAACTTATGCCTTTACTGTGCGGCCAAGGAACATGAAGTTAAAGACTGTCCTACCTTGGCTAAAAATAAGAAAGGTAATTCTAACCCTATCCCAATTATATCATCATCTAATATAACTAATTTTCACTATTGCCAACTTTCTGTTATCTTACAGTGGGACCAGCATCAGATTAAAGTGAACACCATAATAGACTCAGGCATTTCTGGAGTATTCATTGATTCTTCTGTTGTCACTAAAAATAAAATTCCCTCAGTTAAGAAATCATTACCTGTGGTTTTACGTGTCTTTGATGGTACTTCCTCCTCGAATGGCCCTAACACACATCATACTACACTACTATTGGTTACTACACAGCACGATCATCGTGAGTATATTTCATTTGACATAACATGTTCCCCTTTGTTCCCAGTAGTGTTAGGTCTAAAATGGTTACAACTACACAAGCCAACAGTTCAATGGGATACTCTTACTGTCACGTTCGATTCTGATTTTTGCAGAACAAACTGTTATACCAGTTATTCTCTCAATCAGACATCTCACATTAACATTCCAAGTTTCTACTTGGACTACCAAGAAGTATTCAGTAAAAAGGAGGCTGAGACTTTACCTTCTCATCGGACATAAAATTGTCCCATTAAACTTCTCCTTGACTCCCCCATACCCCTTGGTCACATCTATCCATTATCACGGGCAGAGTTAAAACATCTTAAAGAATATATTGATGAGAACCTTAGGAAAGGTTTTATAACTCTGTCCACTTTACCTGCTGGAGCTGGCATTTTTTTTGTTAGAAACAAAGACAATATCCTTAGACGTTTTATAGATTACCGTGCACTTAATAAAGTCACCAAAAAGAATAGATACCCTCTTCCGCTTATCCCAGAACTTTTAGAAATACTTAGTTCTCCTAAGATGTATACTAAATTTGATCTACGAGGAGCATATAATCTTGTAAGAATTAGAAGCGGTGATGAATGGTTTCGTACGCAATACAGCCTCTTTGAATATAAAGTAATGCCTTTTGGGCTCCGTAATGCCCATGCCACTTTTCAGTTTTTTGTAAGTGATATTTTCAGTGATTTACTTGATGTTTTTATGATTGTATACCTTGATGATATACTAATTTACTCCGACACTTTAAACCTACACATAAAACATGTCAGAACAGTAGCAGACAGATTATGAAAACAACATTTATTCGCAAAACCAGAAAAATGTACATTCCATACAACTGACATATCCTTCTTGGGATATCGTATTAGTCCTCTTGGAATTCAAATGGAAGACAATAAGGTATCTACCATTACAAATTGGCCCACTCCTACTTCTAGGCAACAAGTACAAACATTTCTTGGATTCTCAAACTTCAATAGGAAGTTTATCAAGGGTTTTTCCAGTATCGTTAAACCACTAACTCGGTTAACTGGAAAAAAATCTAAGTTTCATTGGTCACAAGAAGCACAACTATCTTTTGATTTACTCAAACAAAAATGTACTACAGCACCTATTTTTCACTTCCCAGACCCCAGTTTGCAACACACTTTAGAAGTGGATAAATCTGATTTTGCTGTTGGAGCAGTTTTGCCACAGAGAGTGTCCCTTGATCATCGACTGCATCCAGTTGCTTACTTCTATAGGTCAATGTCAACAGCCGAACTTCATTACCCTATAGGGAAAAATAACTCTTAACCATTAAGACATCATTAGAGCATTGGAGACACTTCTTAGAAGGCACACCTACTCTAATTACCATATACACCGACCATAAAAATTTTGAATACCTAAAAGCAAATTGAACACTCTCTGCAAGACAAGTACGTTGGAGCCTATATTTATCAAGATTCCACTATATTATAATTCATCATTCTGGCTCAAAAAATAGAAAGGCTGATGCACTTTCCAGACTTCCAGAACCACCAAATGTTATTAGTAGCCCCACTACTGTCATTTCCAAACCACATTTTGTTGCCCTAAATACTACTATTCAAAATCAATTACATATTGCCCAACAAAATGACATAAACCTCCCATTACAACTGCTTAAGAAAAAATCTGATGATTTATATTACTGTGATTAACTCGTTTATGTTCCACTTTTGCAACAAGATAATATCATACAGATGGTCCATGACTCCATTCTAAGTGCACATCCTGGAACCAAGAAAACTATGGAACTTCTCCAAAGAAATTTCTAGTGGCCAAAAATTAAAGATGCGATGAAGAGATATATCGATTCTTGTCCTACATGTGTTCAAACTAAACCTCAAGTCAAAAAACCTTATGGTTATATAATGTCACTACCAGTTCCAGATAGACCATGGAGTGATATAGCTATGGATTTTATCGTTGAACTCCCAAGGTCATCCAACTATACTACCATATTTGTGTTTATTGATCTTCTAACCAAAATGGCCCATTTCATCCCAACTCAAAACCTACCTACTGCCTCTTTGACTGCACAATTATTTCTTAATAATATAGTCAAGCTACATGGTTTACCCAACTCAATTACAACAGATAGAGGCAGTCAGTTTACCTCAAGGTTCTGGAAAGAACTCTGCCATCATCTAAACATTGCCCATAGACTTAGTACTGCTTTCCACCCCCAAACAAATGGGCAAACAGAGATCACACTGCTCCTTCCAGCAAGAAAAGTGGGTAGACTACCCCCCTTTCACAAAGTTTGCCTATAATAATTCTACCAACTCCTAAACAAAATATTCACCATTTTACGCAAACTATGGGTACAATTCCTCTTTTCACCCATTCGCAGACGTAAGGACCAGATCACCTAATGTGCAGAATCTGGCGAATAACCTATGCCAAACCCATGAAAAATTCTATTGCGATTTAAGACTCAGAAGGCCCCCAATCTACAAAATAGGAGGTAAGGTTTGGCTCTCCACAAGAAATATGAAGCTCCACTCTAATGCTAAGAAGCTTAGTTCATTGTTCATTGGTCCATACGAGATAACTAAAATGGTCAACCAGAATGCTGTGACTTTGAAACTCCCTCCAACTTTACAAATTCATCCAACTTTTCACGTATCCCTGCTTAAACCATATACAGGTATCAGGCGCAGTCCTCTGCAACTCCCACCACCTCTCTTCTCTGAAGAACCCGAATATGAGGTTACTGAAATACTGGATTCTTGAAAACGAGGACAGCTTTTGAAATATCTGGTGAATTGGAAGGGTTATTCACACGACGAAGATTCTTGGGAACCCTCCACAAATCTATCTGTTCAACGACTCGTTTTGATTTTTCATGGAAGAAACCCAGACAGGCCTTCCCCTTGTGTGGGGGGTTCTGTCATGCCACTGTACCTTTAATTTATGGCAGGCTCTTTATTTTATTCATCCCTATAAATGGCTGCTAAACACACCCCTAATTGCTTGGTAATTGTTATTCGTGGTACAAGTGTGTACTACAATTATTTTCCTAAGCTACTCTAAAGTGCTCAGCACTATTTACAAAGCTCTAATCTACAAATTCTACTCAACTGAATTCCTTCTACGGATATCAGCATCTACAGTTACTTAGCAGCGGTTTTCCTCGCTGCTTTCGTTTCCTGATTGCTCTCAGCTGTTTCTTTCGGAGCTGCAGTGTGTCCGCTAGCATGCTCTTACTGCACTCTGTCCACTTCCAGCTTGTTTGTCAGACTGAGACACGGGAATCACCATTACTCCGGTCCTTCTACTGACTCTCAAAAACAACTTCCCCCAAAGGTTTTTCTCTGCTTTGTATCAGCTGCTCCATTTTTGTAAGTACCGGTCTTACCTACTAACTTTACTCTGCACTGCTTGACAGTCTCTTAATTACTCTCTGCTACACATAACTAGTTGTACTCTGCATGTTCCTCATATCAGCATAGATATTAACCCTTGTTGTATGCATGCTATTTAGTAAGCAATACTCAGAATACAACCTCACCAGTTACTTATTTTATAGTAACAATTGTTTTCTTATGTTATCATTTTGTGGCCAAAGGGAGAATTTGATATCAATAGATTATACTACTCTAATTTAATGTTAATAGATAAAAACGCTACATACAGACATTTTACATATCACTCTATGATATTTAAGTCTCTGTTAAAAGCAACAATCTTTGATTATGCATAAATATAATTAGGAATATAATAAATATGTTCTCAATGACTTATATCTTCCTTTAGTACATGCAGTTAAGACAAAAAAGACAGTCTATAAAAAATTCAAACTCACTGGCTCAGAAAAGGATAAGGAAAAATGGAGAACCCATCAAAAGATGACAAAGCAGTTAATCAGAAAGGCTAAAACTGATGCAAAAGAGAAGAAGAAGATAAACAAATAGCAAACTGTTTAAATGATTACTTGTGTTCAGTCTTTACAACAGATGGTAAAGATAGTGAGATTCTATTAAGGGATGTTACTGTAAATAATAATGTGAGTAGTACTTTTCTTTTTACAGAGGAAGAGGTTTCAAGGGCTTTATCAAAAATAAAAAGTAAATAAGTCTGTGGGTCCAGATAATATTCATCCAAGGGTTCTAAGAGAACTTTGATCTGTAATAGCTACTCCATTAGCTGATTTATTTAATCAGTCACTTCTAACAGGAGTTTTTTTCCAAAAGACTGGAAAATTGCCA
The DNA here is from genome assembly GCF_027579735.1 of Bombina bombina. Lineage (NCBI taxonomy): Eukaryota > Metazoa > Chordata > Amphibia > Anura > Bombinatoridae > Bombina > Bombina bombina. The sequence goes on from NC_069504.1 coordinate 418,031,725, forward strand.
ATTTAGTCCCTCTTCATAAAAAAGGTAGTAGGGAAGATTATGCTAACTATAGGCCAGTCAGATTGACCTCAATTGCAGGGAAATTAATGGAAACTCTTTTAAAGGAAAGACTTGTATCTTTCCTTCAGACAAACAACTTAGAAGACAAAGGACAGCATGGTTTCACTGCTGGAAGATCATGTCAGACTAATCTAATTGATTTATTTGACCATGTAACTAAAATAATAGACCAGGGAGGAGCCATAGATGTTGCATATCTAGACTTTAGCAAAGCATTTGACACTGTCCCACACAACAAACTTATTCACAAAATGTATTGCCTTGGAATGGATTCTAAAATTGTTAAGTGTGTAGAATGCTGGCTTAAAGATAGACGACAGAGGGTTTCAATTGATGGAGTACATTTAAATGAGGCATCGGTTACTAGTGGTGTTCCCCAAGGTCAGTTCTTGGGCCTGTTTTGTTTAACAAGTTCATAAGTGATATTGGAAGTGGGCTTATTTGCTTATGATACAAAAAATTGTAACAGGGTAGATGTTCCAGTAGGGGTTGATCAAATGAACTGTGATATTAAAAAACTAGAGGACTGGTCAAATAAATGGGATCTGAAATTTAATATTACCAAGAGCAAAATTATGCATATAGGATCCAAAAACATAAATGTCAATTATAGTCTCAATGGTACATTACTGATTGTAACTAAAAAAGAAAGTGACTTGGGAATTATTATTTCAGATGATTTAAAATTTGGTAGACAATGCATCAGTGCAGCCAGTAAGGCCAGTCAGATTCTTGGTTGAATTAGAAGAGGTATTAGTAGCAGAAATTGCAAGGTTCTTATTGCACTTTACAGATCTTTAGTTAGACCAAATCTGTAATACTGTGTACAGTTCTGGAGACCATATTTTCAGAAAGATATAAATAAACTAGAAGCTGTCCAAAGGAGGGCTACTAAAAAGGTATGTGGCCTAAAATATAAAACGTACAAAGAAAGACTCTATGATCTAAATATGTATAGTTTAGAGGATAGAAGGGAAAGAGGTGACATGATAGAAACCTTCAAATATATAAAGGGACTTAATAAAATAGAAGCTGAAAGCATTTTTTTTACAAAAAAAATAAATGCCAAAACAAGGGGTCACAATCTAAAGTTAGAGGGTAGCAGATTCAGGAGAAATTTCAGGAAGCATTTATTTTACAGAAAAGGTGGTGGATTCATGGAATAAACTTCCATTTGAGGTGGTAAAAACAAAGACTGTAAAGGAATTCAAAAATGCCTGGGACATACATAAGGCTATCCTAAAGAAAAAGTAACATGTAATATGGGTAGACTTGATGGTCCTTTTTGGTTTTTATCTACCGTAAAATTATATGTTTCTATGGCACACAAGTAAACTAGCACTGTCTAGCTGTGAAAAACTGTGAAAATGCAATGAGATAAGAGGCGGCCTTTAATGGCTTAGAAATTAGCATATTAGCCTACCAAATTTTATATTTCAATAAAGAATGCCAAGAGAACAAAGCAAATTTGATGATAAATTAAATTGGAAAGTTGTTTAAAGTTGCATGCTCTAACATAATCGTGATAGTTTGATTTTGACTAAACTGTCCCTTTACATTTTCATAATAACAGTACGAATAAAGTGCTAAATGGCACCATGAGTAATACATCAACAAAATAATACTCAGAAAAGATAGTTAAGTCTAGGCATAGTTTATGGCTGAAAATAAAAATAAAAAAAACTATATTAACTTGTCTTTGCAGTTACACTTTGCTATCTTTAACAACATAGCTTGTAGGGTCCTGTCTGCCAAGTGTGAATATCTTGGTTGATCTCTTCTATGGGAAGCCTCAATAGTGACCCATCATTTTAAAGGGACAATAACTGGTCACATGCTCCTCTATGAGGTGTGTCATCCTAGATTTGGGCTCTGAAAGAGGGCCCCATTAATGTTCTGCCTTTGGGGACTTCCTTAATCCATGTGCAATTATTATGCACACCACATTTACTGGTATGTTTGCAGTAGGGATTGGCGGATGGGGAGGGACTGGAGATTTAGGAAGACTGACATATTGTATTGATTTTCAGTCTTCAAGTAATTAATAAATACAACCCATAATTTTTTCGAATAAGTTACAGGCTTCCCTTCCATAAATTCACTGTCCATCTGCTTTATTTAATTTTAATTTTTATTTTACTAAAAAACAGTTTTTATAAAAAAAGAAAAAAAAAGAAAACATTTGTTTACTTATTTTGTGCTCATCTGGAGATAAGTTCCTTGCTGGGTAAATTGGAATTGGTTGTTAACTGTTTTGATGTTATTTTGTGTCACTATTTTCATTATAGGGAAAGGAAATGTACTTGTTAAAATCTGATGTTTTATTTTAAAAGTATTAAAACAAAAATCTGACACTGTGGCCTCTATTTATCAAGCTGTCAACAGCAAATACGCTGGAATTCCGCAGCGTATTTGTGGCGAGCCTGATTCACGTAGTTATCAAATCCTACAGACTGGCAAAAGTAGAATATAGTGACGTAACATACGATCCGCCGGACTCAGTCCGACACAGATCGATGGTTACGTCACTACAGATGTTCCGAACGCAAGTTCGGCACAATCTGACTACTTTTGCTAGTTATCAAAAACTAGCAGGTACGCTTGCCACTATTCCGGCCCAGCGTACCTGGTTTTCAATCCACCGCATGCCATAGGAGTCAATAAGAGTCTGACAGCAGCGAAAGCTTATGTTCGCTGCTGCCCGATATCCCATTGATTCCTATGGGAATTGTATACACCTAACACCCTAACATGTACCCCGAGTCTAAACACCCCTAATCTGCCCCCCCCCTATACCGCCGCCACCTACATTATACTTATTAACCCCTAATCTGCCGTCCCTACACCGCCGCCAACTAAATAAAATGTTTAACCCCTAAACCGCCGCTCCCGGCCCCCGCCGCCACCTACATTAAATTTATTAACCTTTAATCTCCCGCTCCCAACCTCGCCACCACCTACATTAAATTTATCAACCCCTAAACCTAAGTCTAACCCTAACACCCCCTAAATTAAATATAATTTATCTAAATAAATATTCCTAGTATTAAATAAATTATACCTATTTAAGAATAAATACTTACCTATAAAATAAACCCTAAGTTAGCTACAATATAACTAATAGTTACATTATAGCTATTTTAGGATTTATTTTTATTTTACAGGCAACTTATTTATTTTAACTAGGTACAATAGTTATTAAATAGCTATTAACTATTTAATAACTACCTAGTTAAATAAATACAAAAGTACCTGTAAAATAAAACCCAAACTAAGTTACAATAAAACCTAACTCTACACAATAATTAAATTAATTCCCTAAATTAAAATAAATTAATTACAATTAAATACAATTAAATAAAATTAACTAAAGTACAACCCCCCCACACTAAATTACAGAAAATAATAAATAAATTATATATAATATAATAATTACGAGAATTTTAAACTAATTACACCTAATCTAATCCCTCTAATAAAATAAAAAAGCCCGGGGGCGGGTCCTAGCAGCTGCCAAGACCAGACGCATCCGACAGGAGCTCTAGGCCTTATACTGTCAACATACGAATTATATGCTCTCCAGTCAACAAACAATGTTCTCTCTTTGGGAAACTGGATATATGAAACGATGCTGAATGGATCTTGGGAGATCTCCCCCCCCCCCCCGTCTGCTGGGTGAAGCAGAATCACTATCACACTAATAAGAGGGGATATAATTATTAGCCAACATGGATGACACTCCCTATAGGAAAATCCAAGTACCTTTAAATGCCCTAGCCCTGAAAATGGACAGCAACCATGCACAATTGCTACACGCAATGAAATTTAACTCTCCTATGCTATCGCCTACAGAAATGCAAATGGCGGCCATGTCGGAACATGACAGCCCCCATCGGTAGCCTCACATGAGCTGTCAGACGCAGAGCCTCCGGAGTCCAGTGCTCTGCATCTATGTGGGGTAGGTTTGGGCACTACATCCGTTCGTGACATGCCGAAGAAGCATTCATTCACATGGGCAGAGGCTGTGATAGAATTATCATGTATAGTGCGACTTTCCAGTGATCCTATGATATTTGGGGGCCTAGACTTTATTGCAGGACTCTTACTAACAGGTCTGGCAATGTCGCTGATCTCCTATACTCCCCAGTTATCTCCACGCCAAGCGGATCAGCTGTATACAAGAGAGCTTATGCGAATGCTACTTATTAGCCTGTCTTCCATCATAGATCTCCATAGTGGAATTGGATGAACTTTTGTACATAGGATTCATATCACACTCTGGAACTGACTCTAAAAAGACTATGTAGACTCTCTGAATCTCTTATTACTTTAAAGATCTTCTGAAACACACTCACCTTGCTCAAATGGAGGTTGTATATCTCAGGACTCAGGATAGCCAGCTGTAATCTATCAGGCATTTTACCCTTCTCCAAAATATACATATGGCTGGCTAGAATATGGCTTACCTAGACTGGTTTATCAAAAGTGACTGTTGAAGTTTATAATTAGTGGGAAGCTTTGCCTATTTACATGCAAAGGTCATTATACTTGGTTTAGTGTCTGAAGTAGATACAACTTACTGTACTATATATATATATATATATATATAAAATTGTTGTAGGGTAAATACTACTACGTGAGAAGCTAGCTACATAAATAGCCCCTATATCAGAGCTTATTCAACAGAGCTATCATAGCCTAGACGGTTTATATATTTAGGCCTAGATTTGGAGTTCGGCGGTAAAAGGGCTGTTAACGCTCCGCTGGCTTTTTTCTGGCCGCACCATAAATTTAACTCTGGTATCGAGAATTCAAACAAATGCTGCGTTAGGCTCCAAAAAAGGAGCGTAGATCATTTTTACCGCAAATGCAACTCTCGATACCAGAGTTGCTTACGGACGCGGCCGGCCTCAAAAACGTGCTCGTGCACGATTCTCCCATAGGAAACAATGGGGCTGTTTGAGCTGAAAAAAAACCTAACACCTGCAAAAAAGCAGCGTTCAGCTCCTAACGCAGCCCCATTGTTTCCTATGGGGAAACACTTCCTACGTCTGCACCTAACACTCTAACATGTACCCCGAGTCTAAACACCCCTAACCTTACACTTATTAACCCCTAATCTGCCGCCCCCGCTATCGCTGACCCCTGCATATTTTTTTTAACCCCTAATCTGCCGCTCCGTAAACCGCCGCAACCTACGTTATCCCTATGTACCCCTAATCTGCTGCCCTAACATCGCCGACCCCTATATTATATTTATTAAACCCCTAATCTGCCCCCCTCAACGTCGCCGACACCTGCCTACACTTATTAACTCCTAATCTGCCGAGCGGACCTGAGCGCTACTATAATAAAGTTATTAACCCCTAATCCGCCTCACTAACCCTATCATAAATAGTATTAACCCTTAATCTGCCCTCCCTAACATCGCCGACACCTACCTTCAATTATTAACCCCTAATCTGACGACCGGAGCTCACCGCTACTCTAATAAATGCATTAACCCCTAAAGCTAAGTCTAACCCTAATACTAACACCCCCCTAAGTTAAATATAATTTACATCTAACGAAATAAATTAACTCTTATTAAATAACTTATTCCTATTTAAAGCTAAATAATTACCTGTAAAATAAATCCTAATATAGCTACAATATAAATTATAATTATATTATAGCTATTTTAGGATTAATATTTATTTTACAGGCAACTTTGTAATTATTTTAACCAGGTACAATAGCTATTAAATAGTTAAGAACTATTTAATAGTTACCTAGTTAAAATAATAACAAATTTACCTGTAAAATAAATCCTAACCTAAGATATAATTAAACCTAACACTACCCTATCAATAAATTATTTAAATAAACTACCTACAATTACCTACAATTAACCTAACACTACACTATCAATAAATTAATTAAACACAATTGCTAAAAAAAAATACAATTAAATAAACTAGCTAAAGTACAAAAAATAAAAAAGAACTAAGTTACAAAAAATAATAAAATATTTACAAACATAAGAAAAATATTACAACAATTTTAAACTAATTACACCTACTCTAAGCCCCCTAATAAAATAACAAAGACCCCCAAAATAAAAAATTCCCTACCCTATTCTAAATTAAAAAAGTTACAAGCTCTTTTACCTTACCAGCCCTGAACAGGGCCCTTTGCGGGGCATGCCCCAAGAATTTCAGCTCTTTTGCCTGTAAAAGAATAAATACAATACCCCCCCCAACATTACAACCCACCACCCACATACCCCTAATCTAACCCAAACCCCCCTTAAATAAACCTAACACTAAGCCCCTGAAGATCTTCCTACCTTGTCTTCACCATACCAGGTTCACCGATCCGTCCTGGCTCCAACATCTTCATCCAACCCAAGCGGGGGTTGGCGATCCATCATCCGGTGCTGAAGAGGTCCAGAAGAGGCTCCAAAGTCTTCCTCCTATCCGGCAAGAAGAGGACATCCGGACCGGCAAACATCTTCTCCAAGTGGCATCTTCAATCTTCTTCCATCCGGTGCGGAGCGGGTCCATCTTGAAGCAGGCGACGCGGATCCATCCTCTTCTTCCGTTGTCTCCCGACGAATGAAGGTTCCTTTAAGGGACGTTATCCAAGATGGCGTCCCTCGAATTCCGATTGGCTGATAGGATTCTATCAGCCAATCGGAATTAAGGTAGGAATTTTCTGATTGGCTGATGGAATCAGCCAATCAGAATCAAGTTCAATCCGATTGGCTGATCCAATCAGCCAATCAGATTGAGCTCGCATTCTATTGGCTTTTCCGATCAGCCAATAGAATGCAAGCTTTTTTTTAGTGAAACGCCGCGTCAGGGGTCTCCTCTATTTTTAACTGGCCTCACTTGTTGTCTAATATTTAAAAACAACAGCATGTTAAAAAACTTAAAAACTTATAATTAGAAAACGTAGAACTAGTTGTTCAATGGAAGGTGCTAACGCTTATTACGGCTAACTATAGGGTGGTGTTGTTACTTAGCAGGCACGTTTTCCTTGCAAAACATAGCATATACAGGATATATAATTTAATATAATTCAGAATAGGTACTTGATATTTAGCAAACAGTTGTTACGAGGGTTCATGTAGTGGAAATTGTTTATAGCCTCAGGTGTCAGCCTTTCTCTGGCTGAATTAATTGGCTAACTACAAACGCTTCTAAGAACCAGCTTTTTAATTAAAAGCATAACATACCAAGCTACACAGTGCTTCAGACAATAAGAATACAATCTGTACATGACTGTAATATAAGGAAATCTCACTTCAATACTATACAGAAGCAACTTAATCAGTAGCATTGCACAGTAAGACGTGTTCACATACACTGGTTCTTTGTATAAAATACATAGTATACCCTGCAAGGCTAAGATCACTCCTTAGGCAGTATCCCACAAATATAACGTTATAAGACTGAAAGAAGCCACATCATAACTTATGACATTTTATCAAGGAGACAGCCTTTAAACAAAACGTCTCATCTCCAGATAACTGTTTGAGTACCTATTTGTTACTGTTAAGCGATACAATAAACAACTCCAAGTACCTAGATTATTATATTTATCTAGTGCCGGCTGCCACCCTAGTCAGTACTTACACTAATAGCACCAACATATATTAGCAGTTTTGATTGCTAAGTCCAAAGTGCAACAATACAAAGTAAATATTTTTTACAATATACAGAGTCTATATCATACATATGAGAAAAATAATATAGATACTATTGTAAGAAATAAGGACTATGAGACTATAGGTCTCCACACTAGCTCTTGAGAATATTCACAGTTAAACACTACTGCTCTAAGTATTACTAGTTCTACTTTTGCAGCACAATTACAACATGCTGTTTTTTCACGTAGCACAGTGAGTGTGTTTTTAAAATTTCTAGGGCAGTATTATCATCCACTTAAGCTGTCTTTTTAAATCAATGATCAATAAAAGTTAAATTTTAACGTACAATATTTCTCAAGTTGGTCAAGGCACAGTAATTCAATTATAATATAGAAATAAATGTTATAACAGTGCATAGAAGCATTCTCTTTTTTTCTAATGACTAATCTGCCTCAACAGCAGTTGTAGTCATAATCAGTATTAAATTGTATTCCTATGCTTACGCACTGCTCCTATAGTGTTTAACATGATTTACTGATATATATAACAGATAATATTACAAAACACTATAAGAGTAACCATAAATCCCCATCAATACAAAAAGGTTCTAATATTCTTTTTTCTGTTTATAAACTGGCGTTAGCCAGAAAGCTCTTAACTCCTGCTATTTTCAGGCGGCTGGAATTTTGTCGTTAGAGCTCTAACGCTCACTTCAGAAACGACTCTAAATACCAGCGTTAGAAAGATCCCATTGAAAAGATAGGATACGCAAATGGCGTAGGGGGATCTGCGGTATGGAAAAGTTGCGGCTGAAAAGTGAGCGTTAGACCCTTTCCTGACTGACTCCAAATACCAGCGGGCGGCCAAAACCAGCGTTAGGAGCCTCTAACGCTGGTTTTGACGGCTACCGCCGAACTCCAAATCTAGGCCTTAGTTTCTAATCCACCTCTATATCCCTGGGAGAGATATATTACTTCAGATATTTGTCAGGCTGGAAACTCAGATGTATCTGTCATAGGGTATCATCTTACAGATTGTTTTCAGTCGCGAGAGCAGGAAAACTTTAGACCCTAGTAGGGAGATTGTTTGTAGCAAACTATATTCTCATTTTAAACTTTAAAGGTACTATAATATAATATTTTTCCTGTTACTTACTCATTCATCGCAAAACCATAGTTTGGAAACAACTGAGTAGTTCTACTGTTACTTTTTATCTAAACACAGGAGATCATAAACATCAGACTATAACTCTTTGGCCACTTCCTGCACGTATAAAGTGAGTTTAATATTTATGTGTACTATTGGCCTTTAAACTTTTAAATGTTGACTGCCTCATTCCCTGTCCCTACCTGAGATCTATACATCGTCTAGCCTAACAATCTTACACACTTCTGAGAATTTAAGATCCAGATGTTTTAGTAAGTTGGTATCAGCTACATAGTATCTGTGTGGTTATTCGTTGGGCGCTTCAAAATGTTCCATGTATATAATTATATAACTGTTGTATATCTCTTACTGATGCTGTACTGTTAACATTGAAGATTGATATCCCTCACATTAATCAGCATATTTCAGATTAGACCCACGGTTATATTTCACCTGTTGTAGTATTAAGGTATCTTGTCTGCTTTATACTTGATATACTTTTCTTCAAATGAGCAATATAGACCCCAACCTAGTTTCCCCATCGCTTTGAGGCTTTAGATTTAGAAAGAGCACATTGGCTTTTGTTTCAAATAGTGCTAATACACCTCAGAACTACACGTATAGGCCTGGATATCTAATTTTTTAGAGTGTGTGTCTATATGCACGTAATTAATTTATTATTTACTGTAGTGAGCAATTCTCTGGAGTGGGGACAACAGAACATATACATTGGGCTAAACAATTGTCTTGCTTGTCCCACCCCTAGTTATCTCCGATGGGGTAGTGTCATAGTTAGGAATTGTGGTAAAAAGTCTTCATCTCAATATGTTTTTGCTATTGAATTGTTCCAGCAACACCATTGATTGTCCAGTTCTTTATATCCACAATATTTGGAGGACAATTAACATATTGTCTGTGGCTCTTGTTCTGGGTTGCCCCCCCCCCCCTCCCCATTATATTAACTGAGAGTCCTTCCCCTCAGAGTCTATTTCACTTTATATACAAAATGCCCTTATCTGAGTGTATGTTCCTTTATTACTCACTAACAACCCCCCCTCTTTGTACTCTACCTACATTTCGCTCTGATTAGTGATTAACTATTGATCTTCCCCTATCCCCCAGCTATATATTTAGGCCCAATAATCTATCTTTAAAGCGGTGCTTACCCGCTGATTGTTATTGGCAATCCTAAAGCCCATATGTGATTACTAATCTGGTTACCATATGTCTTGATAACTCCTTGTGTTTGAAAGGTCCATAAGTGACCCTCTAACTAACCAATTACCTAAGCTATTATATTTGAAAAATGGAGGTTTCAGAAGCCTAGTTGCTATTATACACTGATATGTTCCTTTTTTTAGTTATTATTCTTGCTATTCTCTTTTGTTATGCATACAACAATGTTTATTGTATAATGATACGCCTATTCTTGTCAGTACAAGGTTATCTTTGTATGTTACTCGTTTTTTTGCTAAACCTCAATAAAAATATTTTAAAAAAATAAAATAAAAATAAAAAAGCCCCCCAAAATAATAAAAATCCCTACCCTATACTAAATTACAAATAGCCCTTAAAAGGGCTTTTTGCGGAGCATTCCCCAAAGTAATCAGCTCTATTACCTGTAAAAAAAAATACAATACCCCCCAACAATAAAACCCACCACCCACACACCCTACCCTACTCTAAAACCCACCCAATCCCCCCTTAATAACCTAACAATACCCCCCTGAAGATCAACCTACCTTGAGAAGTCTTCACCCAACCGGGCAGAAGTGGTCCTCCAGACGGTCTGAAGTCTTAATCCTATCCGGGCAGAAGAGATCCTCCAGACAGGCAGAAGTCTTCATCCAGGCGGCATCTTCTATCTTCATCCATCCGGAGTGGAGCAGTCCATCTTCAAGCCAAAGCATCCTTCCAGGCCGACGACTACCCGACGAATGAATATTCCTTTAAATGACGTCATCCAAGATGGCGTCCCTTGAATTCCGATTGGCTGATAGAATTCTATCAGCCAATCGGAATTAAGGTAGGAAAAATCCTATTGGCTGATGCAATCAGCCAATAGGATTGAAGTTCAATCCTATTGGCTGATCCAATCAGCTAATAGGATTGAGCTTGCATTCTATTGGCTGATTGGAACAGCCAATAGAATGCAAGCTCAATCCTATTGGCTGATTGCATCAGCCAATAGGATTTTTCCTACCTTAATTCAGATTGGCTGATAGAATTCTATCAGCCAATCGGAATTGAAGGGACGCCATCTTGGATGACGTCATTTAAAGGAATATCCATTCGTCGGGTAGTTGTCAGCCTGGAAGGATGCTCCGCGTCAGCTGGCTTGAAGATGGACGTGCTCTGATCCGGATGGATGAAGATAGAAGATGTAGCCTGGATGAAGACTTCTGCCCGTCTGGAGGACCTCTTCTGCCCGGATAGGATGAAGACTTCGGACCGTCTGGAGCAGAGGTCGCCAACCAGTGGTCCGTAGACCACTGGTGGTCCACGAAAATAAGATAGTGGTCCTTGACACCATGAAGCAGGAATTAATCTCCTCTGATGGTGTCACACCCATCACGCCGCAACTCCCTACAGTGCCTGGCTAGACATCAGTGAAAATCGACGGAGGAGGAGTTAAATTACAATCTCCCTACACATGTTGCGTAGTACTGCGCAACTTGCATAGCTAGATTATATTTTAACTCCTCCCATCCGGCACAATGCTCAGAGGAAGATGCTTCCATTCTAAAGCCAGCAGAAGCTGGTATAGTCTTGGCTTGAAATGGTGGAATTAAAGTATATAAAAAAAGAACATTTTAAAAGCAAAAAGTCTCTCTTATATTTTATTTATTTTCTTCCCTATAACTGTCTCTGTAGTAGTTTTCCTAATTCTTACATCACTGCTTGTCTTCCTCCCCTCCATCTTCTTTTTTAAAATTAAATATGAATTATTTTTCATTCTAATAATTTTCCCAAACACAATGCCATTCCACCTGAATTCCAGTAATTGCCATCCATCAGATCAGCCATATCCCACCAGTATTATAGTAATTGCCAGTAACATCAGTCGTGGTTAGCTCAAATCCATATTGAGAGCTTTCTGATATAAACTTAATTTATGACTCCAATGTCTGTCGTTTCTATAATCATAAGTAGTTTTGAATAATTCCTAACTGGGGTGGGTAACTTGAAAGTCTTGTGGTCCTTTTAAACATAATTCTTTTTTTCCCACTTTCTGCCTCTCTGTTTCCAGCTCATAAGTTGGCACTCACTCTTCATCTGTCATTTGGAAGTATTCTCTTAGTTCTGTCATTCAGTTAGTTAATTCCAAAAAATTATTCTTAAAAATGTGTAAAATATATAATGTAAACTTAGGTATGGTTATACTAGTTATGTACAGTATGTGTGTTCTGTATATATATATATATATATATATATATATATATATATATATATATATATATATACATTAATTCATTATAGAGGTTTGTACCTTTTTTTAAAAATTCATGTTAGTGGTCCATGGATTCAAAATTGTGAGTTTAGTGGTCCCTGAGGTCCGAAAGGTTGGCGACCCCTGGTCTGGAGGACCACTTCTGCCCGGATGGGTGAAGATGTCTCAAGGTAGGGTGATCTTCAGGGGGGTAGTATTAGGTTTTATTAAGGGGGGATTGGGTGGGTTTTAGAGTAGGGTTGGGTGTGTGGGTGGTAAGTTTTAATGTTGGGGGGGTATTGTATTTTTTTTTTACAAGTAAAAGAGCTGATTACTTTGGGGCAATGCCCTGCAAAAAGCCCTTTTAAGGGCTATTTGTAATTTAGTATAGGGTAGGAATTTTTATTATTTTGGGGGTGTAATTAGTTTAAAATTCTTGTAATTATTTTATTATATTCTGTAATTTAGTGTTTGTTTTTTTTGTACTTTAGTTAATTTTATTTAATTTTATTTAATTGTAATTAATTTATTTTAATTTAGGGAATTAAATTAATTATAGTATAGTGTTAGGTGTAATTGTAACTTAATTGTAACTTAGGTTAAGTTTTTTGTATTTATTTTAGCTAGGTAGTTATTAAATAGTTAATAACTATTTAATAACTGTTGTACCTAGTTAAAATAAATACAAAGTTGCCTGTAAAATAAAAATAAATCCTAAGCTAGCTACAATGTAACTATTAGTTATATTGTAGCTATCTTACGGCTAGATTTAGAGTTTTGTCGGTAACGACCCGCGTAGCTAACGCTGGCTTTTTTCTGGCCACACTTTTAAAATAACTCTGGTATTGAGAGTCCACAGAATGGCTGCGTTAGGCTCCAAAAAAGGAGCGTAAAGCATATTTAACGCCACTTCAACTCTCGATACCAGAGTTGCTTACGGACGCGGCCAGCCTCAAAAACGTGCTCGTGCACGATTCCCCCATAGGAAACAATGGGGCTGTTTGAGCTGAAAAAAAAACCTAACACCTGCAAAAAAGCCGCGTTCAGCTCCTAACGCAGCCCCATTGTTTCCTATGGGGAAACACTTCCTACGTCTGCACCTAACACTCTAACATGTACCCCAAGTCTAAACACCCCTAACCTTACACTTATTTACCCCTAATCTGCCGTCCCCGCTATCGCTGACCCCTGCATATTATTATTAACCCCTAATCTGCCGCTCCGTAAACCGCCGCTACTTACATTATCCCTATGTACCCCTAATCTGCTGCCCCTAACACCGCCGACCCCTATATTATATTTATTAACCCCTAATCTGCCCCCCACAACGTCGCCTCCACCTGCCTACACTTATTAACCCCTAATCTGCCTAGAGGACCACACCGCTACTATAATAAAGTTATTAACCCCTAATCCGCCTCACTAACCCTATAATAAATAGTATTAACCCCTAATCTGCCCTCCCTAACATCGCCGACACCTAACTTCAATTATTAACCCCTAATCTGCCGACTGGAGCTCACCGCTATTCTAATAAATGTAATAACCCCTAAAGCTAAAACTAACCCTAACACTAACACCCCCCTAAATTAAATATAATTTTAATCTAACTAAATTAATTAACTCTTATTAAATACATTATTCCTATTTAAAGCTAAATACTTACCTGTAAAATAAATCCTAATATAGCTACAATATAAATTAAAATTATATTATAGCTATTTTAGGATTAATATTTATTTTACAGGTAACTTTGTATTTATTTTAACCAGGTACAATAGCTATTAAATAGTTAAGAACTATTTAATAGCTAAAATAGTTAAAATAATTACAAATTTACCTATAAAATAAATCCTAACCTAAGTTACAATTAAACCTAACACTACACTATCAATAAATAAATTAAATAAAATACCTATAATTATCTACAATTAAACCTAACACTACACTATCAATAAATAAGTAAAATACAATTCCTACAAATAAATACAATGAAATAAACTAACTAAAGTACAAAAAATAAAAAATAACTAAGTTACAAAAAATAAAAAAATATTTACAAACATTAGAAAAATATTACAACAATTTTAAACTAATTACACCTACTCTAAGCCCCCTAATAAAATAACAAAGCCCCCCAAAATAAAAAAATGCCCTACCCTATTCTAAATTACTAAAGTTCAAAGCTCTTTTACCTTACCAGCCCTGAACAGGGCCCTTTGCGGGGCATGCCCCAAGAAGTTCAGCTCTTTTGCCTGTAAAAAAAAACATACAATACCCCCCCAACATTACAACCCACCACCCACATACCCCTAATCTAACCCAAACCCCCCTTAAATAAACCTAACACTAAGCCCCTGAAGATCTTCCTACCTTATCTTCACCATACCAGGTTCACCGATCGATCCAGTAGAGCTCCTCCGATGTCCTGATCCAAGCCCAAGAGGGGGGCTGAAGAGGTCCATGATCCGGCTGAAGTCATCATCCAAGCGGGAGCTGAAGAGGTCCATGATCCGGCTGAAGTCTTCATCCAAGCGGGAGCTGAAGAGGTCCATGATCCGGATGAAGTCTTCTATCAACGGCATCTTCAATCTTCTTTCTTCGGGAGCCATCATCTTCCATCCGACGCGGAACATCCTCTTCTCCCGACGCCTACTCGCCGAATGACAGTTCCTTTAAATATCGTCATCCAAGATGGCGTCCCTCGAATTCCGATTGGCTGATAGGATTCTATCAGCCAATCGGAATTAAGGTAGGAATATTCTTATTGGCTGATGGAATCAGCCAATCAGAATCAAGTTCAATCCGATTGGCTGATTCAACCAGCCAATCAGATTGTGCTTGCATTCTATTGGCTGTTCCGATCATCCAATAGAATGCGAGCTCAATCTGATTGGCTGATCGGATCAGCCAATCGGATTGAACTTGATTCTGATTGGCTGATTCCATCAGCCAATCAGATTTTTCCTACCTTAATTCCGATTGGCTGATAGAATCCTATCAGCCAATCGGAATTTGAGGGACGCCATCTTGGATGACGTCCCTTAAAGGAACCGTCATTCGTCGGGAAGTCATCGTCAGAAGAAGATGGGTCCGCGGTGGAGGTCTTCAAGATGGAGCCGGTCCTCATCGGATGAAGATAGAAGATGCCGCTTGGAAGAAGATGGTTGCCGGTCCGGATCTACTCTTCTTTCCGGATAGGATGAAGACTTTGGAGCCTCTTCTGGACTTCTTCAGCCGTCGGATGATGGATGTCTAGCCCCCGCTTGGGCTTAGATGAAGATATCGGAGCCTGGAACGGACGGTCATACCTGGCATGGTGAAGACAAGGTAGGAAGATCTTCAGGGGCTTAGTGTTAGGTTTATTTAAGGGGGGTTTGGGTTAGATTAGGGGTATGTGGGTGGTGGGTTGTAATGTTGGGGGGGGGTATTGTATGTTTTTTTTTACAGGCAAAAGAGCTGAATTCTTTGGGGCATGCCCCGCAAAGGGCCCTGTTCAGGGCTGGTAAGGTAAAAGAGCTTTGAACTTTAGTAATTTAGAATAGGGTAGGGCATTTTTTATTTTGGGGGGGCTTTGTTATTTTATTAGGGGGCTTAGAGTAGGTGTAATTAGTTTAAAATTGTTGTAATATTTTTCTTATGTTTGTAAATATTTTTTATTTTTTGTAACTTAGTTCTTTTTTAATTTTTGTACTTTAGTTAGTTTATTTAATTGTAGTTATTTGTAGGTATTGTATTTAATTAATTTATTGATAGTGTAGTGTTAGGTTTAATTGTAGGTATTGTATTTAATTAATTTATTGATAGTGTAGTGTTAGGTTTAATTGTAACTTAGGTTAGTATTTATTTTACAGGTAATTTTGTAATTATTTTAACTATTTTAGCTATTAAATAGTTCTTAACTATTTAATAGCTATTGTACCTGGTTAAAATAAATACAAAGATACCTGTAAAATAAATATTAATCCTAAAATAGCTATAATATAATTATAATTTATATTGCAGCTATATTAGGATTTATTTTACAGGTAAGTATTTAGCTTTAAATAGGAATAATTTATTTAATAAGAGTTAATTTATTTTGTTAGATTTAAATTATATTTAACTTAGGGGGTGTTAGTGTTAGGGTTAGACTTAGCTTTAGGGGTTAATCCATTTATTAGAATAGCGTCGAGATTCGGTCGGCAGATTAGGGGTTAATAATTGAAGTTAGGTGTCGGCGATGTTAGGGAGCGCAGATTAGGGGTTAATACTATTTATTATAGGGTTATTGAGGCGGGAGTGAGGCGGATTAGGGGTTAATAACTTTATTATATTAGCGGTGAGATCCGCTCGACAGATTAGGGGTTAATAAGTGTAGGTAGCTGGCGGCGACGTTGAGGGGGGCATGTTAGGGGTTAATAAATATAATATAGGGGTCGGAGGTGTTAGGGGCAGCAGATTAGGGGTACATAGCTATAATGTAGCTGGCGGCGGCGTGCGGATGGCAGATTAGGGGTTAATAAGTGTAGGTAGCTGGCGGCGACGTTGAGGGGGGCAGGTTAGGGGTTAATAAATATAATATAGGGGTCGGCGGTGTTAGGGGCAGCAGATAAGGGGTACATAAGGATAACGTAGGTGGCGGTCGGCAGATTAGGGGTTAAAAAAAATTAATCGAGTGGCGGTGATGTAAAGGGACCTCGGTTTAGGGGTACATAGGTAGTTTATGGGTGTTAGTGTACTTTAGAGCACAGTAGTTAGGAGCTTTATGAACCGGCGTTAGCCCAGAAAGCTCTTAACTACTGACTTTTTTCTGCGGCTGGAGTTTTGTCGTTAGAATTCTAACGCTCACTTCAGCCACGACTCTAAATACCGGAGTTAGGAAGATCCCATTGAAAAGATAGGATACGCAATTGACATAAGGGGATCTGCGGTATGGAAAAGTCGCGGCTGAAAAGCGAGCGTTAGACCCTTTTTTTAATGACTCCAAATACCGGCGGTAGCCTAAAACCAGCGTTAGGAGCCTCTAACGCTGGTTTTCACGGCTACCGCCAAACTCCAAATCTAGGCCTTAGGCTTTATTTTATAGGTACGTATTTAGTTTTAAATAGGTATAATTTATTTCATGATAGGAATATTTATTTAGATTAATTTAAATTATATTTAAGTTAGGGGGTGTTAGGGTTAGGGTTAGACAGGTTTAGAAGTTAATAAATTTAATATAGTAGTGGCGACGTTGGGGGCGGGAGATTAGGGGTTAATAAATTTAATGTAGGTGGTGGCGGTGTAGGGGGGTCATATTAGGGGTTAATAAATTTAATGTAGGTGGCGGCAGTGTAGGGGGGGCAGATTAGGGGTTAATAAATTTAATGTAGGTGGCAGCGGGGTCCATGAGTGGCGGTTTAGGGGTTAAACATTTTATTTAGTTGCGGCGGGGTCCAGGGGCGGTGGTTTAGGGGTTAATAAGTATAATGTAGGTGGCGGAGGTGTAGGGGGGCATATTAGGGGTTAATATGTATAATGTAGGTGGCAGTGGGCTCAGGGAGCAGTGGTTTAGAGGTTAAACACTTTATTAGCATTGTGGTGGGCTCTGGGAGCGGCGGTTTAGGGGTTAATAACTTTATTTAGGTACGGTGGGCTCGGGGAGCGG
Organism: Bombina bombina; assembly: GCF_027579735.1. Taxonomy (NCBI): domain Eukaryota; kingdom Metazoa; phylum Chordata; class Amphibia; order Anura; family Bombinatoridae; genus Bombina; species Bombina bombina. The sequence goes on from NC_069504.1 coordinate 418,049,623, forward strand.
CGGTATAGGGGGTAAAACAGTATAGTATAGTGTGGATGCTTAGAGACAGGGTACCAAGAAAGCTGCAAATAAGCCGAAGAGCAGCGAGATCGATGACTGTTAGTTAACAACAGTCCGCTGCTCATCACTCTGTACTTGGTGCGCAGCTTTTTGACAGCTTTCTTGATAATTTTGGAGAACGTATTCAGGTCCGCAGCAGCGATGTTAGGTGATCTTAGGTGAGCATATTGGTGCCGGCGAATGCAGGAAAGTAGACGGCTTGAAAAGTAGACGGCTTGATAAGTAGAGGCCAAAGCATCAAGCAAAGTAAAGAGTTGAACGCATCCCCTGAAGAGTGGCCCCTGACGTGTTTTAGCATTATTCCATAGTAATAGACTATGACATAATGCCAAAATGCATCAGGTGCCACCCTTCAGAGGGGACGTTCAACTTGTTACTTTGCTTGATGCCTTGTGTCATTTTTGTCTTTAAATACTCATGAAATAAAGCATCAAATTTTAACAAGTACATATGGCACTGGAACTTTCCTTTTGCTATGATACATTCTGCTTTACACAGCACATATTTGAACACTCAAGTGGGGACAGCTCTAGAGCATTCCCCAAGTCTCCCCTTTGGATTGGAGGGGAGAGAGTTGCATTATCGTGAGACGCAGTCAATGCTCCTAGCAATTGAAGGCTTTGTGGTTGCTTTGAAAAACCTGAAGATATCCCTATTGTCGCTAAGATAACGCTGGCGACATTGGGGCATAAATAAATATTTCCAGTTGGACTGCATATTAGAATAACTCCTTTCTTTTTTTTGTTGTTTTATTTATTCAGAATGGATGAGGACAAATCACAGACAAACAACTGGATTAGAGTAACACAGTTTCCTGCAATTTGGTATATGTGTTTGGTTTTGTAATAACTACAACAGTGAATCAGAAAACATATAAGATAGTTGAAGTTTTCACTTCCATTGTTTTAGAAGAGCCATGCAAAGTACTTAGGATGAATACATTTTTTTTCAAAAGCATAAAATAATTCCTATCTGTGAAAAACACATTTTGTATAGGTTTTCACTTGATTTTAGAATCTATCTACTTCAACAGACATAATCACTGCAAAAAGCTTAGCATGAAAACCACACAGACAACTATATTATTAACCATGTCTGAGTAAACCAGATGTTCTAGTAATATCATATATTAAATTCAGCCTAGTTCAAATATTCATCCATTGAACAAACTGAAATAACATAGAAAAATAACTTGTTTTCAATACATTTTTTAATGACTGAATCAAATACACTTAAATAAAAGGCTGAAAAGAGACGTAATAATAAATAATTACTCAAAGTTTATATTGATGTTGAAGGCTTTGAATTAGAAGTATATGAATATTTAAGGCAGTTTGAGACAAATAAAACTCACTGCCTACAATCTAGATATAGAAAAGTTAACTATGTCATGTCCTCAGATAACTGTGTTTTAAGAACATTTTACATGTAAATGTGTAGTGTTAAAGAAGTTGCATTTTGTTTTAGAATTTGTCATAAAAAAACAAGGAAATTTATTGGTGAAAGAAAGTTTTAAGTTTTCATTAAAATGTTCAAAACAATAAAACATTGAACTTAAATGCCTCATTCTCTAGAGATTTTTATGACATAATTGATGACATCACTAGTTACATCACACATAAAATCATAATTGTCTTTATTTGGCCAAAGATCATCAAAATGCATAATTGAAACCATTTTATAAGTGTGGGTAATGTAAGGGCGATAGAGTTAAAAGGTGGTTTGGAATGGGATTTCATGTTTATGGATAATTACAGTGGAGTGATTGAAACAACAATGCAGTTATGTTTAATTGAAGTGAAGAATGGGGACGATAGCAGCTGGGGTTAAACTGGGTAGAGGTCATTGTTAATCTGAAGGGGGACATGGCAATGCAATTGATCTTAAAGTGCAGTGGGGGTTAGTGGATATGGTTAATGGTTTATAACACTGGTAAGTAGTATCTTGCATGAATTATGTACTTAACATATCAAATGTTCAAGGCCATTGAATAAAAAAAGAAAAAAAGGCATGCACAAATTAATTTTTTACAAAAAGTGGTCTCACGTGCTATTATTATTATTATTATTATTATTATTATTATTATCGGTTATTTGTAGAGCGCCAACAGATTATTTTATAGATCATGATTCAGATGCCAGAAGATCACCTTTTTTTGAGAAATGGACATCCTGTATTCCTTTTTTACAGCTACTAGGTTTTCCAGAATTATCAATCATTTTCAGTGCAAATGAAAAAACAAGAACTAAAATAACCATATAAAGTGAGCTGCTAGTGGATATTAGCTAAAGGTAAAATATGGATTATTTACGTCAACCACAATCTCCTTAAAATAGTATTTAAAACAAGTCAATTTATTATCCTAAAAATTAATTGGTAAAATCACAATATATAAGATATACAATATAACTTTATAGAGTGCCCACTCTTAATAAATAAAACATAAAACATTAATGGCGTGATTCCTCTCTTTGGTCTAACTAAGTAGAACTATAGCATAAGGGGCCTATCTATTAAGCTCCGTATGGAGCTTGATGCCCCATGCCCCGTGTTTCTAAAGACCACTGCTCTGAGCAGACGGACAGACATCAACACAAATCAACCCGATCGAGTACGATCGGGTTGATTGACAATCCCCTGCTGGCGGCCGATTGGCCTGGAATCTGCAGGGGGCGGTGTTGCACCAGCAGCTCACAAGAGCTGCTGGTGCAATGCTGAATACGGAGAGCGTATTGCTCTCCACATTCAGCAAGGTCTGTCGGACCTGATCCACACTGTTGCATCAGGTCCGACAGACCGTTGTTAAATAGGCCTCTAAGTGTTATTGATCCTTGTGTTGGATCTCAAAAATGATCTGGCCCGTGGCAATGACTCTAGGGTAAGAATCACTGAAATACAGTCTGATGGTCATGTGACAGTTTCTAGCCAATCCACACTGATATATTTTTGTAGCAATATTTGAAAAGCAAGTGATACAGTGTTTCAAGCATGTTTTCGATCTAAGTTAACACTACTCACAGATTTGTTGGACCCACTTTAGAGGTGTCCTGTGTTCTCAGTCTTGGGTGAAGTGATTATTATCAACATTGTTTAAGTTGTTTGCATGTATTTGTACTCACACTGTATGTTTGAATCCGACAGTGTTAGACTTCTCTATACAAGACTTGTTATCCATGCTTCTGTTAGCTCTGTCCCCGAGTTCTTTTATACATTCTGATATTTCTTAAGACTGAACAATCTCTATCGGCTAGATTTAGAGTTTTGTCGGTAACGACCCACGTATCTAACGCTGGCTTTTTTCTGGCCGCACCTTTAAAATAACTCTGGTATTGAGAGTCCACAGAATGGCTGCGTTAGGCTCCAAAAAAGGAGCGTATAGCATATTTAACGCAACTTCAACTCTCGATACCAGAGTTGCTTGCGGACGTGGCCAGCCTCAAAAACGTGCTCGTGCACGATTCCCCCATAGGAAACAATGGGGCTGTTTGAGCTGAAAAAAAACCTAACACCTGCAAAAAAGCCGAGTTCAGCTCCTAACGCAGCCCCATTGTTTCCTATGGGGAAACACTTCCTACGTCTGCACCTAACACTCTAACATGTACCCCGAGTCTAAAGACCCCTAACCTTACACTTATTAACCCCTATTCTGCCGCCCCTGCTATCGCTGACCCCTGTATATTATTTTTAACCCCTAATCTGCCGCTCCGTAAACCGCCGCTACTTACATTATCCCTATGTACCCCTAATCTGCTGCCCCTAATACCGCCGACCCCTATATTATATTTATTAACCCCTAATCTGCCCCCCACAACATCACCTCCACCTGCCTACACTTATTAACCCCTAATCTGCCGAGCGGACCGCACCGCTATTATTATAAAGTTATTAACCCCTAATCCGCCTCACTAACCCTATAATAAATAGTATTAACCCCTAATCTGCCCTCCCTAACATCGCCGACACCTAACTTCAATTATTAACCCCTAATCTGCCGACTGGAGCTCACCGCTATTCTAATGAATGTATTAACCCCTAAAGCTAAGTCTAACCCTAACACTAGCACCCCCCCTAACTTAAATATAATTTAAATCTAACGAAATTAATTAACTCTTATTAAATAAATTATTCCTATTTAAAGCTAAATACTTACCTGTAAAATAAATCCTAATATAGCTACAATATAAATTATAATGATATTATAGCTATTTTAGGGTTAATATTTATTTTACAGGTAACTTTGTATTTATTTTAACCAGGTACAATAGCTATTAAATAGTTAAGAACTATTTAATAACTAAAATAGTTAAAATAATTACAAATTTACCTGTAAAATAAATCCTAACCTAAGTTACAATTAAACCTAACACTACACTATCAATAAATAAATTAAATACAATTGCTACAAATAAATACAATGAAATAAACTAACTAAAGTACAAAAAATAAAAAAAAACTAAGTTACAAAAAATAAAAAAATATTTACAAACATTAGAAATATATTACAACAATTTTAAACTAATTACACCTACTCTATGCCCCCTAATAAAATAACAAAGCCCCCCAAAATAAAAAATACCCTACCCTATTCTAAATTACTAAAGTTCAAAGCTCTTTTACCTTACCAGCCCTGAACAGGGCCCTTTGCGGGGCATGCCCCAAGAAGTTCAGCTCTTTTGCCTGTAAAACAAAACATACAATACCCCCCCCAACATTACAACCCACCACCCACATACCCCTAATCTAACCCAAACCCCCCTTAAATAAACCTAACACTAAGCCCCTGAAGATCTCCCTACCTTGAGTCGTCTTCACCCAGCCGAGTCAAATTCTTCATCCAAGCGGAGCAAGAAGAGGTCCTCCATCCGGTATAAGTCTTCATCCAAGCGGGACAGAAGAGGTCTTCCATCCGATTGAAGTCTTCATCCAAGCGGCATCTTCTATCGTCATCCATCTGGAGTGGAGTGGCAGCATCCTGAAGACCTCCGACGCGGAACATCCATCCTGGCCGATGACTGAACGACAAATGATTCCATCAGCCAATCAGAATATTCCTACCTTAATTCCGATTGGCTGATAGAATCCTATCAGCCAATCGGAATTCGAGGGACGCCATCTTGGATGACGTCATTTAAAGGAACCGTCATTCGTCGCTCAGTCGGCGGCCAGGATGGATGTTCCGCGTCGGAGGTCTTCAGGATGCTGCCGCTCCGCTCCGGATGGATGACGATAGAAGATGTCACTTGGATGAAGACTTCAATCGGATGGAAGACCTCTTCTTCCCCGCTTGGATGAAGACTTCTACCGGATGGAGAACCTCTTCTTGCTCCGCTTGGATGAAGAATTTGGCTCGGCTGGGTGAAGACGACTCAAGGTAGGGAGATCTTCAGGGGCTTAGTGTTAGGTTTATTTAAGGGGGGTTTGGGTTAGATTAGGGGTATGTGGGTGGTGGGTTGTAATGTTGGGGGGGTATTGTATGTTTTGTTTTACAGGCAAAAGAGCTGAACTTCTTGGGGCATGCCCCGCAAAGGGCCCTGTTCAGGGCTGGTAAGGTAAAAGAGCTTTGAACTTTAGTAATTTAGAATAGGGTAGGGCATTTTTTTATTTTGGGGGGCTTTGTTATTTTATTAGGGGGCTTAGAGTAGGTGTAATTAGTTTAAAATTGTTGTAATATATTTCTAATGTTTGTAAATATTTTTTTATTTTTTGTAACTTAGTTCTTTTTTATTTTTTGTACTTTAGTTAGTTTATTTCATTGTATTTATTTGTAGGAATTGTATTTAATTTATTTATTGATAGTTTAGTGTTAGGTTTAATTGTAGATAATTATAGGTATTTTATTTAATTTATTTATTGATAGTGTAGTGTTAGGTTTAATTGTAACTTAGGTTAGGATTTATTTTACAGGTAAATTTGTAATTATTTAACTATTTTAGCTATTAAATAGTTCTTAACTATTTAATAGCTATTGTACCTGGTTAAAATAAATACAAAGTTACCTGTAAAATAAATATTAATCCTAAAATAGCTATAATATCATTATAATTTATATTGTAGCTATATTAGGATTTATTTTACAGGTAAGTATTTAGCTTTAAATAGGAATAATTTATTTAATAAGAGTTAATTAATTTCGTTAGATTTAAATTATATTTAAATTAGGGGGGTGTTAGTGTTATGGTTAGACTTAGCTTTAGGGGTTAATACATTTATTAGAATAGCGGTGAGCTCCAGTCGGCAGATTAGGGGTTAATAATTGAAGCTAGGTGTCGGCGATGTTAGGGAGGGCAGATTAGGGGTTAATACTATTTATTATAGGGTTAGTGAGGCGGATTAGGGGTTAATAACTTTATAATAATAGCGGTGCGGTCCGCTCGGCAGATTAGGGGTTAATAAGTGTAGGCAGGTGGAGGCGACGTTGAGGGGGGCAGATTAGAGGTTAATAAATATAATATAGGGGTCGGCGGTGTTAGGGGCAGCAGATTAGGGGTACATAGCTATAATGTAGGTGGCGGCTCTTTGCGGTCGGCAGATTAGGGGTTAATTATTGTAGGTAGCTGGCTGCGACGTTGTGGGGGGCAGGTTAGGGGTTAATAAATATAATATAGTGGTCGGCGGTGTTAGGGGCAGCAGATTAGGGGTACATAAGTATAACGTAGGTGGCGGTCGGCAGATTAGGGGTTAAAAAAATTAATTGAGTGTCGGCGATGTGGGGGGGCCTCGGTTTAGGGGTACATAGGTAGTTTATGGGTGTTAGTGTACTTTAGAGCACAGTAGTTAAGAGCTTTATAAACCGGCGTTAGCCCAAAAAGCTCTTAACTACTGATTTTTTTCTGCGGCTGGAGTTTTGTCATTAGATTTCTAACGCTCACTTCAGACACGACTCTAAATACCGGAGTTAGAAAGATCCCATTGAAAAGATAGGATACGCAATTGACGTAAGGGGATCTGCGGTATGGAAAAGTCGCAGCTGAAAAGTGAGCGTTAGACCCTTTTTTGAATGACTCCAAATACCGGCGGTAGCCTAAAACCAGCGTTAGGAGCCTCTAACGCTGGTTTTCACGGCTACCGCCAAACTCCAAATCTAGGCCTATATTTGCAGCTCTTTCTTCCGGTCCCTGGTTGTACAGGTAACCCGGTCTGCAAGGACAGTTTGGGGGCAATAACAGGGTATTTTCTTCTTGGCAATATTCTCCTTGCATTCTTTAAGTCTTTTGCACTGTCAACCTAGGGCCTGAAAGGAGCTCAGTCCTGATTATTGTAGTTAGTTGTTAGTGTGGATTTCTGTTCCATTTTTCACTCTTTGTAACAAACAGTGTTTGTGTTCCAAACAAACCCGCAGCAGCTAATCAATTTCTACGTGTTTCAGCCTTGTAGAGGCCTTTCTTAAGATGCTGCTCTGACATTTCTCATGGCTAAAAATAACTATTTCACTGCTGGCTTTGATTTTGACCACTGAAAGTTGTGGATCAATTAGTATCCTTAGAATTCTTATTTTTGTATAAAAGTTCCACTTGGTATTCTAGATGACTATTTAAGGAGTACATGTGCTAATAATGCACAAAAAAGTTGAATATATTTCAACACATGGATCTAAAACAAAAAACAAAATGTTTTCCCACATCAGATAATGGAGTACATGTGCAAATGTTTGAACAATTGGTGAAAAAAGATCTAGAAAAACTAGATACAGTGAAGAAAATTAACTAAAATCTAACTAAAAAAGAAAATGAAATTCTTAAAGAACTGAGTAGAAATGAGAATCTGACTATTAAATTAGCGGACAAGAGCAGGGGGATAGTTATTTTAAATAAGAAACACTATATAACTGAAGCAGAGAGACTTCTAGGAGATACAAACACGTATAACATTTTGAAAAGTAACCCAAAGATAAAACAACAAGATCAACTTAGAGAACGTCTGATAGAAGCTAGGAAAATAGGGGTCCTAACAATGAAAGAGTTCCAATTTATAATGATTAATCATCCCAGAGCATCAGTCTTCTTCTATTTGCCAAAAATTCACAAGAGTCTAAATACCACCCCCCCCCCATAAGGCCCATCATTTCAGGGATATATTCAGTAATAGTGAACCTATCCCAATATGTTGATTCCTTCCTACAAAAGTATGTTATTCAACTCCCTGCGTATCTTAAAGATTCAACAGAATTATAACAAATATTAGATTATATAGAATGGAATTCAAATTATATATTAGTAAGTTGTGATGTATCTTCCTTGTATACTGTCATTGATCACCAATTGGGTTTGAATGCAGTATCACATTTTCTAAAAAAAGATAAGAACATGTCATGTTTACAAGGAAGCTTTTTAATGAGATGTATAGAATCCATATTAAAGAATAACTCCTCTTTTCTAGGCAGAATCTATCTACAACAAAAAGGTACAGCTATGGGCACTAGGTTTGCCTCCGTTATGCAAATCTCTTCATGGGATATTTCGAAGAGACACAAAGCTTTGGAACATACTGGGAGGCAAACAAAGTGCTCTATAGAAGGTACAAAGACTGGCAGGCCCATTTATCAAAGGGCTTGCGGACCTGATCCGACACTGCGGATCAGGTCCGCAAGACCTCGCTAAATGCGGAGAGCAATACGCTCTCCGCATTTAACATTGCACCAGCAGCTCACAAGAGCTGCTGGTGCAACGCCGCCCCCTGCTGACTCGCGGCCAATCGGCCGCCAGCAGGGAGCTGTCAATCAACCCGATCGTATTCGATCGGGTTGATGTCCGGAGATTCCTGTCCGCCTATTCAGAGCAGGCGGACAGGGTTATGGAGCAGCGGTCTTTAGACCGCTGCTTCATAACTTGTGTTTCTGGCGAGTCTGAAGACTCGCCAGAAATACGGCCCTTCAAGCTCCGTATGGAGCTTGATAAATGGGCCTGAATATGTTTTTTTTTTTTAATGGAAAGGTGAGGTAGAATTATTGTCAATGTTTATTGAAGATTGAAGTACAAATAATGTGGGTTTAAAATTTACACATGAATTTAGTAGTAATAATTTAAACTTCTTAGACATTAATATACAAATCAGAGATAAAAAAATAGTAACAAAAAATTACTTTAAACCCGTAGATGCTAATAATTATATCCACACACAAAGCTGCCATGTGATATGGAAAATTAATTTTCCTAAAGGACAATTTACCAGAATCAAAAATAATTGCACTAAATCAGAAGACTTTGATACGCAGGCAAACATTCTAGAATAGAGGTTTGCTAAAAGAGGATATGATAAAAAATAAATTGAAACTTCAAAATTTGAAGTGAGGGCAATGAATCAAAAAGTTCTCCTATATAAAAACAAAAATAGTGACAAACAAGAAAAAGTGAAATAGTGACCTGAAGAAAAGAATCTGTTTATTCCCTTTATAACCACATATAATACTCAATATAAGAAACTAAAGAATATACTAAGCAAAGATTGGTATATTTTAAAAATAGATTCAATACTAGCGAAAGAATCAATAGAAAAACCACAAATTGTGTATAAAAAAGCAAAGAATGTGGGGCATGTTCGGGCTATGGCCTAAGATGGCCGCTAAACTGGGAGCTCTGTAAAAAAGATTTACAATCCGCCTTGTAATCAAGATTTTGTGCACCCTTCCAGAGTGACTATGAGCAGTATGGAGTAGCTAACACATTGCTGGACTGGTCGATATATATATATATATATATATATATATATATATTGAAAAGACAGGGGCTTCCCAGACTGGACTGCGGAGATCTCTTGGCGGCCTACCAGGAATGAATACTCAGCACCCCCCCCCCCCCCCCCCCGGGTAAGCAGAGTAAGAACTGTGCCTCTGCATTCATTTGGAATGGTACCCAAACCTGCAATATGATTTGATCATGGGGGATGTCTATAATACCATAAGAGACCTGCTTCTTGATCTTGAGTACAAGTTATTCAGCAGATTGGACCGCCTTGCGTCCCTCATGGAACACACACATATGGAGAGGGCTATTTCTAACCCGGAGGTCGTGATCCAGGGTGGAGACCTACAATCTATTACAGCCCAGCTTACAGAGGAGAAGGTTGTGAAGTGCCTGCAACTGACAGCCTACATAGGACCCTCACCTTATACTTCAGTCCTGTTTCTGGGGGATGCAGCTGGCCCTCCAGAGGGGGACCCATATCGCCTAGATGCCCACGAGGAGGTTCATTCAGTGGAGGCCACAATGCAACTAGACACAAGGGTGTATGATTGGATTATAGAGACTCCTGCACTTGTGGCTGACTCGCAGCGACAGCAGAGCCTGACCGCAACATCTTATCCTCAAACCAGCAAAGTGGCGGATGTCAAACCTTTCTTGGATACTGTAAGGGATACTTTGGCCAGATGTCAACAGCAGGGGACTCAATTAGTGCTCACCCCATTTGCAGGTATCCATCTTTGCCCTACTGTGAGACAATGGAGACCTTTAGACTAGTTATACACTAGTCCTCACAACAGGCATGGTGTGGGCTCAGCTGTTATGACTCTTAAAGGCTGACTCCGGACATACTGTTTACGCAAAAAGTCTACTATTAAGTCATCCTCTGTTGCCTTTCATAACGGGACTTTTTTGTGATGCTTGGCAAATAGCAGATATGTTCCTGCAGAACTGGCATCGGGTAGATATGATTGTATTGCAGAGACTTGATATGGTGTACTATAATTGCATAAACTTGATGACAGCCTTGTTGCCTGATGCAAACACTTTATGAAACTTCACCTAGATTTGGTTTTCTTATGTCCTTAGGATGTGAGTTACATATTTTAATTTTCCAAGTATACCAATAGAATAAGCCAAACACCTTGGCTTGTGTTATACACAGGGTTTTATACGGTAACTCGCAGTGGCTGATTTTATTTTTTCACTTATGGTGGATGCCTTACATACTGGGTAAATATAAGCTAGGCCATTACATAGCAAGTGAATATTTTTTAACGCAAGTCGTTTTAACCCAGCAATCTATAGCAAGTTCACACTGCCTCGTAGGTGTATGTCTCCCTACTGGGTTATCAGTCTGACTATTTACTGGCCTGGGATAGTGCTGATACTTTACAGTAAACGCTAGTCGTATGCTCTCTGGGATTAATTACTTGAGCCAAGCAGAAAGCTGGTATGTATTATATATGCAGCCTATAATTACTTTATAGCTCCTATGTCCCTCTGCAGTTCAGGTGTTTGACATTGCAGGTACCTTCATAGAGATATAATTATTTCTTAAACTAATAGAGTTAGAGCTTTCCAAAAAAATGTTAAATACTTATTGCAGAACTATGTATTCCAGAATCTCAAAGGTAATTTCTAAAGCTGCACTGGACACAAATATATTGAGGTTGGTGATCTTCATTATAGTTTTACTCTTTTTGGTCTATGTTAAATATATATAACCTTGCTGTCAGTGGCTGAGACAGGGGAAACCATTTTGATGGAGATGACAATTTTAAGTTCCAAAGTGCAGAGGTGAGAAGATATATTTTATTTACTAGATTTTGGGGAATATAAAGTAAATTATTATAGTATAGTAGTATTAGGTGAGCAAGACCTGACCTATGAGGTAGTTTTTCTACATAAGATCACCGCCCAGAGTTTTCTGAGAGGCTACTGTCTGGAATTCACATGTTGGTTAGCTAATTGCAACTGTTTTTATATTAAGTATATGGCTTAAGAGTGGCCAATCAGTTTCTCTTTACCTATAAACAAAAAAAATATAAGGTTCTACCCCCAGATGGGATCCAAAAGTGGTCCTCTATTTATCATTTGCCTCCTATAGGCTTTAAGTGTTGAAAGGGTCCAAAAGTGGCCCTCATTATCAGCTAGGAGTTTTTTTTTTTATGTTTTACTAACAGATGTGAATACCATTAATCAATGTGGTTCATTTGTACTGTCTACAGTATGATATGGTGCTAAGCATTTCTTATTGTATGTATTTTGGATTTGTGCATCAGTGTCTCACATTGAAATTCATTTGTTCTGTACTGTTTGGAGAACCTTAAAAAAATTATTATATAAAAAAAGCAAAGAATATAAAACAAATTCTAGCACCTAGTGAGTTAAAAATGTCTTCAACAGGGAACAAAACACAAGCAGACTTAAAAGGAAATAACATTTCAGTTTTTTTCCCCTGTCATAAATGTACAGCTTACAAACATAACATACCAAGGTGGTAAAATCCACAGTAACTACAAGAGAGTTCCATATATATCAGATCATTAGGTGTAAAGACAAAGGCATAGTTTATTTAATACAATGCCCATGTGACAAACAATATTTAGGTGAAAAAGTTATGGAGATTAGGCGCTTAATCTGCAAAAGGGATAAAGGTGTGTATGGAAGTCAGGAAATATGGAAATATGTAGAAAAAACTGGACCTTGGACAGAATAAGTGAAAAATTCTTCTACAATTTATTTTCAAAATAAAAACATGATAATACCAAGATAAAATAAATCACAATCCCTAAGTGTTGCAACACTATATCGATCAATTCATAAAATTTCTAAAATTCAGATATACATTTGTTTCATACACTAATGAAAGGATTTATCTGCTCTTTTGTATCCTTTGTTCAAAGATTTTAGATAGAATGTATTCTTTTATTTCAACAAAATTAATAATATTTGTCTCTATTCGATATTTTATATCTATATTTCATCAACTTTAAAATTACAAATATGTAGCAAAAACTAACAATTAGTTAAAACAATTTAAATGCAAGACTGATTATAAATGGTGTCCCCACAATGGCTGTTTACTTATATTGGTTGTAATTTTGTGTATCTAAAAATTTCATCAAAGCATTTGTAAGTAATTGGAGATAAATTACTGAGGGCTGTGTTCTTTATCCTTATATTTATGTTGTGATATATTACGGTTTCACAGTTACCTCTTTATATCCTCAGTGAACTTAATTTGTAGAAAAGGAATGTTCCAAACAGTGTTTAGGGGTGATGTTCTTACCCTCTCTTGTGAGCTGTTACTACTCACGGCTTCCCGGCGGTTCCTATGTGTCCTCAGTTTGACTCTCAGACAAGGGGTTCCGGTAGGTAATTTTCTTTGTGTTACCTTGTCACTGGTCTTTGTAGAAGTGCTCTGATTACAGCACCAAACTGTAGACAATCCTTTTGTTTCTGTAACTTGCGCAAGTTAGCTTTTGTGTTTGTAGTTCCTCAATCTCCTGCACTTAAGTACTTCTGTACGCAGGAAAAAAACAGGCTTTTTCTTTCTTGGTGTTCACACAGATATCAACATGTTTCGCCAGCAACCCTGGCTTTATCAAGAAACAATATTTAGGACAAACGTGTAGACCCCTGAAAAACTGCATTTGAGAACATCTATGCAATATAAAAAATGGCTTTGAAGGTAACCTATTATTCAAACATTTTAAAGAGGCACACCAACAAAGTACAAAAGGTTTTCAATACTGGGGCATTAAACTTATTACTAGAGACTGGAGAGGGGGAAATCACAAACGTAAATTATTATATAATGAAGCACAACTAATATATGATTTTGAAACTTTAGACCCTCAGGGTCTGAATGCAGAATTAGACTTAAATCTGTTTACCAGCAACTAATTTTAATAATATAACTTTATGTAAATTCCCTTATAAAGAATCTCTCATCTAAAATGTATGATTTTTACATTCTAACAATTTAGAGTCAAGGAAGTTTTTAATAAGGGGAACTAATATTAATATTAAATCTTCGCTTCACTCGTAATTTCTGTATATACTTATACATTTTCTTTGTTACCCTAAAGTATTCATATATACTCAAATTAGAAGATTAGATAGCATAATATCTAATATCTGTGTATAGATTAATTACAAAACCCATGAGGTAACCTGCTGTAAGGAATACAAAATCCACCACAAATGTTGCAAGTAAAAGCCGACTTTATTGAAAGTCTCAAGTAGAAACTAGGTACATGTAAGCTCGGGAGAGAGCAGATAGGATGAGATTAATTACTAATATGTGTCTATATATATATATATATATATATATATATATATATAAACCTTTTTTTGTTCGATAATTTAAAAAATTTTTTTATAGAATTTTAAAAATGCATCTTTGTGTACCTTTATATGTATAGAAACTTTTATACAATGTAGGTCAAATAAATAATGTTTTTATGAATTATATATTCATTTGTTTTAACCTAAGACATATAAAAGTAATCTAGAATACCAAGACGGACTTTTATACAAAAATAAGAATTATAAGGATACTAATTGATCCACAACCTGCACTTTCAGAGGTCCAAATCTAAGCCAGCAATGAAAAAGTTAATTTTTGGCTTTAAATAGCCATGAGAAACGACAACATCTTGAGAAAGGCCTCTACAAGGCTTAAATGCGTAGAAAATGATTAGCTGCTGGACTTTTTGGAACACAAATACTCTCAACTATCTGCAATAATCAAGACTGAGCTCCTTTCAGGTACTAGGTTGACAGTGCAAAAGACTTAAAGATTGCAAAGAGAATATTTCCAAGAAGAAAATATCCTGTTATTGCCCCAAACTGTCCTTGCAGACTGGGTTACCCATAGAACCAGGGACTGGAAGAAAGAGCTGCAAATACAGAGACCGTTCAGTCTTAAGAAATATCAGACTCTATAAAAGAACTTGGGGACAGAGATAAGAGAAGCATGGATATCAAGTCGTGTATAGAGAAGTCTAACATTGTCGGATTCAAACATACAGTGTGAGTACAAATACACGCAAACAACTTAAACACCGTTGATAATAATCACTTCACCCAAGACCCGAGAACACAGGATACCTCTAAAGTGGGTCCGACAAATCCGTGAGTAGTGTTAACGTAGATCGAGAAAATACTTGAAACACTGTATCACTTGCTTTTCAAATATTGCTACAAAAATATCTCGGTGCGGATTGGCTAGAAACTGTCACGTGACCATCAGACTGTATTTCAGTGATTCTTACCCTAGAGCCGCTGCCATGGGACAGATCATTTTTGAGATCCAACACAAGGATCAATGACACTTAGGCTATAGTTCTACTTAATTAGAACAAAGAGAAGAATCAAGCGCACTCTATAAAGTTATATTGTATACAGTGGGGAAAAAAAGTATTTAGTCAGCCACTAATTGTGCAAGTTCTCCCACTTAAGAAGATGAGAGAGGCCTGTAATTTACATCATAGGTATACCTCAACTATGAGAGACAAAATGTGGAAACAAATCCAGATAATCACATTGTCTGATTTGGAAAGAATTTATTTGCAAATTATGGTGGAAAATAAGTATTTGGTCAATATCAAAAGTTCATCTCAATACTTTGTTATATATCCTTTGTTGGCAATGAAAGAGGTCAAACATTTTCTGTAAGTCTTCACAAGGTTGTCACACACTGTTGCTGGTATGTTGGCCCATTCCTGCATGCAGATCTCCTCTACAGTAGAGCAGTGATGTTTTGGGGCTGTCGCTGGGCAAAACGGACTTTCAACTCCCTCCAAAGGTTTTCTATGGGGTTGAGTTCTGGAGACTGGCTAGGCCACTCCAGGACCTTGAAATGCTTCTTACCAAGCCACTCCTTCGTTGCCCGGGTGGTGAGTTTGGGATCATTGTCATGCTGAAAGATCCAGCCATATTTCATCTTCAATGCCCTTGCTGATGGAAGGAGGTTTGCACTCAAAATCTCACGATACCTGGCCCCATTCATTCTTTCATGTACACGGATCAGTCGTCCTGTTCCCTTTGCAGAGAAACAGCCCCAAAGCATGATGTTTCCACCCCCATGCTTCACAGTACGTATGGTGTTCTCTCTCCTCCAAACACGACAAATTGTGTTTCTACCAAACAGTTCTACTTTGGTTTCATCTGACCATATGACATTCTCCCAAACCACTTCTGGATCATCCAAATGCTATCTAGCATACTTCAGACAGGCCCGGACATGTACTGGCTTAAGCAGGGGGACACGTTTGGCACTGCAGGATCTGAGTCCCTGGCGGCGTAGTGTGTTACTGATGGTAGCCTTTGTTACGTTGGTCCAAGCTCTATGCAGGTCATTCACTAGGTCCCCCCATGTGGTTCTGGGATGTTTGCTCACCGTTCTTGTGATCAATTTGACCCCACGGGGTGAGTTCTTGCGTGGAGCCCCAGATCGAGGGAGATTATCAGTGGTCTTGTATGTCTTCCATTTTCTAATTATTGCTCCCACAGTTGATTTTTTCACACCAAGCTGCTTGCCTATTGCAGATTCAGTCTTCCCAGCCTGGTGCAGGTCTACAATTTTGTTTCTGGTGTCCTTCGACAGCTCTTTGGTCTTCACCATAGTGGAGTTTGGAGTGTGACTGTTTGAGGTTGTGGACAGGTGTCTTTTATACTGACAACAAGTTCAAACAGGTGCCATTAATACAGGTAATGAGTGGAGGACAGAGGAGCCTCTTAAAGAAGAAGATACAGGTCTGTGAGAGCCAGAAATCTTGCTTGTTTGTAGGTGACCAAATACTTATTTTCCACCATAATTTGCAAATAAATTCTTTCCAAATCAGACAATGTGATTGTCTGGATTTGTTTCCACATTTTGTCTCTCATAGTTGAGGTATACCTATGATGAAAATTACAGGCCTCTCTCATCTTCTTAAGTGGGAGAACTTGCACAATTGGTGGCTGACTAAATACTTTTTTTCCCCACTGTATCTTATATATTGTGATGTTACCAATTAATTTTTAGGATAATAAATTGACTATTGTTTTAAATTACTATGTTAAGGAGATTGTGGTTGACGTAAATAATCCATATTTTACCTTTAGCTAATATCTACTAGCGCTTACTTTATGTGGTTATTTTAGTTCTAGTTATCTTACTATCCATTTCAGGAGATAGTTTCAAGCGTTTAGCTTGGTATCTTCTGTTCAGTACTATTTATTCCTACATTAGTAAAATAAAAAACAAAACAAAACAAAAAACGAATTTCTAAGTGAAATTCCAGGAGTTTGAAGTAAGAAAGTTGCCAAACTAGGTATTAATGCAACAAAGTATTTTGCATCCACTCAAGGTGCAGTGTCAGACTTAGCAATACAGAAAATGTTTGCTTGGCATGTGATTGTAATTTTTTTTTTATATAATTAAATTCTCAAATATTGTGTTAATCCCAGCAATAAATCAGTGTATATACTTTTAGTTTAAATGAGCTTTATCATTTATATATCAGAAAGATGCTTTTTTGACTAAGAATGTCAGAGTGGCACATGTACATACATAGGTAAATACAATTTGTAAACAATCTTTAGTTTAAGTTACAGTTCATCGGCAACTTATCAGATTTAAAATAGTGGGTATGGTAAATTTGTCATGGCGTTGCTAATTTAGGAAAAGGGAGTTTCTATCATTAACAAAACTGAAGTATTCATAATGCTGAGAAGTGTTCATCCATCAATGTCATACGTTAATCAAATAGATTTCTTTATTTTAGTCATACATAATAATCATAATCTACTATAGAAAAAGCAGAATCTAATTAATGTGCAGATGCCACAAAAAGGTCAGGGCACCAGTTCACAAAGCAATTCATGTTTAATACAGTCAGAAGGTAGAATAATATAAAAAAGCAAATATTGATTTGAAAAAAGCATTTAGTTTTGAGAACCAAAAATTTCTTTAAAAAAGTCATTTTACTTTTCAAATTAAAAACAGAGTTGTGGGATGTAATTTGCAAACATTTT
The DNA here is from genome assembly GCF_027579735.1 of Bombina bombina. Classification (NCBI taxonomy): domain Eukaryota; kingdom Metazoa; phylum Chordata; class Amphibia; order Anura; family Bombinatoridae; genus Bombina; species Bombina bombina. The sequence goes on from NC_069504.1 coordinate 418,067,391, forward strand.
CTCTGAATAAAAACCTCACATAACCCATAAGGACAAAAACACAAACTGCAGGCACAGATGTATGAATAGCAGTGCAGTTTATTCAGCTGTATAAACAGAAGCAACCATAAAAAAAGCCAATAAAATGGAAGAGCTAGGTCTTATGCATTTTGGTTAGAAACTTTCTTACTCATAGACCCTAGTCTTCCATATACACAATGAGACATTTCTAGGCTAAGCAATAATACACACACCCACAGTGAGAAACCTCCCCCTTCTTAAAGTAACATCAAAACTTCCTAATTGGCTACTAAATTACATAGAGTACTCAATCTCTATCTCTAGGTTCATATAGCAACATTATAATTCACTTAATACTGTTGTTAACATATTAACATATACTAAACTCTGAATTTCTCCATCTCAAGATATATGTATATAGAATTGTTATTCATTGATACAATTTTAATCATCATTGCATATACCAAATTGTTGTACATGTTGTACCTACTCATATATTCAGCAGACTAGATTATGGATAATGAAAAACAGAACCAGCTCCACAACAGTGGATCCAAAAAACAAAATACAATTTATTGAAGACACAACTTACAGTACAAGCAACGGACGGAGTCACAGTCTGACATATTTTGCACCACCAACGGTGCTTAATCATAGACTACAGGTGTGAGCCTGCAACCTCCTTATAAAGGAGTATACAACTTCCCACCTGATTTAACCCCTTAATCACCTATGTGTCTACTTAACAATTAAAACAACAACAGATGATTAATAAAACATACGATTCATGCTAGCTCCTGAAAACAACTTGAGGTGATAATACATTGTAAAAGTATATTTTTTAACAAAATGTTATTTTTATACACATATATCATTTTCATAATAACTTGATACATTTTTTAAAAATTATGCAATAATTTATCACATCAGATTTAATTCACTACACATAATAACATAATATCCGGTATAATTCCTTCTTTCCAAGGATCTTATACTTATTCCCTCCTTGTGGAGGCATTTTAGCCACATCATTGATTTTTACACTGAAATCTGCTATACTTGGGAAATGCATATTGTTAAAATGCCTAGCAAGTGTGGAGTCTTTGTCATAATTTTTTACATCGTTAACATGTTCATATATATGTACATTGACCTCCTTTGTTGTTTTACCAATATATTGAACATGGCACATATTGCACCTTAACAAATAATTAAAAAAATGGAAAAAGTTGTTTTGCAATTGACATAAAACTTTATATCATATGTCATATTGTCAACAGCTGATCTAAACTGCTTAGACACCTCTATCATACTACAGGTTAAGCATGTCCTGGCTCCACATCTGAAAGTGCCATGACTTCATAGCCATGAATGGCCTCTTTTCTGTTTTAAATTTGAGCCCATGTTGAGAGCTAATTTTGATGCTAGTGTAGGTGGTTTCATATATACAAATCTGCATTTGCCCACCACATCACTTAACACATTATCACAACCAAGCAATGAAAAATTTATTTTTAGACTTTTAACTATTTGATTAAACTGACTTGTGTACTCTGTGGTAAATACAACACTATCCCTATCCAGTTCATTCTCTCTTCTTCTTGTTTCTCTGCAGTCCAAATTGCATAGTGAGCTAATGTTAATTCTAATTTCTTCCAATTTCACTCGGTCATATCCCCTAGAGGTCAGCCTACTAACAAGTTCTTCAAATTGCTTTAAATAAATACCTGTATCATTGGTATTTCACCTCAGTCTTATAAATTGACCCCTTGGTATGCCACGCACAAGGTGAGGTGGGTGACATGAGCTAGCATGAAGTATATTTATGATTGATAGGTCCAACAGAAGGAGAGGAGGCATCTCATCCAGGAAATGAAGCGTGCGACTATACGTTTACCCGGTACATGTGGACACAGGAGGAGACCAAAGACCGAAATTTGTCAACCGAACGGATAAAGATCCTAGCGCTTTTAACAAGGAAACCGGTAAACCATCATACTCACCGCCAGGAAAGGAGGACATCCAGACAACAGTGTACTGTTGAACGACTTCGGAACTAACATCGAGGAGAGTGGTAAAACACCCCTTATCCGCCAAAGATACTTTTTGGCCACATAGGCTGAAGATCCACATAAGTCACACATGTTTTTTGGGAACTATCTATGAATTTACCTCCACGCTATTAGAGTTAACCAGCTACAAAAAATCATTATCTAAATAAACATGCAATAAGACTGATATTAGATATATCCACCAGCCCATAAGATCGGATTACAGCAGGCTGTTATTTCAAATATAAACCTGATTATCCAGAAATTAGACATTGTTTAGAAAGTGATACATTGTTTAAAGTATAAGTTTGTTGGGTTTTAAAACCAATACGCCCGCCTAAGCTCGCCTCACATCGCCGCTGCGGACCTTCAAAAATTCGCCTAAGTTATCAAAAAAGCTGTCAAAAAGCCACACACCAAGTATGGGCGATGAGCAGCGGATTGTGAGAGTTATCACTCATCTAATCTCGCTGCTCTTCGGCTTTTTTACAGCTTTCTTGCTAGCCCGTCACTAAGCACCCACACTAAACTACACTGTTCTACCCCCTATACCGGCGCCCCCGGAGCCCCCCGCAACTCAATAAAGTTAGTAACCCATAAACCGCTGCTCCTAGACCCCGCCGCAACTCTTATAAATGTATTAACCCCTAAACCGCCGCTCCTAGACCCCGCCGCAACTCTTATAAATGTATTAACCCCTAAACCGCCATTTACGGACACCGCCGCATCCTACATTATACCTATTAACCCCTATCCTGCCCCCCCTATACCGTCGCCCTCTATAATAAGGTTATTAACCCCTATCCTGCCCCCCACTACACCGCCGCCACTGTAATAAAATTATTAACCACTAAACCTAAGTCTAACACTAACCCTAACACCCCCTAACTTAAATATTAATTAAAAAATATTTCTATTATGAACTAAATTAATCCTATTTAAAACTAAATACTTACCTATAAAATAAACCCTAATATAGCTACAATATAAATAATAATTATATTGTAGCTATGTTAGGATTTATTTCTATTTTACAGGTAACTTTCAATTTATTTTAACTAGGTACAATAGCTATTAAATAGTTAATAACTATTTAATAGCTACCTAGCTAAAATAAAGAGAAATTTACCTGTAACATAAAAACTAACCTAAGTTACAATTACACCTAACACTACACTATCATTAAATAAATTATTCCTATTTAAAACTAAATACTTACCTGTAAAATAAACCCTAAGATAGCTACAATGTAATTAATAATTACATTGTAGCTATTTTAGGATTTATATTTATTTTACAGGCAACTTTTATTTATTTTAGCTAGTTAGAATAGTTATTAAATAGTTATTAACTATTTAATAACTACCTAGCTAAAAGAAATACAAAATTACCTGTAAAATAAATCCTAACCTAAGTTACAATTAAACCTAACACTACACTATCATTAAATAAATTAAATAAATTAAATACAAATAACTACAATTAAATACAATTACATAAACTAACTAAAGTACAAAAAATAAAAAAGCTAAGTTACAAAAAATAAAAAAATAGGTTACAAACATTTAAAAAAGATTACAACAATTTTAAGCTAATTACACCTAATCTAAGCCCCCTAATAAAATAACAAAGCCCCCCAAAATAAAAAAAATTCCCTACCCTATTCTACATTAAAAAAGTTCAAAGCTCTTTTACCTTACCAGCCCTTAAAAGGGCCTTTTGTGGGGCATGCCCCAAAGAGTTCAGCTCTTTTGCCTGTAAAAGAAAAATACAACCCCCCCAACATTAAAACCCACCACCCACATACCCCTAATCTAACCCAAACCCCCCTTAAAATAACCTAACACTAATCCCCTGAAGATCATCTTCGTCGTCTTCACTCAGCCGAGCCACCGATGGAACTGAAGAGGATATCCGGAGCGGCAGAAGTGATCCTCCAAGGGGCGCTGAAGAAAACTTCCATCCGATGAAGTGATCCTCCAGGCGGTGCTGAAGAAGTCTTCTATCCGGGCGGGGGCAGGATAGGGGTTAATAAATGTATTATAGGTGGCGACGGTGTAGGGGGGCAGATTAGGGGTTCAGGGAGCGGCGGTTTAGGGGTTAATACATATATTATAGTTGCGGCGATTGTCAGGGAGCGGCGGTTTAGGGGTTAATACATATATTATAGTTGCGGCGGGGTCAGGGAGCGCCGGTTTAGGGGTTAATACATATATTATAGCTTGCGTTGGTCTCCGGGAGCGGCGGTTTAGGGGTTAATATGTATAGAGTAGCTTGCGGTGGGCTCCGGGAGCGGCGGTTTAGGGGGTAATACATTTATTTAGTTGTGGCGGTGTAGGGGGGGACAGATTAGGGGTGTTTAGACTCAGGGTACATGTTAGGGTGTTAGGTGTAGACATCTCCCATAGGAATCAATGGGATGTCTGTCAGCAGCGAACTTGTACTTTCGCTATGGTCAGACTCCCATTGATTCCTATGGGATCTGCCGCCTCCAGGGCGGCGGATTGAAAACCAGGTACGCTGGGCCGTAAAAGTGCCGAGCGTACCTGCTAGTTTTTAGATAACTAGCAAAAGTAGTCAGATTGTGCCGCACTTGTGTGCGGAACATCTGGAGTGACGTAAGCATCGATCTGTGTCGGACTGAGTCCGGCGGATCGAAGCTTACATCACAAAATTCTACTTTTATCGGTCTCTAGACTTTGATAACTAAGGCGAATCAGCCTCGCCACAAATACGCTGCGGAATTCCAGCGTATTTGAGGTTGACGGCTTGATAACTAGGCCCCATTGTTTAGAAAGTGATACATTGTTTAAAGTATAAGTTTATTGGTTTTTAAGATATTATGTAACAGTAAGACACCGGTGTCTATTTTTAACTTCTGTCTGCTTCGTATTATTATCTGCATCGTATTTGACTGTGTAAATATAACACCAATTTTTATTTTTATTTTTTAATTGATTAATACCAGGGGTATTTAATCAAAAGTACAGCAATAAACATATATATGTGTGTTATTTAAGGTATTTAGCTTCATCATATTAGTATATATATATATATATATATATATATATATATATATATATATATATATATATATATATATAAAGGTATAAGAATACATCTATTTGGATTACGTATTGGAAATAATTTTTCTTGAATTTTTTACTTAAATTTTTCCTTTTAATTTTTTTCCTTTTATTTTTTATTTATATATTTTAAATTGTCTGTTTTAAGGTGAGCTAGTTTCCTATATCTGATTAAGACAGTTATATAACTCTTAACCTAGCATGAAGTATAGTATTACCAGCACTTGGCTTTCTTAAGGTTTTCAATACTATATTATTCTCAACCACATCACCCTGCAGTGTCACATCCAAGAAGTCAATCTCTTTAGAATTATAATTTCCCACAAATCTTAGACACATATCATTATTATTGAAAAAAAGAAAGAAACTATTCAAATATATTTGCATTAAAGGTTCATCTACTATTAGAATGAGATCATCGATGAATCTCTTGTAGAACAAAATTCTATCTGTATGAGTGTTACAAGAGCTGTTATATAAATATCTAATTTCCCAGTATCCAACAAGCAAATTGGCAAATAAGGGGGCATACTTTGCCCCATCGCCATTCCACAGCATTGCAAGTAATATTGATCATTGAACATTAGGAAATTATGTGTCAACTGGAACTCAAGTACCAAACAAATATACCTTTTAGTGTCAGAATCATAATTTGTAAATGTGTCCGAAAAATAACCAACTACCTGTATACCCAAAGTATGCAGAATAGAGGTATACAACGATGCCACATCTACCACTACCCACGAGTAACCCTTTTACCCCTTGAATTCTTTTAAACTATTTAGTAAATTAGATGAGTCCCTTAGGTAACTATAGAGGCTTTTCACTATCAGCTGCAAGATTGAATCCATCCACTCTGACAGTGACTCCAATAAGGAGCAAATGCCAGAGACAATAGGCCTCCCAGGAGGCTTGGCATCTGACATCAACATCTGCAGCTGAAGCCAGTTACGGTAGTGAGTTTGGATTGACCCTGTGGATATTTGTTGCCTAGATTATGGATACGCAAGACATACATATTAAAATATATAGACATAGACTAACTATATATCACATTTTACCAAAAATACTGTAAATTGCATTGTTGGCACCATGCCAAGTATACAATAAACATTGATCTACAGTATGTATACATACTGTATACCTTTTGTGTGGTTGTAGACTGAAACATGTTGTTAACCACAGTATGCAAACAAGCCTTGCATGTGCGGCCCCCGCACCTATAGTGACCTTTGCATTGGATCCAACTAGATAGGGTAGATCTATCAGTTTTCTGATCTTTTTTTTTTGTTTCAAACAAGCTTTATTTAGGAAAACAAAAAGTGTACATTAAAAAAGAAATATATCTACATCAGCAGGAGAATATACAGTCCAGGGTTTTGTGTTACACTTTATGGTCAATAATAGGGGAACAGAAGACAAGCAGAGAATCTGTGCTCGGCAAAATGGGAAACATTGTGAATGGGTTGCAGGTAGACAAAAGTCCTCAAGTTTGACTTGATAAAATTCTAGTTGGAGCTTGTTGTTTACATTTTTATGTTATAATTTACCAAACAAGTTATAATTATACATCATTTTTGACAGTGAAGAAAGAGATATCATAATCATTTTGAGAGGGAAGATAAGCGTACAACATAACATGATATTAAAACCTTACATTTAACATTCATCTTTACCTGTGTAATTCTGCTGTTAGAAGCGAGAGAAGGTAGCAAGCGCACCAGAGAAATAGAAGAGAAAAAAATAGTGTCGGATGGATGGAGAAGGGCCAAAAAAGTACGGTAAAGTCAGGTATTGTTGAGATATCCCTAATATTTTTTTTTTAATATTTTTATTGAGGTTGTAAACATAGGTAAATACAGAGTTGTCATACATCAAGGGTGGACAGTTAGGACATATGGTGACAGAAATTATTTTAAAATTACACCAAGTAACACACTTTATGGTACACAGACCACAAAAATGCGCTATTATCACATAGATGAACAGACAGTCAATATGACAAATGTATCACCATATAAGCATAATGTGGGTAAAATTTACAATATAATTGACCAGTATTGTTCTAACTTATGCATGACAGACTATGACTAATAGCAAACCTCACTTTTTCAAAATATAGTATAGTTAAGTATCCCTTATAAGCATATCATGATAATAATCAGTTTCCCTTACTGAATAGCAGTGGCCTCTCTTGGACCACACAAAAAAGGAAAACAGATGACAATGGGAAAGTTTAGGGATAAGGATAGGAAGGGCCACTTTTGAACACATAGAAATATTGTAAGTGACGGTGATGAGGCCTGTTAAATGACATAGGACAGCAACTCTCTAGTCTATGCATTAGGGGGATTATACAATCAGAAGGTTTGATTTGAAAAGAAGAAGAAAAAATAGGAATTTATAAAACTCAAGAGGCCCTTAGAACTTGCATCTTTTAAATATAAACCTCAGTTTTATATACACATATTAAAGAGACCTTCTACAGGGTATTATGGGTTGCTCTTGGGCCCTAAATTGTCTTAACATAACAAAAGGCAAATTAAATATAAAGGGACCCCTATTGGATATCTTCTTACATGGGGTAAATTGCATAGTAAGAGAAGGTGCTTTCTGGGGAAGGACGGATATGGTTATATTGGTAAGTCAGGCCTTAGATACACAAGGGAGTATTTTAAATTAAAATCTCTATACCTTTGAAGAACTTAACTGTCTAGAACACATATCTGTTTTGGTAGATAATTTTTCTACTGGATAACTATAAAGCAAACGTGTTTAGCTATTGCAAAGCTATAATTCAACATATGCTTTAAAAAAAAAAAATCTAAGTAAGTAGACTCTTGTAGTACTATAGTAATTTACAGGTTACAATTAGTGATGTCGCGAACAGTTCGCCGGAGAACAGTTCCCGGAGATCATAGCTTGTTCGCGTTCGCCACAGCGGGCGAACATATGCGATGTTCGATCCGCCCCCTATTCATCATCATTGAGTAAACTTTGACCCTGTATCTCACAGTCTGCAGACACATTTCAGCCAATCAGCAGCAGACACTCCCTCCCAGACCCTCCCAGCTCCTGGGCAGCAGCCATTTTAGATTCATTCTGATCCTGCATTCTTAGTGAGAGGAGGGATAGTGCTGCTGCTGCTGATTTTATAGGGAAATTGATAGCTAAGCTAGTGTAGTCAGTGTCCACTACAGTCCTGAAGGACTCATCTGATCTCTGCTGTAAGGACAGCACCCCAAAAAGCCCTTTTTAGGGCTACATCAGTCGGGGGTTTTTTGGGTTTTTTTGTAATCTAATAGCAGTTGCCTGTCTGGCACTGTCAGCCTGTGTGTCAGGCTCACAGCATATACTGTGCCTACTTGCACCAGTCATATCTGATGTAACATTAGTGTAAATTTTAAAAAAACAAAAAACTTTTACATCAGTTTGCTAGTTTAATTTAATTTCAGCTGCCAGGCCAGCCTGCCACTGCCAGCCAGCCTGTGTGTCAGGCTCACAGCATACACTGTGCCTACTTCCTCAGTGCCACCAGTCATATCTGGTGTAACATTAGTGTAAATTTTAAAAAAAAAAACTTTTGCTGTCTGCTAGTGTAATCTAATTGCAGTTGCCTGCCTGCCTGCCAGCGTGTGTGCCAGGCCCACTTGCCGACTAGTGCCACCAATCATATTTGTTATAACAGTAGTGTAAATGTTTAAAAAAAAACTTTTTTGACTGTGAAACATCAGTCTGCTAGTGTAATCTTATTGCAGTTGCCTGCCTGCCAGCGTGTGTGCCAAGCCCACTTGCCAAGTTAGTGGCACCACTCATATTTGTTGTAACAGTAGTGTAAATATTTAAAAAAAAACATTTTTGACTGTGAAACATCAGTCTGCTAGTGTAATCTAATTGCAGTTGCCTGCCTGCCAGCGTGTGTGCCAGGCCCACTTGCCAACTAGTGCAACCAATCATATTTATTATAACAGTAGTGTAAATATTTTTAAAAAAACTTTTTTGACTGTGAAATATCAGTCTGCTAGTGTAATCTAATTGCAGTTGCCTGCCTGCCAGCGTGTGTGCCAGGCCCACTTGCCAAGTAGTGCCACCAATCATATTTGTTATAACAGTATTGTAAATATTTAAAAAAAAAAAACTTTTTTGACTGTGAAACATCAGTCTGCTAGTGTAATCTAATTGCAGTTGCCTGCCTGCCAGCGTGTGTGCCAGGCCCACTTGCCAAGTAGTGCCACCAATCATATTTGTTATAACAGTATTGTAAATATTTAAAAAAAAAAAACTTTTTTGACTGTGAAACATCAGTCTGCTAGTGTAATCTAATTGCGGTTGCCTGCCTGCCAGCGTGTGTGCCAGGCCCACTTGCTAGGTGCCACCAATCATATTTGTTATAACAGTATTGTAAATATTTAAAAAAAAATTTTTTGACTGTGAAACATCAGTCTGCTAGTGTAATCTAATTGCAGTTGCCTGCCAGCATGTGTGCCAGGCCCACTTGCCAAGTTAGTGGCACCACTCATATTTGTTGTAACAGTAGTGTAAATATTTCATAAAAAAAACATTTTTGACAGTGAAACATCAGTCTGCTAGTGTAATCTAATTGCAGTTGCCTGCCTGCCAGCATGTGTGCCAGGCCCACTTGCCAAGTTAGTGGCACCACTCATATTTGTTGTAACAGTAGTGTAAATATTTTAAAAAAAACTTTATTGACTGTGAAACATCAGTCTGCTAGTGTAATCTAATTGCAGTTGCCTGCCTGCCAGCATGTGTGCCAGGCCCATTTGCCAAATAGTGCCACCAATCATACAGGGAGTGCAGAATTATTAGGCAAGTTGTATTTTTGAGGATTAATTTTATTATTGAACAACAACCATGTTCTCAATGAACCCAAAAAACTCATTAATATCAAAGCTGAATAGTTTTGGAAGTAGTTTTTAGTTTGTTTTTAGTTATAGCTATTTTAGGGGGATATCTGTGTGTGCAGGTGACTATTACTGTGCATAATTATTAGGCAACTTAACAAAAAACAAATATATACCCATTTCAATTATTTATTTTTACCAGTGAAACCAATATAACATCTCAACATTCACTAATATACATTTCTGACATTCAAAAACAAAACAAAAACAAATCAGTGACCAATATAGCCACCTTTCTTTGCAAGGACACTCAAAAGCCTGCCATCCATGGATTCTGTCAGTGTTTTGATCTGTTCACCATCAACATTGCGTGCAGCAGCAACCACAGCCTCCCAGACACTGTTCAGAGAGGTGTACTGTTTTCCCTCCTTGTAAATCTCACATTTGATGATGGACCACAGGTTCTCAATGGGGTTCAGATCAGGTGAACAAGGAGGCCATGTCATTAGATTTTCTTCTTTTATACCCTTTCTTGCCAGCCACGCTGTGGAGTACTTGGACGCGTGTGATGGATCATTGTCCTGCATGAAAATCATGTTTTTCTTGAAGGATGCAGACTTCTTCCTGTACCACTGCTTGAAGAAGGTGTCTTCCAGAAACTGGCAGTAGGACTGGGAGTTGAGCTTGACTCCATCCTCAACCCGAAAAGGCCCCACAAGCTCATCTTTGATGATACCAGCCCAAACCAGTACTCCACCTCCACCTTGCTGGCATCTGAGTCGGACTGGAGCTCTCTGCCCTTTACCAATCCAGCCACGGGCCCATCCATCTGGCCCATCAAGACTCACTCTCATTTCATCAGTCCATAAAACCTTAGAAAAATCAGTCTTGAGATATTTCTTGGCCCAGTCTTGACGTTTCAGCTTGTGTGTCTTGTTCAGTGGTGGTCGTCTTTCAGCCTTTCTTACCTTGGCCATGTCTCTGAGTATTGCACACCTTGTGCTTTTGGGCACTCCAGTGATGTTGCAGCTCTGAAATATGGCCAAACTGGTGGCAAGTGGCATCTTGGCAGCTGCACGCTTGACTTTTCTCAGTTCATGGGCAGTTATTTTGCGCCTTGGTTTTTCCACACGCTTCTTGCGACCCTGTTGACTATTTTGAATGAAACGCTTGATTGTTCGATGATCACGCTTCAGAAGCTTTGCCATTTTAAGAGTGCTGCATCCCTCTGCAAGATATCTCACTATTTTTGACTTTTCTGAGCCTGTCAAGTCCTTCTTTTGACCCATTTTGCCAAAGGAAAGGAAGTTGCCTAATAATTATGCACACCTGATATAGGGTGTTGATGTCATTAGACCACACCCCTTCTCATTACAGAGATGCACATCACCTAATATGCTTAATTGGTAGTAGGCTTTCGAGCCTATACAGCTTGGAGTAAGACAACATGCATAAAGAGGATGATGTGGTCAAAATACTAATTCACCTAATAATTCTGCACTCCCTGTATTTGTTACAACAGTAGTGTAAATATTTAAAAGAAAAACTTTTTTGACTGTGAAACATCAGTCTGCTAGTGTAATCTAATTGCAGTTGCCTGCCTGCCAGCGTGTGTGCCAGGCCCATTTGCCAAATAGTGCCACCAATCATACAGGGAGTGCAGAATTATTAGGCAAGTTGTATTTTTGAGGGTTAATTTTATTATTGAACAACAACCATGTTCTCAATGAACCCAAAAAACTCATTAATATCAAAGCTGAATAGTTTTGGAAGTAGTTTTTAGTTTGTTTTTAGTTATAGCTATTTTAGGGGGATATCTGTGTGTGCAGGTGACTATTACTGTGCATAATTATTAGGCAACTTAACAAAAAACAAATATATACCCATTTCAATTATTTATTTTTACCAGTGAAACCAATATAACATCTCAACATTCACAAATATACATTTCTGACATTCAAAAACAAAACAAAAACAAATCAGTGACCAATATAGCCACCTTTCTTTGCAAGGACACTCAAAAGCCTGCCATCCATGGATTCTGTCAGTGTTTTGATCTGTTCACCATCAACATTGCGTGCAGCAGCAACCACAGCCTCCCAGACACTGTTCAGAGAGGTGTACTGTTTTCCCTCCTTGTAAATCTCACATTTGATGATGGACCACAGGTTCTCAATGGGGTTCAGATCAGGTGAACAAGGAGGCCATGTCATTAGATTTTCTTCCTTTATACCCTTTCTTGCCAGCCACGCTGTGGAGTACTTGGACACGTGTGATGGAGCATTGTCCTGCATGAAAATCATGTTTTTCTTGAAGGATGCAGACTTCTTCCTGTACCACTGCTTGAAGAAGGTGTCTTCCAGAAACTGGCAGTAGGACTGGGAGTTGAGCTTGACTCCATCCTCAACCCGAAAAGGCCCCACAAGCTCATCTTTGATGATACCAGCCCAAACCAGTACTCCACCTCCACCTTGCTGGCATCTGAGTCGGACTGGAGCTCTCTGCCCTTTACCAATCCAGCCACGGGCCCATCCATCTGGCCCATCAAGACTCACTCTCATTTCATCAGTCCATAAAACCTTAGAAAAATCAGTCTTGAGATATTTCTTGGCCCAGTCTTGACGTTTCAGCTTGTGTGTCTTGTTCAGTGGTGGTCGTCTTTCAGCCTTTCTTACCTTGGCCATGTCTCTGAGTATTGCACACCTTGTGCTTTTGGGCACTCCAGTGATGTTGCAGCTCTGAAATATGGCCAAACTGGTGGCAAGTGGCATCTTGGCAGCTGCACGCTTGACTTTTCTTAGTTCATGGGCAGTTATTTTGCGCCTTGGTTTTTCCACACGCTTCTTGCGACCCTGTTGACTATTTTGAATGAAACGCTTGATTGTTCGATGATCACGCTTCAGAAGCTTTGCCATTTTAAGAGTGCTGCATCCCTCTGCAAGATATCTCACTATTTTTGACTTTTCTGAGCCTGTCAAGTCCTTCTTTTGACCCATTTTGCCAAAGGAAAGGAAGTTGCCTAATAATTATGCACACCTGATATAGGGTGTTGATGTCATTAGACCACACCCCTTCTCATTACAGAGATGCACATCACCTAATATGCTTAATTGGTAGTAGGCTTTTGAGCCTATACAGCTTGGAGTAAGACAACATGCATAAAGAGGATGATGTGGTCAAAATACTAATTTACCTAATAATTCTGCACTCCCTGTATTTGTTACAACAGTAGTGTAAATATTTAAAAGAAAAACTTTTTTGACTGTGAAACATCAGTCTGCTAGTGTAATCTAATTGCAGTTGCCTGCCTGCCAGCGTGTGTGCCAGGCCCATTTGCCAAATAGTGCCACCAATCATACAGGGAGTGCAGAATTATTAGGCAAGTTGTATTTTTGAGGGTTAATTTTATTATTGAACAACAACCATGTTCTCAATGAACCCAAAAAACTCATTAATATCAAAGCTGAATAGTTTTGGAAGTAGTTTTTAGTTTGTTTTTAGTTATAGCTATTTTAGGGGGATATCTGTGTGTGCAGGTGACTATTACTGTGCATAATTATTAGGCAACTGAACAAAAAACAAATATATACCCATTTCAATTATTTATTTTTACCAGTGAAACCAATATAACATCTCAACATTCACAAATATACATTTCTGACATTCAAAAACAAAACAAAAACAAATCAGTGACCAATATAGCCACCTTTCTTTGCAAGGACACTCAAAAGCCTGCCATCCATGGATTCTGTCAGTGTTTTGATCTGTTCACCATCAACATTGCGTGCAGCAGCAACCACAGCCTCCCAGACACTGTTCAGAGAGGTGTACTGTTTTCCCTCCTTGTAAATCTCACATTTGATGATGGACCACAGGTTCTCAATGGGGTTCAGATCAGGTGAACAAGGAGGCCATGTCATTAGATTTTCTTCTTTTATACCCTTTCTTGCCAGCCACGCTGTGGAGTACTTGGACGCGTGTGATGGAGCATTGTCCTGCATGAAAATCATGTTTTTCTTGAAGGATGCAGACTTCTTCCTGTACCACTGCTTGAAGAAGGTGTCTTCCAGAAACTGGCAGTAGGACTGGGAGTTGAGCTTGACTCCATCCTCAACCCGAAAAGGCCCCACAAGCTCATCTTTGATGATACCAGCCCAAACCAGTACTCCACCTCCACCTTGCTGGCGTCTGAGTCGGACTGGAGCTCTCTGCCCTTTACCAATCCAGCCACGGGCCCATCCATCTGGCCCATCAAGACTCACTCTCATTTCATCAGTCCATAAAACCTTAGAAAAATCAGTCTTGAGATATTTCTTGGCCCAGTCTTGACGTTTCAGCTTGTGTGTCTTGTTCAGTGGTGGTCGTCTTTCAGCCTTTCTTACCTTGGCCATGTCTCTGAGTATTGCACACCTTGTGCTTTTGGGCACTCCAGTGATGTTGCAGCTCTGAAATATGGCCAAACTGGTGGCAAGTGGCATCTTGGCAGCTGCACGCTTGACTTTTCTCAGTTCATGGGCAGTTATTTTGCGCCTTGGTTTTTCCACACGCTTCTTGCGACCCTGTTGACTATTTTGAATGAAACGCTTGATTGTTCGATGATCACGCTTCAGAAGCTTTGCAATTTTAAGAGTGCTGCATCCCTCTGCAAGATATCTCACTATTTTTGACTTTTCTGAGCCTGTCAAGTCCTTCTTTTGACCCATTTTGCCAAAGGAAAGGAAGTTGCCTAATAATTATGCACACCTGATATAGGGTGTTGATGTCATTAGACCACACCCCTTCTCATTACAGCGATGCACATCACCTAATATGCTTAATTGGTAGTAGGCTTTCGAGCCTATACAGCTTGGAGTAAGACAACATGCATAAAGAGGATGATGTGGTCAAAATACTAATTCACCTAATAATTCTGCACTCCCTGTATTTGTTACAACAGTAGTGTAAATATTTAAAAGAAAAACTTTTTTGACTGTGAAACATCAGTCTGCTAGTGTAATCTAATTGCAGTTGCCTGCCTGCCAGCGTGTGTGCCAGGCCCACTTGCCAACTAGTGCCACCAATCATAATTGTTATAACAGTAGTGTAAATATTTAAAAAAAAACACTTTTTTGACTGTGAAACATCAGTCTGCTAGTGTAATCTAATTGCAGTTGCCTGCCTGCAAGCGTGTGTGCCAGGCCCACTTGCCAAGTTAGTGGCACCACTCATATTTGTTGCAACAGTAGTGTAAATATTTAATAAAAAAACTTTTGACTGTGAAACATCAGTCTGCTAGTGTAATCTAATTGCAGTTGCCTGCCTGCCAGCATGTATGCCAGGCCCACTTGCCAACTAGTGCCACCAATCATATTTGTTATAACTGTAGTGTAAATATTTAAAAAAAAAACTTTTTTGACTGTGAAACATCAGTCTGCTAGTGTAATCTAATTGCAGTTGCCTGCCTGCCAGTGTGTGTGCCAGGCCCATTTGCCAAGTTAGTGGCCCCACTCATATTTGTTGTAACAGTAGTGTAAATATTTAAAAAAAAAACTTTTTTGACTGTGAAACATCAGTCTGCTAGTGTAATCTAATTGCAGTTGCCTGCCTGCCAGCGTGTGTGCCGGGCCCACTTGCCAACTAGTGCCACCAATCATATTTGTTATAACAGTAGTGTAAATATTTAAAAAAAAAACTTTTTTGTCTGTGAAACATCAGTCTGCTAGTGTAATCTAATTGCAGTTGCCTTCCTGCCAGCATGTGTGCCAAGCCCACTTGCCAAGTAGTGCCACCAATCATACAATCATATTTGTTATAACAGTAGTGTAAATATTTAAAAAAAAACTTTTTTGACTGTGAAACATCAGTCTGCTAGTGTAATCTTATCGCAGTTTCCTGCCTGCCAGCGTGTGTGCCAGGCCCACTTGCCAAGTTAGTGGCACCACTCATATTTGTTGTAACAGTAGTGTAAATATTTAAAGAAAAAAATATTTGACTGTGAAACATAAGTCTGCTTTTTTTTGTGTCAGGCTCACAACGTATACTGTGCCCACTTGCCCAGTGCCACCACTCATATCTTGTTTAATAGTAGTGTAAGTGTACATTTAAAAAAAATAAACTTTTTGGATTGTGAAACATCAGTCTGCTTTTTTGTGTCAGGCTCACAGCGTATACTGTGCCCACTTGCCCAGTGGCACCACTCATATTTTGTTTAATAGTAGTGTAAGTCTACATTTAAAAAAAAAAAATGACAGGCAGAGGCAGGCCACCCCGCAGGTGCCATTGTGGTTGTGGTGCTGTGATTCCCTTTGGCCATAGAATAATGCCCAGTGTTAGGCCACGTACCATGAACACGAAAAGTTTGGATGAAATAGTTGACTTTATAACACAGGACACCCAATCTTCTACAGCTTCCGCTCGTAACCTTGACGCACCATCCACCTCCAGCTTAGCTTCGGGCACCTCTGAAGTGACCAGTGCCACTCGCCCGCCTGCCGCCACCACCAACACTAGCACCACAGCTGCTTCACTTGATCTGTCAGAGGAGTTATTGACACATCAGTTGGAAGAAATGAGTGATGCGCAACCATCATTGATAGAGGTTGTAGATAACAGTGATATGTCTCAGTCAGGCAGCATTACAGACATGGACGTATGGTGTGATGATGATGATGTTCTACCCGCTGCTGCTTCCTTTCTTGATGTTTCAGATACAAGTGAAGCGGTTGATGATGATGTGTCGGTGGATGTCACGTGGGTGCCTGCTAGAAGAGAAGAAGAAGAGGGGTAAAGTTCAGATGGGGAGACAGAGAGGAGGAGGAGACGATTTGGAAGCATGTGGAGGTCGTCTCAAGGAGCTAGTGGCACAGTCAGACAGCATGCATCGTCACCAGGGGTCAGCCAGACAGCACGCCGACGCCCATCAACGCATGCTGTTGCCACCACCAGAATGCCGTCATCACAGAGCTCAGCAGTGTGGCATTTTTTGTGTGTGTCTGCCTCTGACAACAGCGATGCCATTTGCAACCTGTGCCAAAAGAGTCGTGGGAAGTCCAACACCCACCTAGGTACAACTGCTTTGCGAAGGCACATGATCTCACATCACAAACGCCGATGGGATGAAGACATGAGTAGAAGCAGCACACAAACTCAAAGCCGCCATCCTCCTCTTGGTCCAGCATCTTTAGCCACGTCAACTACTGCTGTACTCCTTGCCCCCTCTCAACCATCTGCCACTCAGTCTCTCTTCCGTAGCAGTTCCTGCTCATCTGCCCACAGTCAGGTGTCTGTCAAGGACATGTTTGAGCATAAGAAGCCAATGTCCCAAAGTCACCCCCTTGCCCGGCATCTGACAGCTGGCTTGTCTGAACTCTTAGCCCACCAGCTTTTACCATACAAGCTGGTGGAGTCTGAGGCATTCATAAAATTTGGATCTATTGGGACACCGCAGTGGAAGGTACCTGGCCGAAATTTCTGTTCACAAAAGGCAATCCCTAACCTGTACTTGATTGTGCGAAAGGAAGTAATGGCATGTCTGGCACACAGTGTTGGGGCAAGGGTCCATCTGACCACTGATAGCTGGTCTGCAAAGCATGGTCAGGGCAGGTATATCACCTACACTGTGCATTGGGTAAACCTGCTGACGGCTGACAAGCATGGAATGCGTGGCTCTGCAGAGGAGTTGGTGACACCACCACGACTTGTAGGCAGGCCTGCTGCTACTTCCTCTACTCCTCCTACTCCATCCTCTTCCATAACCTCTTCCTCGGCTGAGTCCTCTTCTGCTGCTGCGTCTTACTCCACATCAACAGCACCCCCCCAGCTCCCCAGGTACTATTCAACATCCCGGATATAGCAGTGTCACGCCGTCTTGGGGTTGACTTGCCTAAAAGCAGAGAGTCACACCGCACCAGCACTCCTGTCCGCCCTGAACGCACAGGTGGATCAGTGGCTGACTCCGCACCAACTGGAGATTGGCAAAGTGGTTTCTGACAATGGAAGTAATTTGGTGGCGGCATTTAAATTGGGCAAGTTGACACATGTGCCGTGCATGTCACATGTGTGTAATCTGATTGTAAAACGCTTTGTGCATAAGTACCCAGGCTTACAGGATGTCCTGAAGCAGGCCAGGAAGGTGTGTGGCCATTTCAGGCGTTCCTACACGGCTATGGCGCACTTGTCAGATATCCAGCGGCGAAACAACCTGCCAGTGAGGCGCTTGATTTGCGACAGCCCGACACGTTGGAATTCAACACTCCTAATGTTCGACCGCCTGCTCCAACAAGAAAAAGCTGTTAACGAGTATTTGTATGACCAGGGTGCTAGGACAGCCTCTGGGGAGCTGGGGATTTTTTTGCCACGTTACTGGACGCTCATGCGCAATGCCTGTAGGCTCATGCATCCTTTTGAGGAGGTGACAAACCTAGTCAGTCGCACCGAAGGCACCATCAGCGACATCATACCATTTGTTTTCTTCCTGGAGCGTGCCCTGCGAAGAGTGCTGGATCAGGCCGTAGATGAGCGTGAAGAGGAAGAGTTGTGGTCTCCATTACCACCAGAAACAGCCTTATCAGCATTGCTTGCTGGACCAGCGGCAATGCAGGAAGAGGATTGTGAGGAAGAGGAGTCAGAGGAGGAATGTGGCTTTGAGGAGGAGGAGAAAGAATAAGCACAACAGGCATCCCAGGGTGCTCGTTGTTGTCACCTATCTGGTACCCGTGGTGTTGTACGTGGCTGGGGGGAAGAAGATTACCTTCATTGAGATCAGTGAGGACGAGGAACGGGACATGAGTAGCTCGGCATCCAACCTTGTGCAAATGGGGTATTTCATGCTGTCGTGCCTGTTGAGGGACATTCGTATAAAAAATCTGAAGGAGAACATACTGTACTGGGTGTCCACGCTACTAGACCCCCGGTATAAGCATAAAGTGACTGAAATGTTAACGAATTCCCGCAAGTCGGAAACGATGGAGCAGTTCAAAAATAAATTAAAAAGTATGCTTTACACAGCGTATAAGGGTGATGTCACAGCACAACGGGAATCTAACAGGGGAAGAGATAAAGGTAATACTCCTCCTCCCACAACCACGCCGGCAAGGACAGGACGCTTTCCAGACGTGTTGTTGATGGAGGACATGCGGACCTTTTTAACTCCTATGCATCGCCACAGCCCTTCGGGATCCAGCCTCAGAGAACGACTTAACCGACAGGTAGCAGACTACCTCGCATAATTTGTGGATCTCGACACTCTGAGGAGCGATGGACCCCTTGACTACTGGGTGTGCAGGCTTGACCTGTCTCCTGAGCTATCCCAATTTGCAATCGAACTTCTGGCCTGCCCCGCTTCAAGTGTCCTGTCATAAAGGACCTTCAGTGCAGCAGGAGGTATTGTCACTGAGAAGAGAAGTTGCCTAGGTCAAAAAAGACTTGATTATCTCACCTTTATTAAAATGAATGAGGGATGGATCCCGAAGGGACTGACATTGGGCGATACATTTGAGTAAAAAAGGTCTGATGAGATGAGCTGCCTTGGGCTAAAAATGGTCCACACACTGCTGTATTTTATCTTTGAATGCCGGATGACTTGCGTGACTTATCTGCCAACAACTAGGGTTCAAGCCGCTGAAGGAGAATGACCTGTACTGGGTGTCCAAGCATCTTTTTCCATCTCCCGATTCCTAACAATTATCTCCGGGTTCCTAAAATCGATGCCATACCTGTACTCGATTCTGCAAAAGGAAGTCATGGCATATGGAGTCTTTCATGCTGTCATGCCTGTTGAGGGTCGGGGACCCTCGTATAAAAAGACTGAAGGAGAATGACCTGTACTGGGTGTCCAAGCATCTTTTTCCATCTCCAGGTTCCTAAAATCCATGCCATATACAGGTCCCCTGATAGGGGACACCGCAGTGGAAGGTACCCGGCCACAATTTCTTTGCACAAAAGGCAATCCCGGGCCCCAACCTGTACTCGATTGTGCAAAAGGAAGTAACCTTACCATGGGTCCCAGCCGCATGTCTTGTAATTCTCTGTCTGGGAAATTATATATCTATCAAATCTATCTATTTATCTATCAAATCTATCTAACTATCAATCGTATCTATCAAATGTATATTGCATCTATTGATCTATGTAATTCGTATCTATCAAATGTATATTGCATCTATTGATCTATGTAATTCGTATCTATCAAATGTATATTGCATCTATTGATCTATGTAATTTGTATCTATCAAATGTATATTGCATCTATTGATCTATGTAATTCGTATCTATCAAATGTATATTGCATCTATTGATCTATGTAATTCGTATCTATCAAATGTATAGTGCATCTATTGATCTAGGTATTTCGTATCTATCAAATGTATATTGCATCTATTGATCTATATAATTCGTATCTATCAAATGTATATTGCATCTATTGATCTATATTATTTGTATCTATCAAATGTATATTGCATCTATTGATCTATGTAATCTATGTATCTATCTATCAAATCTATCTATCTCGTGGTTGTGCAAATGGACTGTTTGCGGTTGTTTGCGGTGCGTTACACGGGGAGTTTGGTCTGTCACTGTGAAGCGGGCGTAACCCTTACCCTACCTGATCGATACAACATCATACCTGATGTTTTAAAGCATGTTATTCCAAACAATTTAGGAATGTTAGGTGATTTATGCCCTTTATGGATTAAAACCAGACTCTGCATCAACTATGTAATTTTCCATGGGATTTTTGCCATGGATCCCCCTCCGGCATGCCACAGTCCAAGTGTTAGTCCCCTTGAAACAACTTTTCCATCACTATTGTGGCCAGAAAGAGTCCCTGTGGGTTTTAAAGTTCGCCTGCCTATTGAAGTCAATGGCGGTTCGCCCGGTTTGTGAACAGTTGCGGAAGTTCGAGTCCGCCGTTTGCGAACCGAAATATTCAGGTTCGCGACATCACTAGTTACAATTCCCATATCAATCCCTGAGTGAGTGGTAAGAGCTAAATCAGATTAATAATAGCATATACTAATCCTCTGTTAATACCCTATATTGCTAAGTGATGTCAGAGACTACAGTAGGAAGTTCTATCTAAATATACAGTACCTTACATGAGGTCAGTGTCTTAGCAACAAAAAAAAACTATAACAACACCACAATGCACTAGACACACCACATATAGTGTAACTAGGTAGATTAACTCTCTGATGTGGAAGTATAAGGCTGTAACATCTGGGAATCATACAAATTATAGACAGGCATAAGCATGTATTTAAATTATAAATAGAAGCTACTAAACGTTTCAGCATACAGTTTCTAAGAGGGATGCGTACTCTGTAGATACAAAGTAATTCTCTGGCACATAATTACCTGAAGCTGAACTATGAACATGTGGAATGCCATGTAGGGGTTAAAGAAACAGATAAGTGATTAAAGACAAATGTGCTCTATGTTATAGCGGAGAAAAGGAGAAAAGCCCTCGCAAGCAAATCTTTTAGAGCCATGCTGCTTCTGCCGCTAACATCTTGGCAACAGATCTTGGTGTAAAGAGATGAAAACTTCTAAAAGTACCATGTGCCAGCTGAATATAATTACTGCGTTCAGGGAGTAATCGTACTTCTCACTTAGGATGTTATGTAATACATGTGGCTTGGGAAATGACAGCCCATATATAATGGTACAATAACACAAGATAACACTATTAGGCAGATTTCTCTATGTTGTCTTAACACAGATAGCACGCTAGAGAGCTCTATGTTTATCAGACATGACATCTTCATTAAAGAATCTTATTCAGCTCTACTGTTTGGTTTATACATACTCATTGCCGCCAGCTTCAACAAAACTCCAGACAGGGACTACCTTGGTTGCTACCTGCCCAAGTTAATAAGAATAAATGGGGGTCACATTCAAAAGGTTAACTGTAAGTGTCCGTACTTCCCACATCAGAAACAAATAAAAAATGACATAACGATAAGTGTCTCTCAGATTCAAAATAAATTGTCATAAGTAGAGACATAGCAATTGTCAAGACCCAGAACGTTCAATTAATTTGGCACGTTGTTCACAATTGCACTTTACCCCACTCCTGTCTTCAAAGTAAAGAGAGAAATATATTTTAATGGTGACAGGGCTGAATATTGTCCCAAACTTGCTGTTCCATGGTGCTTATTGTGCCAGAGAAGATCTAGAACTTGGAGGTTATAATGGTAGACTGTCCATTCACTTACACTAGGTATAGTCGCCATTTTAATATTGGGATCCGGAAAGCCCGCTTCTGCTGCTATCCGCACAGCATCCTCTTTGCTGACAATCAAAGTAACACTGACACCGGCATATTGCGTTGTAGAGCAGTTTTCATTTACCAGCAGTGATGTCGCTGGGTGCACTATTTTTAGTAATATCTTCAATAATGTAGGCTCAGTGGGGTTTACATCTTCTCGTGCAGGCGGTCTGTCTTCCCCAGCAAGACAATTGGTTCTTGTAGTCTATAGTCCACCAGTTCTCTCCCATGTCAATTGTAGGGACTCTAATAGGCTCTCACCTGTGGCAGAACCTGCCTGTTGGGTCAGGGTGTCGTCAGTTCTCCAAGCTGCAGTTAAGTCTTCCTCAATCTGGAAGAGATGCTTGTCCAAAAGGGCACTGATTACCTCAAAGAGGTTATTTTCACTAAGTTCCATTTTAGACATCCACAGTGCTGGTCCAGTTATTATCCTATTACATAGGATATCGTAACCCCGGAGTTTGGGAGGGGGTGGGGTAATAGCACAGCAGCCCCAGACCTATGTTTCATATCCTATACAGGTTCTGCTTTTCACAAGTTGCTGCGTAATTGGAAAAATGCCTTCCAGTCCTGAAAATAAGCCTGTCCCATAGCTGACTCAAAGAACAGGAACTCCATCAAAACATCAACTCTAAGAAGATATCTATTCACCTTGATGAATATCCATTTCAAAGCAATAAATATTGAAGGTTTGCTATGTCTAACTGAGATGCATCCTGCCGCATTGAGTGTAGGCTCCGCCCCCAGTTTTCTGATCTTTAATCATATTAGGTGCCAAAATGTTACCTAAAGATTTATTCTTCCTACTTACAAATTTGCACCCAACTTTAGCACTATAGTGCAATATTTTATCTCCTAACAGAATAGAAAAGTGTTTTTTACAATGTTGCAAATTTGTTGATATTGTGATAAATATGTGGTAACAAATACTGGTTTGTTTATTGGCTCCTTATGTTTAAGGCCCTCCCCCAGGAAGTCCAATCTATCCATCTCCTTAACCTAGCAAAAAGCTTTGTCAATAATGTGACTAGGATATCCACATTGAGCCAATCGTGATTTTAGGTTCTCACTTTCTTGCAAACATATTGAATCTTCAGTGCAATTGTGTTTAATACTCATAAATTGACCTTTCACTATGCGAAATCTGCAGTGCTTGAGGTTAGAACTCCTAGCATGTAGGAGTGTATTTGCCGAAATTGGTTTCAAATATAAAGTAGTCATAACTCTATGACTTTCCTCATCTCCACAAAGCACTAAATCCAAATAAGGCATACTTTTTTTGTGAAAAGAATAAGTAAATCTCAGACCAAAATTATTGCTATTAAGATAGTCAACAAAAGAAATGCATTGTTGCTCTGATCCAGTCCAAACAAAAATCGAATCATCAATATACCGTTTGTATATTGCAATATTTAGGGCCAGATTACAAGTAGCGCTTGAGCGTAAAATTCTCTAGAAATTATTTTTTGGGTGCATTGGGTTGTGCATGTATTACAAGTTGAAAGCGAAAAGTTTATGTATGAGCAAAACGTGGCATGTGCTAACCAAATATTGTGACCACATTAACGTATTCTCCCCATAAAAGTCAATGGAGAGTGCAGAAGAAAAAAAAACTATCACTCACACGATAACCTGACAAGAGTTATTCATATTTAACATTCCAATGTTCTTTACAATGAAAACAATGTTTTTTTTTGTTAGTTTGGTAAAAATATATATATATATCTGTTTATACCTATACCTGTATATCTATTCTCTTAGATATACGTATACCTATAGATATATATTTTACACTAACATTATCACATATGTATATATATATATATATATATATATATAATGTATATAAGACCAACAGAAGAGGGAAGGGCGCACAGACACACGGATCCTGGTGCAGTATGTAATGATTCCACAGACTTAAAACACTAGCATAAGCCAAATGAGTACTCACTTGTACCAACCTCAACATATGAGGTATGATGACCAAAGGGGGGCTTCTCACAGCCTGTCAGATCCTCTTAGTCAAGCTGCTTTGTCTCTCCCAACAGAAGGTTAACCGTTATCGAAAAGCTCAGCAGCTAGCTTGTTCACTCAGTAAAGTCCTTATGTAGGAGATGCAAAGAGCACTGAGGGGTTAAAACACTAGACTACTTGGGAATGTAAAATATATAAGTATACTTTATTTATTCCAGGATACTAAGTGATAAAAATATGATAGTAAATGAAAACTGCTTTTGATTTATCAATGTGCAGCAGACATGATCGCAATATCGGATCATGTCCACTTGCACGTTCTTAAATAGGCCTTATAGAGTTAATTCATATTGTTCTTGGGTTACTTGTTACTCTGATTGATCTTTCTATTTTTATCTTGGCTTGATTCCTGGACTATGCACTGGATACCAATTTATCTGATATTTGCCAAACCATTGAAGCAGAATATTAGTTGGTTTTGCACAAGGACATCTATTTCATGATCAACCTAAAAAAACATTCTCCTCATGTGGCAGAATGAAACATTCATCACCATCTTGATAGTTCCCCTTAGATGTTGCAGAATCTATGCTTAATTTTCAATAACAAATAGTTGCTCTCATAAAATCCCAGTCTTTGAAGATCAGAAGAGGGCAAGATGCACATTACTTAACATAGACTCAGGAGAAAGATCACAAGTGGTGCGCTAATGAGAGCATGCAATATATCGATGGACCGTCCTTACATTAGCACTCAACTTGATATTAGAGATCTATGGTAAAGCATGATTAACCAGAGAAGGGTTAGCATGGCCAACTTCACTTGAGTGCAACCTATACTTTCAATGGATATTGCAAATGTGTTAATTTGCGCTCATATTAGTATACATAGTATACATAGATTTGGGTATCTGACATTTCAACTTAATATCTGCTAGATAAATGAGGTTGTTAGGCACTAGGACACATAAAGAACATAAGTAATAGGATATATATGAAGGATACAAATAATTACTAAAAGGTGTTGATGTGTACCTTGGAAGTACTCATATGATTTTGAAAATTCTGGGGGGGCAGCCAGCTTTGAGACACACAATAATGAGGTTCTGGCTCCTCCTTATCTATAACCATATGCAGCATACTCACCCCCCAAAAAAAAAAAAATTACCCTGGGCAAGATTATGCAATAAACAGCATGCAATGTTCATGATCATTTGAGGGAGATAGGGCAAGATCCTTCTTGAATGATCTAAAGACTTGAACTGCATGGACATAGCTACTGAATATATGGCTGATTGCCTTGTGGCTCTAATTAATCCTTTTTTAGATTGCATAGATCAAGGAGAACTCACATGATAAAGAATACAAAATTACCGTTAGTATTTACACAACACAATGGTCGAGTACTATATTGCAAAAATAGCTTACTATATATGCAGTATCTGGCTTGATAAAAAAATGGTATTTAATATGTATTGTGTATTGATGTATATGTATCATTGTGTATATTAAATACCCATTTTTTCAATTTTGTATTCTTTACTATTTTTAGGATTAATTGGAGGGATCCTTGTTCTCTGTGACATTATATTAGTATCACTTTAGCACAGTGAACATATAGTTTATTTGAACTCACAGGATAAACAAAACCACTCAATTATGTTCATGTCCCATAAGATATGAAGTAAAGCCCTATGATGTAGTAGCATAGGGGCCCTGGGTTTCTGGGGGCTCCCATTCTGTCCTGCACTCCATGCTACACAGCTGCTCTCACCAGCTGATCAGGCCTTCCATCCATGTCCAGCATCACCTTCATTCACTGCTCTCACAAACTGAGCAACCCTCTAATTGTTATTCTGCTGGTCAAGCATTCTCTCTTCTGTTTTTCTTCTCCCTCCCTGCATATCCACTGCTCACACTGCTATAGCAGTGAGTGATTCCTTTTATTGTGGGTTTTTATTGTGGGTTAACAGGGTTAATTGAGTCCTTGTGTGTTGTGATCGGATATAAATAAAAAAAAAATTAAAGTACATTTCTGATAGCTTTACATTATTATTGATATCTGTATCTATCTGTCTTGGGGCCGATTACAAGTGATACACAATTTATCATTGCGGCTCGCCAGTTAACTATGCTCATTGGGTAGCGTGCGTATAACAAGTTTTCTCACAAGCACTAACCCAAGCACAAAAATACAAACTTTGAAAACTGCTACCACATTAACATATTTACCCATTGGGGTCAATTTATCAAGCTCCGTGTGGAGCTTAATGCCCCTGTTTCCACGCGAGTCATAACTTGTCTGCCTGCTCTGAGGCCGCGGACAGAAATCAACCCGATTGAATACACAAGAACTGCTTGTGCAATGATAAAGGCTGACAGTGTATGCTGTCGGCATTTATCGATGTGCAGCGGACATGATATGCTACATCGTATCACGTCCACTCGCACTATGATAAATTGGCCCCATTGACTTCAATGGAGCACAAAAAGTGTGGGGGGAATAAACACCCTTACTCACATGCAAACCCGATTGGGTTTTTCAAGTGCACACGCAAACCCGATCGGGTTTTTCAACCTGACATCACATAAATATTTCACATTCCAATTTTATCTCCATAGCAGAATATGTTCTGTTTATTCCTAAATACATATCTCTATATATATATAAACATCTAAAAAAAAATTGGTAAATAAATATATATATATATATATATATATACTGTATATATATAAAGAAATAAATAAGCCAGCACTCTCCGTTCCTGAGCTATGTTCATAATGCCGGGGTGCCACCCAGAAGTAAACAGCAAAATAATCCAGAAGGTGCACTCGTCGTATATCAAAGGTTTTTTTAATGCAAAGTTGAAGTTTTCGGGGAGTAACCCCCATCCTCAGACTCTTGTGATCCAAACAAGAGTCTGAGGACGGGGGTTACTCCCCGAAAACATTAACTTTGCATTAAAAAACACTTTGATATACGGTGAGTGCTCCTTCTGGATTATTTTGATATATAGTGTATATACTGTATATATATATATATATATATTATATCGGTATAGATATATACAGTATATATACAGATTCAGCGCTGCGGAATCTGTTGGCGCTCTACAAATACCTGATAATAATAATAATAATAACAATAATAATAATACAGTATCTATAGGAATATCTATTTAAAAATACTTATACCATTTTACCAAATGCGAAGTACATTGAAATGTGAAATATTTACAGTACAAACACGGTTAAACACTTCATTAAAGTGATGGTAAATCCAAGTGTAAAACAAACGCTAGGATTTACCATCACTAAAAATAAACACCCTATCTGTCAGCATGGCATAGTCCTTTCTCCAATGGAGGCGACGTTTTCACCTCTAGACCAATAGCTGTGTTAGAATCTCATTTGACACATACAGCTATTGCACTAAAGGTGAAAACGTCACCTCATTGAAGAAAGCGCTGTGCCATGTGCACCAGAGGAGCTGTGTTAGCAATCTACTTTGCTGACAGATAGGGTGAGTTTCACATCATTTTCTAATGAAACAATGTGAGAAACTAATGTTTATTTTTAGTGATGGTAAAACCTAGCTTTTGTTATACGCTTGGGTTTACCATCACTTTAAATGTGAATATTGCATAAATATTATTTTACATGTTTTCTACTATTTGACTGCAAAGGACTCCAATGCACATTTATATGTCTATATATGTGCGTACATATATATTTATGTTTTTATATGTGTATGTATATCTGTGAATACACATATACACATATAAATACAAAATGCATATGTACACACATATATATATACTGTTTATATATATATACTAGTCCTAAAGCCCGTTCACACGGGCCGTGTTGTGTGTTCTCTCTCTCTCTCTCGTGTTCTCTCTCTCTCTCTCGTGTTCTCTCTCTCTCTCTCTCGTGTTCTCTCTCTCTCTCTCTCTCTCTCTCTCTCTCTCTCTCTCTCTCTCTCTCTCTCGTCCTCGCGCTGCTTTGTTTCACCTCTGCGCGTGCGATCAGCTGTGCTGCCGGGTCCTTGCGCTGCTGTCGGGTGGGTGCGCGTGCGATCAGCTGCAAGAGTTTGTCTGAACTGCGCATGACGGCTTCAGACAAACTCTTGTCTTTTATAATATAGGATGTGTATATATATATATATATATGTATCTCCATGTTAAAGCCCTTTGCATGTATCTTTTTTTCTAACACCTTAGACCTCAAATCTTTGAGCCCTTATAACTTTTTTATGCAATACTTTTTTTTTTTTTTAACAATTTTTATCAGTCAGGGTTGTAACTTTTGTTGTGTTTTGTGCAACTTTTTGTCAAGAGTAACAGTTAACCAGAGATATGAAGTTGCACTTTGCTGACGTCCGTTAAATTCAATTGCGCTCAATCAAAGGCATTTACTTGCAACTTGTAATATGTGCTCTACTTCCAATGTGCCCAAAGAGCAAAAAAAAATCCCTTATTGCTCTCACACAACAGTTAATGTGACACTCATAATCAAGCCCATGATATGTTGTAGATATGTTTTTATATTAAATTGATAAAAAAGATGTATTCAGCATCTTTGGATATTTGGCACAAATTGATTGCATCCAAAAAGGGCCATCACCACTATTGGCTTGAGTGAATGATAAAAAAAGAAGGCGCCACCATAGTGCACAATCAGATGTATAAAACACGCCAATAAAACAAGTAAGACCGTACTTACAAGCTGTAAGACACTTGAGAAGTGTCACAACTGCCTTCTGGACTGTTATGGAGTCGTCCAGCTAACTCACACTGGTAGATCTCAAAAGTCCTCTTAGATGTGAGAGCGGCGATGACAAAAGAAACCAGCATCCAGCAGCAGTTTCACAGAGCCGGCTCGTCCTGTACTATCCACTGCGTAGTCACTCGCGCGCGTTCAGTAAAATGTCACAAGATCAGGAAACCAAATCTGTATTTCCCTTTAGTAATAAACAAAAAACACAAATAATAACCTCTTATGTGCTGAGCTGCAGGATTGGCTTGGGCAGCACCATCTTGTTTTCATTTCTGAGCATGATCCGCTTGGTGAACGATAGCTTTATTGCTTATCTGATGTGTGAAATCTTTTGATCTATGGTTGTTTTGCAGTTATTAGTTGCCTTTAGCTATTGAATTCCAAATTCCAAATATGTTGCCGAAATTTAGCTAATAACTTTTGGTTGAATGGATTGTGATTGCCGAAGTTGATGCTATCATGCCTCATATAATTGGCTTTTCCAATATCCGATTTGATCTTTTTTTCGGTATAGAAATGGTGTTTAAGATTAGTGCTGGCCTTGCTTAGTTTAATATAAGTGATAATTCTAGTAATAGCTTACAATTTATGTAGTGTTTTAAAATAAAACAGGACCAGACAAAATAGTTAAAATGCAATGAAGTTCACTTGGTCTTTCTATAACATCTTGCAGTAGCAGTCCATATTTAATAAAAAGAAAAAAAAACACGTCTGAACCTCAAGTTTCCTCTTGGATGCAAGTTGCTCTCATTAACCTCTTAAG
Organism: Bombina bombina; assembly: GCF_027579735.1. Taxonomy (NCBI): domain Eukaryota; kingdom Metazoa; phylum Chordata; class Amphibia; order Anura; family Bombinatoridae; genus Bombina; species Bombina bombina. The sequence continues at coordinate 418,097,152 of NC_069504.1, forward strand.
GAGGGTATGTCGCTGGTTATTTTATAGGGATTATTTAATAAATTTCCAGTGACCAGAATGGAGGAGGGAGGGTATAATAGTGTGGTCCCTTGGCTTGACCTTTGATATGCTATCATTTACTCTTTGCTACAATCGATAGATGATAGATAGATACTTATATACATAGCAAATACTCAAATTGTTAGTTTCATTCTATAACTTGCAAGTGCACTATTTGCTGTCAGTGATCAATAAAGGTAAGTAAAATGTGCATTGATTATATAATATGAAACGTGTTGTTTGTTTCATATGATCAAATCAAATATGTTCTTACTCAAACATTTCTTGTGAAATATATACTGTGTTTTCATTCTGTGTATGTGATAATCTGTATGTCAACATTTTACAGAATAGTTGTTTTTTTTAATGTCAAATCAGCTTATTTTAAAATGTCCTGAATCAGCAGTTGTTCTCAGCATGGGAATGTTGTAACATTGTGCTCCACTGGCAGTGCTGATGCCGTTCTGTATAAGCAAATGAGAAAAGCATGACATTTGCATGTTGTGTTAATGAAACATCTGTGAATGAAGCAGCTGTGCACATTGCATTCAGCAGCCAGAATGACTAAACATTCACTAAATGCAGAGTTCATATTTTAAAGACCAAATTATCTTGAATCAGTTCAACAAAATGTGATGACTTTGAGAACTGCAATTTTTTTTAGTTCACATTATATGAACATAGAAACGACAGCTAATGACATCATTAGTGTCTCACTGCAAAAAGCACATTTGTTGCAAGGGGATGTAAATGGTTTAGTATAATGTGTAGACCAACATAGCATTCATAGTAACATCTGGGTTTAGCTCTTTACTTGCGCTTGCAAGACAACAATGCTCAATTTATATGCCTGTTTTAAAGTGATTAAAAAATGTAAAAACGACACAGAAATATTTTTCTCTGTATCCCATAAATCATGTATTAAATCACCCATACACATGTTTTTTTCTCTATTCTAATTTAAGAGAAGAGAAAAATATATTGTATTTGGCTTAATTATATTTTTATCACACTAGATTCTCAATATCAAATTATAGTTACACCTTGAAGTATATTTTTTAAAAACATATTCATTAACCCCTTCATGGCGTTGGGACGTTCTATGCCGTCCTAACTGAACTGGGCTTTTACACCCTTAGGACGGCATAGAACATCCTAGCCTTTTGGCTGTACTGAAGCTGAAGTAGCTTCCTGAATGGGATTGTGGGCTGGAGGGCAGGCCTAGCGTCATAGGCACATCCCCCAGACACAATCCCATCATGGAAATCATGTAATCACATGAACAATCGTGTTGTTAACTTATTTGTTTACATCAGAACTTTTTTCCAATGTAGACAAATAAGTCTGGGTGGGAAGGGGTTATTAATAGTAATAATGAAAACAAAAATAAAGCAAATTAATTAAAAGCATTTGAGTGCTGCAGGAGCCTTGTTATATTTACTGGTGCACCATTGCAGTGCTGTTTGGAGATCCAGATGGGCCAGGAATGCTGAAGAAGAGGGATTAGCAGCTGCAGGAGCCAGGGGTCCGTGCTAAATAATTTTGGATTAGCGCGGCCAGCTCCCTGGATTAGTTCATCATCTTTTCTCAACTTTTCTTAAGGTATTATGCACTAGATAGAGCTCTTTTTTATATTCTCTTGTGGATATCAACTCTGGCCTTGTCTTTGGTACCAAGACTGAATGGGAGGTGTTAAAAGACCCTCTCAGACTCTCATTCAGTTCTTAATGATTGTTTCATAAAGAACAAAGTGTACCTTTTCCTGAGCTGTCATACTGACACTGACCTTGGCAAAGTGTTTGGACCATGCTACCTGTTTAACCCCTCTATTGAGAAACAAACTCATTTGGACTAATATACTGGTTTTTAGACTTTGGATCTGTGCCCTGACTTATGTGTCTGTCTCATTCCTCTAAATAAACATCTGTTTCTGGACTGCTCCTCTGGCTTTGACCACTAGCTTGTCTCTATATACTTTTGCAGTTTACCTGGAAACTGAAAGCTTTTTATTTCCTGCATGACTGGTTCCAGTTATAAACCCATGTAATTCAAATATTGTCTTATAATTGATCAGCAGACACATTGATTAATATGATTATAAATATACACTGTACAATGTCCAACAATGGCCACACTTATATTCAGTCAACATTCCCCTGTAAAGATAATTACCTAGCTTTTCACTGGGTTTTTAAATTTTGTATCTATTCCAAATTGTTTGACAACCCCATGATAACCAATTTAGCTTTTACTTTTCAACTGCATTTGTGCACCAAAATTGCTCCTATATTTTGAATGGGGACAAGAGTGCAAAAATCTTATGTTAATGCACAATAAAACTCTCCTGATTGTAATCAATATTGCTCAAGTGCTAAGTCAATAGTGTGCTAAGTCGAAGATGCACTTAGCTGATGGTACACAAGTAGTGGAGGTCTTCATATAGTTATGTTGGGATTATACTCAAGCACAATACTTAACTCACCGCTTGTACAATGAGTGCAATGCGCATGCTAATTGAACTCCCAGCACTATCCATTAAAAGAATTGGGTGCACTTAAATGTCAAACTAAGCGACCTTGCCATCAATCCTGAATCGCTCAACCAGTTTCGAGGTTCAACAAAACCTTTTTCAATAACAGTTTTAAATGAGAACAAAGAGCTATCAAAGCTCTTTGCTGTAATTTGTATCTGCTCTTGAAAAAGGCGTTGTTGAACCAATGAAATCAGTGGTTTTCTGTTTTGTTTTTTTTTAATAATTTGATGTACCCTCTGTGAGTATATTCCATTTGGTGCATTTATTTGTTTGACTGTTTTACACTATTGTTGGTCCTTTCTTCTGAAGTTGCTGTAAAGAAGGATCGAATCCTGTAAAAATGGAAGGCTGAGATGTTGAAACTTACAGAGAGAAACTGTGCCGCCATACTACTAACAGCCTCAAAGGAAGGAGGCATCAGCCTATCAAACATCAGATCCTATTAGCGATCACCCTAAAGAGAATTTTGAACTGGCATGGACCTGGAAAATATAAAGTCTAGGTATCCATAGACTCTCACATTTTGAAAGTTCTGAATGTTTGCATTTTATGGGCTAGATTACAAGTGGGATGCTATTGTTAGCACAGGACATGGTAAGCAATATCACAACTGCATATTACAAGTTAAAAGCAACCGGTTGCTCTTGAGCACAAACAAACTTTGTGATCAATGGACTAGCGTGCCTGAAGCCCTAGCATAAAGTGTAAGGGTTAAAAAAAGTTAAAAGTTGCACTAGTCGGGGGGCGTTCATGGAGCTCCTCTGCTATAACTGATTGCAGATGTGCAAATACACAATTCCCTAACAACCTAAACTCTTAAACTGCTCAGGGGTTAAAGGTAACCACATCTGTTAGCCCTTTGAAGAGCAAAACTTTGATCTGTGGACTTTTGAGCTATCTCAGTGGCATTACGGTTTGGGGCCTAAATTATCTAACAAGGCGGTGTGGATATAACTTCCCCTAACATTTATGAAGAATCCTTCTCTTAATACCCACTAAATGGATTTGGAGGCTGCACTGCACAAGTTCGAAGATAATGTCTATGGGATCTTGGAAGATCACTTCTCAGAAATGAGCTTGTTATTTACGCAACTCCTTGAACAGTTTTCCACCCCACATGACAGGCAAGATGGTGGCGACAAATCAGGAACCACTATAGCAATCCGTTCGCAATCCCTACATGTACTGGAAAATGTTGTACCCCTGGAAGCAGCTGCTGTTCTGGCAGGAGTGCTCAGGCATCATTACGATTCGAGTGGTGAGAGATTACAGGACAGCCTGAGAACGCCGGGTCCTGGATTTACTATGTCAGACTACTAAGTCAGTCGAAGGTATGGAGCTGAGCACCTACCTGGATGATCTTATGAGAGCAACATCACACAAGCTGATTCACAGAGCAGACTTAGGCCCTCCACCTCATGGACGGGTAGATGTTCATTACCCCCCAACCCCGTGTCACAGAAACGCTGCATGTAGCCTATGTAGCTGGTTCTATATGTCCTTCATTGAAATGCAGTTGTCAGAGGCTGGAGTAGCATCGGCTACAGGCATTGGCTAAAGGACAGGTCTCAGAGTTATTCATAGCAGCCTAAACTGTCTCTTAGGGTACACGAGATGAGACTCCTCTGCTTATGATATAATCTATTTTATGACACTCCATACTCTGAACATTATATATATATATATATATATATATATATATGCGCTAAGTGATCTATATCAAGGCATATGATCTTATTACCAAATCTGTCTACAGTTAACAAGGTTTAAATATATAAGCAGCAGATATCTATTGGCTCTGGGAGATATTTATGATGACAGTAATGTCGGATGTGTTTGTTGCGTTTGTCTCCCCAGTCAGTTTGGGACTTTGATCTTGGTTATTTGTTTGTTATTTTTTTCAACCAGGATCTCTGTTATGTTGTGCCTAAATACAGCAAAATGTTTAATTTTAGGTTATATATGCTACAAATGAATACTACACTGTTTAACTTGCCTGTAGGTATGCTGTATGTATATGTTAATTGTGATGGATTATCACTAAAATACCCTGTTAAAATGTTAATTAATATTTCCCACCACTAGAGGGGAGTCACAGTTTAGTTACAGTTTGATCTGTACGATAGCCTTATGTGATCTTGCAGCCTAGGTCATTTACCCGTATTTCCCTCTGAACTCCCTGCCCTAGAATCTGAGATTTGTTACCCATAAACACATTTTATGAGCATAGTTTCCGATCATCCCTGGGAAATTCAGTAATAATTTTCTTAGGTAACTGGAACCAGCATCTGGTATATATTAGAGATCACCTTTAATTCTAAGATTAGCTCTGAGTGAGTACTATTGTTTGTATCTTGAGCACTCATATAATCCCTTGTAGAGTCCTTTTTATTAAGAAGTGAATCACTACTGCCCTATGGTTTATTTACATAGTTTAACCTAGGGGGACTACTGGTATTAACCATTTTTCCTCTCTGTATTTGTTTGAGAGGGAATGTACTATCTTTAACTGCCTCAGTCATATGTATATATATCCACTTAACCACTTCTGTAGATCCATCAAAAGAGAAGTTACATCTCCCTCCTTCAGACCCAGTCTATTGATTTGCATATTAGTTAGGATCCTACACCTATACATATGTGAAATCATATCGTCCTCTACTCTAGGTCCACACGAAGAAAGTTTTTTCTCATATTATCCTTTTGTCAGATACTGGTCCTTTTTTAGTAAGTGTGCTAGATTTATAGCTTTCTATAACTGTTCAGTTTAGAATATTATAGTTCTTTATATTCTCTCTTACTACTCTCAGTATAAATCAAGGCAGACAACTGATGATTCCTTCACCAAGATCCCTTCCATTTAACAATACTTACCACCCCTTATAAACAGACATATCTTTTAATATCATATGACTACACAGTGTTTATTTGCTTACTCTTATCTATATATAAGCTACACTTGGTTATACTATATATCAGCTAGGTGTCTATCCTTGCAATACACTATGTTTACAGCTTCACAAAATAACCTATAACATGGACATGGTATAACACTTGGGCCTCAGGCAATTTTGACACATCTTACTGCAGCTTATATTAGCATTCATCAGTATCTTGGTTGTGCTTTGTTTTGAACAGAGGTCTTCTATCCTCCATTATACTGCTATTGCATCACTGCATATACGTTTCTCCTGGTATTAATGCAGACTACATGATATTCGGCTGCCTCAAATATAGGGGTGGACCTTTGAGTCCCTTCAGAGTTATCGTTACAATCTAGATCACATCTTTAATCTCAGCTAGTACAATTGTTAACATATGTCCAGGTTTTTACACATATTGTAATCAATAGTATGTTAAACGTTGTGAAGATGGCTTCCATTATATGTTGCACTATATATTCTGCTACTTTCCCATATCACCCAAATTAGGGACTACTCATATTGTTAGCAAGACTAGCTATTCAGCTACATGAATGGCCAAAGATATATAGTGACACATTTTCCTGAGGTATTTATATTGTTGATGGCCTTTCGATCTGTCTACTACACCATGGGTAAATCTTACAGATAGAGTCAATGTGTAGAATGGCTGGCATCCAGCAGGGGGTGTCAATCAACCCGATCATACTCGATCGGGTTGATTTCCGGCGATGTGTGTCCGCCTGCTCAGAGCAGGCGGACAGGTTATGGAGCAGCGGTCTTTGTGACCGCTGCTTCATAACTGCTGTTTCTGGCGAGCTTGCAAGCTCGCCAGAAACACGGGGCATCAAGCTCCATTCGGAGCTTGATACATATGCCCCATGGAATGGAATCTATTTATATAGGTATTTGCTGCCACAATGTTGTTTGTTTTTTAAATGTAATTATAATTGATACCACTAGGTGGAGATATAGTAGAAATAAACTCTGTAAAGATTATGTAACTCAAATAAAAAATTATTTTCACAAAAAAAAGTTGCACTAGACACTATATAAATACATTAAAATAAACTATTACACTTTTATATACATTTTCTGATAAAAAATATTCCATATAAATATTAATAAAACATTTTATAAGGGTTAATAGGTATATGCCAAGGTAATTGACTGGAAAGAGCTATAATGTACATCCATATATATGTCTAAATATGTGTATGTGTGTGTGTATATATATATAGATAGATAGATAGATAGATAGATAGATAGATAGATATATGTGTATATACATGTGTATTGATGTGTTTAAATGCTTTATCTGTATATATATATATATATATATATATATATATATATATATAATATATAACAAATGTGATAGTGCATAAAAAAGGATAAATGTCCCAGAGTAGGTAATCACGATGGTAATGAACAGCAGGTGAACCTCAGGGAAAAAAAGGAGAAACACATATAGTGAAGTCCTGTGGTTAAAAAATATATTGAAAGGAGTAAAGAATGGTACTCACATTCTCTAGAGCTTCAAAATCAAGCTCTAGATATTAAGGCACTGGAAATTTCTAATAGGAGACAAAAGCAAAGAACGAAATCACAGCTGGATTCAAACTTCCCAAGGAATGGATCAGAAGTGGCAAAAAGATATGAACACTTTATTAAAAACAAGTCACAATGCATACAAGTGAGACTGTCCCAATCATAGATCACTGCAAACACAAGATAATGATATCACAACGTCTGCTAAGTGCTGTTTTGGTCTGGTAAGGAACAAGGCTTCGCTACTTTTGTGACTTCACTACGCTCCGACGTACGTTTGGCCAATCACAGCTTGGCTTTTTCGAAGATCTTCTTTGCCTTTGTCTCCTATTAGGATTTTCCAGTGCCTTAATATCTAGAGCTTGATTTTGAAGCTCTAGAGAATGTGAGTACCATTCTTTACTCCTTTCAATATATTTTTAACCACAGGACTTCACTATATTTGTTTCTCCTTTTTCTCCCCGAGGATCACCTGCTGTTCATTACCATCGTGATTACCTACTCTGGGACATTTATACTTTTTTTGTGCACTATCAAATTTGTTTGTTTTGTTTAATTATATTTTTTATTGTGATTTGAGCAAGTTTATATATTGTTTTTTATTATATATATATATATACTGTATATAAACACTATATATAGCTGTGTATTATTAATTACCATGATAGCTGAGACCTTCTACATATGAGTGGTGTTATCCTCTGGTATTGGTGTTGTTCATCCAGCAAGCACTATTGAAGTATACTTCTGTTATAAGTTATGCAATTTAGCATTTGTTCCTCTAAACTTTGGCATAGATCCTCTGGCTTTTTCTCATGTTGACAATTTCCAGTTAGATATAACTGGGTCTCCCTCTGAGAGAGGTGTTGCCTTTGATTTTTTGGTATAACAACACAGTTGCATGGATCCTCATTTATAATCCAAGGTAGCAGTTGGAGTACAGAGGTGTTGCATTTAGCGTTTAGTCATATGCATATCTATCCATATATATAAGTTACAAGCTGGCATGCTTTTTTATTTTAATTGTTTATTGAACTACATATAACATATGTGTTATTACTGTATCTATGGTATGTTAAACATAATACAAGTGGACGCATCCTTGTTGAGAGACTTGTCTGCAGAGTTTATGCACTAATGTGGATAGAGCCAAAATAAACTATTGATATTTGTTTGAATCTTTTTTGGTGTGATACCTATTTTTTAAGAGAAGGTATACATTCTCTTATTTTCTCTCTTGATTATAATCTATAAATGAGTTTTTTCAGGGTCTGCACCATATACAATCTCTAGAATGTATTATTACTTCTTCCTCTCCCCACCCTTACGTATTATATATATATATATATATATATACTTGTATATATTCATATAGATATATAGCTAAATATTTAAATCATCATTAATATATACAATATATATATATATATATATATATATATATATACTATAGATAGATATATATATATATATATATATATATATATATATATATATATATATATATTAAACTTAAAAGGCCATTTTCTTTTATGTGAAGACCATTGAAATGTAAAATATGCATAACTACAGTGTGGTTTAGCTCAGTTGGTCTAATGTGTTTCAGGTTAGTGTGTAAATGATGAGTGTTAGTTTTGTTTATAAACAGCGGGCTTTATTGAAGTCTATAGAGAGAAGAAGTTAACACGGTCGGTATATCCAAAGTCCTAAAGTTAGGGATCATATGGTTTAGCTTGTGCGTTAACTTTTTACATTCAACTTGTAATACACTCGCTAACCCGCCCTTGTTAAAAGTTTACTTTCAGTGCAGTTGGCACGGAAGTATAAAAAATTCAGTTAGCGCACCACTTGTAATTTGAATGTATTTTGGGTACCCAGGGAAATCAGAGTCTTTCATTGTATATCGCTAGACCTTGACTATCTCTTCTCAGAGATCCCCATGTTTACTATCCCTTTGAATGGAGAAATGATTGGAGGGCTGGATGATGGACGTGAGAGGAAGGCAGAGTGGGACTATATAATCCCATTGGTAAATTTGGTTGAAAAAGGCAAACTATTAAAGCAAGATACATTTTCAGACAAAGCAGGTGGTCCATTTACATCTTGGCTTAAATATGCCTAGTTGTGACACTTCTTAAATACCTCCCCACAATGACAAGACTTTTTAAGTTGTTTAACTCCATTTGAAACACCATGCCTGAAGGGTTTCAAATGGAGTGGTGGTCAATTTCTTCAAGCTTACAGGAATATGCCCTTCACAATACACCCTCAGATGGTAAAGTGATCTAGATACTCTTATAGATAAACTATCCTGGGATATGAATTTTACTTGTAAATCATCTTTCTTCCCTCAGATTTTGGGAAATAATTTTTAACTATTATTATTCATACTTTACTCCAATGAACAAAATACTTGACTTTCTCTTGGGGTATTGAGGGGTTGTGGAAAAAGTGGTAGCTTACTACACATTTGGTGGAACTGCAAACTCATTTAACTGGTTTGGCACAAGGTTGAAACACATGTTTAAAGGGTTTTTAACAATTATTTTATTAATCCTCTGGTTGCCATCTTAAATGACTTTCAGATATTTCCCTGAAAACTACAACTGCATCTCCTTCAAATCAGTCTAAATAGTTTCAATCATTTATAGTGAAATATTGGAAAATGACATTTATTCCATTTAAGCAAATGGATGGATCAAATCTCTAAGTTACTGTTGCTGGAAGAATATGTTTTCCTGAAACGCAATAAGACTGCCTACTCCCTTGATATGAAATATTAGTCGGAACAGTCATGGCACCCTGCCCAAGAGGATCCACTGCCATAGAGGTTCATACCATAGGATATACAATCAACTTATTCCTCATAAATGTAGCAATATTCTTTTCCAAAGCGTAGAGATCTATGACTGGCCCGCCACCTCTCTACCTCTCTCTGGGAGGTAGTTATCAAGCCGTCAACCTCAAATACGCTGGAATTCCGCAGCGTATTTGTGGCGAGGCTGATTCGCCTTAGTTATCAAAGGCTAGAGACCGGCAAAAGTAGAATTTTGTGACGTAAGCTTCGATCCGCCGGACTCAGTCCGACACAGATCGATTCTTACGTCACTCCAGATGTTCTGCACACAAGTGCGGCACTATCTGACTACTTTTGCTAGTTATAAAAAAACTAGCAGGTACGCTTGGCACTTTTCCGGCCCAGCGTACCCTGGAGGCGGCGGATCCCATAGGAATCAATGGAAGTCTGACCATAGCGAAAGTACAAGTTCGCTGCTGCCAGACATCCCATTGATTTCTATGGGAGCTGACTACACCTAACACCCTAACATGTACCCCGAGTCTAAACACCCCTAATCTGCCCCCCCCCCTACACCACCGCAACTAAATAAAGTTATTACCCCCTAAACCGCCGCTCCCGGAGCCCACCGCAAGCTACTCTATATATTTTAACCCCTAAACCGCCGCTCCCTGACCCCGCCACAACTATAATAAATGTCTTAACCCCTAAACCGCCGCTCCCAGACCCCGCCGCCACCTACATGATACCTATTAACCCCTATCCTGCCCCCCCTATACCGCCGCCCTCTATAATAAAGTTATTAACCCCTATCCTGCTGATCCCGCACCTCGCCGCAACTAAATAAATAGTTTAACCCCTAACCCGCATCTCCTGGAGCCCGCCGCAACCTATATTAAACTTATTAACCCCTAATCTGACCCCCTACACCGTCGCCACCTATAATACATTTATTAACCCCTATCCTGCCCCCAACAACACTGCCGCCACTGTAATAAATTTATTAACCCCTAAACCTAAGTCTAACACTAACCCTAACACCCCCCCCCTAACTTAAATATTAATTAAATAAATCTAAATAATATTTCTATTATTAACTAAATTAATCCTATTTAAAACTAAATACTTACCTTTAAAATAAACCCTAATATAGCTACAATATAAATAAGAATTATATTGTAGCTATCTTAGGATTTATTTTTATTTTATAGGTAACTTTCAATTTATTTTAACTAGGTACAATAACTATTAAATAGTTATTAACTATTTAATAGCTACCTAGCTAAAATAAAGAGAAATTTACCTGTAAAATAAAAACTAACCTAAGTTACAATTACACCTAACACTACACTATCATTAAATAAATTATTCCTATTTAAAACTAAATACTTACCTGTAAAATAAACCCAAAGATAGCTACAATGTAATTCATAATTACATTGTAGCTATTTTAGGATTTATATTTATTTTACAGGTAACTTTGTATTTATTTTAGCTAGTTAGAATAGTTATTAAATAGTTATTAACTATTTAATAACTACCTAGCTAAAAGAAATACAAAATTACCTGTAAAATAAATCCTAACCTAAGTTACAATTAAACCTAACACTACACTATCATTACATTAATTAAATAAATTAACTACAAGTAACTACAATTAAATACAATTACATAAACTAACTAAAGTACAAAAAATAAAAAAGCTAAGTTACAAAAAATAAAAAAAAATAAGTTACAAACATTTAAAAAATATTACAACAATTTTAAGCTAATTACACCTAATCTAAGCCCCCTAATAAAATAACAAAGCCCCCCAAAATAAAAAAAATCCCTAACCTTTTCTACTTTAAAAAAGTTCAAAGCTCTTTTACCTTACCAGCCCTTAAAAGGGCCTTTTGTGGGGCATGCCCCAAAGAAAACTGCTCTTTTGCCTGTAAAAGAAAAATACAACCCCCCAAAAATTAAAACCCACCACCCACATACCCCTAATCTAACCCAAACCCCCCTTAAAATAACCTAACACTAATCCCCTGAAGATCATCCTACCTTGAGTCGTCTTCACTCAGCCGAGCCACCGATGGAACTGAAGAGGAGATCCGGAGCGGCAGAAGTGATCCTCCAAGGGGCCCTGAAGAAGTCTTCCATCCGATGAAGTGATCCTCCAGGCGGCGCTGAAGAAGTCTTCCATCCGGGCGATGTCATCTTCCAAGCGGCCCTGAAGAAGTCTTCTATCCGGGCGATGTCATCTTCCAAGCGGGGTCTTCAATCTTCTTTCTTCAGGATCCATCTTCATTCCGCCGACGCGGAACATCCTTCTTTCCCGACGGACTACCGACGAATGAAGGCTCCTTTAACGGACGTCATCCAAGATGGCATCCCTTCAATTCCAATTGGCTGATAGGATTCTATCAGCCAATCGGAATTAAGGTAGGAAAAATCTGATTGTCTGATTGAATCAGCCAATCAGATTGAAGTTCAATCCGATTGGCTGATCCAATCAGCCAATCAGATTGAGCTCATATTCTATTGGCTGATCGGAACAGCCAATAGAATGCGAGCTCAATCTGATTGGCTGATTGGATCAGCCAATCGGATTGAACTTCAATATGATTGGCTGATTCAATCAGCCAATCAGATTTTTCCTACCTTAATTCCGATTGGCTGATAGAATCCTATCAGCCAATTGGAATTGAAGGGATGCCATCTTGGATGACGTCCCTTAAAGGAGCCTTCATTCGTCGGTAGTCCGTCGGGAAAGAAGGATGTTCCGCGTCGGCGGAATGAAGATGGAGCCTGAAGAAAGAAGATTGAAGACCCCGCTTGGAAGATGACATCGCCCGGATAGAAGTCTTCTTTAGCGCCGCTTGGAAGATGACATCGCCCGGATGGAAGACTTCTTCAGCGCCGCCTGGAGGATCACTTCATCGGATGGAAGACTTTTTCAGGGCCCCTTGGAGGATCACTTCTGCCGCTCCGGATCGCCTCTTCAGTTCCATCGGTGGCTCGGCTGAGTGAAGACGACTCAAGGTAGGATGATCTTCAGGGGATTAGTGTTAGGTTATTTTAAGGGGGGTTTGGGTTAGATTAGGGGTATGTGGGTGGTGGGTTTTAATGTTGGGGGGGTTGTATTTTTCTTTTACAGGCAAAAGAGCAGTTTTTGGGGGGCATGCCCCACAAAAGGCCCTTTTAAGGGCTGGTAAGGTAAAAGAGCTTTGAACTTTTTTACTGTAGAATAGGGTAGGGAATTTTTTTATTTTGGGGGGCTTTGTTATTTTATTAGGGGGCTTAGATTAGGTGTAATTAGCTTAAAATTGTTGTAATATTTTTTAAATGTTTGTAACTTATTTTTTTTTATTTTTTGTAACTTAGCTTTCTTATTTTTTGTACATTAGTTAGTTTATGTAATTGTATTTAATTGTAGTTATTTGTAGTTAATTTATTTAATTAATGTAATGATAGTGTAGTGTTAGGTTTAATTGTAACTTTGGTTAGGATTTATTTTACAGGTAATTTTATATTTCTTTTAGCTAGGTAATTATTAAATAGTTAATAACTATTTAATAACTATTCTAACTAGCTAAAATAAATACAAAGTTACCTGTAAAATAAATATAAATCCTAAAATAGCTACAATGTAATTATTAATTACATTGTAGCTCTCTTAGGGTTTATTTTACAGGTAAGTATTTAGTTTTAAATAGGAATAATTTATTTAATGATAGTGTAGTGTTAGGTGTAATTGTAACTTAGGTTAGTTTTTATTTTACAGGTAAATTTCTCTTTATTTTAGCTAGGTAGCTATTAAATAGTTAATAACTATTTAATAGCTATTGTACCTAGTTAAAATAAATTGAAAGTTACCTATAAAATAAAAATAAATCCTAAGATAGCTACAATATAATTCTTATTTATATTGTAGCTATATTAGGGTTTATTTTAAAGGTAAGTATTTAGTTTTAAATAGGATTAATTTAGTTAATAATAGAAATATCCATTCCATTACCTGCCCTTCCCAATCAGTAAAGTTATTTCGTTAGTGACCTGAAGTGACTAATTTGTAACAACTGTCACTTATATAACTTTATTACTGCATAAACTAAGGTTTTTGCTAATAAATTGGCTCCATTACATTCATATGCATGCTCCAGAAGAATTGGAGACTCATAATATCACCTCCACTGGAGATCACCTGTATTATTATGAGTGTTTAGATTAAGAACTACTTTGAACTCAAAAGTTTTTTTACAATTCATTTTGTATTGATTTGTGAGCTAACAAATGCGAAAGAAGGCAGCCGTAAGCCGCATTTGGGTCTTTTCAAAGCCGGATTTCTTAGTGTGAGATCTCAGTGTGTTGCACTTTCAGAAGAATAAATCCGACTCTGAAAGGAGCCAAATGTTTCCGACTTCCTTCTTTCCCATTCGTTAGCTACCAAAGTGCACAAATGTACATATCTAATTGTTAACATACAAACGGGACATTCACAAGAACTTTATAATTGAAAAAAAGCAAAATGTTTTTTTTAATAGGTCCAAAGTGCTAAATGTGAAAAGTCGCCAGAAATAGGCTAGATTTAAATGTTAAAAAAATGTAGTTCAAATCACACATTTACACTATGGGGTAGATTTATTAAGAGAAAAGCCGATATGATTGGCTGTAGCGAATAATGTCTGCTCGACCTTGCATAAATGCCAAAAGCATACGCTGTCGGCATTTAATATGATCACTGGCGGCCAATCGGCCACTAGTAGGGGCCGTCAATCATCCCAATCCTAACGGATCAGGGTGATTTCAGTCCGCAACCTAAAAGGTTAAGGAGAAGTTAAGGAGCAGCGGTCTTACAACTGCTGATTCTTAACTTCCATTTCAAGTGGACCTGAAACAATGGGACGCCAAAGCAGCATTGGCTGGTTAATCAATGGTCCCCTATGAATCTTGAACAGAAATCAAATATTAACATTTTATTGTATTGTAATGTAGTGTGTTTAGATTTAAAAATGTTCATTATAAAATTACTCAAACTTTTATGAAATAATGAATAGCCCAAATCATGATTTGATGTTAACGGATAAGTAAAAAACCTATGTTCAAACTATATTAAGCAGTCATCAGCAATATTGAAAGGATTATATGTCATGTTTGACACATTTCTTTTGCTTCAGTAAAGGTCTGTGTGAATACCTGCAATAATTCACTTGAAAATCAAGTGATTTCTTTTTGTTATAGTTTTTCTTTGTGTGTTGTCCATGTGTATAAATCGATTTTGTTAGAAATTAAACTTGAAATAGAAAAATGACATTAGGAACCTGTGGATGACAGATAGAAGAGGCGCCTCATGGGACAAGTATCATCTTGAGCAACAGAGGAGACAAAACAAGCGGACTCACCACAGAGTATTACTCACAAGAGAGGCGGTACAAACGTGTACCCAGACAAGCAGGACGGAACCAAAAGTCGCCTGTCAGACAAACGTACGCTCAATACGCTGGAGGCAAACGTCACTCAGCAGGCAGCGTCAGAGTCGACCCAGCAGGGGAGCCAATGGAATTGATGGAAACTCGGCACAACGGACCTCCGAGGAGAAAATCAGGAACAAAACTGTGAAGCGGTAGTGAAGAGACTGTAGACCGGCAAATCCGTGGCAATGGAGGTATAGTAGTTTGCTTGTTGGAGACCTGCAGCTGTGTGTACTCCAAATCCTGATATTAAAAACAAAATTTGAAAGCATGTGATATTCTGTCCCATATAGTCCCTGTTACCGGACAGTCACTTAGCGAGGTATTCTCCCTTCTGTCGGCGTGGGTCTGCCAAGACAAAGTGACGGGGGAAAAATGACATTAGAACTTCATTAGATTACAATAGTTGTGAATTAAAAAAAAAACTAAGGGCCAGATTACAAGTGGAGTGATAAATATCGCTTTCATGAAAGCGGTATTTGAGCTCCACTGTGTAATACCAGCGCACGCTAATATGCGCTGGTATTACAAGTTCACAAAAATGTAAATGTGACCTTGTGTTCTCATTGCTGGGAAGCACTGTGCTCATAAGAGCGCGCTTCCATAGGCTCCTATGAGAGCCTCATTCTGATGTCTCATTCTGATGACGGCATCAGAATTTTAACTCAGAGATGGGGGTAAGTAGTCCAGCGATGGAAGCAAATATAAATATATTTGATTATATACATATACTGTATATATATGTTTTAAAATGTGTATATACACATATTAACACATAAATATAAATTAATAACAGCATTTACATATATATTTACTGGAAATACACGGTTCCCATAAACCGCAATGTATAGGTAACATTTCAGTGCCGGTTTCTTTCTAACACCACACTCCCACCAACTTTAGCTTTAAAATACTGCCTAGTGCAGTTATTGTATTAAAAATTAAGATGCTGATAGCCTAATAAAATACGCTACACTATATTTTGGGTTGCATTTGTGGCACATTTATAAAATTAATCAATGGTTAATTTTATAAGCGCTCACGGTAGCAATAACCAGCCACTTGTAATAGCTGATAACTATTGTGTGCCCGCAAACAGGCAAATTTGCCCATTTGCAGGCGCGTGATAATTCCCTCTCCATTTGTGATCTAGGCTTAGAGCTGCTATATAATGTTTTTACATATAAATGTAAACTGATAAGAAGAAAGGCCAATCATAATTATAAGGACATTAAACCCAATAGTGTCCATCATGATTCAGATAGAGCATATGCTTATAAACAACTTCCAATTTACTTCTATTGTAAAATTTGCTTTTTTTCTTTCTTGTTATACTTTGTTGAAGGAGCAGCAATGTACTACAAGTTAACCAATCACAATAGCCATATATGTGAGGCCACTAATCACCAGCTAGTTCCAAGTAGTTTACTGCTATTCTTGAAATCAAGTTAGATTATAGAAGTATAGAAGTAAATTGGAAAACTGTTTAAAATTGTATGGACTTTCTGGGGCCTATTTATCAAAGTGTCAACTGAAAATACATTGGAATTCCACATCGTAAAGATTGATCCGACCTAGTTATCAAAGCCTCAAGATCATCAAATGTTGAAATTTGTGACGTAACATATGATCCTGTGATCTCAATCCGACGCAGATCAATGCTTACGTCATTACAGATGTTCCAAATACACATTCGGCTATTTTTGACACTTTTCCCCATTTATCAAACTTTTAACAGGTACGCTTGTGTCTTTTCTGACACAGAGTACCTGGTTTTCAATCAGCCACCCTTGAGGCCACGGATGCCATAGAAATAAATAGGAGTCTAAAAGCACTGATAGATTATGTTCGATGTTGGAAGAGAATGAAGCATACCCCATTGATTTCTATGGTAGAAAAAAAGTTACGTTTACACCTAACATAAAGTCAGAGTCTAAACACCCCTAATCTGCCGCCCCCCGACATCGCCAACACCTACATAATGTTATTAACCCCTATTCCCCGCTCCCCGACACCGCCGCCACTTAATAAACTAATTAACTCCTAAACCTCTGGCCTCCCACATCACCACCACTAACTAAACCTATTAACCCCTAAATCGTCAGCCCCCCACATCACAAAAAACTAAATTAAGCTATTAACCCCTAAACCTAACAACCCCTTAACTTTACATTAAAATGACAACATCCCTATCTTTAAATAAATTAAACTTACCTATAGAATTAAAACAAACTAATTGTAAACTATTAATTAACCTACCCTAACTATTATACTACAATTAAATTAAACTACCAATTAAATTACATATTAAAAAAACCTAACCCTACTAAAATTATTTAAATATACAATTAAACATTCTTACAAATTCCTAAATTACAAAAAAAAACTAAGTTGCAAAAACAAACACTAAATTATGAAAAATAACAAACCAAATTATCAAAAATAAAATAATTTACACCTAATCAAAATAAAAAGGCCCTCCCAAAATAAAAATAAAAAACCTAGCCTACAATAAACTACCAATGGCCCTTAAAAGGGCCTTTTGTGGGGCATTGCCCCAAAGATAACAGCTATTTTACCTGGCAAAAAAAAAATACAAAAACCCACCACCCAACCAACCCCCCCAAATAAAAAAACTATCTAAAATAACTTAAGCTACCCATTGCCCTGAAAAGGGCATTTGTATGGGCATTTAACTCTTTTACTGCCCAGACCCTAATCTAAAAATAAAACCCACCCAAAAAACCCTTAAAAAATTGGAACAGTTAAAAGGATTGAGATCTCATTCTATTGGCTGTTCCAATGTAATTTAGTGTTTGTTTGTTTTGTAACTTAGTACATTGTAAGAATGTTTTGTATATTTAAATAATTTTAGTAGGGTTTGTTTTTTTTTAATATGTAATTTAGTTTATTTAATTGGTAGTTTAATTTAATTGTAGTATAATAGTTAGGGTAGGTTAATTAATAGTGTACAATTAGTTTATTTTAATTCTACAGTTAAGTTTTAATTTATTTAAAGATAGGAATGCTGTAATTTTAATTTAAAGGTAAGGGGTTGTTAGGTTTAGGGGTTAATAGCTTAATTTAGTTTTTTTGCGATGTGGGGGGCTGGCGGTTTAGGGGTCAATAAGTTTAGTTACTGGTTTTTATGTGGGAGGCCAGAGGTTTAGGGGTTAATAAGTTTATTTAGGTTGTAACGATGTGCGGCAGTGGTGGTATAGGGGTTAAACATTTTAATATAGTGGCGGCGTTTAGTGAAATGGTATAAATAAAGTTGGGAAAAAGCCGAATAGACGCGAGATCGATGACTGCTAGTTAACAACATTCCGATGGTCATCGCCCGTACTTGGTGCACGTATTTTTAACGTTTTTTTTTTCTAAATAAGGAGAGCGTATTGAGATCGGCGGCCGCAATGTTTGGCAATGTTAGGCAAGCGTATTGATGCCAGCGAATGCAACATAGTTGACGCTTTGATAAATATACCCCTTTGAATCATGAAGGACACATTTTCAGATCCACTAAAATGGAAAAAAGATGTAAATATGACCTATCTGTCTCAGCATTTATTTTTGATAGTTAATAGGTTTGCCACAGATAAAGGCTTCTAGACATGTACATAGTTCTTGACTACATAAAACTATTTAAAAAGAATATAAATAGGACTAAATTAATATTTGCATGAAAGGGGGTGTATTTCTCTGCAAGAGAAGATTATAAAGGTATTATATCATTTCAAAGTTTTGTTATCTTTCTGTTTGCAATACCCACCTAGTTTTAGTGTTTCTGTTCTAGATAAATTGTATTTTAGACATGTGCATTTGTCTTAGGGCGAATACATATTCATCCAAATTTTGGACCATTCATCCATTTGTCCGCATAATAAAGAGACAAATGGAAATGGGACTGAAATAGGTGATTAATGAAATGTTTTATGTTTATTTGTCGCATTTGTTCCATTTTCATTCTGTACTTTCTGCGCCAAAAAGGGCCAGCGAACACAGGAAAGGGGGAAGGAGCTCAGATTGTTTGACAAAATAGCTCATTAATAGTACCCCTCATCTAATTGAAATTATATTTGTTTTAGCAATGGTGGCACCAATAAAAATAAATAGTTACTAATGATATGTTGTTATACTACTCGGTCATAAAATTGTTACGGCGAGATTATGAGTTTTGCGTTATGAGGGGTGCAGTACTAACTTGTACGTAATTCTCACCGCTCACTTACCTACAGCGCTGGTATTACAGGTTTTCAGAAACCCGATGTTAAAAGGCAAGAAGTGAGCGTAGAGAAAATTTGTGCTCCATACCGCACTCCAATACCATCGCTGCTTAAGTCAGTGGTGAGCTGGTTTTACGTGATCGTGCACAATTTCCCCATAGACATCAATGGGTAGAGCCGGCTGAGAAAAAGTCTAACACCTGCAATAAAGCAGCATAAAGCTCAGTAATGCAGCCCCATTGATTCCTATGGGGAAACACATTTTATGTTTACACCTAAAACCCTAACATGAACCCAGAGTCTAAACACCCCTAATCTTACAATTATTAAACCCTAATGTGCCGTCCCCGACATCGCCGACACCTGCATTATACTTATTAACCCCTAATCTGCCGCTACGGACATAGCCGCCACCTACATTATACTTATTAACCCCTAATCTGCTGCCCCCAACATCGCTGACACCTACATTATATTTATTAACCCCTAAGCTGCTGCCCACAACATCGCCGACACCTACATAATGTTATTAACCCCTAATCTGCCGCCCCCAACGTCGCCGCCACTATAATAAACATATTAACACCTAAACAGCCGTACTCCTGCATCGCAAACACTAGTTAAATATTATTTACCCCTAATCTGCCATCCCCTAACATCGCCGCCACCTACCTACATTTATTAACCCCTAATCTGCCGCCCCCAACGTCGCCGCCACTATATTATATTTATTAACCCCTAAACCTAAGCCTAACCCTAACCCTAACACCCCCTAACTTAAATATAATTAAAATAAATCTAAATCAAACCTACTATTAATAACTAAATAATTCATATTTAAAACTATAAACTTACCTATAAAATAAACCCTAAGCTAGCTACAATATAACTAATAGCTTAGGTTTTATTTTTATTTTACAGGCAAGTTTGTATTTATTTTAACTAGGTAGAATAGTTATTAAATAGTTATTAACTATTTACTAACTACCTAGCTAAAATAAATACAAATTGACCTAAAAAATAAAACCTAACCTAAGTTACACTAACACCTAACCTAACCCTACAATTAAATACATTCCCTAAATTAAATACAATTAACTAAATTCAATAAAATTAGCTAAATTACAAAAAACAAACAAACACTAAATTACAGAAAATAAAAAACAAATTACAAGATCTTTAAACTAATTACACCTAATCTAATAGCCCTATCAAAATAAAAAAAGCCCACCCAAAATAATAAAAAAAAACCCTAGCCTAAATTAAACTACCAATAGCCCTTAAAAGGGCCTTTTGCAGGGCATTGTCCAAAAGAAATCAGCTCTTTTACCTGTAAAAAAATTACAAACAACACCCCCAACAGTAAAACCCACCACCCACACAACCAACCCCCAAATAAAACCCTAACTAAAAAAACCTAAGCTCCCCATTGCCCTGAAAAGGGCATTTGGATGGGCATTGCCCTTAAAAGGGCATTTAGCTCTATTGCTGCCCAAAGCCCTAACCTAAAAATAAAACCTACCAAATAAACATTTAAAAAAACCTAACACTAACCCCCTGAAGATTCACTTACAGTTTTGAAGATCCGACAGATCCGACAGTTTTGAAGATCAGACATCCATCCTCAATGGGAGAAGTCCTCATTGAAGCGGCAAGAAGTCCTTAGTGAAGTAGGGAGAAGTCTTCATCCAAGCCGGGAGAAGTGGTCCTCCAGATGGGCAGAAATCTTCATTCAGACGGCATCTTCTATCTTCATCCATTCGGCGAGGAGCGGGTCCATCTTCAAGACATCCAGCGCGGAGCATCCTCTTCCAACGATTTGCGTAAGTTGATTTGCGGTAAGCCAAAAAAGTGTGCGGTTCCTTTAAATCTTCCAGACTCGTAATACCAGCAGTAGTAAAAAAGCAGCGTTATAAGGCTTAACGCTGCTTTTTTACTCATAATGCAAGACTCGTAATCTAGCCGTTAGTTTGGTCAGAGAGTGGTATGTTTCTGGCTGCTGTCACTGCCACCACCACCAGTAGGACAAATGCCACCAGCAGCATAATGTCCACTGCAAAGTCTGTGTTTGATTCTACTTGTCTAAAAAAGCAGAAGTGGGACAAGCACTGTTGCCTCTGTTTCACAGAATCAAATATAATTTTCAAGGCCATTGTCTACTTCTCCAACTCAAGCATCTAGAGAATTAGTAGCAGTTGTGACAACAGCAGCAGGGTCATCTTCAGTGTCTACTGTAGCAGGCAGTCTACCAGGAGTAGGGGATATGCAAGGCCAAATGGTACCAGAACTATTATCAGCAGCAGCCACAGTAGCAGTAAGGGTCATCTAAGCCCCCCCTTTAAAAGCAAAGAGGACTATGAGGGGAACTGAAAGTGTAGGTGCTGAATTGACATTGTTTGGCTTAAAACCAAGCAGTAGTGAGCGGTATTACCAAGCAGCCTCCATGTGCATGTCAACTAGTCCCAGTCTATTCCTAGTTCTACTACTGACAGTTCCACCACTCTCCCTATTTCCTCCATATTTTATAGCAGCCGGGTGTTTTTATTGGATACAGAAAGTTGTCTCCAAGCAACAGCATGACAAACCTTTCCGGAGTAGTGTATGATTCTGTTGTGCAAAACAGTCAGGGAGAAGAGGGAAATTTTGAGCAGATTTCCCTAGTCTCTGGTTTGATTGATAAGGATATATTATTCAGACTCCCAGCAAGTCGTCTATAACCACCCTTTACTTTGAACCAAGAGGAAATTGATTATGAACTGGAGGAGATAGTAAAGGAGGAGATTTCACTAAAAAGGCTGTGCATTTTGGGCTTCAGACAATTAGTCTCCAGCTGCATTCATTCTCTACATCGCCACAATCATCTTCATTTGTAGAGCAGCCAGTTAGTGCATCAGTGTCAACTGCTACCCATATTTTCCGAGTTGCTATCTCCACTACAAGTGTACCATGAGCATGTTGCAGGGTCATGGGATGTGTACCCAGTCCAGTCTGAGAGTGCAGTCCCCTTCCGTGTTTTGTATATATCTAGGGTGATTACATAAGTCTGTAAACCCTGACCTTTTCCCAGTTTGTTTGATTGAGAGCTTGCATTTGTATGGCTGTATTAGAGACCCAGGTTTTGCAAGAGACCTTGACGTGGCACTTGGGCTTGTCCCATTTGGCCAGATACAGTAACTAACTCTTCCAGTTTTGCTTTTAATCTTGGCTGAGAGCTTGTGGGCGAGTGCTGGACTTTCTCTGTGTGTTGTATTAATTTATTTTGTAATTTTCTCTATGGGCCTTGCACCCAGGCTTGTCTGGGGTTAACTGCCTGTGACTCTGGAGACAGCACAGCTTCCTGAGAGTGCTATAGCACCCAGGGCTGAGCATGTTGCAGGGTCATGAGATGTGTACCCAGTCCAGTCTGAGAGTGCAGTCCCCTTCTGTGTTTAGTAGTGTACCGTGAGCAGGACATTTGAATGTAGGATCCAAATGTAAGTTTTGATTTTCAACATTGGGAAGATAATATGTATGGTTTAACTTTAGGGTTTCTAACAGGAATTCAAGTTTTTAGAACATCTTTATTTGCCTTCCTTTAAGGTGTATTTATGGGGTTAGTGTACTAAAATCTAGAGGTGAGCCTTCTTCAGAAAGCTGCTGCTCACTGCTGCTCCTGTTGTTCCTGCTCTGTGGTGATCATCAGTCAATGAAAAATCCTTGGGTTAAGTGAATCATTTTTGGCACATCTGATTGTTCACTTGGTCTTGAATTCTTTTATTTGTTTCAGGCCATACTAATGTCCTAGAGGCAAAAGTTCATGATGACATTAGGCTGGAGGCCAGTCTGGAACTCAAATAAGATATTCTGTAAATATATGGAGTACACACAAGTTATGAAAGAGAAACAGAAAATATTGTGGTCATTGCAGTACCAATGCACATTCCACACCATAGCACATCTCTCTGAAGTTCCCTCCCTTCACAAAACAATAATTTTCAAAGTGTATCTCTCACTTTTGTTCTCACATTAAAGGAATTTCACAAGGACTTGGTAAGCAGATCTTTGAATTGAGTTTACAAGAATAACTTCAAATGTGTTTAAGAAGCAGGTGTGTGGGATGGTGAGGAATGACAGAACTTTATTTGCTTTACCCAAACTGCTTTTTGTGGTTTCTGTATTGTGAGGCCTACTTGGTTAAGTAACTCGGCTGAGTTCTGCTGCTGTCACTCCTGCTCCTGCCCTTCCTTCTCTCAGGTTGTCATCATCAATTAAAGTAAAACATCATAGCAAACTGTTGTCCACTGTGACCAAGTGTCTCTAAGCTCGTGTTTGTCCTCCTCCCTTAGAGGTGTATTTTTGAGGAATATGTACTGTGAGGCCTTCCTAGTTTAGTAACTCTGCTGCATGCTGCTTCCACACCTAGGATCTGTGGTAGTCATCATCCATCAATGGTAAATCATCAGGGAATTGTAGGCTTCTGTGTCCAAGCATCTATAGACATATGTTTGTCTTCCTCCCTTGGAAGTGTATTTTTGGGGTTTGTGTAACAGAGGCCTACCTAGTTTAGTAACTCTGCTTCCTGCAGTTGCCTCTTCTGCTCCTGCTCTTCCTGCTATGTGGTGGCCATCATCAGTTAAAGTCAAATATCACAGTGAAATGGTACCCGCTGTGTACAACGGACTCTAGGCATGTGTTTGCAATCTTCCTTTGGAGGTGTATTTTTGAGCGATATTCTGACGTCCCAAATCGGACACCATTTCTGAACCAATATTTTGGACAAACGAAATTGTTTGCATGTTCCCATGTCTATTTTATGTTGCTTTTTTTCTCTATTTGTTCTTTATAAAAAAAAAAAATCTCCAGTTATACCACACTGAATATTTCTTTTATGTTTTTTTTTTTTTTTTAAAAAGAATTGTATACATGATACAAGCTTGCAACATATGGATGTATCATAAAGCCCTGCAAAGCTTTTCCATTACAATAAGGGCTGTTGAAAGCTTTAAACACACCCATGAAATGAAATGTTACTTATTTATGAGATTTATAAATAAGAAAAGCATGATGTTTAGTGTTAACCTAGTCATTATATTGTGTGACCTCTTTTTTAATCTTATCCACATTAAAAATCAAATTAGATAAGTAATGCTTATTATTAACTCACTACAATTTACTATGGGCCAGATTACAAGTGGTGTGATAATTATTTTTATCGCTCGAGTACTAACTGCGCTCAAAGTTTAACTCAAAGCTAAAATTTTAACATGGCCATGTATGCATACGTATTACAAGTTGAAAGTAGAAAGATAGCGGGTGAGCAAAATATCAGGCATTCTAACCTCCGGACTTAAGATATTGCACCTTCACAAACTTCTTTCCATAGACTTCTATGGGGCAAGCTACTAAACAGTTATCACTCGCATGTTAACCCGCACTAGACCAACATCGCTAAACCAGAAAGATATATGTTTTATATACAAATATATATATATATAAATAAATATTTAAAAATACAAAAAACATTTTCTTCTAGGTTACGAGGTTAAGAACATTAGGATGTAAAGTATGTCTATTTAAAACATATTAAAACATATAAAAATTGATTACAAATAAAATTGCACGTTTGAAGTTATTCTTGGACGACTAACTTTTTCACTCTGGGCTTGTAGCTTTTAACCCTTGACTAGTAAACCATAGTGATATTCCCCCCCCCCCCTGTATATATATATATATATATATATATATACTGAATATATATATGTGTGTATATATATATATATATATATGTGTGTGTATATGTATATATATATATAAATATATATATATATATATATATATATATATATATATATATGTAAAGCAAATGAATGCACTCACAGGACTTCACATCCAAGTGTCAAATGTTTTATTTGATGTTTCGGGGATCAGCACGTCCCCTTCATCAGAATAACAAATTGTGTGAAACACCACTCTTAAATAGCGTATATCGTGTTAAACATAAATTCAAACCTGCTGTGAATAAAAAGGCATACCTCGTAGTGTTTCGCCAGTGGAATGCACGCCATGCAAAACCGGAAGTGACCTCACTTCCAGTTACGGATACCAAAGCATTAATAACTATTACATAGTATATACATAGTTACATTCAAAACAAAAAAGGAGGAAAATTCTTATATACATTGTGCATTCACTGTGAAATACACTAGTGTAAAACAAGATGCAAGAATAAACAGAGATATTAAATTTATGACGCTTCACCCAAAATCAGATAAGGGCGGGGCCATAGTTCTCATGAATTACAGACTATAGAGACGACATTGCACAACAACTTTCGGATAAATTGACTTTTAAACCTACACTCCCGTATAAAAAGGAGATAGACGATATTATACATTTGGGTTTTACATACGACTATATTAGTGAGCAGATCAAAGACTTCTGTATTTCAGATTGTCCCATTACTCTCATTCTGTACACTATCTCAAAAATACACAAAATTCTACACCTATAGTCTCAGCCAGGGGGTCTATCTTACAACCAGTGGCCTAATACATAGACACCTTGTTACAGCCCATGGTCAAAAATATTAAATCATTCATTCTTGACACTAATGATCTCATTAATCAACTAGCAAAAATACAGATTCAGGAAGGGGATCTTCTGGTCAGTTTAGATATTAACACATTTATATACTATTATCCCCCACAATAAGGGACTACAGGCAGTCAAAACCCACCTCTTGGAATTTAGGGACTACATTGGTCCCCCTACTGAGTATGTTCTATCCCTCATTGAGTTATGTCTAAAAAGGAATTATTTTAGATTTGAGGATAATTGGCTGGGACAGCCATGGGCTCTAACATGGCCCCAGCCTATTCCAACACATTCATGTCCTCTTTTGAAAACCAGCACCCGTGGTCACACCATGAACCCTCTATTATCTTTTATAGAAGATTTATCGATGATATTTTCTTGATCTGGAGGGGTGGGCGTGAATCATTGGAGGCTTGGTTCAAAAGATACAACAGCACAGATTCCACAGTATGATTGAAAATCAATGTGGAGCAACATACTATACACTTCCTTGATCTATCTATTTTCACACAAAATTCATTAGGGACAACCTTCTATACTAAGCCCACTGATTGTAATTCACTTTTGAGGGCAGAGAGCTGCCATCCACCATCACTTATTAAGGGTATAGTGAAATCCCAAATAATCAGGACTTTGAGAAATAACACAAATGTGGAAGCAGGGGTCTCCCGGTTGAGCTAAATTGAAAACAACAGAGGCTACAAGACTGAGATGATTGAGATGGTTATGGAGGGGGTCCAACAACAATGACAACTTGATGTGAAATCTATAAACAGAGAATAAGAGGCCTTGGACAATCCATTGATTATGGTTACAACATTTGCACCTAATAACACACAAACAGGCACCATTCTGAGGAAACATTGGTCATTGCTAACATCTGACCCAAAATTACCCTGTGTCAAGAATACCAGACCTATACCTATGGTGGGATATAGAAGAGGGACCAATTTAAGAGATATTTTGGTTAAAACAGATCCCAAACTTTGCTATAAACCTATACAGAGATTGAACAGCAAAGGATGTTACAAATGTCTGGGATGTGTAACGTGTAAATCACCCACACAGAAATAAGTCATATGTTATTAGGTATTCTATCTCTTGCAATACAATGCACATAGTATACCTGCTGATTTGTCCCTGTCCGTGTTACTATGTGGGTAAAACATGAGGAACTATTAAGGAAAAATGGCCAATCATAGATTGGCCATCAGGCAAGCCCTCAATACAGGACACTCTGATCAACCCGTTGCACGCCACTGTTTGAAAAAAGACACACCCCATTTCTTCCATTAGAGTTATCCTGATCGACCATTTCCCCAAATTAGGCCAAGGTGGTGACTGTGATAGAATGCTCCTAAGGCATGAAGCTTAATGGATTTATCGATTGGGAACCATCCATCACTAGGGTCTTAATTCCGTACTGGACTTTAAGGCTATTATCTAGGAGATGACACCAGGAACATACCTGGGGTGCAGTGCCTCTATGCAAGTTGGGACAGTGGCGGCTAGGTTAGCAGCACACCTTCAGGTTTGCATGTTCTCCTGGCCGATGGAAGTAGGTGGTGGTATGGAAGGGTTTTATTTCTAGACCCAGTTGGTGCCCCTACTTTCAACTCATTGTTGACAATTTTTCACCAATTTATAATGGTGTCCCCTAGAGTTAAGCCCACAAGACATCAATGTAATTGATTTGACACATTGTAGTTGGATTCCAGGATTTACAGTTCAGTTACTGTTGTATATATGTATAGTTTGTAATACGTGTATTTGGGGCAGTCTAATGACTGGTATGAATATAGTGTGTACGAAGATGCATAACATTATTTTTTGTTAGCGCACTATAAATGATATTAGGAGTAATCTCCTGATTTTTTAACACAGATTTGTTCACATCTGGAAATGAGTCATTAATATTTGATACTATTAAGGTTCATATACATTATGCATAATGTGTTGGACCTTACATCAAGTAGTACTCAAGCCAGTTTGTTTATTACATGTTTCCTCTATATAATATTGTTACACATGATGTTTATGTTAATAATACATTTTAGTACAATTAAGTACATATATGAGATGTTGTACTCAACTTACACATTTAAGTTTGCACTAAATATGTGTAGATTTACCACTAAGCAGTCTTGATTCTTACCAGCAACTGCTAACATGCATTTGTTTATATTATTACCATAGTAACCTAATAGGATGGTAACAGCTTTTGGGTGAAGCGTCATAAATTTAACATCTCTGTTTATTCTTACATCTTGCAAGTGTATTTCCCAGCCAATACACAATTTATATAAGAATTTTCCTCCTTTTTTTGTTTTGAATTTAACTATGTATATACTTTGTAACTATTATTGTTTTGGTATATGTAACCGGAAGTGAGGTCACTTCTGGTTTCAGTGGAATGCATGGCGTGCGTTCCACTGGTGAAACACTATGAGGTATGTCTTTTTGTTCACAGCAGGTTTTAATTTATGTTTAACACAATATACACTATTTAAAGGGCCATGATAACCAAATGTTTGAACACTTAAAAGTGATGCAGCATAGCTGTAAAAAGCTGACTAGAAAATATCACCTGACAATCTCTATGTAAAAAAGGAAGATATTTTACCTCAAAATGTCCTAAGTATTCAAACTCCATTGTAAAGGACTTTAAGCAGCAAATCAGTATGTCTGTCCCG